>NC_091978.1:317692165-318292165 GCF_044704955.1 Pristiophorus japonicus | reverse complement strand
TGGGAAATTCCACGACGCAAAGGTGCAGATCCACCTAATTCCAGGGACGCGACCCATCCATCACAAGGCGAGAACAGTACCATACATGATGAGAGAAAGGGTAGAGATCGAGCTAGACCGGCTGCAAAGAGAGAGCATCATTTCCTCGATCGAGTTCAGTGAGTGGGCCAGTCCTATTGTCCCAGTCCTCAAGAGAGACGGCACCGTCAGAATCTGTGGCAATTATAAAGTAACTATCAATTGTTTCTCCCTGCAGGACCAATACACTACCAAAGGCCGACGACCTCTTTGCAACGCTGGCAGGAGGAAAGACGTTCACGAAGCTGGATCTGACTTCAGCCTACATGATGCAGGAACTGGAGGAATCATCGAAGGCCCTCACCTGCATCAACACGCACAAAGGTCTTTTTGTTTATAATAGATGCCCGTTTGGAATCCGATTGGCGGCGGCGATATTCCAGAGAAACATGGAAAGCTTACTGAAGTCGGTCCTGCACACCGTGGTCTTCCAGGACGACATCTTGGTCACAGGTCGGAACACAGTCGAGCATCTGCAGAACTTCTCCCGCTGGCCACATTTTGCTGCCTTTCTTCCTGTGCCTCTCCCCCTGCCTTTCCCTCTACATTTGTCTCTGCCTTTGTCTTCACCTCAGAATCCTCTGATGGTGATGTCAGAGCAGGAGGTCGCGTGCCAACACAACCCCCATGAAGCGAGATAAATATTGTGATTTCAAATCTGCCCTGAATGATACAGGGGAATAGTTAGAAGGCTGAACAATCCTTGAAGTCAAAATTGCTGCAATCTGTCCACAACACTCTGCCTATGTGTTAGCAAGCTGCAAAGCTGAAGCTGTCGTTGTCACCGCCAGGTGGTAAATGAGAGTGCGCAGCTGAATTTGACTACCGGGGCGGTAATGGGGCATTGCGCACAGCGATGACATCATTATTAGCGCGCACAGCCTAGCGGAGAGCTACCAGGTAAAACCCCCACCCGTTTCCGCGGGGGAGCGCTGTTCTCACCGTGCCCAGGCGAAAAACATTTTCCACCCCGTTCTAACGGCAAGCGCACACGAGGCCAATTTTGCACTCCACTCTCTACACTGCACTAAATAAATAAAGTTGGGAGTTTGTGTATTCCAGCTTTATGTCATTAATAAATCCAATAAGGAATTCACGAGAAACTTCTTTACTTGAGGAGCGGTGAGAATATGGAACTCGCTACCACATGGAGTAGTCGTGGCGAATAGCATAGATCCATTTAAGACGAAGCTAGATAAGTACATGAGGGACAAAGTAAAATAAATAAATGTTTATAGGGTGAGATGAAGTAAGGTGGGAGGAGGCTCGTGTGGAGCATAAACACCAGCGGGTCTTTGTAATTTGCACAATCTCCTCTGCTTAAAGAAAGAAATACGGCCAGGTTTTCCTTCATGGATAGCTGTGGAAAACAACAAAATCAAGCATCGAGGCCTATTGCCACCCTGATCATTAATTAATTTTACTCTCCTGCCCATTGAGCCCATTGCTGGCAGACCTTTCTCCAATCTGCATGCATTTGTAGCGGGGAGACAGAGCCTGGATTCATGGCAAAAACTTGATGGTAGTCCCTAGAGTAGCAGTGGTAAAGCCCCAAAGATCCACGAGGAAGAGAAATCGTTTAATAGTGGTCTTCTCTTCCTCCAAATAGGCCCCAAACAGTTACTGTAGGGCGGCAAAGGCATATAGAAACTTGACCTAAATTCTTCTTCAGGGCTTCAGAGGAAAAGCTAGCCTATAAAATTAGGTTGCAATTTGGCAAAATAAACCAGCAGACATGTTTACCTGATCAAAAAAGAAAGGGGCAGATTTTAACTTGGGGAAGGATCAGTGCATAGGGCCTCTGCAGCGAGTGACGCACTGGAAGTCCTGAAGGAAGTGAGGCCCAGCCGATTTTAACCAGGCCTTTTAAAATATTTTAAATCTGCTTCCCTCCCTAAGCCATTGTGAACGATATCATGGCCAGCAGGCATGAGCATAAATTGGATGGGAGCTCTGTGGACCCAAGGGAACAGTCCCCAGCATGATGTAAACGCTGGGGGGATACTTAGGGCCCGAAATTCAGTACCGTTGGAAAGCTGGTGCTCCCCCCACCTTTTTGGGGCCATTAGTGCCAAAAACTTTTCGTGGCTGGGCCACCCCATATTCAGCTCCAAAAGTGAACAAATGGGTTCCAGCGCTAATGAACCATTTGAAAGTGGATTTTTCAGCGGCGTTGCTGTCTTAATTTGAGCGTTATCACCACTGAGAAATTCAAGCATGCAGGTAAGGGTTTCTAATGAGCCAGCTGCTCCCTGCTCCAAGGCCCTGAGCGGGGAAGGAGTTTGGAAGGAGGTTGGAAGGGGTTTGGAAGGATGGCTGGTGTAAGAGGTGCAAGTAAAGCCAACAGGTTCACTGATATGGAGCTGGAGACACTGATGGTCGGTGTGGAGGTCAGAAGAAGAATACTGTTTCCTGACTTGGGGAGACCTGGCAGACCGCCAGTACATGGAGGGAGATTGCAGGGCAGGTGTCAGGAACCACCATGTATGTGAGGATGCACCCTCCCAGGAGGGTGCTGGCCAGTCGGCACCCACCCCATCCAGGCCCAGAGGTGTTCCAGGGCATCTTAGAAGGACAGCTGTAGGTCCCAGACAACAACTACAGCAGCCTTCCCGGACCCATGATGCAGCACAGGGATGAAAGTTAGGCGTAGTGTTGGGGTAGTCACACGTAACAGATGTTATAGTGAGATGCACAGGGGTAAAAAATGATTACAGTATGTAAGGGGTGGTCCTGGGGGTCAGGTTCACCTCTGACCTACTTGAGCGGTTCAAATCGCTCCCACTCCCTTGGGTTCTAGACTCTGGATTTATTTGGGGGATGTGATAAAGTGCAAAAGACCGCTGGTTTGGTGCAAAAGAACTTTGATTTTATTAAGGATAAGAAAATACAATGTCACACTTATAATTACACTAATAAAGAACAGTACAGCACACATTCAAAGGGGTTGCAGTAAAAATTACACCTCCCACCTCCCAAATACCTAATACTGGCTAGGTTAGATTCCAGGGAAGACAGGGACTATGCTTACCAATCCTTTCTGGTCAGTTAACGGTAGTTCACAGTTTCGGGGTTTGTTGGATTCTGTAGGTTCTGCTTGCCGTACCCCGAACATCAGAGAGGACTTCTTATTGTGCAATCTTCAGTTGGGTTGAGTCCGCTGATACGGTAGAGCGCATTTTGGATTTGCGGAGTAAGTACTCATTTTCTTTCATTAGAAATGGGTTTCAAAGTCCTTTTAGGTAATGTTTTCACCTGTTGGTAGTCAGGCCTAGATTGTAGAGTGGAAACTTTCGATTCTTCGGTTTCTTCCTTGTGAAGTTTTGTTTTGTGGTTGGTCAATCGCAGTGGTTTTAGTGGTACCACCTTGGCTGTGGTTGGTTGCTGCCGCGGAGGTGATGTTCTTCCTTCCTTTTCGATTTCAGGACGTCGAGGCTGGAGAAGTTAGTTTACAACTGTCGTGAATGTTTCTCTCCCTTCTTGATGGCATAGGCGTAGTATGGCACTAGCACTAGCACAAGCAGTGTCTCTCGAGGCAGTAGCATAAGCAAAGCATACCCTTTGTTAAAGCAGAGCCCAGTTACACTGTAGGAGCTGTCCTAATTTTCGCGCCAAATCAGACCAAAATTCTTTGTTTAATGTTGGCGGGCACGACATTTCTTTGTCATATTTTGGCGGGCTCGTTAAAAGTTAATATGTCTCGGGTGGGCTGATCTTCTCAATCTGTTTCTTGATGGAAATTTTAGCTTGGTAATCGCAATGTTCTTTGTGCTTGGTTTTTACATGCAGGCTAGAGTGGGCCTTTTGTTTTTATGCATAGGCTGAAAATGGCTTTCCAAGTTCATGTTGATGGCTGGCCATCTCTGAGTTAATTGTTGTAATGTTAATATCTCTTGTGGAGAAGGGTTTTCGAGTATCCATTTTCCAGACAATTTACTTCAGTCTCAATGCCCCAGACAGTTTCAATAATCAAACTGGCTTCTTTGAGGGATAGTTCCTTAGCCCTGCCCACGCAGGTTCAATCTGTTTTGTAAAATCCCAAATTCGATTAAAGTTCATAGTTTCTTCCATCTGCACTTTAGGATTTCAAACTTTCTGGTAGATAGTTCCAAATTAAATTTCCTTTCCAATGAGGCCAAACACTGGGGGAGTTTCCCATGAATTTTGCCCTTCTCTTACAGTTCCCCCCTGTGACACTCTACACACTTGAATGTCATGCAAGGTAAGCAAAATTCCTGACCCCGAAAGCCAACCTTCCCCGTATTTACCTAGGTAAACATTAACGTGCATCCCCCTTTGAAATGCAATGCAGATTACAGGCGAATACAGTTATTACAATTCGGTCACAGTGTAGAGGGATCCGACGCCCCTCCTTTACTCTGTTTTCACAGTAAAATAATGATATATAGTCAAACACAACTTTTAGTACAGTAAAAATAAAAGGTACATAGTTAAACACGATCTTAAGTGACGCTCTTACAACACTCGATATTTGCGTTCCACAGCAGGTAAAATTAAACACAAATTAAGCAAGGTAGTATGGTGTCACCCCTCCCTGCATGATTCCCAAGTTCGGCCAAGGAGGGTACAGTACCCTTTGGTGCCTGACCTGACGTTTCACTCGGCAAGTGAGACACCATAAGTAAAGTATAATCGCGAGTTGACAGATAACTAAAGTGTGGGAAGCGATTTTGATCCAGACTGGGACTTCTATATTTCTGAAAATGTCCCACCAAGGCGGAATTGTAATCTCGAGAATCTTTCTCCCTATCTCAATTGTTTTCTGTTCTAGAGTATATAAATGTTTTTGCGAGATTATTACAGCTTTTAGCAGAGCGGTAAGATGTTTGGGTAGAGGGGGAATTGCAAAGCCAAAATGTATAACATAATCCTGCAGGTTTGTAATGTTTTCCTTCACAGTGAGGTGGACAGTGGAGGGTTCAGGAATGGGGACAATCCATTCCTGGGCCACCTGAACTGATGCCTCAGGTTAGAAGCAAAAACTGTTGTCACTCACTTGACACCAGAAGTGTCCATGTTGGTAGTGGGGCACACTGGTGGTGACACTATGGGCCCAAGTTTCCACACGATAAAAAAACGGGCTCCCCTCCGAGCTGGGCGCCCGTTTTTCGCACCTAAAACGGCGCCGGAAAAAAAACTCGCGATTCTGGAGAGCCCTACAGCTCCTTGTCTGTTTGGCGCGGCGCCCAGGGGGGCGGAGCCTACACTCGCGCCGATTTTGTAAGTGGGAGGAGGCGGGTACTATTTTAATTAGTTTTTTTCCTGCCGGCAACCCTGCACGTGCGCGTTGGAGCGTTCGCGCACGCGCAGTGTGAAGGAAACATTGGCACTCGGCCATTTTTGTAGTTCTTTGTAGCTGTTTAATTTTTGAACATTTTTTAATAAAAGCACATTGCCATCAGCACATCAGCACTGAGGCTTCCTGCAGCCTTCTCACTGTCTCCTTCCCGCCCGCCGTCTGGAACGTCTTCCTCCCATCCCCCCGCTGCGTTCGGGCGGTCGGTCGGTCCCGCACTCCCTCCCTCCCGCCCGCCCCGCACTCCCTCCCTGCCTCCCGCCCGCCCGCCGTCTGGAACGTCTTCCTCCCCCCCCCCCCCCCCGCTGCGTTCGGGCGGGCGGGCGGTCGGTCGGTTCCGCACTCCCTCCCTCCCGCCCGCCCGCCGTCGGGAACGGCTTCCTCCTCCCCCCCTGCCGTCGGGAACGAACGAACGAACTTGTGAGGCTGGCTGAAGCACTTTCACACGGGTAGGAAGATGGTTTATTTAATCTTTTCTTTGCTTATAAATGTTTATTCAGGTTGGATTTATTTGTATAATATTTGTAGAAGTATAAATAAGGATTTATTGTAGAATTTAATGACTTCCCTTCCCCCCCCCCTCCCCCACCTCGTTCTGGACGCCTAATTTGTAACCTGAGCCTGATTTTTTAATGTGTAGACAAGGTTTTTTCAGTTCTACAAAAATCTTCACTTGCTCCATTCTAAGTTAGTTTGGAGTACGTTTTCACTGTGCAAACTTTGAAATCAGTGGCCGGACACGCCCCCTTTTGAAGAAAAAATTCTGTTCCAAAGTGGAACTGTTCTACCTGACTAGAACTGCAGAAAAAAAAATGTGGAGAATTGCGATTTCTAAGATAGTCCGTTCTCCACCAGTTGCTCCTAAAAATCAGGCGCAAATCATGTGGAAACTTGGGCCCTATATGTCCCACCCCCCTATGTATGCTACCTGTCTTGTGCAATTACCGCCATGCTACATTTAATAGGCTGTGTGCCAGCAGCTTTAAACCCACACTGTGACTTTGAATGGGCACTCAAGTGCTGGGGACGCAGTATTATATGTGCACCCGGCTCTGGCATCCGGAGAGGTCAGTACCCGTCACAGGGTGCCCCACTTTATGACATAGGGTGGGACCACTGTGAAATGAATGTGGACACCTCCTTGAATAACTCAAATGTTCTCCACCCGGTATACCAATGTGGGTCGGGCTGTCCCACCCATGACCGGCATCCTTAGTACTATTCCCATAATGGTGTGGTTAGATTTCTCACAGTCTACTGGGGCAGGGTAGGCTTCAGAGGCTAGTGGCACGGGCTTAGTGAATTACTGTATGGGCGGAGGGCTGCGAGGTGCTGGTTACTGATCCAGGAGGGGACTGAACCTTGTTTTAAATCCTCCAGGTTGTTGCGGTCCTCGCCCAACAACCGATACAGCACGCACAACTCATTCTGTGCAGCCTGGTCCGAAGTGTTTCTATCCTCCCTTATGAGTGCATTCACTGTCTGTGCATGTTTTTCCAGCTCAGCCACAATTTCTTTTACATGGACAGTCATAGCCTGGTCCTCGTGTAGCTCTGAGCCTACTACTCTGTTTTTTTGTTTCAGGATTTTCCTCAATTGGTTATTTAGACCATTTATCTGTGTTTGCAATTCTCTACCATCTAGGCTATTTATTACAGAGGATCTTGTATTGTAGGCAGTAAAAACATCGTTTATGATGCCTCTTCTAGTTCTCCCCATGCCCATGGTGTCCCTAGCGTTTACGGTGTATAAATCTGCTTTGTCTACATTCCCAAAGTCTAACTCGTAAAATTTCTTGAATATTTCTCTAAGTAGGGCCTGGTATAGCAGCTCTGTTTCCTTCGGGCACCATGCAGGTAAGTGTACCTAGTTTTTCCCCAATAACTATTACATATGTTCCTATCATTACACAGATAATCCTACACTACGCTAGATCCTTACTAAACATACTTAAATTCATAAAAGCACATATATATGTACATCTGTCACCCATCTCCGGGTGGCCAGGTTAATTGCTGAACTTCACCTTTCTCCTCTGGCCTTTGGGTTTCCAGCGGGGCCGGTAGTAAGTCGGCCTGTACCGCAGGACCCAGAGTGTCCTGACCGGACGTGGGTCTGAGTCCCACACTATCGGGGAAACGCTCCCTCCGGTGCTGCAGCACACCGCTCCTTTGGGGGTGGCTGCATGGTTCCTCTTGTCACCTGGGGGTTCTGCCTGGTCGAGGGCTGCGGGCTGGGGATGCCCAATTGGTGGCTGATCCACCACCATCTTTTCTTGGGTTCCCTCGTTGCCCGAGGCTACCGGCTGGGGATCCCTGCTTGCAGGCTGGTCCCCGACCTTAGGTACCCTTTCACGGCTGGTCCCTTTCCCGGGGCTGAACCATTTAAATTGGGGCGTTGGTGATCATGGTGTCTTTGGCCGAGGTGTACGGGAAGTCCTTCCCAAGGCTCTGGCTACTGGGGATGCATCTGAGTCCCAAATGATTGGGGGGGGGGCTCCTCCAGTAACACAGTCCACCGCCCCTCTAGGTGCAGTCTGTGGGTCTGCCACGTCCCCTGTGGGATCTCCACAGTCAGGGGCCGTTGGCTGGGGGTCCCTGTCTTTAGTGCGGTTTACTGTTTTTGGCTGTCTCTTACGTTTAGCTGCTGCCCACCTGGGTTGAAAAGTTTGCACTGGTTTATGTGGAACCATTTTGTATGGCGGGGCATTTTTATGGCATAGACCATGGGGCTTGCCTTATCGACAATGTGGTACAGTCCCATGTACAGTGCCTCAAAGACCCCTACTCTAGCGTAGTTCCTCACCATAACCTGGTCCCCTATCTCCCACCCGTGGTGCTTGCGGGGTTCTAGCAGTAGTCGGTTGCTCCGATGCTGTTTTCCCATGTTGTTAGCAGCCTGCCAGTGAATCTGTTTAAGGTGTTCAAACAGATTCCTGACAGAGCTGTCCTGGTTCACTTCCCTAAGCTGACCTTCCGTGAGTACCGGGGCTAACACATGGGGGGGGTTCGCATGGCTCTGCCGGTCATGAGCTCGTACGGGGAGTACCCCGTGCTCTTTGACTGGCTGGCCCGGATCCCCATGAGGACCAATGGTAGGACCTCTACCCACCCTTTGGGTGAGTCCCCTGTCTCTTTGCGCACCCTTTCTTTGATGGTGCGGTTTAAACACTCCACAGGCCCGGATGACTGCAGGTTGTGGGCGACATGCCATTTCCCTTTGATGCCAAGTACCTAAGGGTCTCCTGCATCACCTGCCAGGTGAAATGACTTCCTTGGTCGGACTCCACGTATTGTGATAGTCCCCATCGGGAGAACACTTCTCTGACCAGGATCCTAGCTGTTCCCAGGGCAGTGGCTGTTCGGCATGGGAAGGCTTCCACCCATTTGGTGAATACGTCCACCAATACTAGGCAGTACTTGTAGCCTCCCGGGGCGGTGGGTAGGGGCCCAATGTAATCGATCTGGATCGACTGCCAGGGTTCCTCTACCCTCCTGATATGTCCCATAGACACCTTTCTTTTCTGGGGGTCGGGGTTGTTGGCCGCGCACACCAGACAGCTTGCGCAGAACTCGCAGACATCTTCCCTGAGTCCCGGCCACCACCCTCCCTGTTCCCCTCGTTGCCAAGTGGTTTCAAGTCCGGGGTGTCCTGCTCCTGGACCCACGTGGGCCAGCTGGAGGAATTCTCTCTGGTGTTGTTGTGGTACTACCCATTGCTCCCCACTGAACAGCATGCCTTCTTTAATGGCAATCACTGCGGTGCCATATGGGCAGTCTACCCTTTCCCCTTTAGCTAGCGAGTTCAGGACAGTTTTGAGGATGGGGTCTTGGGTCTGAACCTTTATTAGGTCTGGGGGCAAAGCTACCTGTCGTCCCAACCCTGCCCCTGACTGCTGCAATCGGGCCTGGGTTGTACGGGTCCCAGGGCTTGCCCATGCGAGCACCTTGCTTGGCCAACATGTCAGCGTGCTGGTTTCCCTCGCTACGGGGTTTTGTGGTGGAATGTGCCTTCACGTTATCTATGTAAATATTCCCTTCCTCCCCTACGGCTGTCATGATCTTTTAAGCAAGGGCTTAATTGCCAGGGGTCTCCCGTCTGCGGATGTGTATCCATGACGGGACCAGATAGCCAGGTACTCCGTACACGAATTGCATGTGAACATACTGTCTGAGCAAATCATGTATGGGGTAGGGAATTCTTCGGGGTGTGTGACTGAGCGCTCATACTACTGGGGAGTTTAATCGCCAGGGCAATGTCTGCCTCTGGGTCATAAACTCCACAGCCTGTGAGTCGCTCACCCACAGATACCATGCTTGAACCGTCCACATAGATCTCTCGGCTTGTGGGGTGTAACCCAGCCCGAAAACTTATGTTAATTTCCCATACCCCTTCTACGGAACACTGGTGGGCTGTCCCTGGATAGATCATGTTGGCTGCGAGTCTTGGCTCGCAGAGACCCTTTACCCTTAGGTCCATTTGAGAGAGGAGCAGGGTCCAGCGAGCAATGCGGGCACTGCTCACTGTCCCGTCCTTGATTCTCCCATCCAGGAGCATTTGGGTGGGCGCATGGTTGGTTAGGAGTGTGATAGGGGACCCCCCTGTGAGGATCAGTGATCTTTTCACAGCCCAGTGAGTGGCTAAGAGGTGCCGCTCACAGTTGGAGTCTCCCTTCTCCACGTCCATGAGTATCCTGGAGGAGTACTGCACACAGGCTGTCCCCACTGGCTGCTACCTCCAGGAAAAACTCTTTACCCCCATCGATGGCCCCTAGAGCTGGCGCTGTCTGCAGGTCTTTCTTGAGTTGGATAAATGCTGCCACGCAATCTTTGTCCCATTCCCACTCCACTCCCTTGTGTAGGAGTCAGAGCAGAGGGGCTGCGGTGGCTGAATAATCCTCAATGAAATCTCTGCAGTACCCAGTTAGCCCTAGAAAAGATCTTACTCCTGTTACTGTGTTAGGGGCTGGTAACATCTGCACTGCTTCCCTTCTAGCTTTGTCAATGGCCCTTTCCCCAGCACGCACAGCCAGTCCCAGGAATTTTACTTCCTTCAGGCCGATCTGTGCCTTCTTGGGGTTTACTTTAAACCCTTCTTCTTTCAGCAGCTCCAGCAGCTCAGCCAGCAGTGGGCCATGCTCCTCCCCCTCATCGGTGAACAGGAGCAGGTCATCCACATACTGTACTAACTGCTGGGGTCTGCTGAAGTTCTTTAAACAGTTGGCCATACACTGGTGGAAAATAGTGGGGCTGTTGTGGAAGCCCTGAGTGAGACAGTGTATTGCTGTCCCTTAAAGGTAAACGCAAACTTGTACCGATCTTCCCTTCTTAAAGGTATGAACCAGAACCCGTTGGAAATATCCAGCACCGTGAAGGTGGTTGCGGAGGCTGGGATACTTCCAGTGAGGTTGGCGACGGCAGCAACGGTGGGTGCACAGGCGGGGATGTTACGGTTGAGTACTCAATAGTCCACCATGGCTCTCCAGGAGTTGTACGGTTTCTTAACCATCCACAATGGAGAGTCCACAATGAAGAGAGCTATTGGTCTCATACCCTCTGTTTAACCAAAGAACCCAAGGCTGTTTCCATGTCTGCCTCCACCTCCCTGGGGAAGTTATACTGTTTCTGTGGTCGGGTCATGGGATCCCCATCTATGCTAACCTCGACCCCATTTATTCTTCCACAGTCGTGTTTGTCAGTCACAAAAGCTGCAAGGTTTGCCCTCACATACTCTTGGTACTCTATCGGAGTGTTACTGACCAGTAATTCAAGGTCGTAACCCTCCTTTGGTTTCATGGTGCACATTGTCCAGGTGATAAGCTGGAGGATAAATATAGCAACTGGCTATATTTATTCATGTGGAATAAGAGGTGAGTAAAGGTACTTGACCTAACATGGGTGTTTGTCCTTAGTGGTTATGAAAACGATATGACCACTTGCATGCGCAAAAGCCTGAAAGCAACAAGGGACCACATACACCTTAATTCATCTGGCAACTTGTGTTATTCCATACAATGTCCTCTCCACATAACTACATTTGTTTTTTCTCCGTTTTTCTGGGATAACCACCACCTCACTCTCCTGTCCCGTACATACTGACCCCCAAAGACAGTGGTTTCTTAAATCCACTAGAATCCCGTGGCCTAGGATGAAGTAAGCCCCCAGGATCCCTCTCCCTTCCTGTTCCCACTTCATCAGGACACAAGTCCACTTAGTGTGGAGTGAACCTAAACGAATGGAGAGCGGAACGGAGAATGAGCCAGTCTGCTCCATGCCTGTGAAATCCACTAAGCCCACTAAGCTGTAGGGGACCCCGCTAGACAGAGGTGAGGCGACGGGGTTAGATGCATGGACAAGGATGCTTGAGGCACCGGTATCCAGCAGGTAAGTCCCTTTCACCTTTTCCACTTCCATCTGAACGGTCGGACTCCCCCATGCATCATACTCAAGGGAACACAGGTGGACAGGCTGCACCTGTCCTAGTCACGGTTTTGGTTGGGATGGGGCAGATGGGGTTTCGGTACCGGTGACGGTGGCTACCCTCCCAGGGCCATCTAGCATTGTATGGAGCGCAGTTAGGAAGGTATCAAACAAGTGGGGAAGGACTGGCTTCTCGGTCTCAGTCTTTTGGGCAGGGGCTAGAGAACTCGTCCCTGCGCTACTCTTCCATGGATTTCTACAATCCTTTCTCCAGTGCCCACTCTTTCCACACCCGAAGCAGGTACGTTTTGTATCGGAGGGGTTGCCCCTCTCGCAGCGCCATTCCCTCTTATCCTGACTAGGCCTCTGGGGATCTCTTGGGTCAAACCAGGCCTCAGCCTTGGTTCTTATTCGGGGTAAGCTGTTTGCTACCAGGCTTCAGAGCCAGTGAGCTCTCTCGTCCAGGCTTAAGTGATTTCGGTCGAGGTCCCCTGCACAGGCGCTCTGGTACACAGGCCACAGTCTGTCTGCGAAGGCCTGTGGGGTTTCCCCTGTGAGCTGCATTATTTTCTCTACTCTGGAGAAGGGACTCCCGTCATTACAGCCCATGCCTTCTAAAATGTCTTCCTGGACAGCGGCAAATGTTCTCTGTCCCCTTTTGCTCTCAGTAGAGAGGGACTGGTACAGTCCAGGGATAGGGGGAGCAACTTTGCTATCTTGGCATCATCGCATCCATTAATATTCCCTGCCTGTTCCACTTCCATAAAGTGAACCGAGGGGTCTCCCTTTGGAGTTAGCTTTCCCAGGTGGCTTATCATAGCCCTAAGCTGTTGGGGAGTGTGGGGGACCACAAACTGACTTTCCAGGGGCCCTTCACCCCCGGCACTGGTGGGCGGGCCAAACAGGGCACATTGGCCCTGGTTCTGGCTCTTACTGTTCTGCCTCGCCTACCCCTCCTCCCTGCTGCCAAGCCGAGCTGAAACTCAGCGCCACAGGTCGTGGTGGTTCGCTATCCCTGTCCGTCCTGCAACTCATTCGCCCCTCCTGCTGCTGAACCGGTGTGGTCACCGGTGCCACAGGTGGTGGCTGAACAGTTTCTTCCTTCTCTTCCAGGCCTTTTGCCTTGGACAGAGCAAGGTTTAAACTTTTGATAAGTTGCTGGCAGGGACCGTGGTCTCCTGACTCAAACCCGTTAGAGCTAGCTACTTTATATGCTGCCTGCACGTCTCTTAATCTTTCCTCCAGCTCTTTAACTTGTCGGGTGAGGCGAGTGTTTTCCTCCCGCAGTATCTTTTTATTATTTTTAGCCTCGGTAACCTGACATTGAAAATAGTCCTGACTGTTTTTAAACTTTTCTATTAGCTGGGTCTTTCCCTGTTTTAGCTTACGGAGTTCTCCCCATAACCTTTCTTCTGCCATAGCATGGGTCTCTGCGCATTCCCATAATTCTGCCTGTAGTGACTCAACGGTGTTGTCCAGGAGTTGGACCTGTCGCTGTAGACAGACCAACCAAATTGCCTTATCTACTGACTTTTTATGGTCCTTGCTTGCTGTCTACTGGACTGCAACGTCAACTGGACGCTCAGCGGGCAATAGACCAAGCACCCATTCTTTAGTGACATTGACCTTCTTATACACATAGGAGGAAATCCTCTCTTCCATCTTGGTTCGTTCTCCAAAGCCAGCACTCTCTGCATCACACCCCTTATACCAGAGTCCTGCCGCAGTCGCCATTTTGTAAGGGGTGGCCCCGGGGGTCAGGTTCACCTCTGACCTACTTGAGCGGTTTGAATCGCTCCCACTCCCTTGGCTTCTAGACTCTGGATTTATTTGGGGGATGTGATAAAGTGCAAAAGATCACTGGTTTGGTGCAAAAGAACTTTGATTTTATTAAGGATAAGAAAATACAATGTCACACTTATTATTACACTAATAAAGAACAGTACAGCACACATTCAAAGGGGTTGCAGTGAAAATTACACCTCCCACCTTCCAAATACCTAATACTGGCTAGGTTAGACTCCAGGGAAGACAGGGACTCTGCTTACCAATCCTTTCTGGTCAGTTAGCGGTAGTTCGCAGTTTCGGGGTTCATTGGATTCTGTAGGTTCTGCTTGCTGTACCCCGAACGTCGGAGAGGACTTCTTATTGTGCAAATCTTCAGTTGGATTGAGTCCGCTGATACGGGAGGGTGCATTTTGGACTTGTGGAGTAAGTCCCCATTTTCTTTCGTTAGAAATAGGTTTCAAAGTCCTTTTAGGTAACGTTTTCACCTGTTGGTAGTCAGGCCTAGATTGTAGAGTGGAAACTTTCGATTCTTTGGTTTCTTCCTTGTGAAGTTTTGTTTCGTGGTTAGTCGATCGCGGTGGTTTTTAGTGGTACCACATTGGCTGTGATCGGTTGCTGCCGCGATGGTGATGTTCTTCCTTCCTTTTCGATTTGAGGACATCGAGGCTGGAGAAGTTAGGTTACAACTGTTGTGAATGTTTCTCTCCCTTCTTCATGGCATAGGCGTAGTATGGCACTAGCACTAGCACAAGCAGTGCCTCTTGAGGCAGTAGCATAAGCAAAGCATACCGTTTGTTAAAGCAGGGCCCAGTTATACTGTAGGTGTTGTCCTAATCTTCACGCCAAATCAAACCAAAATTCTTTGTTTAATTTTGGTGGGCTCGACATTTCTTTGTCATATTTTGGTGGGCTCGTTAAAAGTTAATATGTCTCAGGTGGGCTGATCTTCTAAATCTGTTTCTTGATGGAAATTTTAGCTTGGTAATCGCAATGTTCTTTGTGCTTGGTTTTTGCATGCAGGCTGGAGTGGGCCTTTTGCTTTTATGCATAGGCTGAAAATGGCTTTCCAGGTTCAGGTAGCAAGCTATCTTAGATCTGGTCCTGTGTAATGAGACAGGAATAATAAACGATCTCCTAGTAAAAGATCCTCTCGGAATGAGTGATCACAGTATGGTTGAATTTGTAAAACAGATTGAGGGTGAGGAAGTAGTGTCTCAAATGAGCATACTATGCTTAAACAAAGGGGACTACAGTGGGATGAGGGCAGAGTTGGCTAAAGTAGACTGGAAACACAGACTAAACGGTGGCACAATTGAGGAACAGTGGAGGACTTTTAAGGAGCTCTTTCATAGTGCTCAACAAAAATATATTCCAATGAAAAAGAAGGGCGGTAAGAGAAGGGATAACCAACCGTGGATAACCAGGGAAATTAAGGAGACTATCAAATTAAAAGCCAATGCGTATAAGGTGGCCAAGGTTAATGGGAAAATAGAAGATTGGGAAGCAATAAAGAAAGGAAAGATAGATTACAAAGGTAAACTTGCGCAAAACATAAAAACGGATAGTAAAAGCTTTTACAGATATATAAAACGGAAAAGAGTGACTAAAGTAAATGTTGGTCGTTAGAAGATGAGAAGGGGGATTTAATGATGGGAAATGTGGAAATGGCTGAGACCTTAAACAATTATTTTGCTTCGGTCTTCACAGTGGAATACACAGAAACCATGCCAGAAATTTCTGGTCACAGGAATGTGGGAAGGGAGGACCTTGAGATAATCACTATCACTATGGGGGTAGTGCTGGACAGGCTAATGGGACTCAAGGTAGACAAGTCCCCTGGACCTGATGAAATGCATCCCAGGGTATTAAAAGAGATGGCAGAAGTTATAGCAGATGCATTCATTATAATCTACCCAAATTCTCTGGACTCTGGGGAGGTACCAGCGGATTGGAAAGCAGCTAATGTAACGCCTCTGTTTAAAAAAGGGGGCAGACAAAAGGCAGGAAACTATAGGCCGGTTAGTTTAACATCTGTAGTGGGGAAAATGCTTGAAACTATCATTAAGGAAGAAATAGCGGGACATCTAGATAGGAATAGTGCAATCAAGCAGACGCAGCATGGATTCATGAAGGGGAAATCATGTTTAACTAATTTACTGGAATTCTTTGAGGATATAACAAGCATGGTGGATAGAGGTGTACCGATGGATGTGGTGTATTTAGATTTTCAAAAGGCATTCGATAAGGTGCCATATAAAAGGTTACTGCAGAAGATAAAGGTATGCGGGGTCAGTGGAAATGTATTAGCATGGATAGAAAATTGGCTGGCTAACAGAAAGCAGAGAGTCGGGATAAATGGGTCCTTTTCGGGTTGGAAATCGGTGGTTAGTGGTGTGCCACAGGGATCGGTGCTGGGACCACAACTGTTTACAATATACATAGATGACCTGGAAGAGGGGACAGAGTGTAGTGTAACAAAATTTGCAGATGACACAAAGATTAGTGGGAAAGCAGGTTGTGTAGAGGACACAGAGAGGCTGCAAAGATAGGTTAAGCGAATGGGCTAAGGTTTGGCAGATGGAATACAATGTCGGAAAGTGTGAGGTCATCCACTTTGGGAAAAAAAACAAAAAAAGAGAATACTATTTGAATGGGGAGAAATTACAACATGCTGCGGTGCAGAGGGACCTGGGGGTCCTTGTGCATGAATCCCAAAAAGTTAGTTTGCAGGTGCAGCAGGTAATCAGGAAGGCGAATGGAATGTTGGCCTTCATTGCGAGAGGGATGGAGTACCAAAGCAGGGAGGTCCTTCTGCAACTGTATAGGGTATTGGTGAGGCCGCACCTGGAGTACTGCGTGCAGTTTTGGTCGCCTTACTTAAAGAAGGATATACTGGCTTTGGAGGGGGTACAGAGACGATTCACTAGGTTGATTCCGGAGATGAGGGGGTTACCTTATGATGATAGATTGAGTAGACTGGGTCTTTACTCGCTGGAGTTCAGAAGGATGAGGGATGATCTTATAGAAACATTTAAAATAATGAAAGGGATAGACAAGATAGAGGCAGAGAGGTTGTTTCCACTGGTCGGGGAGACTAGAACTCGGGGGCACAGCCTCAAAATACGGGGGAGACAATTTAAAACTGAGTTGAGAAGGAATTTCTTCTCCCAGAGGGTTGTGAATCTGTGGAATTCTCTGCCCAAGGAAGCAGTTGAGGCTAGCTCATTGAATATATTCAAGTCACAGATAAATAGATTTTTAACTAATAAGGGAATTAAGGGTTATGGGGAGCGGGCGGGTAAGTGGAGCTGAGTCCACGGCCAGATCAGCCATGATCTTGTTGAATGGCGGAGCAGGCTCGAGGGGCTAGATGGCCTACTCCTGTTCCTAATTCTTATGTTCTTATGTTCTTATAGGTTGATGGCCTGGAGTTAATTGTTGCAATGTTAATGTCTCTTGTGGAGAAGGGTTTTCGAGTATCCATTTCCAGACAATTTACTTCAGTCTCAATGCCCCAGAGAGTTTCAATAATCAAACTGGCTTCTTTGAGGGATAGTTTCTTAGCCCTGCCCACGCAGGTTCAATCTGTTTTGTAAAATCCCAAATTTGATTAAAGTTCATAGTTTTTTCCATGTGCACTTTAGGATTTCAAACTTTCTGGTAGATAGTTCCAAATTAAATTTCCTTTCCAATGAGTCCAAACACTGGGGGGTTCCCATGAATTTTGCCCTCCTCTTACAAGTATTATTATGCTCTGTTTTTGCAGTGATTTGGATAATCTTTATTTTTTTGCACATTTATCTAGCCAGGTGTTTCATTTGGGAGTGGGCCATTGAAAGTGGGACATGAAGGGTCATGTGTGGATGGGATTATCTGAAACGAGCAGCTATGAGACGCAGCTGCACCTCTCTTCCAGGGTTGCAATGGGGATGATCCCTCCTAGCTCCGGGACGACGGGGATCCTCATCCTCTTCCTCCTGTGCCTCCTCCTTCTTCTCCTCCTCCCAATAGAAACATAGAAACATAGAAAATAGGAGCAGTAGTAGGCCATTCGGCCCTTCGAGTCTGCACTGCCATTCAATATGATCATGGCTGATCCTCTATCTCAACACCATATTCCTGCTTTTCCCCCATACTCTTTGATGTCTTTTGCTTCTAGAAATCTATCTATCTCCCTCTTAAATATATTCAGTGACTTGGCCTCCACAGCCTTCTCTGGTAGAGAATTCCACAGGTTCACCACCCTATGAGTGAAAAAATTTCTCCTCATCTCGATCCTAAATTTCCTACTCCATATCCTGAGACTGTGACCCCTTGTTCTAGACTTCCCAGCCAGAGGAAACATCTTCCCAGCATCCAGTCTCTCCAACCCAGTCAGAATTTTATATGTTTCAATGAGATCCCCTCTCATTCTTCTAATCTCTAGTGAATACAGTCCTGGTTGACCCAATCTCTCCTCATACGACAGTCCTGCCATCCCAGGAATCAGTCTGGTGAACCTTCGCTGCACTCCCTCTATGGCAAGTATATCCTTTCTTGGGTAAGGAGACCAAAACTGCACACAATACTCTAGGTGCGGTCTCACCAAGGCCCTGTATAACTGTAGTAAGACATCCTCAGGTGGTACTGATGGTGGTGGTCGTTGCACACCAGCCACCACACGGGAAATAATACATAAAAAAACTATTTGAAAAGCAAAAAACTGCAGATGCTGGAATCTGAAATAAAAACACTAATATATAATAAAATTATTTCCTGACCAAACGGACCCTATCACGGCAAAGCTCCGGTGGTGTCGCATTCCTGCACTGACTGGAAAACCACGCGGGGACACTGCCGGGAAAAACCCAACCTTTTCTTCGCTGAATTTCGCTGTTCTGGCCGCTTTTCAGCAGCCCGCACACTGCTAAGGTCACCGCTGGAAACTTTCCTTTACTGCGGCTTCACCCTGCCGTTTCCAGCGGACGTGCGCACCATTCAAATCTCCCCGAGCTGAATATGGCTCGGGGAAGGAAAAACACCCGACCACAGTGGCCAATCGATTTTTCCGATCGATCGCCCAAACTTCGCAATAGCCATCCCTTTGGGGACGGTGAATTTCGGTCCCTTAGAATCATAGAGATTTCAGGCATTTGGTCCATCATTTTGATGATTGGCTGTGATCTTTCAAAATTTCCCAGATTCTAAAATGGTCCGAACGGATTGGAAAGTAGCAAATGTCACCCCGCAATTGAAGAAAGGAGGGAGAGAGTAAACAGGGAACTACAGGCCAGTTAGCCTGACATCAGTCGTTGGGAAAATGCTGGAATCCACTATCAAGGAAGTGGTATCAGGGCACTTAAAAATCATAATATGATTGGGCAGAATCAACATGATTTTGTGAAAGGGAAATCGTGTTTAACAAATTTCTTAGAGTTTTTTGAGGATGAAACTAGCAGGGCAGATAAAGGGGAACCAGTGGTTGTAGTATACAGGTACTTGGATTTCCAAAAGGCATTCGATAAGGTTGATAAAAGGTTGATACACAAGAAAAGGGGACATAGGATTGGGGGTGTTATATTAGCATGGATAGAGGATTGGTTTATGGACAGAAAACAGAGAGTAGGGATAAATGGGTAATTTTCCAGTTGCCAGGCTATAACTAGTGGAGTGCCACAAGAATCAGTGCTTGGGCCTCAGCTATTTACAATCCATATTAATGACTTAGATGAAGGAAGAGCGCAATGTATCAATGAGCGCAAGGAAGCCACTTGGGACCTTGTCCATAGTTCAACACAAATACAGGATCATTTATTTCAATTTTGCGTGACACATTTGCACGATCATGATATGTATTCTGTTAAAGCCGCCTGCTCTCTACCTGTTTGTGTAGATCAGGGTGGACTAACGAGAGCCTTGTCTTAAGTGCCCTTTTCTTGAACAGTTCAGCGGGAGGGACCCCAGTGAGCGAGTGGGGTCTTGTGCGGTAACTAAGCAGGACTCAGGATAAGCGAGTCTGCAGTGAGCCTTCAGTTACCCTTTTCAAGCTCTGCTTGATTGTTTGAACTGCTCATTCTGCCTGACCGTTGGACGCTGGTTTAAATGGAGCAGATGTGACATGTTTGATCCCATTGCGAACATCCCATCATGAGCTTCTTGAACTCGGCACCGGTAAAGCACAGCCCATTGTCACTTACAATGACATCAGGCAGGCCGTGCGTAGCAAACATGGCCCGTAGGCTTTCAATGGTGGCAGCGGACGTGCTTGCTGACATTATCACACATTCAATCCATTTGGAGTATGCATCTACAACCACTAAAAACATTTTTCCCAAGAATGGGCCTGCATAGTCGACGTGGACCCTGGACCACGGTTTGGAGGGCCAGGAACATAAACTTAGTGGCGCCTCCCTGCGTGCATTGCTTAACTGCGAGCATGTATTACATTTGTGCACGCAGGACTCTAAGTCTGCATCGATACCGCGCCACCACACGTGGGATCTGGCTATCGCTTTCATCATTACGAAACCTGTGTGGTGCTGTGGAGATCACTAATGAAAGTGTCCCTGCCCTTTCTTGGCGCCACTAGCCGATTACCCCATAGGAGGCAGTCTGCCTGTATAGACATTTCATCTCTGCACCGCTGGTACGGCTTTATTTCTTCCTGCATCGCAAACGGGACACTAGACCAACTCCCGTGGAGCACACAGTTTTTTACTAAGGACAGTAAGGGGTTCTGGCTCGTCCAGGTTCTAATCTGTCGGGCGGTAACAGGTGATTGCTCACTCTCGAATGCTTCCATTACCATAACTAAATCTGCGGCTGTGCCATCTCCACCCCTGTGGTGGACAATGGCAGCCAACTGAGAGCATTGGCACAGTTTTCTGTGCCTGGTCTGTGGCGGATGACATAATTGTATGCGGACAACGTGAACGCCCATCTCTGGATGCATTCGTATTTATGCCCTTGCTTTTAGAAAAGAGGGATATAAGCGGCTTATGGTCGGTTTCCAATTCAAAATTAAGCCCGAACAGATATTGATGCATTTTATTTACACCATAAACACACGCTAACACTTCATTTTCGATCATACTGTAGGCCCTCTGACCCTTAGACAGACTTCTTAATGCATAAGCAACCGGTTGCAATTTCCAAAATTCATTAGCTTGTTGCAATACACACCCGACCCCATATGACGACGCATCACATGCTAGTACCAAACGCTTACATGGATTGTACAACACAAGCAATTTGTTTGAATGTAACAGCTTCCTAGCATTCTCAAAGGCATTTTCTTGGCTTTTACCCCATACCCATTCATCTCCTTTACGCAGTAAAGAATGCAGGGGTTCTAACAATGTGCTAAGACCCGGTAAGAAGTTACCAAAATAGTTCAGGAGTCCAAGAAACGACCCCAGCTCCGTCACGTTCTGTGGTCTCGGTGCATTCTTGATTGCCTCTGCCTGATGCCATCCACCGTGATTCTTCTCCCCAGGAAATCCACTTCAAACGCCAGGAAAACGCACTTCGAGCGTTTTAGCCTGAGCCCCACACGATTCAGCCGACTAAGAACCTCCTCCAGGTTCTGAGGTGCTCGACGGTGTCCCTACCTGCAACCAAGATGTCATCCTGGAAGACCACGGTGCACGGGACCGACTTCAACAAGCTTTCCATGTTCCTCTGGAATATCGCCGCGGCCGATCGAATCCCAAACGGATATCTGCTATAAACGAAAGGACCTTTGTGCGTGTTGATGCAGGTGAGGCCTTTCGATGATTCCTCCAGCTCCTGCATCATGTAGGCCGAGGTCAAGTCCAGCTTCGTGAACGTTTTCCCTCCCGCCAGCATTGCAAATAGGTCGTCTGCCTTTGGTAGCGGGTATTGATCCTGCAGTGAGAAATGATTGATAGCTACTTTGTAATCACCACAGATTGTGACGGTGCCATCTCCCTTGAGGACTGGAACAATCAGACTGGCCCACTCATTGAATTCAATCAGCGAAATGATGCCCTCTCGTTGCAGCCTGTCCAGCTCGATCTCCACCCTCTCTCTCATCATGTAAGGTACCACTCTCGCCTTGCACTTTGGCTCCTTGGAACTTCCCGATGCCTGGTTCGAATAGCGAGGGGAAATTGTTTAGGACCTGGGCACATGAGGTGTCACCGACAGACGAAAGCGTTAGGACATCGTCCCAGTTCCAGCATATCTTTCCCAGCCAGCTCCTGCCAAACGGCATGGGGCCACCCAGAGTGGTAACTCGTGCACCGCTCCATCGTAGGAGACCTTTACGGTAGCATTGCTGATTACAGGAATCAGTTCCTTTGTGTACGTTCTCAGTTTAGTACGAATGGGAGTCAGGAATGGCCTTGAGGCCTTGCTACACCACAATTTATCAAAAGTCTTTTTGCTCATTATGAACTGGCTTGCGCCCGTGTCCAGCTCCATGGACACCGGGAGTCCATTTAATTCAACCATCAGCATTATCGTGGGACACTTCGTGGTAAATGTGTGCACCCCATATACCTCTGCCTCCTCAGTCTGAGGCTCTGGCTCATCGTGATCCACCGTGGATCTGTCCTCCTCTGCAACATCGTGGTTTGCAGGATTAGCAGGGTTTGCAGCTCGTCTGCACATGCGTGGGAGGTGTCCCATTGTTCCACAGCCCTGGAAACGTATCCTTTGAAGCAGCATGAATGGAAACGATGATCACCCCCGCAGCGCCAACAAGGTGTTAATGGCCTTGTATTCACCACCCTTGATGGTGGACTCTGAGTCATCTGCGGATGTGCAGCTGCAGGCGTGTAAGTCCTGCCCTGTACATTTCGATTCGAAAACAACGTTACTTTGTTCACAGTACTTGCAGCAGCATTAGTGTGCTGAGAAATTTGTTTGGTGTTGTCACTAGTGGCGATAAATGCCTGGGCTATCGCTATGACTTTACTCAAGGTTGGGGTCTCTACAGTCAAAAGTTTGCGAAGTATTACTTCATGGCCAATGCCAAATACAAAGAAGTCTCTGAGCATGTGCTCCAAGTGTCCTTCAAATTTGCAATGTCTGGCAAGGCGCCTTAGCTCGGCGATGTAGCTCGCCACTTCCTGTCCTTCAGACCTCTTGTACGTGTAGAGCCGATACCTCGCTATCAGAACGCTTTCCTTCCAGTTCAGATGCTCCCGGACCAGTGTGCACAATTCATCATACGACTTGTCTGGGTTTCACTGGAGCGAGCAGATTTTTCATGAGGCCACACGTTGGTGTCCTGCAAACGGTGAGGAGGATCGCCCTTCGTTTGGCAGCGTTTGCTTCTCCTTCCAGCTCGTTGGCCACGAAGTATTGGTCGAGTCGCTCCACGAAGGCTTCCCATTCATCTCCCTCCAAAAATTTCTCCAGGATGCCCACGGTTGTCTGCATTATTGCGATTGGGTTCGTCATTTGTATCTCGTTGCCAGTTGTTATGTCTTGAATAAAGAGTCAGACTAGATACTGCAAGCTCAAAATAAGGTGTGACCGTAGTCCTTTATTACATATCTCAGAGTGCCTCTCCAGCCTGCGAGGCCTCCTTATATGCATGTCCACCCAAGGGATTGTGGGATCCCTTGGGACTCCAGGGGATAAGCCCTCTGGTGGTTAGACATGGTATTTACAAGTTTACATACATAACAGATGGAGTATAATGTGGGGAAATGTGAGGTTATTCACTTTGGTACGAAGAATAGAAAAGCAGAATCATTTTTAAATGGTGAGCAACTATTAAATGTTGGTGTTCAGAGAGATTTAGGTGTCCTTGTACCGAAATCACAGAAAGCTAGTATAGAGGTACAGCAAGCAATGAGGAAGGCAAATGGCATGTTGGCCTTTATTCCAAGGAGTTTGGAGTACAAGAATAAGGAAGTTTTACTATAATTGTACAGGACTTTGGTGAGGCCACACCTGGAGTTCTATGTACAGTTTTGGTCTCCTTATCTGAGGATGGACATCTTGCCTTAGAGGCGGTGCAACGAAGGTTCTTTAGATTGATTCCTGGGATTAGAGGGTTGTCCTATGAGGAGAGATTGAGTAGATTGGGCCTATACTCTCTGGCGTTTAGAAGAATGAGACATAATCTCCTTGAAACATATAAGATACTGAGGTGGATTGACAGGTTAGATGCTGAGAGGTTGTTTCCCCTGGCTGGAGCATTTAGAACTAATGGGCATAGTCTCAGGATAAGGAGTTGGCCATTTAAGACTGTGATGAAAAGGAATTTCTTCACTCAGAGGTTGTGAATCTTTGGAATTCTCTACCCCAAAGGGCTGTGAATGCTGAGTCGTGAGTATATTCAAGGCTGAGAGTAGATAGATTTTTGAACTCGAGGGGAATCAAGGGATTTGGGGATCAGGCAGAAAGTAGAGATGAAGTCGAAGATCAGCCATGATCTTATTGAATTGCGGAGCAGGCTCGAAGAGCCGTATGGCCAACTCCAGCTCCTAATTCTTATAATCTTATATGTCTGTGAAGGCCGAAAAAGAGCTATCCAGCCTAGCTCTTGGTCCATAGCCCTGTAGGTTACAGCATTCAAGTCCATATCCAAGTAAAATTTGCCAAGTGATAATGGTTGGGGGAAGGAGAGGTAAGGCTTTGGCTGGGGAGACCCAAGGACTCCTCTGGGGGCCTGGATGAGCATTCCTGGTACTCTTGCATTCCACATAAATCTAACATTTTTTAACTTACTTTGACCTCTTCAGGCCACTCTGCAGTCCCGCAATGGTTCGCTGCAAGGATTGGCTCCATGCGCGCCTTGGCCAACTTCAAAGTCGATTAAATTAAAATGTCGCTGGGCCAGTAAGTGGAACTAAGGATTTTAACCCTTCCCATGTACCGTTCTCGTTGACGGTGGCGAAGGCAGGAAGGGGGTTTCAAATCAATCCCAAAGTATCTAGTCTACTAAATAGAAGCAAAACTGCACGTACAACAACAACTTGCATTTATATAGCACCTTTAAGATAGTAAAATGTCCCAAGATGCATCACAGGAGTGTAATCAGACAAAATTTGACATAAAGAGATATTAGGACAGGCGACCAAAAGTTTGGTCAAAGAGGTAGAATTTCAAGAGCAACTTCAAGGAGGAGAGCAAGGTAGACAGGCAGAGAGACTTAGGGAGGGAATTCCAGAGCCGACGGCATGACCGACAAGGGCGGAGTGAAGGAAATCAGGGATGCACAAGAAGCCAAAATTGGAGGAGCGCAGAGATCTCGGAAAGTTATAGGGCTGGAGGTGGTTACAGAGATAGGGAGGGGTGAGCCATGGAGGGATTTGAACACAAGGATGAGAATTTTAAAATTGAGATGTTGCCGGACCGGGAGACAATGTTGGTCAGCAAGCACAAGGGTGAGTGGGACGTGGTGCAAGTTAGGATATGGGCAGCAGAGTTTTGGATTAGCTCAAGTTTATGGAGAGTGGTATGTAGGAGGCCAGTCAGGAGAACATTGGAATAGTCGAGTCTGGAGATACAAAAGAGATGGATGGGGGTTTACCAATAAAATGTATATACATTAGTAATTATAAAACTGGACACAACAATGATAATTCTAATAAATACAGCAAAAACTGTAGTTCAGTGCAGTTATGATGCCACTTTTCCATACCTGTGAAGCAGTTTCTATCTGACAATGATGTGATGCTGACAGCAAAAGAATAATTTTACAACCATGTGCACCGTGTTCATGTGAGCCATGGAGTTGATGTGAGGTGTCCTGATGCCCATATGGATGGCATCTATCGTACACTAAACTCAAGGGAGCCCTATCGCCCAGTGAAAGCTCCACACCCTTTCGACAACATAGTATTTATCATTTGCTTGTAACATGTGTGCACTGCAGCTCATCTAGCAGATGCCCTAGTGTTGGCTTGGAGGATCCCTTTGCATTAAACATGGTGTGATTGTTAAGTGTTGACTCTAATGGCAGCGTGGGACCTTGGATTCTGAGCATGCCTTGTTTAATGATCTGCACTGCTCGCTCTGTCTGGCCATTGGAGGCCGGCTTGAAAGGTGCCGTCTTAACGTGATTTATACCGTGGTCAACTATTAAATCGTGAAATTCTGCGCTGGTGAAGCATGGACCATTATCACTGACCAATATGTCAGGAATGCCTTACGTTGCAAACATGGCTCTAAGGCTCTCCACAGAGGTGGAGGTGGTGCTCGAGTTTAAAATGGTGCACTCGATCCATTTTGAAAATGCATCAACGACTACGAGGAACATTTTGCCCATGAATGGGCCCGCATAGTCTACATGCACCCACAACCATGGTTTGGTGGGCCAGGGCTTAGGGGGGGCCTCCCTGGGGGCATTATTGAGTTGGGCACAAGTGGTGCACCGACAGACGCAGAGCTCCAAGTCCGCATCAATGCCAGGCCACCAGACATGAGAATTGGCTATGGCCTTCATAAGGACGATCCCCGGGTGCTCGCGATGGAGCTCCCGGACAAACGCCTCCCTGCCTCGTAAGGGCATAACTACTCGGCTGCCCCACATCAGGCAGTCTGCCTGTGGTGAGAGTTCATGCATGCGCCTATGGAAGGGTTTGACTTCCTCGGGGTAGGCTTCGTAAGCCTCTGCCCAGTCACTGGTTAAAACGCATCTTTTAACTAGAGATAACGTGGGATCGCTGGTCGTCCAGGCTCTGATTTGGCGAGCCATCATGGGCGAACCTGTGGATTCAAAGGCATTGATTGGCATGACCATCTCACAGTCCTGTTCGTCGGACCCTTCTGTGGTCGCCAGGGGTAGCCTGCTAAGCGCGTCGGCACAGTTGTCTGAGCCTGATCTGTGTTTTATCGTGTAGTCGTAAGTCGCCAGCATGAGTGCCCACCGCTGAATGCGTGCCGAGGCGTTGGCGTTGATTGCCTTGCACTCGGATAGTAGGGACGTGAGGGGTTTGTGGTCGGTTTCTAACGCAAACTTGGCCCCGAAAAGGTATTGGTGCATCTTTTTGACACCGTATACGCACGCGAGCGCCTCCTTCTCAACCATACCGTAACCGCACTCCGCCCGCGAAAGTGACCTGGGGGCATAAGCAACGGGCTTCAATTTACCTGCATCATTGACGTGCTGTAAAACGCACCCAACCCCGTATGCTGACGCATCACACGTAAGGACTAACTTTTTACCTGGATCAAAAAAGGCTAAAACACTCTTGGAACATAGAAGGTTGCATGCCTTATTGAAGGCGCGTTCTTGGGCGTTCCCCCAAAACCAATCGCACCCCTTTCTGAGTAGCACGTGGAGAGGCTCCAGCAGCGTGCTCAAGTTCCCAAAGTAATTGAGTAGCCCGAGAAAGGCGCGCAGTTCCGAGACATTCCGGGGCCTGGGTGCCAGGCGAATCGCTTCGGTTTTGGATGCGGTTGGGCGGATTCCATCAGCGGCAATCCTGCCCAAAAATTCAACCTCAGGCGCGAGAAACAGACACTTGGATTTCTTAACTCTTAGGCCTACCTGATCCAATCGACTTAGTACTTCCTCAAGATTGCGGAGATGAGAGTCGGTGTCCCTGCCCGTGATGAGTATGTCATCTTGAAACACAACCGTCCCCGGGATGGACTTGAGCAGACTCTCCATGTTGCGCTGGAATATAGCAGCTGCCGACCTGATGCCGAACGGGCATCGATTGTACACGAAAAGGCCTTGATGTGTGTTGATGGTGGTGAGTAGCTTAGACTCTTCGGTCAGTTCTTGCGTCATATACGCAGATGTGAGGTCAAGTTTCGAGAAAAGTTTTCCTCCAGCCAACGTGGCAAATAGGTCCTCCACTCTGGGCAGCGGGTATTGGTCTTGTCGGGAGACTCTGTTTATGGTAGACTTGTAATCCCCACAGATTCACACGGATCCATCAGGTTTCATGACGGGGCAATGGGACTTGCCCAGTCGCTGAATTCCATGAGAGAAATTATGCCTTCCCGCAGAAGCCGGTCCAGTTCGTTTTCAATCTTTTCCTTCATCACGTAAGGCACAGCTCTAGCCTTGTGATGGACCAGTCTGGCATTCTGTGTGATGTAGATTATAACATTTGCCCCTTTGAAGGTGCCCACACCTGGCTGAAAGAGATGTTCAAAACGGCTCAGAACTGTTGAGCAGGAGGTCTGTTCTTCTGACGACATGGCGTGAACATTGTCATGTATTCAACCAGCATTGTAGCCCATGTATAATCTGACTTAAGTTGTACACTGAGAGAACAATGACCACTAGGTGGGAGACACTCCTAACCTGGACCTTCAGGTATAAAAGGGGAAGCTCCACCCACCTTCATTGCTTGAGTGCTAAGGAATAAAGGACAGGTCACAGACTGACCTTCTCTCAAGCATGGGCCTCATGTGCATTTATACTGTATAGTAAGGACGTATCAATGGCGACAAGAAACTAGAATTTAAACCACGCGAGCATGGCCACTAGCAGAACAGACGAGAAGTACTGTGTTAAGGAATGGTTGGGACAGAGATTCAACATTGTTAAAGCAGCACACAGTTCTCCAGGCAGACAAGGGCAATCGGGCATGCCCCAACATGTAGTCGAACCCAGAGGGGGAGTTCGACAGAGACAATGGCAAGCTGAACGGCGATTCACGCCATTGCAAGGGACAATGCGGTTAGTAATGGGGCCATCAACACCTGTTAATGGCGCATTCAAGGACAGTCACAGGGGCAGTCAGGGACAATCGACTGGCAAGGGATCTTTTGTTTCAAACAGCAGCTCATGCTGGAGGCGTGGAGGCACACACTCAGCCGGAGTTTGCAGAGATGAGCAAAATACCTGCAGAAATTGCAGAAGTGAACACTGGAGGAAATTGCTGGAAGCTGAAGTTCAGCGAGTTCATGTGGAGCACGTATACAGTTCATACACGAGGACGCCACCGATAATGATGAAAGTGCTCCTCAACGGCATCCCAGTATCAATGGAGCTAGACATGGGGGCCAGCCAGTCCCTGATGGGTATCAAACAGTTCGAAAAGTTGTGGGCGTCCAAGGCCAGGAGGCCAAAATTATCGCCGATTGACACACAGCTACGAACTTACACAAAGCAGATCATTCCGGTGCTAGGCAGCGCCACGGTAGTCGTGACCCACAAGATTCGGAGAACAGGTTGCCACTCTGGATTGTCCCAGGGGACGGTCCCGCACGACTGGGGAGGAGTTAGCTTGCTGTCATGAACTGAAATGGGGCGATGTCAATGCAATTTCCTCTGTGGAGCGAGTATCATGCTCACAGATCCTGGACAAATTTGACTCATTATTTCAACCCGGCATTGGCACTTTCATGGGGGCCAAGGTAGTGATTCACATAAACCTGGACGCCAGGCCAGTACATCACAAGGCCAGAGCGGTGCCGTACGTGATGCGGGAAAAGATAGAAGGCGAATTGGACCGCCTGCTGAGGGAAGGCATCATCTCGCCAGTCGAATTCAGTGACTGGGCGAGCCCGATCGTGCCGCTGCTCAAGGCGGATGGGTCGGTCAGGATATGTGGTGATTACAAGGCCACCATCAATCAGGTGTCACTCCAAGACCAGTACCCGCTACCGAGAGCGGAGGACCTCTTTGCGACGCTATCCGGTGGCAAACTTTTTTCAAAATTGGACCTGACCTCAGCTTACATGACCCAGGAGCTGGCGAGTGAGTCAAAGAAGCTGACCACCATCACGACACACAAGGGGTGTTTGAGTACAACAGATGTCCATTCGGGATTCGCTCGGCCGCCGCGATCTTCCAACGAAATATGGAAAGCCTCCTCAAGTCGATTCCAGGGACGGTAGTTTTTCAGGACGACATCCTCATCACGGGTTACGATACTGAAGAACACCTCCACAACCTGGAGGAGGTGCTACGCAGACTGGACCGGGTAGTGCTGCGGCTGAAAAAGGCGAAGTGCGTCTTCCTAGCTCCAGAGGTAGAATTCCTGGGGATGAGGGTAGCAGCAGACGGGATTAGCCCTACTGCGTCCAAGACGGAAGCTATCCAGAGAGCACCCAGACCCCGTAACACGACGGAGCTGCGTTCGTTCCTGGGGCTCCTGAACTATTTTGGTAACTTTCTTCCCAAATTGAGTACGCTGCTAGAGCCGCTACACGTGCTCCTATGCAAAGGTCGCGAATGGATCTGGGGGGACAGCCAGGAAAGGGCTTTTAATGGAGCACGCAATTTGTTATGTTCCAACACTCTGTTAACACTATACGACCCATGTAAGAAACTTGTGTTAACGTGCGATGCGTCGTCCTATGGTGTCGGGTGTGTGTTGCAGCCTGTCAATGTCAAGGGTCAGTTACAGCCGGTAGCTTATGCCTCCAAGAGTCTGTCCCAGGCAGAAAGGGGTTACGGGATGGCAGAAAAGGAGGTGCTTGCATGTGTATATGCGGTAAAGAAAATGCACCAGTACCTGTTTGGCAGGAAATTTGAGCTGGAGACAGATCACAAACCCCTAACGTCCCTTTTGGCCGACAACAAGGCCATAAATGCAAACGCATCGGCCCGCATACAGAGGTGGGCACTCACGTTAGCCGCCTATGACTATACAATTCGGCACAGACCAGGCACCGAAGACTGCGCCGATGCACTCAGCAGGCTCCCACTAGCCACCACTGAGGGGGCTATCGAGCATGTTGCTGAGATGGTCATGGCTGTTGAAGCTTTCGGAAGCGAAGGCTCAACCATGACAGCCCGTCAGATTAAAGTCTGGACAAATAGAGACCCGCTATTGTCTCTAGTCAAGAAATGTGTCCTGAATGGGGACTGGCCAACCATGTACAGGGCATGCCCTGAGGAATTTAAACCATTTCACAAGCGCAGGGATGAACTCTCGATTCAGGCCGATTGCCTACTGTGGGGAAACCGCGTAGTTATGCCCCAGATGGGCAGAGAGGTGTTCATCAGAGAACTCCACAATGAGCACCCGGGCATTGTCATGATGAAGGCAATTGCCAGGTCACACGTTTGGTGGCCAGGGATAGACGCAGATCTAGAACTTTGTGTTCGCAGGTGCAACACGTGTGCCCAGCTGGGCAATGCGCCCAGGGAAGCCCCCCTTAGCCCCTGGCTATGGCCCGCCAAGCCTTGGTCACACATCCATGTGGACTACGCAGATCCTTTCATGGGAAATATGTTTTTGGTTGTAGTAGACGCCTACTCCAAATGGATCGAGTGTGTCATTTTAAATTCAAGCACAGCCTCTGCCACAGTAGAAAGTCTACGGGCAATGTTCACCGCCCACGGTCTACCAGACGTCTTGGTCAGCGACAATGGCCCGTGCTTCACAAGCACTGAATTCCAGGACTTCATGGCAGGCAATGGAATTAACCATGTCAGAATGGCACCGTTCAAGCCGGCCTCAAACGGCCAGGCAGAACGAGCAGTGCAGATAATCAAACAGGGGATGCTCAGAATCCAAGGGGGTTCCCTACAAACCCGCTTATCACGCCTCCTGTTGGCCTATAGATCCCAACCACACTCGCTCACAGGGGTTCCACCCGCAGAGCTGCTAATGAAAAGGATGCTCAAAACCCGGTTATCCCTTATACATCCCACCATGAAAGAAATTGTCGAGAGCAGGAGCCAGCCACAATATGACTACCATGACAGGAATGCGAGGGCGCGATGTATTGATGTAAATGATCCTGTTTTTGTCCTCAACTACGCTGCAGGGCCCAAATGGCTCGCAGGCACTGTGATTGCCAAAGAGGGAAATAGGATTCTGGTAGTTAAAGTTACCAATGGACAAATCTGCCGCAAACACGTGGATCAAACAAAAAGGAGGTTCAGCAACCCCATAGAAGAAGCAGAGGAAGAACACGATGTAGAGTTCACTCCACCACAGGTGACCGAACACCGGAACCAAAGGGAGGAGAGCCCAATCACTGTGGGCAGTCTGGATAGGCCTGAGGCACCGCAAACAGCAGACACTCTGGCCAGCGCCCAACAACCGGAACCCCAACTCAGGCGCTCCACAAGAGAGCGTAAACCACCAGAGAGACTCAACCTGTGATCCCAATAAGACTTTGGGGGAGAGGTGATGTCATGTATTCAACCAGCATTGTAACCCATGCATAATCTGACCTAAGTTGTACACCATGAGAACACTGACCACTAGGTGGGAGACACTCCTAACCTGGACCTTCAGGTATAAAAGGGGAAGCTCCACCCACCTTCACCACTTGAGTGCTAAGGAATAAAGGACAGGTCACAGACTGACCTTCTCTCAAGCATGGGCCTCGTGTGCATTTATACTGTATAGTAAGGACGTATCAAACATCATCCCATTTCCAATTAAGTTCTGCTAGCCAGCTTCTCCCCAACAGGGCTGGGAGATCCCCAGGGAGAGAGAAAGTCGGTTCACCATCCCTTTGTGTGTGACTGAAAGCATGGCACTGCCAAGGACTGGGTCGATTTCTTTAGTATAGGTCGTTAGTTTGGTGTCGATCTTTGTGAGTTTTGGTCTGTTGCTTTTGTGCGGCCACAGCTGTTCAAATTGTTGAACGCTCATGAGGGATTGACTGGCCCCCGTGTCCAGTTCCATGTTGACGGGTATCCCGTTGAGTAGAACCCTCATCATAATTGGAGGCGTCTTGGTGTAAGAACAGTGGGCATTGATCGTGTTAACCCGCTGTACCTCGGCGTCCCGTGCACTGTTCCAACCATCTTCTGGTCCGCTTTCCGACCCTTCCGATTCGTATACCAGCTGAGCTGCTGTTTTTCTGCACATGCGAGCCAGATGCCCTGTGTAGTTGCAGTTTCTGCAAACGGCATGCTGAAATCGACACACCCTGGTTGAGTGCCTTCCCCCACATCTCCAACACAGACCGTTTCCATTGTTTCCGAAGGATGAGCTGCTTCTGGCTGATCTCCCTTGAGCTTCTCTCATCTGTTGTTGATTGCTCGCATTGTGGGTTGATGAGGTGTGATCGGCCGTTCATGCAGCCCTTGATTTTGATGGCTTCTGGCGCCACTGTCTGCTGATGAAGGCCTGCTCTTCTGCCTTTGTCTGTGTGTGGGGGTAGCGGTTTGTTTCACAATGTGAACCCCTTGTTCCGATACCTTGTTGGTTGTTGTACCCGAAGTGTAGATCAGCCTCGTTTCTTCTTCGCCTGCCAAGAACGTTTGTGCGACCGGTGCTGCTGCCTCTAGAGTCAAGTTATTAGTCTCTATAAGCTTTCGGAATAGGCCTGCATGGCCTATTCCTCAATAAAAAAGTCTCTCAGTACTTCTCTCTTTAGTTCATCGGGGAACTCACATGAACTAGCCAGCCTCCGAAGTTCCGCCACGAAGTCGGGTATGCTTTGGCCCACACAGCGTCTGTAGTTGTAGAACCTGTGTCTGGCCATGTGTTGGCTACTCGCTGGCTTCAGGTGGTCTCTCACTAGTGTGCTCAACTCCTCAAACGATTTGCTTGCTGGTTTCTCGGGTGCCAGCAGGCCTTTCATTAAAGCATATGTTTTCGAGCCACAGCTGGTCAAGAGATGGGCTCTTCTCTTGTCTGCTTTATCATCGCCCAGCCAGTCTTTGGTCACAAAGCTTTGCTGGAGCCTTTCTATAAAGTCATCCCAATTGTATCCAGCATTGTATTTCTCATCTGAGCTGTTGGTAGCCATTCTGTGGATTCTGTGATCCCGTAACTCGTCGCCACTGTTAAGTCCTGACTCTAATGTACTGACTCACACGAGACACATGTTGAAGTCAAGGTCACTCAGGACCTGCACCTTTAATTCCAGCTCTCCAGTGCTGCACTTGCCTGAGACCTCCCTTTATATACCTCAGTGGGACAGGTATGGAGTGTCTCCTGCAAGTGCACCCCTGGTGGTAAGGTATGCTTATTGTTACAGGTCATATCCAGTTACAGTCATGTATAGCATGGTAAGATACAGTTATATACAGTCATGTGAGATACATGATAGTGATGACTTTCACTTCTATGGAAAGAGACAGCCCTTTATTACCTACAGATCATCCTGTAGTAGATGCTACAACACTGTCAGGGCCTCGTGTGAACTGGAGGCCGTGATGGCAGGTATGCTCTTTCATGTCCAGGTCTGTGTGCACCTGCACTTCTTGTTGGTTCATGCACTCAACTTTCTTATCTAAATCATGCAGCATTTTCAGAACCCCAAAGAGAATTCCCATTCTTGTCAATTAAATGGAAGCAGCAATCAAGAATAATGAAGGAAAGTATTGGCAGAAAATACTCCCAAAAAATGCACAACTGGCAGACCATGCATCAAAACCAAATAATGCATGAAATCGATGCTGCAGGACATAATTGCAGATATCCCAAAAAATCCAAAGTTGCAATACAATCAGGTAGATTTTCTGCATCTTCACCTGTGGCAAGGTACCTCATATAAAGTGGGCACAAAGTAAAAAAGTATCAGCCTGCTGACCACGATTTTCCGCTTATTGAAATCAACGGACTGAAAATCACAGCGAGCTAGCGATTTTCTGATGAGTGCTTGTGGTGTGTAAGGATTCAGAAAATCTGTCCTAATGTGTCCTCGAATAATCTCCCTTTAAGAAACCTATTTGAGCTGGTCAGGTCATGGATTCCTGATACACCCATTTTATACGAGACAATTCAGCACAGGGACTGAACTTCGGCGAACCTCTTATTTCCATCATTTTCAAACTTCTAACATTGCTGGCAGTGTGAATCTCTCAGAGGCTAAAATTTCTTTGCCACAAAATAAGGTGCAGCTTTGCTCCGGTGCATGGGCTTTCTGTGTTCAATTTCATAATGTGCCGTCTCCAGCAAGGCCCAAAATGTCATAAAATGTAACCTATTTTCACCACACCTTACTCCCAATGATGTAGACCATTAAGAGACACGTGGGCTGGAGCAGTTACAAAGTTTGTGCAAGCAGTGAGAGAAACAGCAGAGTTACAGTCATTTGAACTCTTGGAGACCAGATTACACTATGGTTTGTAAGAGCAACTAACCAGTTTTTACAACAATAGTTTTCCATTTTATCACTTAACATTTGTTTCTTCTACTGTCACTGGGTTTTACTGTTTAGGGTCATATTTTGGTTGTCACCAGGTTTTACTATTCACTCTACTCACAGTAGGGCAGCACCACATCACAGCAAAAGGTGGGGCAGTGACTGTTTGCAGTGTGTTACCGGGATATTTATTATTTTCTGCAGATAATAAACATATTTTTTTTAACTTCTGGACTTCCCTGTCAATGCCAACACCCCTACTGTCTCCATTATTCTGAATGTTTTCAAGAACAGTTTTTCCCGAGACCCCATTGTAGTGGCAACAGTTTTAGCTCTTCATTTTTAGCTTCCAGTCTAAATTTTTGTTTCCATCCATTTTTGCTCAGTCTGCAAAAACGAACTGCAGAGAGGAAGTGAGCTGGGGGTGTCAGCAACAGTTGTACCTAAACCCACTGAACTGAATCTTTTTGAACTTGTTTCTTAAAATATAATACTAGGAATTAGAATCACATACATGGAAGGAATGTTTGGGTTCATTTCAGAATCTTACTTTTTTGGGTTTGACTATATCATTGATTTTCTTGTAATAGTTTCTTTAAAAAAATATATTTTCAGAGCTGTCTGGTTCTTCTTAGAACGTTATTGCTGACTCTATTTCAGTGAGATGACTCTCCTTTATAACTTTTATCCCCTTGGAGCTTCAAAAGGACCTTTATCTTTATCGAAAAACAAGAGCTGTGGGTCACTTTACTTTTTGGAACTTGCATTTTTAGTGACAGATGATGTAAAGATAGCAGCAAAATGCTGAACTCACATCAGGTGCAGACCATGAATTGTATGTCAGACTATTGGGGGGGAGGGAGGAGAAAGTTAGATAGTGTTATCGACATATGGTATCATGGACTAAATTAAAATGATATTTAAGCACACCTCTGTTAATTCCTGGGGGCCAGATTTTCCGAGCCTCGGGAAATCTGACAGCTGAAGTGAGGTGAGAACAGCTGGATAGAACAGGTAAGCGTATCCCCCACCGGCCAGCAAGCTACCCTGTAAATCATCTCGCAATCCAACCCCCAATGTTCTACTCACCTCCCGACCTCTGATGTCCAATTCCCTTGCCACGCCCCCCCCCCCCCCCCAAATGTCTGATGTTCGACTCTAGCCACTCGCCCGACTCTGCTGCTCAGTTACTTATCCATGCGACAGCCAGCCAGCCTCTCAATCTGGATGGCAATGGCCGGGAAACCGATTTGAAAAATTTAAATTTGGTCCTGCCATTAAATTCGGTAGGACCTCCAGGCAACCCATACTTCTGGGTTTCCTGACCACTAAATCTTCTCCTCACTCCCTATTATTATCGGGGCCAAAATGTCCCGATTTTAACTCGAGGCGTGAGTCGTGCAGGCAGGCATCAAGGTGGGCAGAAAACCATCCTGACCTTAAGAGATTTCAGGCTTCATCCGCATGGTTAGTCTCAGAAAAGAGAATTAAAATTGAAACCTGTGGAAAGAGAGTGGGACCTCAGTGGGTAAGGCCCACAGGAGATTCTATTTGCCCACCTACTCGCTTTCTGCCAGGTGAGCAGGGTTAAAATTTCCCCTAAAGGGCCCGATAATAACGCCGAGGCCTGTTTGGAGTGGGGTGAGGGTTGCGATATCATGTGTGAAACCTGGAACAAGTCTTGGTGTATCAGAATGTGCAATTTCAATGGGGCTAGCTCATCATAACTTTACGTCCAGATTTGGTGACATACGGCATGGTGTGGAACTGCATGACGCGATCTTAACTCTAGCATTTAAAGGGCCAATCTAAGGATGGAATTTGGAGGAGTTACGAGTTGCAGCAAAGTGAGGGAGAAGTGATGGATTCAGGACGGCATGAGCTGCACCAAGATTCAACAATGCATTGATTGATGCACTGCTGGGTGCAGTGAGGAGTAGGAGAGAAATATTCCTCCCCAGCAACGGGAGGAAGAAATCTGCTGCTGCAATGAAGAGGGCATGGCTGGCGATGGCCGAGTAGGTCAACAGCAGCAACATTGTGCTCATTGCTGAATTCAGTGCAGGAAGTACTTTAATCATCAGGAAAGATGAGTATAGTTGCACATTCACTTACATCCTGCTGTGCACATCAACCCATTCCCTCACTCTGCTTTGTCAAGCCTTCCTCTTCATGTCACTTCTCACACTCACTTACCTTGCAAGCGCACCCATCGTTCTCTTTCTGTGCACTTCCTCACATCCACAACGATCCATCCACCGCTGCCACTCACCCTCATCCTTTTGCAATTTGATGCGTCTCCCTGATAGTCACCCTCACCAAATGCACTGCATCCACTGGGTGAACACCTGCCATTGCAGTCAGTCTTAGGTCTGTTCTTTCCCCCATTGCAGGAGAAGACAGCACAGAACACAAGGGAGAGGGCGAGAACCGGATGTGGTCCTCTACAGATTGTGCATTTGACAGCTACAGAGGAGAAAGCGATGGAGTTTAGTGGCATTTTGGCATACCTGACCATCGGAGATGGAGAGATTGGGACCACCCAACTACCTGGTGACGGAATTAAATATCAGCAACCCACATGTTGTACATGTTGACTTGATATCATCAGCAAGTGAAATATGATCATCTTCATAGTGATAAGTTGCAAAATTCTTACTTTACCAGTACTATCTTATCTCTCCCAGGATCTTCATGCATACAATAGAAGTCAGTAGACCTTCCGGATGTCAAATCCTCAGAGGAGCTGATGCCTTCTAAGGGTGCACCATCACAGAACTCATGTTTACCATGCACCAGCTCAGATACTTGCACTTCGGTGGGTCCAGTTAGGTAGATAGTTGGGTTTTCACCTTGTGACTCAAAGTTCAGGCGCAGGCAGTGGTGGCCTGCTGTGGAGAGTCCAGGTCAGAGAACGCAGCCCTCTCCAAGCTCTGCTGTACCCCAGCAGATGATGTACCCCAGGGGCCTTTGATAAAAAGGATAATCTTTGAGGGGCAGCAGAAAATCGGCGACATACTGGCAGGCCTTCCACACACACTGTCCATGATTGCAGAGAGAATGGGGGAGTCTGAGTCAAGCATGAGTGGGTTGATGTCGCAGGGCATTGCGAGGATGTCTTCTTTCATGGATAAAGTAACCTCCTCAATGGAACATGAATGGTGGCAATCAAATTACTCCATGCAGGCCTTGACTAAGGCTGTGCAAACTCTGGATGCCAAAATGTCTGGTGCTTTAAATAGAGTGACAGGCACCTTAGCTTTGGCCTTACAGTGTGTCACTGATCTGCTTCCCCGCAGAGTGGTAGTTGCGAAGTGTGGCTAGCACATGAGAGAGATGATGGTGAAAGGGGATTTGGAAGTGGGGACTCCACTCAAAGCACTCTCACATCTCACCGGTTGTCTCCCCGCCCCCCCCACCCACCCTCAGTCAGAGCTCTGACACACTGCCTCCTCTCCCGATGGTTGAGTCCGCCCCTGCTCAGCTGCAGGTGAAGCAGTCTTTGGCGAGGACCTCAGGGGCTCTAACACCCAGAGGTTGTCGCCCAAGAACATGTGAACAGTCAGCCCTGGGATCTGAGCAGCCTATCCCTACCTCTGCTCAAGCCACAGGGGTTGCACCACATAGGAGCGGTAGGAAAAGGAAGAGTAAAGCTTTGTAGTTCAACAAGGGTTTGCCCATGGGTGTTAATGCAACTGTTAGTGTTGTGTATGGAGAAAAAGTCAGACTGAACATCGTGAGCTCAAAGTAAAGTGTGACCTTAGTCTTTTATTGCAGGTCTCCAGAGTGCCTCTCCAACCTGTGAAGCCTCTTTAAATACCTGTACTCCCAAGGAATTATGGGATCCCTTGAGACTCCAGGGGATGAGCCCTCTGGTGGCTGTACAGAGTAAATGCAAGTATACATATATAACAACACTCCCCTCCCCAAAGCCAATAGTGTAACTATTTACAATGCGAGTCGATCTGGTGCCCTTCTTGCCCTGGTTGATCGTCTTGGTGTGAAAGCTGGTGATGTCGAATCATTTGTTGGGCCCTCGCTGGGCTGTTGTGCAGCTGGCCTTGCTGGGCTACCTGGTGTGTTGGGCCCTGCTGGGCTACTGTGGATGATGGGTTCTGCTTCGTGGTCAACCGTGATGCTGGTTCCCACTGGTGTGTATGTTGGGGGATCAAAAAAGGTAGGATCCAAGGTGGGTTGCTCAGGATAGTCCATGAATCTGAATTTGATTTTGTCCAAGTGTTTCCAGTGAATGAGTCCATTTGAAAGTTTGACCCGAAACACCCTGCTCCCCTTTTTGGCCACGACAGTGCCGGGAAGCCACTTGGGACATTGTCCATAATTTAAAACAAATACAGGATCATTGATTTCAATCTCGCGTGACACGTTTGCGCTATCATGGTATGCACTTTGTTGAAGCCACCTGCTCTCTACCTGTTCATGTAGATCAGGGTGAACTAACGAGAGCCTTGTCTTAAGTGCTCTTTTCATGAGCAGTTCAGCAGGTGGGATCCCAGTGAGTGAGTGGGGTCTCGTGCAGTAGCTAAGCAGGACTCGGGATAGGCGAGTCTGCAGTGAGCCTTCAGTTACCCTCTTCAAGCCTTGCTTGATGGTTTGCACTGCTCTCTCTGCCTGACCATTGGACGCTGGTTTAAACAAGGCAGATGTGACATATTTGATCCTGTTGCGGGTCATGAATTCTTTGAACTTAGCACTGGTAAAACTTGGCCCGTTGTCGCTCACCAGGACATCGGGTAGCACTGGCAAACATGGCCCGCAGGCTTTCAATAGTGGCAGAGCACGTGCTAGCCGACATTATCTCACATTCAATCCACTTGGAGTACACGTCTACAACCACAAGGAAAATTTTACCCAAGAACAAGCCTGCACAGTCGACGTGTATCCTAGACCATGGTTTGGATGGCCAAGACCATAAACTTAGCGGCGCCTTCCTGGGTACATTGCTTAACTGCGAGCATGTATTTCATCGGTGAATGCAGGACTCTAAGTCGGCATCGATACCGGGCCACCACACATGGGATCTGGGTATCGCTTTCATCATTACGATGCCTAGGTGGGTACTGTGGAGGTCATTGATGAAGGCGTCGCTGTCCTTCTTGGGGATCACTACTCGATTGCCCCACAGAAGGCAATCTGCCTGTAGAGACATTTCATCTTTGCGCTGCTGGAACGGCTTTATCTCTTCCTGCATTTCCACTGGGACACTGGACCAGCTCCCGTGAAGCACACAGCTTTTGACTAGAGATAATAAGGGGTCCTGGCTTGTCCAGATTTTGATCTGCCGGGCAGTGACCGGTGAATGCTCACTCTCAAATGCTTCCATATGGCTAGATCTGCGGGCTGTGCCATTTCCACCCGCGTGGTGGGCAATGGCAGCCTACTGAGAGCATTGGCGCAGTTTTCTGTGCCTGGCCTGTGGCGGATGGCGTAGTTGTATGCGGACAACGTGAGCGCCCATCTTTGGATGCGGGCCGATGCGTTGGTATTTATCCCTTTACTCTCGGGAAACAGGGATATAATTTTAGCCCAAACAGGTATTAATGCATTTTCTTTACCCCGTAGACACACGCAAACACTTGTTTTTCAATCATGCTGTAGGCTCTCTCAGCCTTAGACAGACTCTTGGATGCATAAGCAACCGATTGCAGTTTCCCGAAATCATTAGCTTGTTGCAATACACACCGAACGCCATATGACGACGCATCACATGCTAGTACCAAACGCTTACATGGATCGTACAACACAAGCAATTTGTTTGAGCATAACAATTTTCTCGCTTTTACAAAGGCATTTTCTTGGCTTTTGCCCCAAACCCATTCGCCCCCTTTTCGTAGTAAGACATGTAGTGGTTCTAGCAGCGTGCTGAGACCTGGTAAGAAGTTACCAAAGTAGTTCAAGAGTCCCAGAAACGACCGCAGCTCTGTCACGTTCTGTGGCCTCGGTACGTTTTCGATTGCCTCCGTCTTCGCGTTGGTGGGCCTGATGCCGTCCGCCATAATCCTCCTTCCCAAGAACTCCACTTCAGGTGCCAGGAAAATGCACTTCGAGCGTTTTAACCTGAGCCCCACATGGTTGAGTTAACCAAGAACCTCCTCCAGGTTCTGCAGATGCTCGACTGTGTTCCGACCTGTGACCAAGATGTCGTCTGGAAGACCACGGTGTGCGGGACCGACTTCAGTAAACTTTACATGTTTCTCTGGAATATCGCCGCCGCTGATCGGATTCCAAACGGGCACCTGTTATAAACAAAAAGACCTTTGTGCGTGTTGATGCAGGTGGGGGCCTTCGATGATTCCTCCAGTTCCTGCATCATGTAGGCTGAAGTCAGATCCAGCTTCGTGAATGTCTTTCTTCCCACCAGCGTTGCAAAGAGGTCGTCATCTTTTGGTAGTATTTGGTAGGTATTGGTCCTGCAGGGAGAAATGATTGATAGTTGCATTGTAATCGCCACAGATTCTGACGGTGCCATCTCCCTTGAGGACTGGGACAATAGGACTGGCCCACTCGCTGAACTCAATCGGTGAAATTATGCCCTCTTGTTGCAGCCGGTCTAGCTCTATCTCTACCCTTTCTCTCATCATGTACGGTACTGCTCTCTCCTTGTGATGGATGGGTTGCGCCCCCGGAATTAGGTGGATCTGCACTTATGCTCCTTGGAATTTCCCGATGCTGGTTCGAACAGCGAAGGAAATTTGTTTAAGACCTGGGCACACGAAGTGTCGTCAGCGGGCGATAGCGCTCGGACGCGTCCCAGTTCCAGCATATCTTTCCCAGCCAGCTCCTGCCGAGCAGCATGGGACCATCGCCCGGTACCACCCAAAGTGGTAGCTTGTGCACCGCTCCATTGTAGGAGATCTTTACGGTAGCACTGCCGATTACAGGAATCAGTTCTTTTGTGTAAGTTCTTAGTCTCGTGCGAACTGGAGTTAAGACTGGCCTTGAAGCCTTGTTGCACCACAACCCTTCGAAAGTCTTTTTGCCCATGATGGACTGGCTCGCGGCCGTGTCCAGCTCCATTGACACCGGTAGTCCATTTAGCTCAACATTCAGCATTACCCGGGGACAATTCGTGGTGAATGTGTGCATCCCATGTACCTCTGCCTCCTCTATCTGAGGCTCTGGTTCGGAGTGATCCTGCGTGGATCTGTCCTCCTCTGTAACGTGGTGGTTTGCAGGCTTAGCAGCTCGCCTGCACACTCATTTTTAGGTGTCCCATTGTTCCACAGCCCTTGCACAGCCTTTGAATTGGCATGAATGGAAATGATGATCACCCCGCAGCGCCAGCAAGATGTTAATGGCCTTGCAGTCATCACCCTTGATGGTGGACTCTGAGACATCTGCGGACGTGTAGCTGCAGGTATGTGTGACCTGCCCTGTACATGACGATTCAAAAACAACATCACTTTGTTCACAGTACTTGTAGCAGCACTTGTGTGCTGAGAGATTTGCTTCGTATTGTCACTGGTGACAATGAACGCCTGGGCCATCGCTATGGCCTTACTCAAGGTTGGGGTCTCTACAGTCAAAAGCTTGCGAGGTATGATTTCATGGCCAATGCCAAGTACAAAAAAGTCTCTGAGCATGTGCTCCAAATGTCCTTCAAATTCGCAATGTCCTGCAAGTTGTCTCAGCTCAGCGACATAACTTGCCACATCCTGGCCTTCAGACCTTTTGTAGGTGTAGAACCGGTACCTCATCATCAGAACGCTTTCCTTCAGGTTCAAATGCTCTCGGACAGTGTGCACAAATCGTCGTACGATTTATCTGTGGGTTTCGCTGGAGTGAGCAGATTCTTTATGAGGCCATACATTGGTGCCCCACAGACAGTGAGGAGGATCGCTTTACGTTTGGCAGTGCTCTCTTCCCCATCTAGCTCGTTGGCCATGAAGTATTGGTCAAGTCGCCCCACAAAAGTTTTCTAATCATCTCCCCCTGAAAATTTCTCCAGGATGCCCACTGTTCTCTGCATCTTTGGGTTCGCTATCTGTATCTCGTCGCCACTTGTTGTGTATGGAGAAAGAGTCAGAATGAACACTGTGACCTCAAAGTAAAGTGTGACCTTAGTCTTTTATTGCAGGTCTCCAGAGTGCCTCTCCAACCTGTGAAGCCTCTTTAAATACCTGTGCTCCCAAGGGTTTATGGGATTCCTTGGGACTCCAGGGGATGAGCCCTCTGGAGGCTGTATAGAGTAAATGCAAGTATACATATATAACAGTTAGGCTATTAAGTTTCCATTGTTTACTAGAATCACATAAAATGTATTACTTTGCACCACTACCCATTCTTGGTTGCCAGATGGCAACTCACCTTTTCAGTTGCTTGTTGATGAATGGAAAGAGATGAATTGATAGGGGACCAATTGGGGGTTGTGCAAGGGGTGGATTGTTGATTACAGGACTGCTTTGTGTCAGTGGCATTGGGAGTGGCCATTGGATGTAAAAGTTACATCGATCCAGTGACTAACTGAACTGTACAGCTGTAAGGGAATCCCTGCCATCCCAGGCAGCAATGTGAGTAGCTCATGCTTCATTGGGGGCACCATTTACATCATCTGCCTAATCCACATCCCCCTCCTCTTCCTTCTGCTCTTCATTGCAATCGTCTGCAGACGATGTGTGCTGAGAACCTTGTTCCTCCTGCAACTCCAATCCTCACTGCTGTACAATGTTGTGCAGTGCACAGTACACAACAATCATTCTGGAGACCCTCGCTGGCAAGTATTCAAGGGTGGCTCCAATTCCATCCACACACTTGAAGCGCATCTTCAGTATGCTGATCATTTGCTCAATGACACATCTGGTTGTCATATGGCTGTCGTTATAAGGCTCTTGGACTTCATTGTTGGGCTTCCTCACGGGTCTCATTAGCCAAGTTTGAAGTGGGTATCCTTTGTCTCCAAGCAGCCACCACTTAAGTCTCCTTGCAGTTGCAAAGAGGTTGGAGAGTATGGACTGCCGCTGGATGAAAGCATCATGGAAGATCACAGGGAACCTAGCGCACACCTGCATATACTTTTTCTTGTGGTTGCACATCAGCCGAACGTTGATGGAATGGAATCCTTTGCAGTTGACCAGTACTCCTGGTTCACCTGGAGGTGCTCAGATGGCCACATCGATGATGCTCTGCACCTGTGGGAAGCCACCCAGAGATGCAAACCCGAATGTACACAACTAGTGTCACCACAGGCAAAGTTGACATAATGGCAAACAATCCATCAGTCATCTGCCTTATGCATTTAAGTACAGCTGACTGTGAGATCCTGGATATGTCTCCGGTCGTGTTCTGGAGGGATACAGTGTAATTGGGAGCCTGATTTAAATTTTTCAGTTGCCGGTCAGGTTTCCCAAGGCCCTCCAACCAAACCCCGTCCCCAAGTGTCCCCGGCTGTAATTTCTTCCGTTGCTTTTCCCGCCCGGCTGCTGGCCAGCCTGTCAATTTGGTCGGCTGCAGGGCGGGAAACGTAAGTAAAAAATTAGAATGAGATCTTGCCATTAAATTAGGCAGGACTGCTGCGTCCCTGTCCTTGCCGTGTTTTACCCCGTACTACCACATCACCTCGCTGCTCCACACCCTCCCTGTAACTATAGCGGCCAGGGTATCTGATACCCCGTTTACTATTGTATAGGATTTGTCAGATTAATTCAATGTTAGTGTCCTTGACAGCTTGTGAAAGCCACCCCTTTATAAACGAGAGATAGTTTCACAAATTAACAATTAGTGAACAAAATGGCCTCTCCTGTCCCCAACTATTCCCGCAATGACACAGCTCACCTTCCCACGCACCACATTTCCCCAACCTGCGTGATATGTGGGTGGACGAAATCACACTAATAAATAAAGGGCAAAAGCTGACATTAGAAAATAAAAATAAAAAAAAACACAAGCTGCCCATGTGCAAGCACAAATAATTCTGCTCCGCAAATTTTGTTTCTGCATTTGCACTGTTGCTTTTCTCATTTAGTTGTAATTTCTTCTGTTGTTCTGCTGTTCTGCACAGTAACCATTGCAGGTACGTGGAAACCAGTGCAGGCGGGGCAGAGGAAGCGACAGGAGAATCAGGCTGAGAGCTGAGGTTGATCTGGGCCAGTTTAGATTTTGAGGGCTTGTAAGACTACAGCTTTTTTTTTTGGTCTAGTTTTTCTGCTAATAACTGCACTTGCAAACTGCTCCAAGATGGCTGAAAACATGACTTAATCATTTTTTTTAAATGACCCAGATTACTGGGTGAAGTTAAAAGACTTTCTCATGAGTTTAACACCTCGCAGCTGAAAAACATTTGTCTGGGAACTGTGCAAAAGACTGTCCAGGAGATAAAGGAATTCATGTACTGTCCAGGAGTTGAGTGAACGATTCGTTTAATATTCCTTTGTTTTAAACTTTAGACAAATGATGTACACGATGAGCAAACATCACAGGAAAGGGATATAAAAATGGCACGTGAGTTGGGGGGGGAGGCAGTCAAGAGAACTGGCAATCTGATTAATTGCCAAGAGAATCAGAGAGTTAAATCTTACAATCGCTGGCCACAGTCTGGTATGAGTATCTTAGTTTCTTTTAATCCTTGGGGGACAGGCAATTTTCAACTGTTAAAAACTATATTAATAAGAATGGGTTTGATGCAGGCTAATAATTAAGAAATTAAGAATACTGCTTTTACTCCGCTACCTCTACGAGGCCTAAAATTCGGGCTTCAATTTGCGCAGCGAGGGTTCGTGGTGCAAACTGAAAATTTTCTGCAACTTTACTCCGAGGCCGATACCGCTGCTAGAGAGGCCTTGGGAGGGGGGAAAACACCCCCCAAAAATTGCAAAAAATTAAATTAAAAAAAACACAAAACACTTTCACAAGACACTTAATTAGCGAATCGCTGCAAAAAAATTAAAAAATTAAAACTTTAACTTACCTTTTTTGCAGGATTTCATACTTCCTGCTACTCCAAGGGCTGCAACACAGCTTTTTACCTGGTGTTTTTTTCCATCCTAAATACAGGTGCGCTGTGAGCCAAATTTTTGGCAAAAGCGATATTTTGAGTATTGCACGGCAGTGGTTGTCTTCCCAGCGGATTGAAAAACTGCTGCGCAAGACTTCTCCAAATTTCCCGGATCACTGTTTTTCGCCAAAAAAATGGGCACAAGGTTGGCGACTTTTTAGCCCCCTGTGACTGCATTGTTTTGTCTCACAATTTCGAACTCTGAAAGTGTAGAGTCAAGTCGTAAATAAGTCTTGACTCTGTTTAGTGAAAAGATCAAGACAAAAGTAAAAACCTGTAATAATTAAGATGCGTCTTACAGGCTCTAGAGAGTTCAATTTATGAAAATGAATTATGTTTGTTAGAACTAATGTATGAACATAATTACTTTTTTAAAAATTAATTGTGCAATTACTGAGATTGCCAGGGTGAAAACAACTTCAAAACCATAACGCAATAAATTGGCGCATTTAATCACACTCCATAACACACCATTAAAAACCCATAATGCTTACTCTTTAAAATACTCTCATTTTGTCAGAATCTGCATTATAAAAAACACCAGACAAAGTTAATATCACCTCCTCCTACATATTTCCTATTTTTGTGCTAATTAGCTTCTGTAAGTCTGCCCTCGAAAAGCCTCTGCAATGATTTGCACCAATGTATGTCTGTTACCGTCTCAGATCACGCAAAGGTAGATTGTTCATTTCTAAATGCAGCAACCATCAGTCTTTAGATGATATTCATACTCTACTCAATATAGGCAAGGTAATGTAAATGGAAAAATCTAAGTGGTGTATGTCCCAGAGGAGACATCTGTGTGTTCAGTGATAAGACTGCAAAGCAGCTTGTAATCTATAGGAAAAGGAACAAAGAATTTCATCTGCTACACTAGTATCTATGGGCCCAAGTTTCCACAAGAAAAAAAACGGGCGCCCCTCCGAGCTGGGTGCCCGTTTTTCGCGCCTAAAACGGCGCCTAAAAAGATCCTCGGTAGTCTCCACCGACTTACAGGTCCTGTGGCCCTCGGCGCAGCCAGCACGAGCTGTGGGGGGGGCGGAGCCAGGTCTCTGCGCTGAAAACAGTGCCGGGACCTCTGCACATGCGCGCTACAGTGGGCACGCAAGTGCAGTAGCTCCAGGCGCCGAACTGTGTGGGAGGGGCCCGAAGCACGCAGCCCCTAGCCCTGGCCCAATGGCTTCACTGGGGCTGCGTGAATAAGGCTCCTCCCACGGCCAGCTCCTGCTCCCCGCCCCCCGCGACCAGACCCGACACTCGCTCTCCGCCCCCACGACACCCGAGACCCGACCCGACACCCGCTCCCCCGATCCCCCCTCTCTCTCTCTCTCCCTCCCTCTCTCCCCTCTCTCTCTCCCTCTCTCCCTCCCCTCCCTCCCTCTCTCTCTCTCTCTCTCTCCCTCCCCTCTCTCTCTCTCTCTCTCTCTCTCCCTCCCTCGCTCAGCGGCACGAACAGCTGCAGAATTCTCCCTGGCTGAAGCACTTTCACACGGGTAGGAAGATGGTTTATTTAATCTTTTCTTGGCTTATAAATGTTTATTCAGGTTGGATTTATTTGTATAATATTTGTAGAAGTATAAATAAGGATTTATTGTCGAATTTAATGACTTCCCTCCCCCCCCCACCTCGTTCTGGACGCCTAATTTGTAACCTGCGCCTGATTTTTTAATGTGTAGAACAGGTTTTTTCAGTTCTACAAAAATCTTCACTGGCGCCATTCTACTTTAGTTTGGAGTACATTTTCACTGTGGAAACTTTCAAATCAGGCGTCAGTGGCCGGACACGCCCCTTTTTGAAGAAAAAATTCTGTTCTAAACTAGAACTGTTCTACCTGACTAGAACTGCAGAAAAAAAAATGTGGAGAATTGCGATTTCTAAAATAGTCCGTTCTCCACCAGTTGCTCCTAAAAATCAGGCGCAAATCATGTGGAAACTTGGGCCCTATATAACAGGATATACTACTTTCAGCAAAAACTATAACCAGATGACGATGGTACCACAGAAATGTATCAGGGAGGAGAGGTGGTGAAGAAAGATGGAGTGGTCAGAAATGACAGGACCACGGTAACATAAGGTGAAAGAGGTGAGCAAAAAAAGTCACTGAAAATTCACAAGACCAGCTGCAGATGGTTAGGCTGATATTACACCTACTGATGTCCTCTAGCCAGGATCCTGCCAGTATTTACAGGTACCTAATTTGAAGGTATCTAATTTACACGGGGCTGGTGAGCGCTGAGGACACATTTCTGACATTCCAGCACCCTTCTTCATGCCCACTCCCATTCACCCCCCGTCCCCATCCCCCGCGCCACAGACCCCATATCTTCGACCCCTTTGTCAGTGGAATGATCTTGACTTAAAAATATATATTTTGGTCATTCTCTTGGGGACCAGTCCTGATGGGGTCCAATAATGCCCACGCAAGAACAACAATTACAGTAACGTGCATTTATATAGCTCCTTTAACATAATAAAATATCCTATGGCGCATCACCATGTTATCAAACAAAATTTGTCACTGAGCCACATAAGGAGACATTGGACCAGAAATTGATGACGACCTCCACCCGTCCACGTGCTGTCCACAGGACCGCCAATGGATGGAGGGCCCACGGAGGGTCAAAGAGCTGAAAAGCAAAAGCATTAAAAAAAAACATCTGAAGACGTTCAGGGGACCCCATCCAGGTAAGTACCTGCAAAGAATAAAATTATAAAAAGTGTACAAACTTTTTTTCACCATCTTCTTACCTACCGTCGGGGACAGACCAGCCTCCAGCCAGCGGTCCACCCCCATTCTGCCACCGACTCCCGCCCCGTATCAATATCGCAGCTCAGCAGGCAGGAGGTCAGTTGCGCGACTCGGCTGTTTGCTGACGTCGCCGGGCGCATCCCGGTGGTTCTCCCCTCATGCACTCTCCAGGCTACAATGAAAGTGGCACTGGGTGGTTTGAGCAGAGGAATGTCGGTGGCAGTGGGCGGCAGTCGGCGGCAGTGGGCGGTAAGTTCTTAAATTTCAACCCCACAATGACAAGCAACCAAAAGCTTGGTTAAAAAAGGTAAGTTTTTAGGAGAGTCTTAAGGGAGTAGAGAGACGGAGAGGCTTAGGGAGCGAATTCCAAAGCCAAGGACCCAACCCGCCAAAGGTGGAGTGATTATTGCAATCAGCATGTCAGGTTACAGGCTGGCTATTGGGTGACAAGGGCTATCCCCTTTGTCGTGGCTCCTGACTCCAGTCTGAAACCCAGGCACACCTGCTGAGCTGGCCTACAATAAAAGCCATGCCGCCACCAGAAACATCATCAAACAAACAATTGGTGTGCTCAAGCAATGCTTCCACTGCCTGGACCATTTGGGAGGTGCTCTGCAGTACACCCCTAAGCCAGTATCCAAATTTCTGATTGTCTGTTGCATGCACCATAACTTTATCATCATGAGGGACCATCAGTTACCAGCACCTGGGCAGCAACAAGTGCAGCAGGATGAGGAACAGCCACATAATGAGGAGGAAGAGCAGGAGCAGTTTTGCCCATGTGCCACAAGCTGCCAGAGCTTTCTGAAAGCAACTCACTGAAGCATTTCATCTAAACCATTTCACAGAGCAGTTCCACAGTCCACCATCCGATTGCCTTCTTTCCATCCAGCCTTATTGCTCTTGCCCTCACTTCACTACAAATATACACATCAGAACTAAATCCAGAACAAAAAAACTAATTTAACAACTCAATTCCATCTCTATCTAATAATTAACAGAAATAATTATCAATCACCCTTGTGCAACTCCTTCTGTACTCATCTACTTAGCGTAGTACCTCAGTGGCTACAGCTTGGCTGGTGGAATGCTCACGTTGGGAGGGCTTTCATTCAGGACACTTCAGATGGCTGTAGTGGGTGACCTTGAGCAGCTCTGGACCTTGAGGGCCTGGCAGCAGACTGCAGCCTCTCAGCATGGGTTGGGATAGTCCGATCCATCTGGCTGTTTGGCACTACCTCGGGCACTGGCATAATGGGTGGTGGGGGAACAGGCATCCTGAGGACAGATGTCTCTCCCATGGAAATAAGTCCTCTCTCCTGGGACTGAGCCTTACCACTACTCCACCTCTGCATGAGAACAGAGTGGAGGAGTGATATGATGCTCTGTCAACACTGGCCCCGAAAACCAAGATACCAGTTGTATGAGGTTCCGAGGCAGTAGTGTGAGCTGCCATGGAAGCTGTTAGAGTTGTCAACAGAGGCTCCAGCGTGGTGGGCGCCACTGTTAAACTCATGGAGCTGACAGCTCGGTTTATGTTAGATAGTAATGTCTCCATGTCTGTACAGAAATTGGAGCTGGACAAGAGAGCACTAGGCTTCACTTGAGCAAGGCTGCTCTGAGACATTGCGGACAGGCTCAATGGCAGGCTGCCAAATGCACCTAGCATTTCCTGGTGTATGCCCATAAGCCTTCTTCGATAGGCTGGGCCCTCGAAGTCAACATCTGAATCCTCTGCAGCAGAGCTAATGTGTGATCTCACCCTCCAATGAGCTGGCCCTATTCTGGCATTCTATCCACCTGCCTTAGCTCCTGCACACTTGTACCCGGTGAAAACTCGTCCTTTAGCCTATCCTCTAAAGTATGCATGGTGTGCCGGTCTCTGAGCTGGTGCTTGCAAGGGTCAGATTGAGTGACGGAGCAACTTCAGAAAGGAAGCCCTCTTGTTCCTGAAGTTGCAGAGCTCGTTCGACCTTTTAAGCACCTAAATGAAAGCGAGGGACTAGGGTTAGATTTTCGTGTGAGGGGAGAGCAAAGACTCTGAAAGGAGCTGACTGCTGAAAGGAGCTGCAGATTGTTATGCAGTGTGTAAGGTGAGAAAGAAACAAGAAGGGAAAAGGAGGATTAGCTGTGTGAAGAAACCCTGGGTGACATCTCCAGTTTTGCCACTTGCCACGGTTATGACTCTCCAGCTGTCCATAATAGCCATCATGTTTTCTCCCACAGGGGAGAGGGTATGCAGGTGGCCCCTGCCTCCTCTAGGGACAACCTCCTAACATAGGTTGTGGCTGACCTTCTCCTGGTAGAAAGTAGGGAGTGTGTTAGTGACAGTCATGTGAGGGTTTTAGAGAATTGCCTGCCATTGTTGAATAGTTGGTTTGCAGTGTGTAAGACATGAGGTATGTGGTTTGCAATAATGGTGAGAGTGTGAGTATGAGGAGAATTAAGTGATGCGGAGATTGTAGGAGAGTGAATGGAAGTGGGTGAAGGGAATATTCTGAGTAGTGAGACTGGAAGATATCAAGATGTGAACAGAGAGGCAGAGAGCAGTATTCTTACCTTGATAACTCTCGTGAGGTCATTCAATTTTTTCTGCCATCGCACCCATGTTCCGAGAACGAGATTCCTTGCATTGACCTCTGCAACCACTTCCTACTGGTGGTGGAGGTGTTGCCTGGAGGGCTTTCTGCCCCCTGGAGGGCAACAGGAACTTCCTCCTCCTGTCCACCACCTGCACCAGGGCCTCTAACATGGCAAAGGAGAATTTAGGAGCCCTGTCTGGACCTCATGCAGCCATTTTAGGCCTTTGACAATATTTCCTCCAGTCTGCAGCCAAAGTGCAGCTTCCGTTTAGGTAGTGTCAGAGACGACAAATTTCCAGATCCCCCAAACAGGCGTACAACCAATGAATAGCGTAGGCAATGCTGTCTCCACACCTGACTCATTTTAGTGAGGTCCCAGCATAAATGTAATGTGCTGCCTGGGACCATGTGAACAGCTGTGAGCAGTGAGCTAGCCTCTATTTGGTTGCGAGCCAATTTCTAGCCAAGATATTTTGATAATGCATATAAAGTTAAATCCACCAATGAAGAGTTGCACTGAATGGAAGTATGGATCAGAGACTCAATTCTAGTATGTTACAGCCCAATCAGCAACTCATATTGCTTTCAAGCAAAGCTCTCCACTGTAAGCTCGGGATCGATAAATGTAGCCCAAAACCCCACTGACTCAATTCAGAACGAGAAGGGTGGGAATTGTATACCTTATAGCCTTCTTTTGAAGAATAATGCCTACATCTAAAGCTAGGTAATCTATCTGCCTTGCTCATACACCACACCCAATTTTGTGGTTGCAGCAAAATCTGTGCCAAGTATGTAGCTGCCAGCATGAAGCTAACCGACATAACACTACAGTTTTGCAAGATCAGCTCACATAAATAATAGGAGCAGGAGTAGGCCATTTGACCCCTCGAGCCTGCTCCGCCATTCAATGAGATCATAGATGACCTCTACATCAACTCCATTTTACCGCTCTATCCCTATATCCCTTGATTCCCTTAGTGCCACAACATCTATGTAGCCAATTAATATTTGCAATATGAATAATTACACAAGTTGATATTGCCTATTTAGGCTATTGCCTAAAGTTAAAATGACCCCCAAATTATTATATTTGTTAGTCTTTGCTAAAGCTCTTGAGGGGGTGAAGGCGTTGTGGAGGCATGAAACAGAATTTGTAGCTAAGTGGTTCCACAATCCAACCCCCTGTTTGATAGCAGGCAAAATGGATGTGCTGCTGAATGAAGGGGTTGCTGCAATGATTTTGGACTTGTGTGCACATCCATGTGTGAATGAGTGAATTGAAGACATAACAAGAATAGAATTGCACTAGCTCGAAGCTTGGAGAGGACTTCCAACTTCACCTTGCCCCATTAACTCTCATATCCAATCAGATCCTGTCAGGCCTATTGAACAGCTGTGAAGGGTTTGGAATTCATTACTTATAATCTGTTCCCTACTCTTAAAGTGAGTAGAAGAGTATGGGATTGATTTTAACTCCCCTCGTCTGATGGATTAAATGGAGCGGGGGACTTACCCACCAATGTTTTCTTTAAACTGCGCGCGCACGTAGTCACGCAGTAATCTACAAGGTCCCATGTAGGTCGCTCATCGGCTTTTACACTGTAAATACCGCGCATGAACAGAAATTTAAAGGGACTGCACATGAAAAGAAACAGGCTGCCCAGAATAAAGTACAGCTTACAGGAAACATTGTTACCCATTTCTTTCTCACTGAGATCTGGCCAACTCCAATTTTAAATTGCAGGCGACAAAGGCATCTGCCCAAAGCCGCTGGGGTCCTCTTTAAATAGGCTATTTAGATCTGAGGCCTGAACAGGGAAGTATTGGTGCATTTTCTACCAGACAAAACCTACTGGGAGCAATAGCCAGAAGAGATGAGTGTTTTAATATTTTTCTACAGGTTTCCGGGCCCCACAAGGAAACCTTGGCTCTCCCTGCCTCAGGATTCCTTTCCCCTCCCCTGATTTTCCTTCCAGAGTAGGGGGTGGGGGGGGAGAGTGAGAGAGATCGTGGGGGGGGATGGTGATAAGTAGATGGTGGTCGGGGAGCGGACAAATGGTGGTAGAGAGGATGTCCGATCATGGGGGGGCCGATGGCGGTCGAAGGATCCAATCGTGGTGGAAGGAGCACACAGTGGTGTTTGGGGGAGGTAGATGGTGGTCAGGGGGTGATCACGGTATGGGGGCGGAGCAGACAGATTGCAGGTGTTTACTGGTAAGCTTGTTGGGCTTGGAGGAAACACTCCTGCTCTTCCTGGTCCACAAGCAATGCTGTAAAGGCACTTACCTCATGGATTCAACCTTTCTTGCCTCCTTTCACTAGCCGGGTTTCTCGAAGCCTGGGAAACCCTGCTGACTGTGATTAAATTAAAGGCACGCAGGCTCATTAAAATATTTAATTGGCCAACCCACCTCCTGAAAGCAGAATGGTCGCCTGCCCCTCGTCCCACCTCTGTTAAAACCGGAACTAGGCGGGTTCAGGTGGCTTGGGTCCCACCTGAACCAAAGCCACCTTTTTTGGGGGGTTAAAAATACACCCAATATATTAAATGCCACAGAAAAGGTTAATATAGAGCATTATGTCAAGCCATGCCAGAATATTAGAACAAGAAAAGTTAAAGTAAAGTTTAGAGCTAACATCAAGGAAACTTTTTCAAAAAGATTACCAATGAGCCTGGATCCAAATAATGCTGAACATTTGGGTAGGGTTGAGGAGGCAAAACTTAAGACTCATTGAAGAGTCAATTAGATGACATTAGAGTGAATGAATGGTCTTTTATTCTGTATAGTAAACTAAGATGTGTCGAATGATCTCTCGCATCTATAGCTATCTTGTGAACATCTGTTGAGTGCCCTCTTTTTCTCAAGCAGAGTAGTTTTGAACTTTTGCCAGTTTAACAAACAATTCCAAGGGTTCATTTTCCAACAGGTAAGGCGCTCAGCCTTACCTGCCAAGAGCTCATATTGGGAAATTGCACGCACAGCTCACAATTTGCCATACATTAATTTTAATGGACAGAAAATCATGGGCATGGACAATATCCTGATATGCACTTCCATTCATACTCTGCATCATCAGGAAATTCTACCCTCAGGTCACTACACACAAATGACACAGATTAATATGAGGTAGGTTCTCCATTTCATTAGTATTTGATTTTAAAATAGCAAACACTAAAATTATTTATCCATTGTATAAATACAATAACACACCATTGTACAACCAGGGGGCATGGCCTGTGCTTGAAGGGGGTAAATTCAAAACTAATTTGGAGGGTCAAAATCGAGGCCAATATTTCAGTAAGGGAGCAGTCGATTTATGGAGCAGCCTCCCCATTGATTCATTGCAATGCAAATTAGGTAGACTACTTTCAGAAAATAACTTTTTGGGATACAGTATATGAGTAATTTGAGATATGGTCCGTGTAGCATGTTTGGGGAGGAACAGGCGACTTTGGGTCTATGGCTCCCAAAGTGCTCCACCACCGGTGTTTTCCTTGAGTCATGTCTAGGTCTGTTGTAGACTAATTACTAGAGATTGGGGGAGAAATTAGGTCGCGCCTCTGTTCTGGTGTTAATCGAGGCAGAGCGGTACTTTTAGCACTTTGAAAAAATTTGCGCCTGCCGTCCAGAAATTTGTCAGAATCGGTTGAAGAGCTCACAGGAGAGCTAAATCAGCTGTTGCACACCAGAGCTCGAGAATGCTAACGAAAATGCCGGCACAAAATTTAACCGCGTCATTGCGCCTGCGCCAAAATCTGATTTGGATCCTGGGAAAAGCTGAGTCGTAAAGGCGCGGCGTAAAAATGCACCCATCAAATTTTCAAAATCACTTTTTCTCAAGCTGAACTTTTATTTCTGTCTGCCGCTGCAAACTCAGAGGCTCACGCACTGTGCTCTGTGTAAACGTTGCACTGACTGTGACCTCCGATGGAAGCGCTTCCTCATCCCTTTAAGTAGCCACCAGTTAACGACTTTGCAAGCCTGTACCGACTGTTCTTCCAGACATTGTTCTTGGCGGTCGCTAAATGAGGCAGCCGCACCTAATTTTCTGACCAGCATGCAAGCGTGGGCATTGCACCAGGAATACGTCATGATTGGAGTGGTCGTCAGCAGCCAGACGCTACTGGTTTGTGCTCCCGGTCGGTAACCTCTTACGCTCCCATTAACGCCCCCTCTGGCCGCTAATGGAGGCATTAGACAACCGAAAATCCAGCCCATTGATTACTATGATTAGTCAAAACTCCATTATAGTATCATGTGGATGGTAGAGGGCAAACTAGATGGACCTTGGTCTTTTTTCGGCTAGCAATCCCTATGTTCCTAAGTACCAATCCAGTGTAATACCACATCCAAACTCATGAACCTAACTAAATGTATCATAAATGCAACAATGCTACTTGTGTGTCTTGCAGTTAGGTTAACTTGTTACTCAAATGTGGGATCAGTGTGATATTCTCTTTACTATACTTTAAATCAGGTAAGTGAATAACATTTTATGTCAAATATTCACAAATTGTTATTCACTATCGGGTTTTGACTGCACAGTCAATTATTAACACACATCGATTTACATCACACAGGTTAAAAAGTCCCACTTTCCCCCCCACCCATTTGATACAATACAAAGGAGTTTTGATTGCTGGAAAGGTCACAAGCAGCTGTAGGCCATAGTGTCAATCTGTCATATTTTTCACTGGTGTATTTGTTGCTTTTGCAGAATTGCAACAGAAGAAGTGACAGCACGGTACTTTACATTTGCTGATTGCTTGCAGACAACAATAGATGAACAGACTGTTTCGTTCAAACAGGGGGATTGCTTTTTGCCATTTGACAAGTAGTGAAACATAAAGAGCAAGCCTGCACAACAACCACAAAAAAATAAAGCCACAATAATGCAAGAGTATTGAACTCCTGACTATAACCGAAACTTTTTTCAAATGACATTCACACTCGGTGTTCCCCAAGGGGTTGTGATTCAACCACCTGAGTCAAGGTATTTGTGGGAGGGACCGTAAACTGTGTAAGGGAAATCCCCTTTGCCCCTGTAGCATTGTTCATGTGCACTTAGTGGCTGGTCTATCAAAGGATGGGATCAATGTTATTCATGTGATGCTTGAGGGGTCAGCGGTTTCTGCCTCTTCCCTAAATACAACATGAGGAAAAGTAAATGACTGAAATACTGGAGAAGAAAGCTAAGATTTTCAGCTGCAGCGGATTTCTGGCAGAAGTGTGACCTGGTGTTACTTCCACCTGCCATGTTGATCCACCACTGACTCTGGAAAAGTTCCAGGATCAGCCTCATTTGCATTTCTTGGGAGCCTCCTGGCAGAATTCTTGTCTGTGCTTGGTAGTTTTCTGCTGGGCTGGGGTGGAGTAGCGGGGGCCAAGAAACAGCTGCTGCTTTGGAGGAGAATGAAGAACCCATGCAGAAAAGTCAGATGCATTTGCCCTCAGACATCCGGCACCCACTCAAGATTGGATCAGAAACCACATTTCAGATGTAGTCATTCCCACTTGTCCATATCTGCGAAGATCTGCCTTTATCATCTCCACTTCAAAAGACAGAGCTATAGGGGGTAATTTTAACCCCACCACAACTGGCAGGAGAGGGTCGAGTGGGGATTAAATCAGCAAATTTGCGAAACCCGACCTCGACTCACCACAAATGCGCCTGCTTCCGTTTTAATGAGACTTCATTCCTGATATTTTTGGCAGCGATTTAAATTTAACTCTGGCAGGCCGGGTTTCCCAGGGCTTGAGAAACCCGTCAGCTAAAGGGAGGTGGGAGCAGCCAGATCCCACAGTTAAGTGCTTGTTATAGCACTGCTAGTGGGGCAGGAAGAGCAGGAGTGCTTCTCCTGGCCCCTCAAGCAAATCTTCTGCCGTGATCAGCCAACCTCCCCCCCCACATTCTCCCTCTCCAAACCTGCGATCTCTCCCAGTCCCCCCTCTCTCCCGATTGCCGTCCTGACCACCCCACCCCACCCACCCCCAATGGGCTTTCCCACCGGCCAGCCTATCAATCTGGGCTGCTGGGCTGGAAACCAAGTTTAAAAAATTATAATGAAGTTCCATTGTTAAATTCGGTCGGACCTTGGTGTTCTTGCCATTTCCAGTTCCCCCCGCCCACTAGCATGGTCCCCCATTCCATCTCGAGTCTCCGTAAATATCGGGGCCCTGGTGTCTTCTGCAGACAAAATGTGGCTCACAATCTGCCCTGTAATTTACCACAGTATTAAACTTCAATGCAGCTGGATACGTCCAACCCATCACTAGTGACATTTGCCATGTTCGTCAGACTTTGCTTTCCTGACTCATCAAACAAATCACAGGGGTTTGCACACTAGGCAGATCATTTTTGTCACATTCCCCATGGAGAGGAGGCAACAGCATAAAAGGGTGCTGCATTTTTACCAGTGCATACATATATCCAACAAGACTATGCGAGGGCAGGGAAGGAAATGGGACAAAAGCTAGAACGAGACCTGGAGCAGAGCAGGGGATGCCTAGGGAAAGATTTGGCTTATTGAGCAAGGGGATTTGTGAATTATAGCCGACCTGTTGTCAAATTTAGTCCTTTTCGATATGGTTTGACTATTCACTGAACAAACTATACAATAATAACTTTTAAAAATAATAAAAGTAGTTCAATTGTGGGACTCTACTGGAGCTCTTGAGTCACTTAGGGGGAGAAATTCACTATTGCTCTGTTTGGGGCAGACACTAACGATTTCAGACTTTTAAAAAATTCGCTGCTTGTGCTCCAAGAAGGAAGTGGAGCACTAAATCATCCGAGAACTAGGGGGCATAGTTTCAAAATAAGAGGTCGCCCATTTAAAATTTCTTCTCTCAGAGGGTCGTGAATCTTTGGAATTTTTTATCCCAGAGAGCTGTGGAAGCTGGGTCATTGAATATATTTAAGATGGAAATAGACAGATATTTGAATGATAAGGGAGTCAAGGATTATGGAGAGCGAGAGGGAAGTGAAGTTGAGGCCAAGATCAGGTCAGCTATGATCTTATTGAATGACAGAGCAGGCTCGAGGGGTCGAATGGCCTACTCCTGCTCCTAATTCTTATGTTCATACGTTCTTTTGTTGACATCACCGTGTGAGTTCTGGACCAGTGAAATAATCCATAGTTTCAGTTATTTTCCTTTACTTCCACAAGTAAATGGTATCCTTTTCAAACATGACCAAGTACACAGAATGACTCCAAATGTATGGATCATAAACCTTTGTCAGTGTACAACATTAATCTGTACACTGCAAACAACTTGTATGTTGAAAGCAGGGATTCCCTTCTTATCAAGCGCTCCACTTCCTTCTTGGAGCGCAATGGGCAGCAGGCGGGGCGGTGAGTTCAGCAGCGCTGCACACTGGGCCGTGCAGCACTGCCGCGTAGAAAGGCTCCTTCCCTCCCTTAAAGAGAAGGGCCATCATTACAGGCTCTGCAAAATAAAATCAACTTGCCTGGACCACGACGGCAGCCACAATCCCACGTGATCAGCCCGGCACTCGAGCAGAGTTGAAAGTAACCATACAAGCAGCAGTATTCAGCAATCCCTGCTAATTTACAACTGTCAGCTTGCAGTCTTACTGACTTGGGGGGGCAGGATTTTGATGTGGAGTACATATCAGGCGGTGGTGGGCAAGGTATATAATCTATCCACCCTAGGGTTGCCAACTCTGGCTCAACATATTCCTGGAGGTTTCATGTACCTCCCACTCTGTCCCCATGCCCCTGCCATTAGTTACTTGACACGTCCATCCTCGTGGAGGTTCGCTTTCCCGCAGCCAATGGGAATGTGAATAGACTCTTCATCACCCGATTAGATGGTTCTTGACTGTCAGTCTAACAGACTTTCTCCCATCTCTAATATTATTAATAAACAAAATTGTTCAAAGGAAATTTAAAAAAAAAATTTTAATGCCTCTATAATTTTTCTCCAAGGAGATTAAGCTTCAATTCCTGAAGACTCCAGGCCAATCCTGAAAGAGTCATTTGAACCTATGCCATTTCTGTGGCTAGGCCTTATTTTCATTAATGCAACAAAATATAAGCACAAAATGTGTTCACTACAATCAGTTCCTATCGAGTGGAGGGTAGCCAATGTAACCCCACTTTTTAAAAAAGGAGGGAGAGAGAAAACAGGGAATTATAGACCGGTCAGCCTGACCTCAGTAGTGGGTAAAATGATGGAATCAATTATTAAGGATGTCATAGCAGCGCATTTGGAAAAAGGTGACATGATAGGTCCAAGTCAGCATGGATTTGTGAAAGGGAAATCATGCTTGACAAATCTTCTGGAATTTTTTGAGGATGTTTCCAGTAAAGTGGACAAGAGAGAACCAGTTGATGTGGTATATTTGGACTTTCAGAAGGCTTTCGACAAGGTCCCACACAAGAGATTAATGTGCAAAGTTAAAGCACATGGGATTGGGGGTACTGTGCTGACGTGGATTGAGAACTGGTTGTCAGACAGGAAGCAAAGAGTAGGAGTAAATGGGTACTTTTCAGAATGGCAGGCAGTGACTAGTGGGGTACCGCAAGGTTCTGTGCTGGGGCCCCAGCTGTTTACATTGTACATTAATGATTTAGACGAGGGGATTAAATGTAGTATCTCCAAATTTGTGGATGACACTAAGTTGGGTGGCAGTGTGAGCTGCAAGGAGGATGCTATGAGGCTGCAGAGTGACTTGGATAGGTTAGGTGAGTGGGTAAATGCATGGCAGATGAAGTATAATGTGGATAAATGTGAGGTTATCCACTTTGGTGGTAAAAACAGAGAGACAGACTATTATCTGAATGGTGACAGATTAGGAAAAGGGGAGGTGCAACGAGACCTTGGTGTCATGTTACATCAGTCATTGAAGGTTGGCATGCAGGTACAGCAGGCGGTTAAGAAAGCAAATGGCATGTTGGCCTTCATAGCGAGGGGATTTGAGTACAGGGGCAGGGAGGTGTTGCTACAGTTGTACAGGGCCTTGGTGAGGCCACACCTGGAGTATTGTGTACAGTTTTGGTCTCCTAACTTGAGGAAGGACATTCTTGCTATTGAGGGAGTGCAGCGAAGATTCACCAGACTGATTGCCGGGATGGTGGGACTGACCTATCAAGAAAGATTGGATCAACTGGGCTTGTATTCACCGGAGTTCAGAAGAATGAGAGGGGACCTCATAGAAATGTTTAAAATTCTGACGGGTTTAGACAGGTTAGATGCAGGAAGAATGTTCCCAATGTTGGGGAAGTCCAGAACCAGGGGTCACAGTCTAAGGATAAGGGGTAAGCCATTTAGGACCGAGATGAGGAGAAACTTCTTCACCCAGAGAGTGGTGAACCTGTGGAATTCTCTACCACAGAAAGTAGTTGAGGCCAATTCACTAAATATATTCAAAAGGGAGTTAGATGAAGTCCTTACTACTAGGGGGATCAAGGGGTATGGCGAGAAAGCAGGAAGGGGGAACTGAAGTTGCATGTTCAGCCATGAACTCATTGAATGGCGGTGCAGGCTAGAAGGGCTGAATGGCCTACTCCTGCACCTATTTTCTATGTTTCTATGTTTCTAAGCAGCTCCCGACTTCTATCTCCCATGTTTGGTGGGTGGAAGCAGGAACTGGATAGTCCGATTGGCAAAGATGTTAGGGGTTGTAACTCCATCATCTGGCACTGATTAACACTTATTCATGAGGTTCCCTGTTTCTAGGGGAAGCTCCAGCCACCTAGATCAAGGTTTGCTCAAAAATCAAAGTGGCCAAGAACCAAGTGCTGGTCGATGCTTCAACCAGTCATGTTATTTTGGTAGCTAACATTCCATTTTTAGGTACAAACAGGGTGTTAAGGGCATGAAAATTGCCCCCGTGATGTCTGCATTGTTTAAGTTACACTATGAGTTACTGGTTTTCAGGGACTCTCTCTAAATTCTCACACTCAAACTGATATATCTATACATTAATGAAGGAAGTGAAATCTTAGAATAGAATCAGTAACATCTTCCAGCTCTGACAAAGTGTCCACACACCTGAAATGTTAACTTGTCCGTTCTGTCTACAACTGCTGCCTGACCTGTTGGGGCCGAAATTGCCCCTTCCGATAAGGCCTCTGATCGCCTGAAAGCGGCGGCCGGGGTGGCGGGAATGGCCGTTGACTCTCCATGGAGGGGCCGCCATTTTGTAAATTGCTCAGGAGCGGAGCGGTGTCCAGGACTGCTCCGCCCCCGTTTTCCCGCCGCGGTGTGCACGCGCCGACCCCTTACCATCTGACGGGGACCCCCTTGCAAAATTGCCCTACCGAAATTGTCCCTTACCTGAAATTGCCCCGCCAGAGCGGCGCTGCCACTGGCCGGTGCCCCCAACAGCTTTTGATGTCGGCGCACACTTTGTGAAATGGCGGCGCGCCCATCCTTAAAGGGGAGGTTGCACTGCTGTCGACATCATGTTTTTTTTTGTCGGCCAACTGTCAAGTTGGGCCGACACTTATGGCCGCGGGTTCGGTCGGGTCGCCAACAGGCAGCCTAGCACCCCCTCTTGGATGCAAGGCTGCTGACCCAGCCTAAACTTTCCCTGGTGGCCCAGTGGACCTAACTAAAATGAACGCAGAGTTTGCAACGGCTCTCCCCTTTAAATGAAGGGGAGAGACATTGTGACGCACCAGCACGATTATGTCATCAGCATGGTGCTGATGACTGACAGCGCCGTCACTCCATCCTGCATCCATTTCTGCCTCCGCGAGTGGCAGCCACTCTGCTCCATCCCCACTTCTGCTCCCATGATGAGGCCACTTCCGCCCCGCTGGAATAAAAACCCACGAAGAGCTGAATTTCGATGAATAGGCTGCCGCATCCATTACGGTGGCCAGAATACTTCAAAAACGGTAGGCGCTCCCCATTTCTGAGTATTTACATTTTCTGTTTTATTTCAGATTTTCAGCACCTGCAGTATTATGCTTTTTATTCTTGGAAAAATCAGTTGTTTCATATTGCTGCGACTATTTTTTAAAATGTCCCTACAAGTCGACTATTTCCTGACTAAGAAACAGTGGTTAAAGTGCACTGGAAGATTCCATAATGGCATTCTAAGGGAAGCATGGCTTTCGCCTTTAGTCCTCGTTCCCACTGTTCCCTCCCTCCTGAGTCCCAGTTTTAATTCTGCTTTCTGTTGCTCTCTTTTCCAACTTCAGTCCTGGTTCGTAATTCTCTCTCCAACCTGCTTCACTCCTACCTCCCTCTGCTCGTTCCAATAGTTACAAATGCACTTTTAATGAATCTGAGTAATTTATTTCACCCTCCAAAAAAATGTCTCTATTGGAAATATTTCACTGCAAATTTTAAAATTAGTTAGTTCTTCCTGTGTGATATAACTTCGAGACACAATTGCAATTGTCATTGTCGATTTCAAAAATGACAGGATGTCACACCATGAATGTATTTGATCATCTCTGCCAAATGTTCCTTTATAACAATCAACTCATAGATTTCATTCCAATTTTTTACCTTTTGTAGAAATGATGAACAATTGTTACTCCAGTCCATCATTCTGTGAAAACTGTAAATGAATGGCCTTTAGTTTAATCTTTTACTTACGTATTTAATTTTTATTCCTCACCAGTTTTAAGGCTAAGAATACACAGCAAGATGGTTTGCAAGAGAATATGGGATTCACCATTCAACATTAGTCTCACACCTCTGTTATTGACCATCACAACATCCTCTTGGCCACGTTGCTAAAATAAAAGCCACCACAAAGCAAACTTTCCAACCCAACCTTATACATCTATCCATCCAATGTGACATTAAGAAATCAACTCATCACCTTTATGCATTCGCTTAGTGACTGTCTTGTGTGTGTCTTTGCCTATCCTACTGATGTAGCATGGGTGGTGGAAGGCTGCTGACTTTCAGTGGGGGACACTGTAAATGGCCTGTAAGCATCGGCTCCCCAAGGATTGTTGGGCATTATCTGGACATTGCGTTTTAATATTTCTCACTGCAGAAAAGAGCTGACAGCCCCTGTTGTGGGAGGGGCCCAGGTATTTTTCCATGTTGTACACAAAAAATCCACATCCAATGGGCAAAGATGGAGAGTCCATTTGTTAAGCAATGTGAATTCGTCAGAGAGCCATTACCTGGATGAGGTAACCCCGAGAGGCAGGAAACCAGAACAAGAGAAAGCCATTCAGCACAGACCAGTTGGAAGCGAAAACCCATCCCCACCCATCACTGGAATACACATGGGCCACTCAGACAGAAGCAGGAAAACTTTATTGGGCCTGAAGAAACAAACAAACAGGATCCTCGAAACAAGGAAAAACTTTATTTGGCCAGAAAAGACAAACAGACTTTGGATATAAAAGGTGGCCGTGTGGCCATCTCTCTCTCTCTTTTGCTCTCGCTTGCTTCACCTCTACAAGGACCGAGCACTCCATCTGGGACAGAGAGAAGAAACCATAGACAGTACGGAACCAGACGAGACCCATTTTCACCAGGAGAAGCAGCGAGTAAGTCAACGCATCGGTGAGCATCAACCCTGCCCTTTAAGATCACAGCCACTGTGTGAGGAGGTGTCGTGTGCTCGCCCAACCAAGCCTTAGTAAGAGTTTTAGTGGGGAGGTTTTGCTGCAAGGACCGTAGGTGTATGCCCAGCCAATCAGTACAGATTTGGGGGTACACTGTGGATCCGAACAGAGGGTTTAGATGTTGGGTATTTCGCAATAGGAGCAATTTAGACATGCCAGGGTATTGGATTGTACTACATCGTCACTAAGTTTACTTGTAGTTTTTCTATGTTGAGGTAGCTTTAATAAAGCATTGACGGTTGAGACCGAGGTATTTGTCCGTGACTCATTCATCTGTTCAGTACAGTAATCACTCCCAGGTCTAGAACTATTGTAACGTGAGGGTGCGTCGAAAACACCTAAGGGAAACCACTTACATCCTTGCTAGTTGACCTTGAGAAATTGGTGGCTGGGAGTGTCAAATCAATCTTCTTCCTGTTTTTCTTCACTCTCCTCTCCCTCTTCTTGGTCATCGGCACCTCTCCAGGTGAACCCGGATTTCTCCCCCAATATGTTTATAAAATGCTTTATGGTTCAATTCAATGGTGCCTGCTCATCTTTTCTTGTAATCTCTCTCTGGCTGCCGCATTAACTTTTTCAATTCCCTTCTGTACTTTCCATAATATTCATGGTTATTAACTGAATCTTGCTCCTGACACAGCCTCCTTTTTCTGTTTTATTTTATCTTTTATTTCCTTTGTCATCCAGGAAACATTAGCTTTCGATGCTCTACCTATTTCTCTTCAAAGGAATATGCCTCATTTGTACCTGAACGATCTCTCTCCCGAAACCTTCCATTGCTTTGTTACTGCTTTACCCTGCAATTGCCTTTTCCAATGTTAGGTCCCTTCCTAAATCGCTGAAATTAACTCTTTCCCAGATGAGCATTTTTACCTTCAATATCTTCCGGTCTCTTTCCATAATTACTCTAAACCGAATTATAGTGTGGTCACTGTTAACTAAATGATTGCCTACTATAACATACTCCACTTGCCCTACTTCATTTCCCAGAACCAGATCCAACACTGCTTCCTTCCTTGTTGGACTGGAGGCATGTTGGCCTAGAAATTGGATATAGCCATGAAACAGGCAGTGTTAGGCCAAACAATGTCAGGTTGCGCTACCTCAAAATGGTCTAGGTAGCACGCAAAATTCATGCTCATTCTTCCTTAACATTATAGTCATGATTTCAGTGCTAAAACCGCTGCTCATTGGCTTAACGCTCAACAGGTGAACCAATATTGGGGCCAGTCTAATTCTCAGTCATGTGTGCTATCGGCTTTTTTCACTACTTAAAAGGGAGGTGCATTGAGGCAACAACATCTCATTGTCAGGTCAGTTGCAACTGGAGCTGCCCAAACAAGCAGAAGCGCAAACGCAAGCAGGAATTGAGGATCAAAAACAATGGCAGATCGTATGACAGGGAGAGAGCCAATAGGTTCTCCGATGAAGCTCTGGAGGCACTTGTGGCAGTGGAGAGGAGACAGGCTGTACTCTACCCCCAAAGTGGCAGGAGATAGTCGGTCATGTAACAGCGAGTACTGTGGTGCCAAGGTCCGCCATCCAGTGCAGGAAGAGGTTTAATGACCTCATAAATGGCAGCAAATGCTACATAACACCATCTGCACCACAAGCCTCACACACTACTCAGCGCACCACACCCCATCACTCACATACCAACAACCTCTTCCTATCACCACTCACACTGCACAATCATGGCTTCACTTCACCCTCACAAAGTTACCACTGCTGTAACACTTACATCTACATCTCACACCTTACACACACGGACAGCTATTCAAGATGGCAAGTGCATCACACAAACACATTTGAACCACACTCATTCACATATTTCTCTTTCTCTTGTAGGCCAAGCTGGCACATAATCGGAGGGAGCAGCAGCTGGCAGGCAGGGGGCAGGATGAATTGCATGACTTCAGCCAGCTGGAGGAGCGAGTTTGCCAGCTCATTGGGTGGCATGTGGTAGAGACCGTGGCAACCGACGAGGATGAACTCCTTGGGGACAACAATGGTATGATTATTCCTAATCCATCTTCTCATATCCCACTTTCCCTTCATCACACAAATTCTTCTCACTTTCAAGCTACTCATGCTGTATGCATGCATATCTGGCTTCCTCCCGACCTCCCCCCACCCCTCTCCTCACCATAACCCGACTCTTGTGCCTTTCTGCTTTGAGATAATCAACAAGCACCTGAGCAGCCTGTCCCCAAGGTCATGGAAGAGAGCGAGGCAGAAGAAGAAGAGGATGAAGAAGATACTGCGTTACTGCATCTGCCACAGACACCAACTCATAAATGGTACGATGCGTACTTTAGAGACTAGTGTAGTAACGGAATCTGCACAGGGTGAGGCACCGGGCACGAGAGGAACCGTCGCCTCAGTAGCCTAATGTTCTGCTCGATGATGTTCCTGGTGGAAGCATGGCTCTCATTATATGATGAGTGCTGGGCACGAGTGTTTGAGTTGCGGAGGGGAGTCATGAGCCAGGTGAAGAGCGGATAGCCCTTGTCCCCGAGCAGCTACCTTCGAGTTTGCTGTGGTGACTGGATGATTGCTGGTACACCAGACCGATGCAGAATGATGGCATCATGGCTGTTGCCAGGATAGCAAGCATTGACATTGAGGAATCGCTGGGCATGGTCGCACACCAACTGCACATTAAGTGAGTGGTAGCCTTTGCGGTTATGGAAGATCCCAGGATTGTTATGCGGTGCCCATAAAGTCACATGTATGCAGTCGATGGTGCCCTGCACCAAGGGGAAGCCTACTAACCTGGCAAAGCCACATGCGCACTCATCCTGCTTCTCTCCGCTCAGAGAAAAGACAATGTAGTCCCTTCTCGTCCTATAGAGAGCCTCAGTGATCTCTCAGATGCAGCGATAGACAGCAAACTGTGAGATATTAGCTATGTCTCCTGCTGCAGATTGGAAGGATTTGCTGGCAAAGAAATTGAGGGCCACGGTGACCTTGACTGGCACTGGGAGAGCCATGGTTGTCCTGCTCTGAGGCTGCAGGTCTGGTTCCAGGAGGTGGCAGAGTTCAGTGACCACATACTTGGTGAAGCGTAGTCTCCTAAGACACTGCTCCTCGCTTAAGTGGAGATGGGAGAAGACTCTAGGTGGGTAAGGTTTCCAGTTAAGAGCCCTCCCAGCCCTCCTCCTCCTTCTGCGTGCGTCTTCTCTTCTTCGCTCCCTCCGCTCCCTCTGCTGAAGATTCCTGGAGAGCGAGGCCGACTGCCAGTACAGTCTCCATGACTGTGAGTAAAGGCCTTTAGAAAGTAATGAAGACGTTCTGCACTTCCAACAATACTCTTTGTTATCTTAGAACCTTGAAAGAGGTTAATAAAGTTGGTGGAGTTGCAGAAAGTAGCACAGAATCAGTCAAACTGCATAAAGAGGTCAGATGCAAGTGATTGCTGATGATCCCTTTAAAAACCACTGCTGGAACCTCCTTCCTGCTTCTCATGCTTGCTCAGCTAGTTATTGTTATGGCATGCTGGTAAGTGCAGCAGCGAAATCCAACGTCGCAGATCAAGCATCAAGTGAGCGCTGCACACTCACTGATATCACGATCAGCTTAATTTCAATCATTTTAGCGATCGCTTTTATCTGCAGTGCTGTCAGCCATCTGAAAATGGCAGCGTGATCAAAAGCATTTTCTTCATGAATGTAGCAATACTGCTTTATTCATATAGCTGTTAGGTGACTAGTTTATTTTCTGAAGCCTTATTTCAGAGATCTTTTCATCAGTTAGAAGCATAATTTCTCCCCATCTGCCATGTATCTGTTTCTATGAATATAGTGATTTGTAAAATGACTATATTATCAGGAAGAAGAGCGGAATGTATATGGACTACTAAGAACAAGCTGCCTTTCAACACTAAATTATTTCCACCCAATATGTGTGTGGTATTTTTGCCTAAAGTGGAAAATAAGTTAAATTTTTTCTGTGTTGAGCGTGAAATCTATCCTTCTATTCCCCACCTCCACACTCCTGTGGAAAGCAGTTGGACAGAGCTCAAGGAGAAGGTACAACATAATTTACTTTCTCCATTTCTTTGTGTAAGCGCAGTCACATTGGAAACCCGTTACGCAGATAATACTGTCCTAACTTTTCCCTCACCCTCCTCCAGGTTGGAGGAACTGTCCCCCAACATTGCGTTTTGTTTTCTGTGTCAAGTTTTTGCATAGGAAATCAAATTGTGGTCGAACGTTTTTGGTTTCTCTTTGTGAAGGCAGCTGAAGTCAGCTAAGAGAAACACTTGCACTTAAGAGCATTTTGACCTTTGGGTGTACTGGACTTTCTCACTATGGTCCACAGCAGTGTGTCAAAGTTAAGTGCAGGTCGGTTCACTTACAGTTCATGGGTGGCTTTGTTTATTTTGTGTCTGTGTTAATTTAACCTACTGTTCACCCCCAACATTTTACAGTAACCTGCATTAGTAATCTTCATTAGCCTGCCCTATTATCATACAATAATGAGCTTTAGTCTTTCTGAGAAAAAAGAAAGTTTAAACGTGTTGATATTCTAAAATACAAGCTGATGTGTCATCTTGAAATGTCAAGTTTTCCCAATGTAATATGAAACTATCAGTCACCAAATAAAATTAGCGTTTTGTAAAAAATGGTACACTATTTTGAAGGTAATTCCACAGGAAAGAAGAGCAATTTACCCCATATCCTATTTTTAGATCAATTAGTAAGAGTGGAAATTAAATTCCTGCTATGAATAAGTTATGTTGAAGCATGTTCTGGAAATTTCTGCATGCTTTTCTTGTATTCCATGCTATTCAACAGATAAATGCCCCCCACCCACCTATATCCCACCATCAAGACCATAAAGAAAACTCACTGTACTTGAGCGAAATGCACCCACAGTGACCGCCAGGTAAAACATAGCAGTGCAGCCTTGCCGGCGGCGGTGAGTTAGATAAACTGAAAAAAGGTAAGTTAAAGTTTTAATTTTTTAATATTTTTGCAGTGATTTGTGAGGTAAGGGTGTTGGCAATGGTTTTTTTCCCCCTCCCAAGGCCTCTCTCAGAGCGCTCCCGGCCCCGCAATAAAGTTGCAAGGATTGCGTTTTTGCGCCGCAAAAGTAGTTCAACGCCTCCCTTTGCGCTGCGCAAATTCAAGCCCAATAATCTAATCTTGAGTTTCAGGTGATGACAAATAACACCAGAACCTTGCTCATATGATTTATGACACAATCGGAAACATCAGATGATCTTATCACTCTTCAATATGGATGGTGCACTCAAATGCACATCAGATGCTAAGCATAGTAAATGAGAGTCATACAGACTACAGATTCAACTAAAGCTTTCAAAACCTCAAATGTAATTTTATTTTTTAGCTCAGGGCCTTATATATTAGCCATTTCAACTTTTATAGCAGGAAAGAAATGCAAATGGCCCAATTGAAATTGCATTTAAGATGTATTTCCCAATTTTATCTGCCTAGTAAATGTGATTCGTTGCCATATTCAGTCAATAAGAACACTAAAGACTTTGATGCTTTTGGAAACTAATGTACTTGGAATGCTTTCCTCTGTTAGATTCTCAACATAGGAGAACAGTTTCCAGCAGGCCAATATGAGTAATATAGAAAGTGTAGCAGGGAGGCGAGAAGGCGGTAAGAAAGGCTAAAACGGAATATGAAAAAAGACTAGCAGATACTATGAAAGCAACTGCACCTTCTTTTCCTGCCCATCCCACAGGCACAAGCCCTCAGCCGGGTGCACTTCAGGTCGAGTGCTGGGGCAGGAAGTGGGCAGGAAAATCTCCCCTAGAGTGTCCACGCTTTCTGTTTTTATGGGCACTTACGTGTATGCCTTGTACCCTCATGAGCCACACATAAGAGTAGATTTTAACTCTCGGGTGGCCAGCTGGTGGACCACACAGGCTGACTGCCTGAACCTGTCAACAGGAGGCCTCAGTCATTTTGAGGGCCAGGACTCATTACCATGCTGCTGTTGAGCTGCATGCCCAAAATAGGCATCCCACCGCAGTTAGCCAGCTATGGACCGGCACAATACTTGGTGGATTGGCGGCTAACCAGGCAGGCAGGAAGTAGATCTGGGGAGAGAAGAATATAATCGCAGAGGGGAGGGGACTCCAGGGCACAGCGACCCACATTATTCTTGTAGAGACCAGAGGAGCACTCCTGTCCTGTCTGCCCTCTCAGGTGGGTGTAATAAATCCATTTGAATAAGAGCAAGGGAGTCCTGGCTAATATTATCACTCAACCAGCACCACTGAAACAGATTATCTGGTCATCATCACATTGCTGTTTGTGGGACCTTGTTGTGCAAAAATTGGTTACCACGTTTCCTACATTACAAGAGTGAATACACTTCAAAAAGTACTTAATTGACCGTAAACTGTTTTGGGACATCCTGAAGTCAGGAAAAGCACTATATAAATAGACGTTCTTTCTTTTAATTGGAAACTATAGTTTAGAAATTACTGTTAGTGATGCAATGAAAACATGCTTAACGGACTCATGTAACATTCTTTCGTTCACTATTTTAGTAGAGCTGTTAAGTCATTTAATGGCTGTATTAAAATAATGGACAGAGGAATGTCACATCATCATCATAGGCAGTCCCTCGGAATCGAGGAGGACTTGCTTCCACTCCCAAAGTGAGTTCTTTGATGGCTAAACAGTCCGATATGAGAGCGACAGACCTTGTTACAGGTGGGACAGACATTCGTCGAGGGAAGGGGTCCTTGGGGCTGGTTTGCTGTGCGCTCCTTCCGCTGCCTGCGCTTGGCCTCTTCATGCTCTTTGTGTTGAGACTTGAAGAGCTCAACGCCCTCCCGGATGGACTTTCTCCACCTCGGGTGGTCTGTGGCCAAGGTCTCCCAGATGTCAGTGGTGATGTCGCATTTTACCAGCGAGGCTTTGAGAGTGTCCTTATAACGTTTACGCTGTCCTCCTTTGGCTCGTTTACCATGAAGTAGCACCGCATAAAGCATTTGCTTAGGGAGTCATGTATCTGGCATGAATACTATATGGCCTGCCCAGTGAAGCTGATCGAGTGTGGTCAATACTGGGGTTGTTAGCCTGGTTGAGGACACTGATGTTGGTGCGCCTGTCCTCCCAGGGGATTTGCAGGATCTTGCGGAGACATCGTTGGTGATATATCTCCAGCGACTTGAGGTGCCTTCTATACATCGTCCATGCCTCAGATCCATACAGGAGGGCGGGTATTACTACAACCTTGTAGACCTCGAGTTTGGTGGTAGATTTGAGGGCCTGGTCTTCAGACACTCTTTTCCGCAGGCGGCTGAAGGCTGCACTGGCGCACTGGATGCGATGTTGAATCTCCGCATCAATGTCTGCCTTTGTTGATAAGAGGCTCCTGAGATATGGGAAATGGTCCACGTTGTCCAGGGCCATGCGGTGGATCTTGATGATTGGGGGGCAGTGCTGTTCGGCGGTGACAGGCTAGTGGAGGACCTTTGTCTTACGGATGTTAAAAGTAAGGCCCATACTTTCATATGCCTCAGTGAATACATTGACTGTATCCTGGAATTCAGCCTCAGAATGTGCGCAGACGCAGGTGTCGTCCGCATACTGCAGCTCAATGACAGAGGTTGGGATGATCTTGGACCTGGCCTGGAGGCGGCGTAGGTTAACCAGCTTCCCACTGGTTCTGTAGTTTAGTTCCACTCCAGCGGGGAGCTTGTTGATTGTGAGGTGGAGCATGGCGGTGAGGAAGATTGAGAAGAGGGTTGGAGCGATAACGCAGCCCTGTTTGACCCCGGCCGGACGTGAATTGGGTATGTAATGGATCCGTTGGTAAGGATCACGGTCTGCATGTCATCGTGAAGCAGGCGAAGGATGTTGACAAACTTTTGGGGGCATCCGAAATGGAGGAGGACGCTCCATAGACCCTCATGGTTGACAGTGTCAAAGGCCTTTGTAAGATCGAAAAAGGCCATGTATAAGGGCTGGTGCTGCTCCCTGCATTTTTCCTGCAACTGGGGCGCTGCAAAGATCATGTCTGTTGTGCCCCGTAGAGACGAAATCCGCATTGTGATTCCGGGAGGAGCTCCTCGGCCACAGGGAGAAGACGATTGAGGAGAACTCGAGCGACAACTTTCCAAGTGGCTGAAAGCAGGGAGATTCCCCTGTGGTCGCCACAGTCGGACTTGTCCCCCTTTTTAAAAATGGTCGCAATCACTGCATCTCTCAGATCTCCCGGCATGCTCTCCTCCCTCCAGATGAGAGAGATGAGGTCATGTATCTGCGCCAACAGCGCCTCTCCTCCATATTTTAGCGCCTCAGCAGGGATTCCACTCGCACCCGTAGCCTTATTATTCTTGAGCTGTTTTATGGCTTTGCCTACCTCGTGCAGGGTTGGAGTCTCACTGAGTTGGTGGCGGGTCGCATGCTGCGGGATGGAATTGTGAGCACTCGAGTCAAAGGCAGAGTCTCGATTGAGGAGATCTTCAAAGTGCTCCTTCCATCGGGCCCTGATAGCCTCGATGTCCTTGATGAGTGTTTCCCCGTTCTTGGCCAGGAATGGGGTGGGGCCTTGGGAGTTTGGACCGTAGTTGGCCTTGACTGCAGCGAAGAATCCTCGCATATCGTGGCTGTCGACCAGTTGTTGTATCTCCTGTGCTTTCTCCATCCACCACCTGTTCTTTAGGTCCAGAGTTTTTTGTTGGACCTGAGCCTTGAGCCGTCTGTAATGTTGTTCTGCAGCTCCCATGTTGGTCTGTTGCTTGAGGCTCAGAAATGCTTTGCGCTTGTGATCTATTAATTCTTCGATCTCTTGATCATTTTCATCAAACCAGTCCTGATATTTTCTGGTTGAGTGGCCAATTGTCTCTTCACAGGCACTGGTTATAGAGGCCTGGAGGGCAGACCAAGCGCTATGGGGATTCAGCATCTCAGGGTCATCAAGGCACACCAGTTGGCTGTGAGGCGCTGGCTGTATAGGGCTCTCTTAGTTGGGTCTCTAAGTGCCCCGGCATTAACTTTTTTGCAGCACTGCTTCCGCTGTCACCTCTGCTTTGGGGCAATGTTAATGTTGATGATGGATCGGATTAGGCGGTGGTCCGTCCAGCAGTCGTCAGCTCCTGTCATGGTGCGGGTGATACGCACATCCTTGCGATCCCTGGCTCGGACGATGACATAGTCAAGCAGGTGTTTGGAGCAAGGGTGTTGCCACGATGCCTTGTATTTGTCCCTCTGGTGGAACAGGGTATTGGTGATGAGGAGTTCATGTTCTAGACATTTTGTCAGGAGTAGGGTACCGCTGGAGTTGGCTTTCCCTACTCCCTCTCTGCCAATCACGCCTCCCCAGAGGACTGTGTCTTTGCCAACCCTGGCATTAAAATCTTGTCACACAAGCTTGTTGAGTGTTTGTCCACTGATATCACAAATAATAATTTCTAGAGTAATATGTCCAGTATACAAAGCACTCTGTGATTTTGTATCACTGCTAGTGTATAGAAAGTCACTGAAACACAGACTGTTGACTTAGGCAACCACTAGATTAGTTTTGGAGGCTTTCCACTTGGTCTACGGCATGACAGGGAGAATGAGCAGAGGTGACAAAGAGCAGGACTTGGAGAATGAGCAGAGGCCATGCAGAGCAGGATAAGCTGCTGGCAGAAGGAGGAGGGGGGTGCGGGGGCGGGAAAGGGCCCTCAGCAGGAGACCAAACCCACCCAGGATTTTCAGGGAGCAATTCACCTATCTGAACCTCAGTGAGGAAAAGTTTGTGAGACGTCTGCGCTTCAGTGAGGGTGTCCTCACTGAAATCTGTCTTTTGCTGTAGCTACAACTGCAACCTCATGTAATATAGAGCTCCACCTAGTGGACTACTGCTCCACCAAGTGGATTGCTATGGTAATGCAACTACTCATGTAAATACAATAAAAGCATCATGTGACAAGGTCACCTGACAAGTTCCTGTAGAGCCATCTTGTATGTGTTTGTGATGTCGTAAAGAATATATCACATTAGCGATGAAGTTAGGATAATCGGATTCCATAGCTGAAATTTTTGTTGGTGGATGATTCCTGCCAAACAACAGAGAGACTTTGAGAGATTCTTTGTTTTGCAGCACAGTTAAAAATCTAAAGTAAATTTTAAGCACACGTGTCTTAACTGAAGAATCCAGATGGCTGTGCCTATGGGAATAATAGGGGGCTTAAGTGAGTTCCATCGTGACCGAGAGGCTTTCGGAGCGTATGTGGAGCGGCAAGAAATGTTTTTCACTGCAACTAGTATCATCGAAGTCCCCGATGATGAAAACCATAGCCGGATGGTGTTAGAAAGAAAATGGGCTATTTTCCTGACTGAAGCAGGCCCCGAGATGTATGAAACCTTGGAAAATTTGCTTGTTCCCGTCAAGCCGAAGGACATGCCACTAAAAGAGATTGCACTACAGTCCTGAGCTGCTGGAAATTGCTGAAAGTTAAAATTTTCAGAATACGAGATCAATTAATTGACGAGGGAATCAGTGAGTACATTGTAGCATTAAAAAAGCTATCTATTCACTGTCATTTCAGAAGCTTTCATGACCGAGCATTGCATGACCACTTTGTTTGTGGAATGAAATATGAAGCAATCAGAAGAAAGTTGTTGACAACCCCTAACTTGACTTTTGATTTAGCTTGTCAGACAGCTATGTCAATGGATATGGCCGACCAATACTCCCAAGAATTTTGCGCCATTTCCAGTCGTCAGAAACCGAGGTGAATTGGCTTCAGGTTAAAAGTAAAAGGTAGTTGGGCCCCAAAGCCTCAATACTGGCCAAGATAACAATACATTGAAGTCATGCTATCAGTGTCTGGGACAACACATTGCTCAAAGTTGTCCATATGTGAAGGTAGAGTGTCCTTCTGCAAAAAAACTAGACATCTTGCAATGACATGCTGTCTGAAGAGTAAACCAACTTTCTATGCTATAAGTAGAGATCACCAGAGACTACATAGCATTGAAGAGAAGCAACAGGATGAGGAGGTTCTGGAGATACACATCATCAGGAGCACAAGGGTATCTAACAACGATTCGTGTTGTATCGTCATCCAAGCAGGCGTTGCAGGAACCAGGATACCCATGGAAATCAACACTAGCATCCATGAGTGTAGTACTGGAATCGCTATATCGACAAGTTGAGTGATTTTCCACTGGAAAAGTCAAAGATGGAGCTGCGAGGCTACTTAGGAGAGCAAAATCCCTGTAGTAGGACATATCACCGTACCGGTGAAATACAAGGATCAGTTTCAGAGCTTGCTTCTCTTAATAGTGCCAAGAGACAAGCCTGCCTTAATAGGTAGAAATTGATTGGGATCACTGAAGCTGGATTGGAATGAGATTTTTTGTGTTGAAACAAGATTTGCATCAAAGGATGATGTCATCAAGCAGCATCCGAAGGTGTCCGCGAAACAGGCAATCTGATACAAGGTTTCAAGGTGAGTGTCAGAGTACAGGAGGGCTCTAGACAATTTATTGCAAGCTACGTCCCATATCATAGGCATTCAAGGAGAAAGTTGAGCAAGAACTCAAAAGATTAGAAACTGAGAACATTATCTCGAAGGTAGAAGAAATGTTCTATTTTTCAAACATTGATGCACTGCCAGTCACAGCTGAAGAGATTGGCAAAGCAATCAAATGTGATCCAGTTATGACAAAGGTGTATGATTACATAGCAAATGAATGGCTCAACCAGGTATCAAAGGAAGATATTCATCCATACTTCGTTCGTAGGAATGAATTGTCAGTGGATAAAGATTGTATTATGTGGGGTGCAAGTGGTTATCCCAAATAAGTTCAGGTCCAAATTGTTAGGAAATCTTCATGACCAGCACCTGGGAATGTGCTTGACAAAGAGTTTTGCATGCAGTTAATTATGGTGGCCAGATCTGGGCTAGACTTTCCACTTTGCTGGCTATCGCCCAAAAAATGGGCAATGTTCCAGCAATGGTCGATGTGTCAGCCTTACTGATCGCTGGAACATCACCCATTTTTTGGATTGCGATTTTCCACTCGGCGATAGGCCAGTGCAGTGAAATGGGCGAGGCGAAACGTCAGCGATGTTACGTGGGCCCAGCAAATAGCCAACAATGTGGAAGGCAAAAGCTTCCCTAGCAATGGCCTTCTGTGCGTGCGATTTTTTTTGGTGGACAGCTTTTCCCGCATTTCGGGAGGTCAGGGGTCATCCACACATGCGCAGAAGGCCATTGCTGAGGAGGAGAGAAAGAGAGAAAGGAGAGCAGAAAGCCAGTTAGAGAGAATAGAGAATAGAGAGAATATATTGACAGATAGGATATAAAAGCAATTTATAAAAGCAGTTTATATATATAAAGATAGACAATGTCATCATTGGAAAATGTGGAGGGGGATCGGAAGAGGGCAAAGCCTTTCTCTGACGAGGCGAATGTGGCCCTCGTCCAGGAGGTGCGCTCCAGGTGGGCCGAATTAACCCAGGGTGGCAGTACGAAACTTCCACCCCGGGCCTATCGCAAGCTATGGAGTGAGATCGCAGATGTGGCCTCCGTGGCGTCCAACGAGACGAGGGGCTCGGACCAGTGCCGCAAACGTTGGAACAGCCTGGTGGCGTCAGCAAGAGTAAGGACAGATTTTATATTGTATTGATTTAATTAATTGTTTGTAAATGTTGTAAATTTTGTAAATGTTGTAAATTATTTACATACATACATAAATGCATACATGCATACTATATATATATATATATATATATATATATTTTCCCTGCTAGTGCCTGGACAGGGCTATGAACCTGTGCCCATTTTAAGTCTCTCTGACTGCTGCATTATAGAGAGATGTATGTGTCAAGCTGTAGCTCCTAAACATGCTGAGCTTTGTTACAACCGTGCATCAATTGTTGATCCTATTTGCACGTAACGTTTTAAACTGTCGTGTTTCCACGATACTACCTAGTCAATTAGCTTATGCTCTTTTCACGTTTGCAGAAGAAGATATCTAATAACAGGTCAGAGCAGAGGCACACCGGAGGGGGCCCTGCTCAGCTCCAACCGCTGACCGACCTTGAGGAGCATGCAGCCGCGCTTGAGGGCACCTACAATCGCTCGGCCACCACCTGTGGTCTTGCGGTACCCCGCTATGTGGCTCGTGAGTAATGTGTCAAACAGTTTTAAAAAGTAATGTAACATCCTGTAATTATAATGCAATATACGAATGATGTCATGTCATGTCATGCATGCAGCCTTTGTGCATAAGAAGCAATAAGAGCAGGGGATGCAGCCGCTCCAGCTTTCTGGGGCAGTGAAATCCACATGACGCATTAATATGTAATGTCTATTGGTAATGTGTACCCTTATGTTCTAATAAGCTCAATAAGCTCAATTGTGCTTTGAAGGTCAACCAGAGGCGCATGTGAAGGTACTAATGGAGGAAGAGGAACAGGAGGAGGAGGAGGAAGAAATCTCCACCACTATGGAACCAGAGGAGGAGGAACAATTGGAACCCACAGAGGGGGATGAACCTGCGGCCACCTTGGACGTCTCTATTGAGTCAGAAGAGGCACCGGGGCCAAGCGGCGTGCAGCCGGCAACTCCAAGGCGCATTATAGTGCGCACGCTGACCCGACGCAGGTTGGGTCAGCGAGGTCTGCACTCGCCTCTCACGGACGATCGGTTCGAGGATTTGATCTCCCTGTGCAAGGAGACGGTCGTGATAAGTCGTGAGCATCTCCAGGCTTTTCACGACTTCACGTGGGGCTTTGCACAGATGTTTGCTGAGCATATGAAGGTAGCGAGGCAAAATCTTGCACAGTTGCGTGAACAGACCGCCGCCACCAATGCCTTGCGGCATGTGCTGTTGGCTGCGCACGGCGCTGCACCCCAAAGTGCCATGCTCAGTCAGAGGAGTACCAGCCCAAGCACTCAAGCGAGTCAGGAGGAAGAACTTCCTTCTTACTCAGAAGACGATCCCCACGCCCCTCCAACACCCCCCGAACAGCCAATTGTGCCACCAACACCCGCACCACCACAGGAAGTCTTTCGGTTGCCCGTTGCATGCCAGTCTCCGGGGAACAAAACTGGTGGGTGGTGTTAAGATATGAGCGGTGGGGGAGGGCGGCCGGGGGAAGGATCTGGAGGGAAACGTGGCCGCAGGTAGGGAGGGGGGTGTTTTTATTGATATTTTTATTGTTATTACTTTTATTGTTACTGTTGTGTTCTTTTTATCTTGTATTGTTACTGTTGGTTTATAGTTGGGGGGAGATGTGGGGCTGGGGATGGGTGGGGCGGTTGTTAAATAATAAAATTCTTGTTACATTAATAAAAATTTTTATTGAATTTAACAATTGTTGTGCATTGTCTTATAATAACATAAGTTAAGTAAAGCTAAACATTAATGCAACTGTTGTACAACAATGGCCAGGCCAGGGCAGAGCAGGCAAGGCTAAAACATAACTCAACGCAAATGCAACTGTTGTCTAACCGGAACTGTAACTGTAACTGTGACTGTCCCCAACATAAGTTCATGCAAAGCGTTCATTTATGAGCTGCTGTGCAACAGCTTTGCAGCTACGTAACTCCCACGGGGTTTCTCTAGTCTTCCGGGGGGTGGTGGGACCATGGATTCATCACCAGGCTGATTGTCCTCCCTGAGGTCCTCACCAGCCTCCTCCTCCTCCTGCTCCTCATCGTCTGCCTCTTCCGCCTCCACTCCTTCTGGAGGTGAACCTGCAGCCCCACCCGGCATTTGTTGTCCTCTCCTTATAGCTAGGTTATGCAACATGCAACATGCAACACACCACAATAAACTCAGCGACCTGGTCAGGGTGGTACTGTAGGCTACCACCAGAGTGGTCCAGGCATCTGAAGCGCTGCTTGAGCACTCCAATTGTCTTTTCGATGATGTTGCGTGCAGCTATGTGGCTTTCATTGTAACGCTTCTCGGCTTCCATCAGGGGATTACGCAGGGGGGATCATGCGCCAAAAGGCAAGGCCATATCCTTTATCCCCCAGCATCCAACCGTGGCCTTCTGGCTGATTGACAAACAGGTCAAGGATAGCACTCTCGCGCCGGATGTGCACATCATGGATGCTGCCTGGAAATGTAGCATTTACTGCCGTGATTATTTGGTTGTGGTCGACAACGAGCTGCAAATTCAGGGAGTGAAATCTCTTTCTGTTATGAAACACCTCCGGGTTCTGTAAAGGGGTTTTCAGCGCGATGTGCATGCAGTCTATTGCTCTCTGCACCTTGGGAAAGTTGGCTATCCCTGAGAAACCCAAAGCCCTCCAGGTCTGTGCCTCCCTGGTATTAGGGAAGCTTAAAAAGTCCATCTTGTGAGCGTAAAGGGCTTCAGTCACCTGTTGAATGCAACAGTGTGTGGTGTGCTGAGAGATATCACAGATGTCGCCAGCTGAAGTCTGAAAGGATCCAGATGTGTAGAAGGATAGTGCCGCAGTAACCTTTACCTCAATGGGCAGTGCAGTCCTGATGATGCTGGTAGGCTGCAGATCCCCCTTGATGAGCTGGCATATCTTATCGATGACCTCCTTCCGGAAGCGCATCCTCCTAAGACACGCGTTTTCAAACAAGTTGAGGTAAGATTGCTTTTCCCTGTACCTTTGTTGGCTGTACGTTCACCTCCTCTGCCGCCGCATTACTCTGCCAACTCTTCAATTGATCCTTTCAGTCGCCAGCATGTGAGCAGTTACAAGTAATGGCAGAGAAGCCATGGGCCCCATCACTATCACTAATATTATTATCACTTGCTATAAATGCATTTTTAGTAAAAAAAAATGCCTAATCTACTAAAATAAAACCAAATATTAATATAATTATACGTATAAATGTGAGTGGATCTATCTGTAAAAGACCCTTAAATAACTCACAATTTATAAGCTCACGTTTTTTAACAGCGTCCTACCTTCCTCCGACATTCAAAATGGCATCCATAGTGCCCAGTTCTGTGAGGAAGGCGCGGGAAAAGCAACTATTCTCCAGCGATGTTCTTGCCAAGCGATCAGCCCAGCGATGTGTGGGCAATGTGCCGAAAGTTCCACTGGGCGATATGTGGCCGATCACCTCAGCGATCACCTCGGCAGTGTAAGCCGAAAGTTGGGGGGAGAATTTTCCAGCGATGTTCCAGCCTAACTTTCCATTTTTCAGCCAAAATGGGAAATATTAGGCCGTTTTGGGCGAGATATGGGCATTAGGCCAGCGATGTGAAGTGGAAAGTCTAGCCCATAGTGTACATTGTTAGCCAGTGTACAACATATCAATCGGTAAGCAAGAAATCACCATCAGTACCAATACAGCCATGGAAATGGCCTCCCAGGGTGTGGCAAATTTTGCTAAGCTAGAAGGATAGCAATTGTTCATTGTGATTGATAGCCATTTGAAGTGAGTTGAGGTGTTTCCGATGTGAAAAATAACAAGTAAACCACTAGACAGTTATCGAAGATTGTTTTCTTCATATGGCCTCCCAGAAGAACTTGTGTCTGATAATGGGCCACAATTTTGTTCAGAAGAATTTGCACAGTTCATGAGCAGAAATGGTGTGAAACATACCAAGGTTCTACTGTACCATCCTGCTTCAAATGGTGCAGCAAAGCGCACAGTACAAATTATAAACGTGCTCTCATCAAGCAAATGTTGGATCCAAATCCAAAGAAACGGCAGTTGTTGTTGGATCACAGATTGGCAAATTTTCTAATTACTTATCTTAATACTCCTCAGACAATAACTGGTAGAACACCAGCAGAGTTGTTTCTCAAGCGACAGCCAAGAACCAGGTTCTCAATGTTAAAGCCAAACTTAGAACAGTCAGTAGAAGAGAAACAATTAAGGCAGAAAGAAAATTATGATAGCGGTAGATAAGAGAGAGAAGTGTGAAATTGAATCAGAAGGTTAGAGTGAAGAACCATCAATATAAATGGTTAAAGTTGTAACCAGGAAGAGTAGTGAAGATATGTGGCCCTCGCACATATTTGGTCAAGATGTTTGATCATGGAACAGTTAGATTTGTTCACATTGATCATATTTTACCATCAGATATAGAAGGATTTGAATGTTAGGATGATTTAATTATTTCTGATGAGTCAGATAGTCTTGTTACAAGTAGAGAACCAGTAGCAAATTCTACATCAGATGTACTAGAAACAAGTCCAAGAGAAAGTCAGAATTGAAGTCTGAGTCTGAGTCAGGCAGACAAACAGTCTGAAGTTGTAAAGAGTCCAAATATAGATCAAGGCTTACCCTTGGAGAAAAATTCTCAACAGGCTCAGCCTAGAATGAGTCTGCCCAACACCAAGTTGGGAAAGTTCTGTTCGTGAGCGAAGGTATCCGCTTTGAAACAGAAAACAAGTATTTAAGTTTGATTTGTAAATATGGCAAAATAAGTCCATATCTTTTGTTATGTATAAGGATACAAATTATGTATGATGATTATTTGTTATGATAACTTCTTCATTAAAGAAGGAGAAGTGTAATAGAGCTCTACCAAGTGGACTACTGCTCCACCTAGTGGACTACTGTGGTAATGCAACTACTCATGTAAATACAATAAAAGCCTCATATGACGAGGTCACCTGACAAGTTCCTGTAACGCCATCTTGTATGTGTGTGTTTGTGATGTCGTAAAGAATATATCACACCTCAGAGCAGGGCAAGGACCGCATTGCCAAAGGCTGTGAAGCACACGGTGGCTAGAATATTTTATGTGTTGGGCTGCTTCCAGGTTAGAGCAGGAGATATTTCCAACATCTCCCAGTTTGCCATCCACTGAATCATAAGAGAGGTAACTGAGGCTCTGTATACAGCAGCTGTAGCGATCACGCAGCTTCGCAAGGATTGCAGTCTTTTGCATGGTGCACGGTGCCATTGACTGCAAGCAATGATGCTTTGCGGACGCTGCATGTCAACTCTGAGATGTACCGCAACAGAAAGGGATTCCACTCCGTCAAAGTCCAGCTGATGCACAGCCATACTCAGTGAATCATGCAAGTAAATACCCGGTATCCTGGCAGCATTCTGCGGCAGTCCACTGTCCTATCGCAATTGAGCCACCACAACAAACCAGAGGGTGGCTGCTAGGAGATAAGTGCTATCCGTTTACATCATCATCATCATAGGCGGTCCCTCGAACGAGGATGACTTGCTTCCACGAGTTCACAGGTGTTTCGATGAAGGACCCGATGTTCCAGTCCTGCACTCCAATTGAGGGGGTGGAAGATGCCTGTGCGTGGATTTTTTGAACGTGTGGTGACCATTGCACACCAGCTACCACACTGGCTTGACAGAGCCTTTATCCAGTGGCAAGGGTTCACCAGGACGACGGGGGACCTGCTCTGCTGCACGGACCTAGCACGCTCACATATCGCAGTGTGGGCTGGTCCTCGGCTCTTCTGGGCCCCGTACCCTCATCTGTCGCACCTCCGCCATGATTATCAAATAGCCAACATCACAGCCATGTCAGTTATATAGAACGTGGGAGCTAGGTGGCGCCAGGGAGTTCAGAACACTTCAATTTGAAATGGCAGATCAGCACAGATATCAATTCAGTCAAGGAGAATCTGGATTGGTAGCAAACTCTAATATTGTGAAAAAGCACTGCTTATCTAGTGGGTGCTTGCAGCTGCCACTAATGTAGCCTCAGTTTTCCTCCATGCTTTATGCGGCCAGACTATTAATCAAAAGTCTGAATTTCTTTAAATTAAGGAAACACTGAGCAAAATTAAGTTTCAATTCCAAGAAAAAGGTATACACCAATGCAGCCTCGCATAAATCAATCTCAGCACATTCATGCTAATTTTCTAAAAGGTGGAAGCTGTACCCCCCTCAGCTGCTCCTGGTGCATAGTAACCAAGTACCGTGCACCAGAGGAAACTTTGATTGGCCCAACTTGCACTTCAAGAAATCAGCGGGATTTCAAACATACAGCATATGCAAACATGTAGCTTAATATGATGTCCTGAAAAAGATCTTTATTACTCCTGCCATCAGAGAGAGAGAATGCAGTGCACGTTACTAATTATTCATCTTTCTGAATGCATAAACATGATTATATTCCTCCCTGGGACACTGTAATGTCACCACATCAAAATGTTGACCATTGAACAGAATCATAGAATCATAGAATGGTTACAGCACAGAAGGAAGCCACCTGGCCCATCGAGCCCATGCCGGCTCTCTGCAAGAGCGCTTCAGCCAGATACCATCCCCCCCCCCTCCCCGCCCACCCAGCCCTGCCCTATCACCGTAGCCTTGCAATTTTTTTTCCTTCAGATACTTATCCAATTCCCTTTTGAAAGCCACAATTGAATCTATTTCCACCACCCTCCAAGGCAGTGAACTCCAGAACCCAATCACTCACTGTGTAAAAAGGTTTCTCCTCATGTTGCCTTTGATTCTTCTGCCAACTACCTCAAATCCGTGTCCACCAGTCCTCGACTCCCGAACCAACGGGAACAGCCTCTCCCTATCCACTCCGTCCAGACACCTCACGATCCTGAACATCTCTATCAAATCTCCTCTCAACCTTCTCTGCTCTGAGGAAAACAATCACAACCTCTCCAGTCCATCCACAAAACCGAAGTCCCCCATCCCTGGAACCATTCGTGTAAATCTTCTCTGCACCCTCTCTAAGGCCCTCACATCCTTCCTACAGGACACTGGTCCCAGCCTGGTTCAACTGAAGCCCGTCCCAACGGAACAGCTCCCTCTTATCCCAGTACTGCTGCTAGTAGTACCCCATGAATCAAAACCCATTTCTCCCACACCAGTCTTTGAGCCACGCTTTCATCTCGCTGATCTTATTTACCCTATGCAAATTTGCTCGTGGCTCAGGTAGTAATCTAGAGATTATTACCTTTGTGGCTCTGCTTTTTAATTTAGCCTCTGGCTGCTCATATTCCCTCTTTCTTTGTCCTATCTATGTCGTTAGTACCTATGTGGAAACTGTATCTTTCCCCTCCCATTCCAAGTTCCTCTCCAGCCTCGGAGATGTCCTTAACCCTGGCACCGGGCAGGCAACAAAGCTTTCGGGGTTCATGTGCTGCAAAGTTTCCTTTTAGAAAATTAGCTTGAATGTGCTGAGATTGATTTATGCGAGGCTGCATTGGTGTATACCTTTTTCTTGGAATTGAAACTTAATTTTGCTCAGTGTTTCCTTAATTTAAAGAAATTCAGACTTTTGATTAATAGTCTGGCCGCGTAAAGCATGGAGGAAGACTGAGGCTACATTAGTGGCAGCTGCAAGCACCCACTAGGTAAGCAGTGCTTTTTCACAATATTAGAGTTTGCTACCAATCCAGATTCTCCTTGACTGAATTGATATCTGTGCTGATCTGCCATTTCAAATTGAAGTGTTCTTGGCTGCAAAGAACAGTATCTATCCCCCTAACTATACTGTCCCCGACCACTACATTATTTCTTTTTACTCCCCAACTTGAATGACCCCTTGTACCATGGTGCTGTGGTCAGTTTGCTCATCCTCCCTGCAGACCCTGCTCTCGTCCACACAGGGAGTAAGAGACTCGTACCTGTTGGACAAGAGCAAGAGCTGAGGCTCCTCTGTCACTACTTGCTGGGTCCCCATACTTGCCTCACTCGTAGTCACATCATCCTGTCCCTGACCATGAACCAAATGTGAATTAGTTAACCTAAGGGGTGTGACACTCTGCTGGAACACAGCATCCAGGTAACTCTCCCCCTCCCTGATGCGTCGCAGTGTCTGAAGCTCGGGCTCCAGCTCATCAACTCGGAGCCGTCGTTCCTCGAGCTGCCAACACTTACTGCAGATGTGGTTGCCGTGGATCACACTGGTGTCCACCAGCTCCCACATGCTGCAGCTGCAACACATCGCCTGCCCCGCCATCTCTATTGTATTTTACTTAACTAATTAGGGTTTCAGGTTTGGAAATATCTATGTTTAGTTTTTAATCCCGGCTCTTCATTTAAAGCAATGCTTTGTTAATAACAAATCTCTTTTCTTCAGTAACTTCACTGTATTCTCGAGTCCTGTAGACAAATGTTCTTCTTTGGCATGTGATTCTTGAAGATTTTCATTGAGATGCCTGGTAGCTTAACAACATGGTTCATGACTCCAGTGCGAAACCCACGCACGTGTGGACAACGTGCATAAAATGAAAGGCATGCTGCCACACGAAATAACATTGAACAGACCATTGGCGTGCTGAAGCAAAACTTCTGCTGCCTGCACCACTCTGGAAGAGCCCTGCAGGACTCGGCAGAGCAGGTGTCAAGATTCGTAATGATCTGCGGCATGCTGCACAATCTCACCATCATGAGGCCACAACACTTGCCACCAGCCATACGGCAACCAGCAGACAAACAGAAGGAGGAGGAACAGGAGTAGGACAAAGAGGAAGAGAGGAGGCAACACAGAGAGCTCCTTTCTGTTGGGGCTGCTGGTGACCAACTCATCTAGCTGCGATATCAGTAAATACAACCCCATTTCTACATTCACCAACGGTCCCACACCTTGCCAGTAAGCTGACCATCACAGCCACAATGCAAAAATAAAAGCCAACACAAAATAAATATTCCAAACCAAAGTTACAAAGAAAATCATGCCATGTGGCATATAAACATAAACTAATCACCCTTGTGCATTCACTTAGTGCCTGTCATCCATGTGCCTTTGCCTGTCCTAGTGCTCCTACTCAGCGCTACCCCAGTGGCTGCAGCATGGCTGGTGGAAGGTTGTTGACTTTTGGTGGGGAATTCTACAGATGGCCTTGGAGGATGACCTCGAGCAGCTCTGGGCCTAGAAAGGCCGGCTTTGGACTGCACCATCTCGGCATGAGCAACAGACCACTTTGCAGAACACCTTCATTCAGTCCGTAAGCGTGACCCCGAGTTTCCGATCGTCTGTCACTTTAATTCTCCGCTCCGCTCCCACTCCATCCTCAGCCTCCTACACTGTTCCAATAAAGCTCAATGCAAGCTCGAGGAACAGCATCTCATCTTTCGTTTAGGCACTTTACAGCTTTCTGCACTCCACATCGAGCTCAATTACTTCAAACCATATTTTTTTCCCATTTTTTTTCCCCTTTCCCCCTTTTTTTTCTCTTTCCTATGGGAGCTGGTGATGATTCCGTCATTCAGACCCCATTTCGACTCATCTTCCGTTTCCTAACTTGTGCCATTACCATCTCATTTTTTCCCATCATCCCTTTTGTCTCTATAATCATTCCTGCCTTCCACCCTATCACAGACCTACCCTTTGGGTCTTTCCTCCCCTCCCCCTTTCAATGTCCCAGCACTTCCTTAAGAATCTGTTACAACTCTAACTTTTCCAGCTCTGACAAAGAGTCACAGACTCGAAACGTTAACTCTGTTTCTCTCCACAGATGTTGCCTGACCTGCTGAGATGTCCAGCATTTTCTGTTTTTATTTCAGATTCCAGCATCCACAGTATTTTGCTTTCGTAGCAGTCTGGGCTGGTTGGATGACAGGCAACAGCAAGGACTTTGGCAGAGTGGCAGGGGTTGGTGGACGAATGCTGTCATCCTGAGAGAGGACAACAGGTTCATGCTTCATGGAGCTACTGCCACTCCACGGGGCCGCACCTCAGCAATCCTAGTAATCTGTTGGAGGACAGATTGCTGGACTGCTGTGATACCCTGCATGCCACTTTGAACACTGGTAAGGGCAGCCACAATGCCAGCAGTCTGAGCTTGCATGGCAGAAGTCTGAGCTTCCACCAACACCCAAATGTTGGGTGGCTTCTTCTCGTGATGCAATGGAAGCTTAGACATTGGCCATCAGATGCATCATGGTTGGGTCCGCCAGTGTGCTAATGGAATTGGCCATCAATTCCATGCTGGAATGGATGGGCTCCAAGCTCTGCGCAAATCCCTGTGTCAAATTGGTGCCAGACTCCTCCATGCTCCTTGACATTGCACATAGGCTTTCTGGCAGGCCTGCCAATGCACCAAGCATTTTATTGTACATATCCATCAGCCTTCTTCTGAGGCCACCCCATCAAGTCCTCATCTGAGTACCCTGCAGCAGAACTCATGTGAAACCTTGCCCTCCGGGAAACTGGCACCTGCACTACCCTTGACCCCTGCCCTGGCTGCGAGCTACTCGTGCTCAGGGTCTCGCCACGTGCATCCCATGTCTAAGCTATTCTCCAATGTACGCAGAGTGTCAGTACCTGAGCTGATGGGTGCAAGTCTGAAATCGCGTGACGGTGCTGTGTCTTCAGCATTACTGCTTTCTTCATCTTCCAGTTCTTGCTCCTCCACCACTGCGTGGCTAGGTTGTAGTTCTTGGGTATCTGAAAGGAGAAAGGCACAAGGCTAAGGTTGTAGTGAGGGGAGGGGGAAAGCAAGAGCCGCAAGCTTACATCATCTGCAGCTTATAAAGTAGAAGACATTGTTCAAGGAGGGGGAAGTGAGATTTGAGAAGGAGAATTAGGTATGAGGATACTGTCATCTTCGATTGTTTCAGCACCGCCGGCTACAGGCTCAGTGATAGCTGCCCCAATGACCGCAACCGATATCTCCTCAAGCGGGATAAGATCATGCAAACTTGCCTGTCCCCCGCCAGTTTGCTCCTGCTGCCATCAGTTATACACCATGTTATCCTGCAAGAGAGAGAGAGAAATATGTCAGTTATTGTGGTGCAATGTGTTTGGTTGATGTGCCTGTCATGGTGAATAGCTGACAGTGCGTGCAAGCTGTGAGATGCGAATGTTCTAAGTGCGTGAGGGTGAGGTGAAGCTATGAATGTTTGGTATGAGTCCTGATTGATAGAGATTGTTGATCGGTGAGTGATGGGAGTATGGTGCATTGAACAGTGTGTGAGGCTAGAAGTGCAGTTAGTGGGATATGACATTTGAAGGTGAATTCACTGAACACGCGTGTGAGGTCATTGAACTTTTTGCAGCACTGCATCCAGGTCATCGGAATTTGTGGATAGAGGACCACTCTCCGCTTATCCACCTCCTCCACTAAGGCCTCCAGTGCAGTATCTGAGAACCTTGGAGCATGCTCTCTTCCCTGTTGTACCATTAGTCAATGTTCCTGCAGGTCAGGCTCTCTTCCCCAGCCATTTCCAGCACCTACTCCAGCCAGAATACACCTCCCCTTTAAGAGGTGCAGGCTGGCTTCAAGTAATGCAGGCTAGCTTTAAGTGGTGCTAACTTCACAGAAACTTGGGCCTCCTGTTGAGGTGTTTAGCCACTCAACAGCACATTTAGCACTGCCTCAATGCTGCAATCAATTAAATTAGTAGGCAGCACACAATATTTGCGCACTGACTGCATCGGAAGCAACAGGCATGGGTTAATCGCCCATCATGATTCCCGTGCCTGTTTTCGGGGCTATCAAATTTTAATTTTCAGTTTTAGTTACTGATTATGAGGTACAACTCCGGTGGGCGGGCCACATTGTCCGCATGCCCGATGCTAGACTCCCGAAACAAGCACTCTACTCCGAGCTATGTCACAGCAGGCGAGACCCAGGGGGGTAGAGAAAATGCCTCAAAGCCTCTTTGAAAAAATGCAACATCCCCACCAATTCTTGAGAATCCCTGGGCCAAGGAGCATTCAAGAAGGCACCGAACACTTCGAGTCTCTTCGCCAGGAGCACACAGAAGCCAAGTACAAAAAGCGGAAGGAGCGTACGATAAATCAATCACCCCATCCACCCGTCCCTCCAACCACCGTCTGCCACACCTGTGACAGAGACTGTAGATCTCGCATTGGTCCCATCAGTCACCTTAGAATTCATTTTAGTGTGGAAGCAAGTCATCCTCGACTCAGGGGGACTGCCTAAGAAGAAGAAGAAGAAGAGATAGTTTAGATACTTTGGGTATGGAGAATGTAATGCTTGGTGAATTCCCTCCACATTGTGTAGGTTAGTGGTAATTTTATAAAATGTTTGCAAATCATATACATTTAAAATTAATTGGTACTTTTAAATATTTATTTATATTTTCAGGTACCATCTTCAATGCTCTATTCAACATGATATTAACAATTAATAACACTATTAAGACTTTGATAATCACTGTAGATGTGTTATCAATGTGTACTGTTATCAATTAGTAGCCACATGGACACAGCTACAGTTCATAAACCATTCATGCATTTCAAACAAAAAAGTTAGTAGCCAAAAATAGAATATTGTGGTTTGCCAACTGAAACTGTTCTTAATCTTGATTAATTTCCAGAAAGATCAACGTTTTTAGAATTGATCAGAAGATAAGATTGAAACCACAAATGCAGATACCTATAGCACTCAATACTTCAGCAAAATGGAACATTTCACATTTCTGATAAAGTGCTACAATGAAAGCAATAAGATAAGATTAAAAATGATGTATAGATGTTTTGGTGCTCCTATATCAATCGCTAAAATAAATTGTAATGGCTTAGAATTTACTGTTGGAAATATCAGTGGACAGATCAGTTTCCCAGTAAATTGTGTCGTAAATCCGACACTGGAGGGTCAAGGAGCACAATGGTCTAACTCACTTGTCGAACTTGTTGTCTGCCATGAAAGCCTATAAACATATGCAGAACATCGATCATCAACCTGAAATGTTAATTCTGTTTAGAATATAATCATAGAATCATAGAACCGTTACAGCACAGTAGGAGGCCATTTGGCCCGTCGAACCCCTACCGGCTTTCCCATTCCCTCGCCCTTTCCCAGTAGCTCCGTAAATTTTTTTCCTTCAGATACTTATCCAATTTCTTTTTGAAACCCACAATTGAATCTGCCTCCACCAACCTTTCAGGCAGTGCATTCCAGAACCTAACCACTCACTGTGTAAAATGTTTTTTTCTTATGTCACCTTTGGATCTCCTGCCAAACACCTTAAATCTGTGTCCTCTGATTCTCGACCCTTCCACCAATGGGAACGTGATTTTAAACACCTCTATCAAATCTCCTCTCAACCTTCTCTGCTCTAAGGATAACAACCCCAGTCTCTCCAGTCTATCTACGTAACTGAAGTCCCTCATCACTGGAATCATTCTTGTAAATCTTTTCTGCACCCTCTCTAAGGCTTTCACATCCTTCCTAAAGTGTGGTGCCCAGAATTGAACACAGTATTCCAGTTGTGGCCAAACCAGTGTTTTAAAAAGGTTCATCATAACTTCCTTGCTGTTGTACTCTATGCCTCTATTTATAAAGCCAGGATCCTGTATGCTTTTTTATTTGCTTTCTCAACCAGTCCTGCCACCTTCAACAATACCCCGAGGTCTCTCTTTTCCTGCACCCGCTTTAGAATTGTACACATTCGTTTATATTGCTTCTCCTCGTTCTTCCTATCATAATGTATCATTTTGCACTTTTCTGTGTTATACATCATCTGCCACGTGTCCACCCACTCCACCAGCCTGTCTATGTCCTCTTGAAGTCTATCACTATCACTATCCTTCTCACAGTTCACCATATTTCCAGGTTTTGTCATCCGCAAATTTTGAAATAGCACCCTGTACACCCAAGTCCAAATCATTAATATATATCAAGAAAAGCAGTGGTCCCAGTACCTACCCCTGTTGAACACCACTGTATAACTTCCTCCAGTCTGAAAAACAACAGTCACTACTACTCTCTGGGTGCGAAATTGCCCTTTTTTATAGCCCTGTTAGTGCCTCTGTGTGGCGCTAATGGGGTGCAACGAGATTATCGCCCAGGGAAAGGATCGATAGTGCCTTCAGGGAAATTGCTCCAGAGGTTTGGTGGTGGTGGGGGGGGGGGGGGGGCGTTGTGTCATTAGTGGAACACCCCGAGATTTGCGCCCCAGGCTGGCGCACGCATGTGATGACATCATCGCCATGCGTGCGACCCCTCACCGCCCCATGCTGACCCCTTTTTGCCCCACAGTGGAAATTGCCCCACGGGCGGCGAGAATGGCGCTGGCTGTTGTCACTGCCAGTTTCACGGGTCACAAAGCTGGCGGACATCCGCCATCCGGATGCCCCTTAAAGAGGAGGCCGTTTGCGCCGTGGGCCGCCATATTTTTCTGTCGGCCCGAAAATGGTGACCCTCGCCTCGACTGGGTCACCATCCTGCAGCCCGGCACTTCGTTATGGGTGCTGGGCTGTTGGCTCGGTCGAGGACGTCCCTGATGGCCCAGTGGTGGCTGCCAAAGGGATTGAAGAGCGCACAGCGGCCCTCCCCTTTAAGACACTCCTTAAAACCTACCTCTTTGACCAAGCTTTTGGTCACCTGCCCTAATTTCATCTTATGTGTCTCGGTGTCAAAGCTTTTGTCTTTTAAGGTGAAGCGCATTGGGATGTTTTACTACGTTAAAGGCACTATTTAAATGCACGTTGTTGTTGTTGTTGTTGTTGTTGACTAGAACCTCTCTCTGGCTCCTCACTACTCCCCGCAGCACATCAAGGAAGGTAAGATTAAAGTGGCTCATTCTGATTTCATGCTGCGAGTTCTTCCTCTGTTGCTTCCAACTCCAAGCTCTTCCAAATTGCATCTTTGGATTGGTCCTTTAAATACTGGGGTTCGGATCGCGTTGTGCGGGTCCTCATCACAACCGCTGCTGCTGATTGGATGGGAAACCTGGAAGTCAAATGTTAATGAGGAGGCTGAGTTAAAAAGCAACAGACAGACACACTGAACATACTTCCGGGTTCCCCACATGATACTGGACCCCCCGCTCACAGCACGTCTTGTAAGATTTCTAAATCTCAGACATTAAATTTGACAGTGAGACAATTCTTCGAAAACAATTGGAACAGTTTATTAAAAAAACACACATACATGCACATCCACCTTAGTTACAACAGATACAATGAGGTTATAATATAGAGTGATATACTTCCCTTTGGTTGGCTGGTTGAGGAGAGAGAGAAAAGTCTTTGGCTGAGTTCTTTTAAACCCCTCAAAGCCATTGTCCCTCCGAAAGCCTCACGATTGGACCTTGGTTCCAAGGCAGTTCCTTGTTGGCTCTCCTCACACATGTGGCTGTCTGGCCTGGCTCAGCTATCTCTTGATTTAAATGGCTTTCCAATACACAAAACCCATGCGGCAGCTCTGTGGGCTTTCATTTTGTTTCAACACAAACAGGCCTTTCTGTATAACCTACACTTTTAACATTTATACATACACAGAATCAATTTTAATCATTATTAACCACTTTTATTCTTACAGTCTCAAGGTTAATATCAGGGCCACTGGGTTTCCTTTTTCTTCATTTTTGCATGGCATGACTGCCCTTGCTCCTCCTCCCGCAAACGGACTTGACAAAGGTGGACAAATACTTTGAAACTTTATAAAGGCTAAAACAATGTTCTCTCTACATGCAGCCTTTAAGTAAACATATGCCTTTAAACTTGAGATGCTAGCCAAACTTTCTCATAACCTATTAAACTAGCTGCCAGGAGAAGGTCATAGATGTGCAGCTCACCATACCTGTTGCATCCATACTCTATTTGTTTGTTACAGCTCAGAGGATGGGCATTAGGACCCTGCGGGAGCTATTCACATTTGCTGTATTCATTCTGGTTCAGGCTGGTTTGGGACACCATTTTGGGTTGCATAAAAGCGCAGTTAAGTTAAGTTACATTTCCCCTGGCTCAGTTTGTCAGTTATTTATGTACACACAACATAATTTGCCGATGAGGAAGATTCAAATTAACCTCCCTACCTCCACCCCCACCCCCCCCCCCCACCCCGCCTTTCGTCTCCATAGAACCATAGAAAATAAGTGCAGGAGTGGGCCATTCGGCCCTTAGAGCCTGCACCACCATTCAATAAGATCATGGCTGATCATTCACCTCAGTACCCCTTTCCCGCTTTCTCTCCATACCCCTTGATCCCTTTAGCCGTAAGGCCCATATCTAACTCCCTCTTGAATACATCCAATGAACTGGCATCAACAACTCTCTGTGGCAGGGAATTCCACAGGTTAACAACTCTCTGAGTGAAGAAGTTTCTCCTCATCTCAGTCCTAAATGGCCTACCCCTTATCCTAAGACTGTGTCCCATGGTTCTGAACTTCCCCAACATCGGGAACATTCTTCCCACATCTAACCTGTCCAGTCCGTCAGAATCTTATATGTTTCTATGAGATCCCCTCTCACCCTTCTAAACTCCAGTGTATAGAGACTCAGTTGATCCAGTCTCTCCTCATATGGCAGTCCAGCCATCCCTGGAATCAGTCTGGTGAACCTTCGCTGCACTCCCTCAATAGCAAGAACGTCCTTCCTCAGATTAGGAGACCAAAACTGAACACAATATTCCAGGTGAGGCCTCACCAAGGCCTTGTACAATTGCAGTAAGACTTTCCTGCTCCTATACTCAAATCCCCCAGCTATGAAAGCCAACATGCCATTTGCCTTATTCACCGCCTGCTGTACCTGCATGCCAACTTTCAATGACTGATGAACCATGACACCCAGGTCTCGTTGCACCTCCCCTTTTCCTAATCTGCTGCCATTCAGATAATATTCTGCCTTTGTGTTTTTGCCCTCAAAGTGGATAACCTCACATTTATCCACATTATACTGCATCTGCCATGCTTTTTGCCCACTCACCTAACCTGTCCAAGTAACCCTGCAGCCTCTTAGCATCCTCCTCACCGCTCACACCGCCACCCAGTTTAGTGTCATCTGCAAAATTGGAGATATTACACTCAAGTCCTTCATCCAAATCTTTGATGTATATTGTAAAGAGCTGGGGTCCCAGCATTGAGCCCTGCGGCACTCCACTAGTCACTGCCTCCCATTCCGAAAAGGACCCGTTTATCCCGACTCTCTGCTTCCTGTCTGCCAACCAATTCTCTATCCACGCCAGTACATTAGCCCCAATACCATGTGCTTTGATTTTGCACACTAATCTCTTATGTGGGACCTTGTCAAAGGCCTTCTGAAAGTCCAAATATACCACATCCACTGGTTCTCCCTTGTCCACTCTACTAGTTACATCCTCAAAAAATTCCAGAAGATTTGTCAAGCATGATTTCCCTTTCATAAATCCATGCTGACTTGGACCGATCCTGTCACTGCTTTTCAAATGCGCTGCTATTTCATCCTTAATAATTGATTCCAACATTTTCACCACTACTGATGTCAGGCTAACCGGTCTATAATTACCCGTTTTCTCTCTCCCTCCTTTTTTAAAAAGTGGTGTTACATTAGCTACCCTCCAGTCCATAGGAACTGATCCAGAGTTGATAGACTGTTGGAAAATGATCACCAATGCATCCACAATTTCTAGGGCCACTTCCTTAAGTACTCTGGGATGCAGACAATCAGGCCCCGGGGATTTATCGACCTTCAATCCCATCAATTTCCCCAACACAATTTCATGCCTAATTAGGATATCCTTCAATTCCTCCTTCTCACTAGACCCTCGGTCCCCTAGTACATCCAGAAAGTTATTTGTGTCCTCCTTCGTGAAGACAGAACCAAAGTATTTGTTCAATTGGTCTGCCATTTCTTTGTTCCCCATTGTAAATTCACCTGAGTCCGACTGCATGGGACCTACGTTTGTCTTCACTAATCTTTTTCTCTTCACATATCTATAGAAGCTTTTGCAGTCGGTTTTTATGTTCCCAGCAAGCTTCCTCTCGTACTCTATTTTCCCCCTCCTAATTAAACCCTTTGTCCTCCTCTGCTGAATTCTAAATTTCTTCCAGTCCTTTGGTTTGCTGCTTTTTCTGGCCAATTTATATGCCTCTTCCTTGGATCTAACACTATCCTTACACCACAGATGCATCAGGCACCGCCTTGGGTGCCGTGCTCTCGCAATGGATTGACGATCTGGAACGTCCAGTCGCCTTCACCGCTTGCATGCTCTCGTCTGCAGAACGCAAATACTCTACAGCGCTCGCTTGCAACTACGCATGTGAACGCTGGCACATTTACCTCTATGGTAGGAACTTTACCTTGCGTATGGATCACTAAGCGCTAACTACGCTATTCACTACAACTGGATCTGGGCACAGACCACTACGAATCAGCCGATGGTCAGATTGCCTTCATCAGTATAACTTTGATATACAGTACATCGCTGGCAGTCGCAGGTATGTAGCTGTCATGCTCAGCCGCTCGACACCTGTTTTGGACTCTGGTGCTGACTTGTTCACAGATGACGACACATATGTCACGTCGATCATCATTCAGTACATCAGAAATCTTGACTCCTGCGACAAACTCAAAACCGAATCACAGAGTGATGCTACGCTCCAGCGCGTGAGCCACTTCCTCCAGACTGAGTGGCCTAAGCAAATTCTGGAAGAGCTGAAAAACTTCCACAGACTTCCCGATGAATTTTCCATTTGGAACGATGGCTGTCTAGCTCGTGGTGGTAGACCAGTAATTCCCAAGTCGCTTCAACAACGAGGTCTCTCATTGTCACATGATGGACATCCTGGCATTGTCCGCATGAAGCAGAGATGTTGCAATTCAGCCTGGGATTGACACTCGCATCGAGGAGTTCGTCTCACACTGCAAAGCATGCAGTCTGAGCGAAAAGGCCACAAACATCTGACCAGCGCCAATGAAGCCCATTCCATGGTCACAAAGACCATGGCAACAACTTCAGTTAGATATCTCTGGTCCAGTTGAAGCAGCTCAATAACACCAGCGTTTCCTTGTTGTTGTACATGAACTGCATTCCAAATGACCAGAAATCACTACAACAAGTTCAGTGGCCTCATCAACGATCGTCACTATTCTGCAGCATATGGTCACGAAGTAGGGCCTCCCAGAGGTCATAATCACTGACAATGGACCACAGTTTGTGTCCAACCAGTTCGCGGATTTCCTCACTCGTCATGCTATCGAACATTGCCTTACTGCTCGGTACAATCCTCAAAGCAACAGAAGTGTTGAGTGTTTTAACTGCGTCATCAAAGAGGGTTTGAAAGCCAACCTCGCAGCAGGCCAAACATTCGATGAAGCAGTTCAAACCATTCTCCGCACATACCGTTCAACAAAGCACTCGCTAACGGGGAAGACACCCGTTGAGCTCATGATTGGGCGGAATCTTCGCTGGCTGCTGGACATTCTCAAACCCCCAGCCAAACCCAGCATGAAAAAACCAGCAGAATGGAACAGAGGCACCATTCTGTTTTGCAACCAAAACCTAGAGCAAACACCGCAAGCTCCACGCCGATCTCAGCGTATCAGAATACAACCTGGCTATCTCAAGGACTTTGTACATAGACTGTGGTTTTTAAAAGGGGGGAAATATGTTGTGTTCATACTCTATTTGTTTGTTACAGCTCACAGGATGGGCATTAGGACACTGCGGGAGCTATTCACAGTTGCTGTATTCATTCTGGTTCATGCCGGTTTGGGGGACACCATTTTGGGTTGTATAAAAGCACAGTTAAGTTAAGTTACATTTCTCCTGGCTTAGTTTGTCAGTTATTTACGTGTACACAGCATAATTCAGCATAGATTTTGCCAGGAGTGAAAAATTGAGGCTTTAAAGTCAACTAGGTTAATTAAAATGAGCTTAACAAGATTAAAATTAGTTTATGTCTCAGATATTATTATTATTGGTGTAAGAATTCTTTAGGGTTATTGTAACCTGTCCAGCTACTACACCACTAATTAACTAGAGAGAACAAGTTCACACCAATTCATATAATCATATAATTATACAGCACAGTCCATACTTCCTGTCCCAGGTCATGGAAAGAGCTATCTAATGTATCCCACTTGTTGCTCTTTCGCCATAGCCCTGCAATTTTTTCCTGTACCAGTATAAATTCAATTCCCTTTGGAAAATTACGATTGAATCTGTTTCCACCATCCTTTCAGGCAATGCATTCTAGATCATAACAACTCGGCTGCATAATAAAAATTCTCCTCATATCCCCCTTGATTATTTTGCCAATTATCTTAAATATGTGTCCTCTGGTTAAATACCCTCCTGCCAGTGGAAACATTTCTCCCTATCTACCGTATCAAAATCCTTTGTGATTTTGAACACCTCTATCAAATCTCCTCTTAACCTTCTCTGCTCTAAAAATCCCAGCTTTGCCAGTCTCTCCATGAAACTGAAGTCCCTCATCCCTGGTATTATTCTAGTAAATCTCCTCTGTACCCCCTCCAAGGCTTTGAAGTCCTTCCAAAAGTGTAATGCCAAGGATTGAACATAATACTCCAGCTAGGGCCAAACCATTAATGGTATAGTGAGTGTAAAAAAAGCAGGGAGTTAAAGAGTCATCCTCCACAAGTTGTGGTAATTTTTCTGTTAAGATACTTCTGTAAAAGTTAGACACAGTGGGCTAGACTTTCCCGAGAGCTCCTCAACGCCTGATTGCCCACCCAGAAAAATCGCTAATGTTTGGTAAGTAATGCTGGCGAAAATTTACACTTTTAAGTTAAAACTAATCAAAACTAATCACCCGGCGAGAAAATGGGCCTTGCACCATTATTCTCGGACGTTTTCTCAGCGGTTAAGAGGAAACTAAGTAAAACAGGTGCTTTTTAAAAAATTTAGTCCGAGGCTGCAGTTGGGCCTAGGAAGGGCGGGAAACTTAAAAAAAAAACACTAAAACAAAAAATAAAAAGTTAAAAAACATTCCCAAGACATTTTTACACATAATCGCCATTTTAAAATTGTTAAAAAAATAAATAAAGGACCTTTAACTTATCTTTCTTTACAGAGTACTCACCTACTGCCCTGTTTGAGCAGCTTTTACAGGGCGGTTCCCTCGGCGATCTGGACAGGCTTCCGTTGAGGCCAAACTTACGCCCTGGCGATTTTCTCGGCGGTGCACATCGGTGGTTTGATCCCAGCTGGCATTTTCAGATTTGGGCGATACCATTAAAAAACTAAGGGGGAAACTTTTGCCGGGCAGAAAAACAGCTGTATCGCCGAGAAAATCACCAAGAACCCACCGAAAATGAAAGGAAAGTTTAGCCCAGAGACATCACAGAACTTATATGTGGTTTTTAATCTTGAATGAATGTTTCAACTAGAGTTAGGCGCTCACACAATCGAGGAAGATTTTCACAGCTTTATCTATTTGGTGTCATATCTGAAAGGGAGTGTGAGGTTGTGTGATTACTGAAGATAGTACTAATCAAAAATCTTACCTCTAGACAACCGCTGAATAAAGTTTTTTTTCTGTTATGTGTTTTCAGGATACCCGAGTGGCATAAAGAGGAACCATACCTCTAATTAGTTAATGGGTGTGAAACCCACAGCCTGATGGCGTAAGATGTTTCAAGAGCTGGAACAAGGGAATTGACCAAAGGGAATGAAATGAAGCTAATAAACTAATAATAGATGATTTTTGAAAGAGATAGTGTTAGCGGTCAGAGGAAAGCCACAGGAGAAAAACATAGCTTCTACACATAATTTTGCTCATAAGCCCCAGGACCGTAAGGCCCAAAATTTAAGTACGTCAAGTGCTTTTGGAAGATGTATTGATAGTTAGTTTCATTAGCTGCTTGCATAGTTTATTTTGCTACAGAAAGAGACATTTTACAGATTAACACGTTTAGCTTGTCACACTTCTCTACAACATCAGTGGTGTTGCAGCAAAGGTACTTGGCTGCACATAGTGATACCTCTATTCCTGCTCAGAATGAAGATGACTAGGTAATTCCCAAGAGGGAAAGGAGAATGAACTAGAGGAAGCAGAGTGCAGGCGCTCATCTGTAACTGTTTCCAGTTATTGCCAGGAAATTGTCACTTCCAGGAAAAGGCAAGATATCCAATAGTTTTTTTAAACAAAAACATGGTGCTGCTTCAACAGCCCCACTGGCTGATCTGCCAATTAAGCATAATGTTTATGTACCAATACATTAGATTGATAATGCAGCTTGTTAAACTATATAGTGAGATCAGTTCAGTAATACGTTTTGGTGGCATTCCTGACACACAGTATATGATGCTCTGGCTGCACATGAAGTAGCAGCATGTTTTTATTTTCTTTTAATGTAGTGAGGACCTAAGTCGCCATGCAGGATGTGGCCATTTGGAGGCCAAAAAAAAAAACAAGGGAGGAAAAGAATAGTGGCCCTACATCAAGGAAAGGGTCCCACAAAAGCAAAACTTCTCCCCCCAGTGGCCTTCACAAAAGCAGCTATTTCAAACAGATACCTAAGCCTCGGGTTTAAATCAGGGCAGGAATCGTGTGGGCAGAGGTCATAGCAGATAGCAAACCGTCCAGACTTTGGCAGTGTGAGGCCCAGGAGATTTTAACTCCCAAACCCCATTCCAATCCCAGCTGGAAGCAACAGCTGGCGGGGGCATGTCAGGCATCAGGAAACTATCTTTGAGGAGCCGAAGGAACAATACCCAGCACACAGATAACTGTTTGGGAGGGCCTCACGTTTTTGGGCCTCTCCTGGCCTCAGTTCTTCTTCCTGTTAAGTTTCCTGCTTTGTTGACCTGGTGGGAAAGTCACAACATGCAGGCTTTGAGTTAAAATTGCAGTCAGGCCCTGATGACATCATCAGAGCTCGTTCTGTATATTTAAAGAAGGACCCTGCTGGTTTCTCGCGTGTGTCCCTCTCGCCTGCTTAGAAGAGCAGATCCTTCTGATCCGGTAGTATCCATAAGATCTGGATTCACTGCTCCAAAGCGATTGGCTCCAAATGCAACCTTCTCCTTGGTGTTTATTGGCAAGGTGGCACATTGTCACCCATTCACCAATCTTCTGGCTCCCTCTTCCTTTCTGAATTACTCGCTGCCACATCCTAACTAACACTATTTAATGTTGGTTCAGATACTCCTCTCCCTCAGCATCATCATCCTCAGCATTGTCGTGTGAAGTATAAACATCAGCATAGACTAGTTGGGCAGAATGGCCTCTTTATGTGCTGTATATTCTATGTAATTTTATGTAATCCTCATAGTCTATGAGGATGATTTCCCTGTTAAAGTAGAGGAAGGGGTTTTAAGGATCTGCATGCAAGTAATTGCTGTCAAGTGAGATGGCGACACATACTGTAAGATCCCGAGTTAATGCCCACTTAAATAGAGGGCAGTGTGTAGGGTTAGTTGTGTAGATCTTAATTTTAGAGGATAAAGAGTGTGCTGGGGGAGAGTGGGGGTTGTGGTACATTCTGTGTCCTTGTCAATTCAATTTAACCACTTGCTGCACTGGTCTGCAGTTGTCGGGTGAGAGTGTCAGCACTCAGTGCCTGTGCCACCACCCTCCACATGGAACGAGACACATTTTTCTGCAGCTTCCTTCCACCCAGTCTCAGAATTCACTCTTTCCTCGGACAATGTAAAACGGGCAGCCTATCTGATCCTATCAGTCTCCTGGTTAAAAATCATCACCAAAATGTAAATATGCAATGTAAAATTAAATAGTTAAAGTGCTAGAATGGTTAGTAATCTGTGTTCCAGTTCTTAATCACCAGAAAATGGGGCAGCGAGGGAAGACTGTAAGTTTCACAATGCAAAACAGTTCAGAAAAATGAAATGAAATGAACGATGAATTGTCTTTTAGATGAGATGTTAATGCAAGGCCTAGTTATCAGTTCAGGTGGATGTACAAGTTCTCATGGCACTATTCAAAGAAGAGCAAGAGACTTCTCCAATTGTCCTGGTCAACATTCCTCCCTCTATCTATGCTAGCAAAATCAAATTAACTGGTCATTGATCTGATTTAGTTGGTTGTGGGACCTTGCTGTGTACAAGTTGGCTACTGTATTTGTCTCCCTAACAACAGTAACTATAGTACATTTCCAAAAGTAATTAATTAACTAAGATGTGCTTTAGGATGTTCTAAGGATGGAAAAGGCACAATATAAATGCAAGTGGGAAACATGGAAGTAGCAAAGACTTTGAACAAATATTTTGTATCGGTCTTCACGGCAGAAGACACTAAAAGCATCACAAGAATTGATAATCAAGGGGCTATTGGTGGGGGGGAAATTAAAACAATCACTATCACTAGAGAAAAAGTGCTAGACAAACTAATGGGACTAAAGGTGGACAAGTGCCCTGGGCCTGATGGCTTATATCCTAAGATCTTAAAAGAAGTGGCTGCGGAGCTGGAGGATGCATTGGTTGTGATCTACCAAAAGTCCCTGGATTCTGAAGAGATCCCAATGGACTGGTAAACCACAAATGTAATGCCTCCATTTAAGAAAGGAGGGAGACAGTAAGCAGGAAACTATAGACTGGTTAACCTAATATCTGTCATTGGGAAATGCTGGAGTCCATCATTAAGGAAGAAGTAGCAGGACATTTAGAAAATCATAATGCAGTCAAGCAGAGTCAGCATGGTTTTATGAAAGGAAAATCATGTTTGACAAATTTGCTGGCGTTCTTTGAAGATGTAATGAGCAGGGTGGATTAAGGAGAACCAGTAGATGTTGTGTATTTGGATTTCCAGAATGCATTTGATAAGGTGCCACATAAAAAGTTACTGCACAAGATAAGAGCTCAAGGGATTGGGGGTAATATATTAGCATGGACAGAGGATTGGCTAACTAACAGAAAACAGAGAGTTGTGATAAATGTGTCATTTTCAGGTTGGCAAACTGTAACTAGTGGGGTGCTACAAGGATTAGTGCTGGGGCCTCAACTATTTATAATTTATATTAATGACTTGGATGAAGGGACCAAGTGTAATGTAGCCAAATTTGCTGATGATACAAAGATAGGTGGGAAAGTAATTTGTGAGGAGGCTGTGAGTATAAACTGGGAAAATGTGAGGTTATCCACTTTGGTAGGAAAAATAAAAAAGCAAATTATTATTTAAATGGAGAGAGATTACAAAATGCTGCGGTGCAGAGGGATTGGGGGGGTCCTTGAATATGAAACACAAAAAGTTAGCATGCAGGTACAGCAAGTAATTAGGAAGGCAAATGGAATGTTAGCCTTTATTGCAAGGGGGAAGGAATATAAAAGTAGGGAAGTCCTGCTACAACTGTAGAGGGCATTGGTAAGACCACACCTGGAGTACTGCTTACAGTTTTGGTCTCCTTATTTAAGGAGGGATATATTTGCATTGGAGGCTGTTCAGAGAAGGTTCACAAGTTTGATTCCGGAGATGAAGGAGTTGACTTATGAGGAAAGGTTGAGTAGGTTGGGCCTATATTCATTGGAGTTCAGAAGAGAGGTGATCTTATCGAAACATATAGGGGCCGAAATTGGTGGACGGGCCAATACTCGGCGGTCTCGCAGTGGTCGGTCAATCTTCACTGCCCGGTACCACTGGGGCGGTGTGCTGGCAACATTGGTCTGGGCAGTCCTGAGTGGTGTGTCAACCGAGTGCAAAGGACGGTCTGCTCCAGCGGTGCAGGGTAAGTTGTCTGGGACTCTTCGGGTCCCGAGTTCTGCGCACACGCGCTCTTCCATCGACATCCCCCCCTCCAATAAGAACAGTCCAGAAGCCAGAGACTACCGATGTTGGATTGCAGGTATGTGTCTCCAGGTATGTTTAGATTTTTAATTGTTTTGTGCAATGTTTTTGACTTATATAATACTTATATTCTTATTTATTAATTTATTTTCGTGTTTTTCGGGGGGGGGGGGGGAGGTTGGCGGCAGAATAGATCTCTAGGGAGGATTAGATCTCTGGGGAGGAGGACTAGATATTTGGGGGTAGGATTAGATCTCTGGGGGGAGGACTAGATCTCTGGGGGTGGGATTAGATCTCTGGGGAGGGGAGGGGAGTAGATCTCTCGGGGGGAGGATTAGAACTCTGGGGGAAGGGGATTAGATATCTGAGGGGATTAGATCTCTCGGGGCGGGGGGGGGGACTAGATTTCCGGGGGGGAGGGGATTAGATCTCTGGTGGGGGATTAGATCTCGGGGGGAGGACTGGATCACTGGGGGATTAGATCTCTGGAGGGGATTAGATCTCGGGGGGGGGAAGGACTGGATCACTGGGGGGATTAGATTTCTGGGGGAGATTAGATCTCTGGGGGGGAGAGAAATAGATCGCTGGGGGGAGAAATAGATCGCTGTGGAGGGGATTTGATCTCTGTGGGGTGAAGGAACATTGTAGTTTACATACCGCCGACATACCATCGGCATAAAAGTATCTTTTTTCAGACGGTGTGTAGCTCAGGTGGTATGCTACTAATGTTGGGATTTTGGTGAGTATGTAGGGTGCTTCGTGTGGGTGGACGGTGTGTATACCGCCTGGTGGGATGTTGCTGATGAATTTTCCACCGTGCAGTATGTAGACGGCATGTCGGTATTTTTTGATCAATTTTGCGATTTTGGGCAGTATGTCGGCGGTCTGTGGACGGTATGCGACGGTATGCCCACCAATTTCGGCCCCATAAGATAATGTGGGGGCTCGACAAGGTGGATGCAGAGAGGATATTTCCACTCATAGGGGAAACTAAAACTAGGGTGCATAGTGTCAGTATAAGGGGCCACCCATATAAAACTGAGACGAGGAGGAATTTCTTCTCTCAGAGGGTTGTAAACCTGTGGCATTCTCTGCCCCAGTGAGCTGTGGAGGCTGGATCATTGATTATATTTAAGGCAAAGATAGATAGATTTTTGAGCGATAAGGGGATAAAAGGTTATGGGGAGCAGGCAAGAACGTGGAGCTGAGTCCATGATCAGATCAGCCATGATCTTATTAAATGGCGGAGGAGGCTCAAGGGGCCAAATGGCATACTCCTGCTCCTATTTCTTATCAAATGTATAATTTTCTGAGGGGGCTTGACAGGGTAGATGCAGAGAGGATGTTTCTGCTCATGGGGGAATCTACAACTAGGGGGCATAGTTTCAGAATAAGGAGTCGTCCATTTAAAACGGAAATGAGGAGGAATTTCTTCTCTCAGAGAGTCATGAATCTTTGGAATTCTGTACCCCAGAGAGCTGAGGAGATTGACAGATTTTTGAACGATAAGGGAGTCAACGGTTATGGGGAGCGGGCAGGGAAGTAGAGTTGAGGGCAGGATCAGCTATGATCTTATTGAATGGCAGAGCAGGATCGAGGGGCCAAATGGCCTACTCCTGCTCCTATTTCTTATGTTTTTATGTTTATGTTTTTAAGTTCCTTAGATTTTAAAATTGCATTATGAAATAGCATTCTGCACATGATTAGTGTTATATATGCAGACTATAGATATACTCTCTGTGTAGTCACTGTATAGTTGCATAAGATGGAGACTTGTTACTGATGTACTCTCAATAAGGTTTACACTGTGTATATACTATGCTGGCACCACTAGAGAGTGCAACTGGTGGAGACCGGGGATTCCTGCCCCTGTGGCAGAGGCTGTCCACCAGAGGGCACTGCGGTAGGAGGCCTGAGGGTCACCTGCATAGGTGTGCAGGGCCCAGTATAAAAGGCTGCCCACCATGCTTGTGCTTCACTCTGGAGTTACCAATAAAGGACAAAGGTCACTACAGTTTCAGTACAACACATTGCCTCGTGGAGTCATTCATAAGTGCATTACAGACATAACAACTGGCGACGAGAATACGGACTTTCACGCGATTATGGCTACCTTTGGCACACTAAAAGACTTCGCAGAGGGTGATGATTGGGACGCCGTCACAGAAAGGCTCAAGCAATATTTCGTGGCAAATGACCTGGCAGGAGAGACGGACACATTGGCTGAGAAGCACAAGGCTATACTGCTGACCAGTTGTGGGCCCGAGGTCTCCCGCCTCGTCAGGGTCTTGCTGGCACCCACGAAGGCCAAGGATAAATTAAGGCAATAGTTCGGAAGGACATTAGCTTGGATGATGTGGAATCTATATGGGTAGAGCTGCAGAATACCAAAGGACAAAAAACGTTAGTGGGAGTTGTGTACAGACCTCCAAACAGTAGTAGTGATGTTGGGGAGGGCATCAAACATGAAATTAGGGGTGCGTGCAATAAAGGTGCAGCAGTTATAATGGGTGACTTTAATATGCACATAGATTGGGTTAACCAAACTGGAAGCAAAACGGTAGAGGAGGATTTCCTGGAGTGCATAAGGGATGGTTTTTTAGACCAATATGTCGAGGAACCAACTAGGGGGGAGGCCATCTTAGACTGGGTGTTGTGTAATGAGAGAGGATTAATTAGCAATCTCGTTGTGCGAGGCCCCTTGGGGAAGAGTGACCATAATATGGTGGAATTCTGCATTAGGATGGAGAATGAAACAGTTAATTCAGAGACCATGGTCCAGAACTTAAAGAAGGGTAACTTTGAAGGTATGAGGCGTGAATTGGCTAGGATAGATTGGCGAATGATACTGAAGGGGTTGACTGTGGATGGGCAATGGCAGACATTTAGAGACCGCATGGATGAACTACAACAATTGTACATTCCTGTCTGTCGTAAAAATAAAAAAGGGAAGGTGGCTCAACCGTGGCTATCAAGGGAAATCAGGGATAGCATTAAAGCCAAGGAAGTGGCATACAAATTGGCCAGAAATAGCAGAGAACCCGGGGACTGGGAGAAATTTAGAACTCAGCAGAGGAGGACAAAGGGTTTGATTAGGGCAGGGAAAATGGAGTACGAGAAGAAGCTTGCAGGGAACATTAAGACGGATTGCAAAAGTTTCTATAGATATGTAAAGAGAAAAAGGTTAGTAAAGACAAACGTAGGTCCCCTGCAGTCAGAATCAGGGGAAGTCATAACGGGGAACAAAGAAATGGCGGACCAATTGAACAAGTACTTTGGTTCGGTATTCACTGAGGAGGACACAAACAACCTTCCGGATATAAAAGGGGTCGGAGGGTCTAGTAAGGAGGAGGAACTGAGGGAAATCCTTATTAGTCGGGAAATTGTGTTGGGGAAATTGATGGGATTGATGGTGAGAAAGCAGGAATGGGGTACTGAAGTTGCATGTTCAGCCATGAACTCATTGAATGGCGGTGCAGGCTAGAAGGGCCGAATGGCCTACTCCTGCACCTATTTTCTATGTTTCTATGTTTCTATAAGACATACAATGAGCTGACGGAACTAATTTGTGACCAACTAAAACTAAAACAGAGCATCCTCATGGCCAGGCACAGATTCTACACTCACCGCAGACCTGAGGGCCAAGAGATTGCAAAATATGCTGCCGACCTCAGGAGATTTCTGGCACCGTGTGATTTCGGCACGCACCTCAACGAGACATCTTCGTTATGGGAATTGGCCACGAGGCCCTCCTTCACAAGCTATTATCTGCCGACACCACAGTCAACCTGCAGAAGGCCATCAGCATCAGTCAGGTGTTCATGACCTCGACCTGCAGCACCAACACTGTGGACTCAAACCCAGCAAGTACTGTACAGAGAATAGTGCCTTTCACAAGCAAGACTGTAGAATGTGGCTCCGCCCAGGACAGAGAGCACAGACCTCAGGGTTCCAGAACCCAGAGTCTGCCGAGGGGTGCTAATCGAATAACACCATGCTGGCGTTGCGGAGGAAACCATAGGGCTCACCAGTGTCGGTTTGCTGAGTACGTATGCAAAGCCTGTAACACGAAGGGCCACCTCCAGCGTATGTGTAAAAGAAATACAACTCACCGCCTACCAGCGGAGTCAGTAGATGACTTTGAATTCAGCAGGGAGTATGATGATTTGGCCAAAGTGGCAGCTCAGCCCCAAGAAGAAGTGTATGGAGTGTATACCTGCACCACCAATCGTCCTCCAGTGAAGATGGAAGTCGAGATAAACGGCGTTCCAGTCTTCATGGAAGTGGACACGTGAGTGAGACAGTCAGTAATGAGCCAGGATGCCTTTGAGAGTCTATGGAATGAAAAACGATCCGAGCTGGTTCCATTACAGGAAAAGTTGCACACCTGCACCAAGGAGCTGATCCCAGTCCTTGGTAGTGCGGATGTAAGTGTAATCCATAATGACGTGGTGCACAAGTTACCTCTGTGGATTGTTGCAGGTGATGGTCCAATGCTACTCAGAAGAAGGTGAATGGGGAAGATCCAGTGGAAATGGGAAGACCTCTTCACTCCAGCAATCGATGTCCCCCGTGCTCAGTGGACGAGAAAAACCTCACCTTCGCTCGGGCCAGGCACTCGAGAACAGACCAGCGCAGCACCTGAGGCACAGACCGTCCATCACGACTGCGTGGCAATGATCCGAATGGAACGACCTAAAAGTACCTTCCCTGCTCTAGTGGCAGGACTCCTGGGGAGGAAGATCGAATTCACAGGCACTCTTCCAGCTTTTGTTGCAGAATCGCGGGAGAGAAGCAACAAGGCAGTCGATCTCGAGGACACAGGCAAGATGGCGTCCCTGCTGCAGTGAGGTGCAGCGTGGCTGAAAAAAAAGATGGCCAGGGCCATATCACGAGTTGCAATGCTGAGGGACCAACACGTGATGTCTAACAAAGGATTTGATAGGGGTAAAGCCATCAGGGTCCTCTTAAAGGAGACCTGCAACCAACTGAACTTAAAGAGATATTGTATGCATGGCAATCAATGTAACGAACCGATTAAGATTGTGAACAAAATGTTGTTGCAAGATGTCGGTACTATTCCTAATGTAAAGAACAAAATGTTGTTGCGAGATGTCGGTACCAGTCCTAATGTAAAGAACAAAATGTTGTTGCAAGATGTCGGTACTATTCCTAATGTAAAGAACAAAATGTTGTTGCAAGATGTCGGGAATAGAGTGTCCCCAAAAGTAGCAAGCGAGTGAATTCTGGAGGATAAAGGCGCTGATCCTGATACCCTGCCCCAGATGTCCCCACAAGTTATAGGCTAGCGACCTCAGGAGGGTGAAGGCACTGATCCTGATACCCTGCCCCAGGTCTATCCCACACTGCTGGCACCCGATGGCACTATTCGCCACGGACCTGGAAACGAAAATGGCGCCAATACGCGCAGTCGGCCGCCGTTGCCCACCACCCGGGTGGAGACGGCGCAGCCCCCAGACCCAGTCGCTACCTCAGCCATGTCCGGGAGTGAAAGGTCAGAACCAACAAGTTCCCCAAACAGGACCTGGAACAGCCAGGTTCCCAACACAGTTAGAGAGCAGGCAGAAGATTCTACAGCCCTCAAAAGAGGACAGGGAGGCCGCACTCATCTGTGGCTCTGCCCACCACTTGGCAATGGCAAAGGCCCTGAGTCCTAGCAAGGTGAGCGAACCAAGCCCACCCCGCTAGCAGGGGGCGCAGCGCCGCTATCAGACGACTAGGACCCCGTCCAGTTGCTCTTGAACCTGCGTCCTCACATACCTATACTGCTACCTCAGTACTTACCATGACTGAACCATGAATGCAATCTACCCAATCCTGGCGCACGGCCACAAAATGTAACAAATGTAAGTCACTGAACCAAGGTGTCACGATACAAACTGTAACTTTCTTTTTTTGTACTTGCACTGTGTCTGATCCTGTATGATAATATAACGGACCTGCTGCATGATCTCGCTGTGGAGGGGGGGTGGGGAAATGGATGTATGTAGCCATGGACACACACATGGATCACACCCAGAACCCACTGGAACCTCCACTGCATCATCGAACCATCCAAACTGGTAACCACTACCCAACGTTGTGGCAAAAGGACTTGGGGGTTAACAGGGAGAGAGCCAAGCCAAAGCACAGCCAAGGTACAAGGGCTATTGGCACCTAAGTCTGGGGAGAGCTAAGCCAGAGCACATAGTGCAAAGGTAATCAGCACAAAGGACTTGGGGGAGAGTGATGTTATATATGCAGACTACAGATAAACTCTCTGTGTTGTCACTGTATAGTTGCATAAGATAGAGACTAGTTACCTGATGTACTATCAATAAGGTTTACACTATGTGTATACTATGCTGGCACCACTACAGGGTGTAACTGGTGGAGACTGGGGTTTCCTGCCCCTGTGGCAGAGGCTGTCCACCAGAGGTCACTGCGGTGGGAGACCTGAGGGTCACCTGCATAGGTGTGCAGGGCCCAGTATAAAAGGCTGCCCACCATGCTTGTGCCTCACTCTGGAGTTACAAATAAAGGACCAAGGTCACTACAGTTTCAGAACAACACATTGCCTGGTGGAGTCATTCATAAGTGCATTACAGACATAACAATTAGGTTAAGAGCTTGCTGGCAAGCTAGTTTGCACACACTTACATTTCTTATAATGTTTGATGGTAAGGCTGTGGGTTTGGGCTAACACAGGATGGGGAAACCTTTCAGCGCTACTGAGAAGTGCTTACCATTTAAAAAGCAAGATACAGAAACTGTTTGGAATTTCTTCAAATTAAGTACCCATACATGTGAAATTCAGCAATTAATTTACAGTTTGGGTATTTTTATTGGTGGTGTGTAGCTGTATTATTTTGTTTTAATGTGGTCGCATAGTGGGGGTTCCCGTCTGAGTTTTTTATGCTTTACACTCCTGGGTGCCCTTCATTCATCTTGTTTCTTGTTTTTTTGTGGGTACCTAATGAACTTCTGGTGCTTTTTTCACAGGTTACCTGTGGGGTTTTTTTCAGAATGTTGGAGGAATTAATGTATTTTTTACCTTTGGCTTAGATTTTTCACTTGGGCGAGACATAAGTGGGGAACATCTTTGGCATGGACAGATAGATGTATGTCCCCAAAGAGAGTTTCCCAGATGGCATAGGAGACGTTCATAATATCTGTTACTACCAACTTTAGTTCCCCATAAACATGGTGAATAAGGGTGTTACCTATATGGACTTCAAGAAGGCATTTGATAAGATTCTGTAAAAGAGATGATTAGCAAAAAATGAAAGTACACAGAATTGGAGGCAATCTTGCGACATGGTTTGCAAATTGATTGCTTGGTAGGAGATAGAAAGTTGTAATAATGAGAATTCTGATGGGATGTGACAAGTGGTGTACCAGGGCCTCAAGCTTTTCACTATATATATCAATGACTTGGATGAATTAATAGAGAGTTGTATATCCAAGTTTTCAAATAAAACTAAGTTAGAAGGCACAGGAAGTTGTACAGAAGGGAGCAGAAGTTACAAAGGAACATAAACAGATTAAGTGAGTGGGCAAAACTGCTCAGTGTAACTGATCACCACTCAAGTTTCTGATAAGGAATGCAAAAATGATGCCCAATAACTGAGCATTTCCGATTGGAAAATCAAGGCTTATGTACCTATTTTACCTATTTTCTATATTTAAGCTCAACACCAATCCATTTTTTGGATATCAACAGTACTTCTACTTTCTACTTTAGTGTCAGCTGTGGCTCAATGCGTAGTGCACTCACCTCTGAGTTAGAAGGTTGTGGGTTCAAATCCCACTCCAGGGATTTGAGCACATAAATCTAGGCTGACACTCCACTCCAGTGCAGTGCTGAGGGAGTGCTGCACTGTTGGAGATGCCATCTTTCAGATGAGACATTAAACTGAGGCCCCATCTACCTTCTCAGGTGAACGTAAAACATTTCATGGCATTATTTCGAAGAAGACCAGGGGAGTTATCCCTGGTATCCTAGCCAATATTTATCCCTTAATCAACATAACAAAAACAGTTTATCTGGTCATTATCACATTGCTGTTTGTGGGAGTTTGCTGTGCACAATTTGGCTGCCGTGTTACCCACATTACAACAGATACCTAGCCGCAACAGCATTTTGGGATAGTGAGTTCCAGGTTTTCACTACCTTTTGTTTGAAGAAGTGCTCTCTAGCATCAGCCCTAATCAGCCTAGCTCTAATTTTAAGGCTAAGCCCCCACCAGAGGAAATAGTTCCTCTTCATTTCCATATCAGCTCCTTTAATCATCTTAAATACCTTAATTAGATTACTCCTTAATCTTCTATATTCAAGGGAATACAAGCCTCGTCTATGAAATCTGTCCTCATAATTTAACCCTTTTACTCCCGTTGTTGGTTGAGAGTTCCAAACCAAGTTACAAGTATCTACTTCAAAAACTCATCTAAAAGATTTGTCTAACATGCTGAATGAAAAGCAACTTGAAGACTTGGTTTATAGGTCTGCATGAAATTTAGAGATAACTGATAGTTCTTATGTTGAAATTGTAACTGTTTTGATATAATCATGTAATGGGTAGACACACCAATGATCATGTTCACCTGGGAATTTAGGGTTTAAAAAGAGACATTTCGAACAGGTCTGCAAGTACACAACCAAGAGCATGCATACAACATCGAAATGGTCTGATAACGGGAACGAGTGGAGGATGCAGGCGATAACTGCCGATGAACGCGCAACATTGTGGGACGGATAGGAATGTCTTATTTCAACATGGATGCCTCATCATCATTTTACTCCCAGGTTTCGCGTTTCCAATGCATCTGAGCAGGTGTGACACTATTTCACCTTGACTATTTAAAGGCCCAGCTCACAGGCGTAATGAAGGAGGGCGTTTGGAAATTGGATGAGGTGTGTTTGAACCAGAAAAGTGAGTGATAGGTCTGCAAAGAGAGCAAAGTCTGTGCCCAGGTTCAGCGAGTCATTGCTGGATGTCCAGTTGGGTGCAGTAAGGGTCAGGAGGGAGGTCCTATTTCCCACCAATGGGAAAAAGAAACCTGCTGCCACAACAAAGAAGGCATGGCTGGAATTGGCACAAGAGGTCAGCAGCTCGAGCGTGACCATGAGGTCCCGGATCCAGTACAGAAAACATTTCAATGACATGACCAGATCAGGAAAGGTGAGCAAAAGTACAGATATACCTACATCCTGTAGTGCACCCCCTCTCACTCTGCCTTGTAGAGCAAACTCCTCACACCCACTTCTCTTTCATTAGCACCCACTGTTCCGTTTAAATGCTCATCCTCACTCCTCTCACATTCTCACCTACCCCATCCTCCAGCCACCACTGCCAGTCACCCTAATCTTCAAGTAATCTGATACTACCTCATTCAGCTCTGCCGATTCTCAGCATATGCCCTCAACAGGTTCCTCAAATGTATGTCAGCGCCACTGGTGATGCATCTGCCTGATTGTCACCGTCACTGAATACACTGCATTCATCGGATGCACACCTATAGGTCTGATGTGTCACACTTGCAGGAGAAGAAAGCAACGAATGTGAGAGAGAGGGCAGGGACTGGAGATGGGTCCCACAGATCGTGGCGTGTTACTTGGAAGAGGAGGAGACTTTGGAGATTAGTGGCATATCTACCACTGTAAGACTCTATGTATTGCAGCAGGGTAACAGCATTAATCTGTCGGGCCAAAACTCCAACAAGACAAAGTCATCTTGAGTTGACATCAGCACTTTGTCAAATATGATCACTTTAATCATGTGTATTTCAACATTTGTAAAGTTCCATGTCTAAATCTTATCCGTCTCTTCTCTGCTCCAGGTTCATCACGCGAAGGGCGCACTGTCACAGGGGAGGGGTCACATGAAGGGAAATTTAGAAATCTAGAGAGAAAAGTCAAGGCAAGGGAGCAGTTTAGCGATTTGTATAAAGATAAGGGGCTGGATTTTTGGCTGATATGCACCCGATTCAGCACCTAGGCGGGACGCAAAAATGATTTTTTTTGGGCATGAAACGAGGCGCACAAGATTTTGTGCCCAGGCAAAATTTTCGGCAATGGTTTTGCGGTGGCGCTAATGCATCACGCCCTGCCGCTGTTTTGACCGTTTGGATGACGTAAATCGTTGTGCATCGCTGAGCTGGCGCCCCGGGCAGAACTTTTGAGCATTTCACCCAATTTAATGTCCACCCAGGAACCTGCCAACAAAAACCAGTCGGACCCAGGGTGCACCAAGCGCCATCTTGAAAATGGAGGAAAAACTTACCCCAAAAAAAGAAAAAATCTGCCCAGCGAAAAAAATGGGCGTTGCACCCCGATTCTCGGCGAAAAATGTAGAATCGATTGAGCGGTTCCTAAAGAAAATGGGCGATAAATAAAAAATCACTAAAAATTTACCCTGAGGCTACGGGTTGGGTCTAGAAGCAGAAAAACACTAAAAATATTTTTTCAAAAAACAGAACATAAAAAATCATTAAAACATTCTCAAGACCCTTTTAACCTAAATCATTTTAAAATAATGATTAAAAAACCAAGTACGAACCTTTTTTTGCAGAGCTACTCACCTACCACCCAGCTCCGCTGATTCTCGTGAGCGTTTTTTTTCCTATTTACCTACAGGTCACCGCTGAGCCAAATATCACGCCAGGGCAATCTGAGGACAGTGCACGCTGGCGGTACGCTCCCCAGCGATACCTCGAAACCATCGGCGTAACTCAGGTGGGCAATTTCTCACTGACCTAGTTATCACCTACAATGGCCAATACTGCCCAGAAACGGGTGGTAAGCCAATGGAATTTCTAGCCCTCAGAAAGTTTAACAGTAATAGTGCATCAGCAAATAAGGTGACAGCAGGGAATAATGGTAAAACATTTAAATTAAAGGCTCTTTATCTGAATGCACAAAGCATTCGTAACAAGATAGACGAGCTTTATAGTTTTTTGAGGATGTAACTAGCAGAGTAGTTAAAAGGGAACCAGTGGATGTAGTTTGTGCACAGCAACTCCCACAAACAGCAATGTGATAATGACCAGATAAACTGTTTTTGTTATTGTTATGTCTTTAATACTCTTATGAATTACTCCACGAGGTCTAGTATTGTACTTGAGCTTAGTCCCATTTATTATAACTCCAGAGTAAGGCACAAGCATGGTGGGCAGCCTTTTATACTGGGCCCTGCACACCTATGCAGGTGACCCTCAGGTCTCCCACCGCAGTGCCCTCTGGTGGCACAACTTATGTTACTATACAATTAGTATACATGGTCCACATACCAGACATCACTTCCCCCCAAGTCTTTAATACAAATTGACTCATACATTGACGGTGACCTGGGCTTTGCTCTTCCTGGTTGACCATTGGAGGGTCGCTTGGGTGGGTTGGTAGTGAGATTTGTTGCCAGTGGACGTCCTCGTGGTTTCTGGTTGTGAGTCCATGACTACTCCATTCTCCCCCCACACAGAGATCATGCTAATGGCCCGTTACATGCAAATTGCATTCAAGTTCATCACATGAGTTTTACATTTACATCTTGGTACATTTGTTGGGTGGATTACAGTTGCATTTCTTTTTGTGTGGTACATTTACATGATCAGTTCAGGTATATCAGTACAGTACAGGTACAGGTACAAGGACAGTCTAGATCCAGCACGGCCGGATGAGATCCGGGTTGTCTGGTGGCGACACAGTGCCCCATGCTAGTGGGTCTGTGGGTGAGGTGAGCTCATTTTGCTCGAGTTGCCGGAGCTCAGGGCTCTTGCCGTTACTCCTAGTGTCGGGCAGGCCCAAAGATAGCTGATGTGTCTGTGACCTCCCTGTCCTTTTCATTTGCACAGTGTCACTGCTGTTCCCTGGGAAGCAGTCTGAGCGAGTGAGCGTTGGTGGGGCTGCCTCGTCTTGTCTAGCAGTTCACAGGGGAATGCTGACTCGCTTTCCTTGGGGGTGCCTTTGTGAGCACTCTCTAGTTTGGAATCCTGGCTGGTCCAGGTCCCGTTTGGAGGAGCCGTTGCGGGTGACCCTTCGCTCTTGGGCATTGTCCGGGTGACGACTGGGTTTGTGGGCTGTGCCTTTTCCACCCGGGTGATGGGCGACGGTAGCCGACTGTGAGCATAGGCGCAGTTTACTGTTTCTGGTCCGTGGCGGTTCATGCCATCGGGTGCCTGCAATATTAAACCGATCTGAGGCAGGGTATCGCTACCAGTGCCTCTGCTCTCCGGGAATCGTTTACTCTGCGGCTTGTCTACTTCTGTCAAATCTTCTGGTCCTGGAGGCACAGGCTACAGCATTGGGTAGCCCGCTGGAACTGTTTACGACCGTTAGTTGCTCACCCGCTACATTGGCTGATTGCAATTTACACCCGACATCGCTCAACAACATTTTGCTTGTTACAGCTGGACTTTTACATTGGTTTACAATTTCAAGCAGTTCATTCAAAAATGGCGAGTTGCTGGCCTCCTTTAAAATGGCCTTACTACTTTTATCCCAATCGTCTTCCTTGCGTGGAACCACGTGTCGTTGTTCCAGTAGCACTGCACCTCATGATTTGGACGCCATCTTTTCCCTGTCCATGATGTCGACTGCCGCGATCTTCTCTCCCAGGGATTCTGCCACTGAAGCTGGGAAGGCGCCCTCGGATCCAATCTTCCTCCCCAGGAGTCCTGCCACTGAAACTGGGATGGTGCGTTCAGGTCATCTCAGCCGGATCATCGCCACGCAGTCATGATGAGCGGTTTGTGCCTCAGGGGCTGTGCAGATCTGCTCTCCGGTGCCTGGTCCAACCGAAGGTGGGGGCTTGCTCTGCCTCTGAGCACGGGGGACGTCGATCGCTGGACGGATGAAGTCTTCCCAGTTCCAATGAATCTTCCCCATCCAGCTTCTTCCAAGTAGCATTGGTCCATCACCAGAAACAATCCACAATGGTAAATTGTGCACTGCGCCATCATGGGATACACTTACATCCGCACTATCAACAACTGATATCAGTTCCTTGGCGCAGCTTTGCCTGAACTGGGACCAGCTTGGGTCGTTCAGCTTGATTGTTCCATAGCCTCTCAAAGGCTTCCTGGCTCATTACTGACTGACTCGCCCCCGTGTCCACTTCTATGAAGACTGGAATGCCATTTATCTTGACTTCCATTATCACTGGAGGACAATCTGTGGTGCAGGTATATACTCCATACACTTCATTCTGGGACTGAGCTGCCTCTCTAGCCATCTCCTCATAATCTGTGCTGGATTCACAGCCATCTGCTGACTCCTATTCCACGTGGTAAGTCACAGCTCTTTTGCACATTCACTGGAAGTGTCCCTTTGTGCTGGAGCCTTTGCATACATAGTCTCTGAACCGACACTGATGAGCCCTGTGATTACCTCTGCAACGCCAGCATGGTGCTACTTGACTTACGTTTGCACCCCTCGGTGGACTCTGAGTTAAAGGACTCGGGGGCCTGTACGCTCAGCCCTGGGCAGATGCACATTCAACAGTTCTGCCTGTGAAAGGCGCCATTCTATTTACAGTACTTGCCGGGTTTGAGTCCTGAGAGTGAATCATCATCTGCTTGGAGCTGCAGCTTGAGGTCATGAACGCCTGACTGATGTTGATGGCCTTCTGCAGAGTGACGCTGATTTCAGCAGACAGTCGCCTGTGAAGAAGGGCCTCATGACCGATGCCAATTACGAAGACATCCCACAACAAATGTGCCAAATTCACACGCTCCTGCCAGCCTCCTAAGGTCGGCAGTGTACTTCGCAATTTCCTGGCCCTCGGGGCGGCAGTGTGTATAAAATCGATGCCTGGCTGTGAGGATGCACTCCTTCGGTTTGAGTTGGTCCCGAATTAGCACTTTCAGCTCCTCATATGACTTGGTCGTTGTTTTCTCTGGTGCAAGCAAGTCCCTGACAAGGCCATAGACCGCGGGTCCACAACTGCTCAACAGGATAGCTCTGCGCTTATCGGCCTGCGTGGCCGGATCATCGCCTACCAGGTCGTTTGCTACGAAATATTGGTCGAGCCGCTCCGTAATCTTCACTCTCTGAGAACTTTTCTAATGCACCAACGTTAGTCATTTTTGCGTGAAAGTTCATAATCTCATCGCTAGTTGTTATGTCTTTAATACTCTTATGAATGACTCCACGAGGTCTAGTATTGTACTTGAGCTGTTGTGACCTTAGTCCCATTTATTGTAACTCCAGAGTGAGGCACAAGCATGGTGGGCAGCCTATTATACTGGGCCCTGCACACCTATGCAGATGACCCTTAGGTCTCCCACCGCAGTGCCCTCTAGTGGCACACCTTATGTGACTATACAATTAGTATACATGGTCTACATACATGACAGTTATATTGATTGGGGGGTAAATATTGGCCAGGACACCAGGGATAACTCCCCTGCTCTTCTTTAAAATAGTGCCATCTTTTACATGCTCCTGAAAAGGCAGACGAGGCCTCAGTTTAACATTTCATCTGAAAGATGGCACCTCCAACAGTGCAGCACTCCCTCAGCACTGCAATGGAGATTCAGTCTAGATTTATGTGCTTAAGTCCCTGGAACGGGATTTGAAACCACAACCTTCTGACCCAGAGGTGAGTGTGCTACACAGTGACCCACAGGTGACACTTATGAAGCCCAGGATCCACTTGTTCACTTTTGGAGCTGAATATGGGGTGGCCCAGCTACGAAAAAATGTTGGCGCAAATGGCCCCAAAAAGATGGGGGGAGCACCAGCTTTCCAACGGAACTGAATTTCGGGTCCTTCGTGCGTTCACTTACATACATGGTAAACCCATCTTAGACCATCCTGTATTCTCTCTTAGTTTGACCCCTCCTAATACCTTATTATTTCTTATTTACTGCTCTCTGCCTTTCCCAATCCATTGAGCACTTTATTTCCCCTTTCTAATGTTACGTCCTGGTGCCGATCCCCCTGCTAAATAAGTTTAAACCCTCCCCAACAGCACTAGCAAACCTCATCGCAATGATATTGGTTCTGGCCCTGTTGAGGTGCAAATTGTCCGGCATCCTGGATTTCCCACCTGGCAAAGGATGTGCATTCCATAGGATTGAGCTGCCCTGCCTCTATTTAATAGACTATTAACTAACTTACAGAAATATACTTAAGACATTGGGGAAGAAATTGGGTTCCTTTGCGCCTCCCGTTAATGCCTCTGGGGAGGCGATAACCGGGCGTAAATGGGTTTACGACTGGGAGCGTCGAGATCAGGCGACTTCTGCTAAATTTGGTAGGAGTTTTGCGGTGACAGTAAGACATTGCGCCCCGGATTCTAAATGCCCTCTCGTCCCCTGCGTATGTGCATGCCGTTTACAATGACAGGTAGAGGAGGTGGCTTTCGGTCAGATGTCGGCTGGAGGAGTGCTATTTAAAGGCGTCAACATCTGGTTTCGTTTTAGTCGGCCAACAATGCTACCTTGTTACTTTCACATAGGCAAACAGGCCTTTTGACAGATTTGAGCGTTTTGGAATTTAATGGGTGTTCTGGCTCATAAAGATTCTTGAATTTCATTGAGGGGAGATTTGAAACTGTAATATTTGGATCCTTTCATGGGGTCTGTACTGGCACTGGACCTCGCCCTCTGGCATCAATGTCGGAGGCAACTGAGGCACAGAGAAAGAGTGGCAGTCAAGGTCACCAATGCATTCATTTTCAATGCCAGTGGGTCCTTCCGGTGTGCAACAAGAGACATCTGCAACATCTCCCAGTTTGCCATGCATTGCTGTGAGGTCACAGATGCTCGCTACAGAAGGAGGATTTCCTACATTTCCTTCTCCATCACAAGAGATAAGCATCACGAGCGTGCATGTGGCGTTGCCAGGATAGCGGGCTTCCCAATGGTGCAGGATGCCATTGACTGCACCCATGTCGCTTTACAGGCGCCACATAACAATCCTGAGGTATTTCATAACTGCAAAGGTTACCACTCATTTAATGTGCAGTTGGTGTGCGACCACACAGGGCGAATCCTCACCGTCAATGCCCTCTATTCTGGCAGCAGCCACGATGCATTCATCATTCGCCACACCGGTGTACCAGCTCTCTTCCAGCAACCACATCAAGCTCACGGCTGGCTGCTCGGAGACAAGGGCTATCCACTCTCCACCTGGCTAATGACTCCCCTCCACAACCCCAACATTCCTGCCCAGCACTCATATAATGAGAGCCAGGCTGCCACCAGGAACATCATTGAGCAGAACATCATAGTGCTCAAGCAATGATTCCGTTGCCTTGACCGCTCGGAAGGAGTCCTCCAGTACTTGGCTGAGTGGGTGTCTCTTTTCATCATCAGCTGCTGCATGCTGCACAACTTGGCCATCATGAGGGCGCAGCCATTGCCACCAGGCATAGCTCCACCACCTCAGGAGCAGGAGGAAGAGGAGGATGAGGAGTTGGAGGAACAGGAGGACAAAGAGGAGGAGGATGTTGTGTATGTATGTACCCTGTACACTCAATTTACAGTTACATAAGACAATTGAATATATCTTCACATTGTATACAATATGTCTGTACCACCAGAGGGTGCAACTGGTGGAGACCTAGAGGTCACCTGCACACCGCAGGTAACCATGTATAAAAGGGAGCGCACCTTACTGTAACCTCATTCAGGAGCTGCAATAAATGGACTAAGGTCACAACAGTTCAAGTGCAATACCTTACCTCATGGAGTCATTACTAGAGTGCTGACAGACGTAACAACTGTCGATGAGAATAGGAATTTCCGCGTGAAAAATGGCTAACCTTGGCAACTGCCAACAATTCGCTGATGGGGAAGATTGGGATGCCTTTGTGGAAAGGCTAGAACACTATTTCATCGCGAACTACCTGGCTGGGAACACACCGACCTCACTGGCAGATAAGCGGCGAGCCATCCTGCTCAGTAGTTGTGGGCCCACCGTTTATAGCCTTGTCAGGGACTTGCTAGCCGCAGAGAAGACAACAACCGAAACGTACGCGGAGCTCGTAAAGTTGATACAGGAACAGCTCAAGCCGAAAGAGATCATCCTCACAGCCAGACACCGGTTCTACACACACCGGCGGCCCGAAGGCCAAGAAATCACAAAATATGCTGCAGACCTGAGACGATTGGCTGCACCGTGTGATTTTGGCAACCACCTCACTGAAGCACTGAGGGACATCTTTGTTATTGGAATCGGCCACGAAGGCCTCCACCGCAGGCCATCCTGCGGACACCACGGTCACCCTGCAGAAGGCAATTAACATGAGCCAAGCGTTCATGGCCTCGGCCTGCGATTCCAGAAGGATGATGACTCAACCCCAGGACTCTAACACGCCAAGTACAGTGAACCGAATGGCGCCCTTCAGAGACAAGACTGCGACCCCGAGCCCCGCAACCCTGAGTCATCCACAGGGGGCCAACCGGCCAGCCCCATGCTGGCGCTGTGGAGGAAATCACAGAGCCCACCAGTGCCAATACCGAAACAATACTTGCAAAGGTTGTAACACTAAAGGCCATCTCCAGCGAATGTGTAAAATAAATTTTACTCACTGAGTTGCTGAAGAGTTGACCGATCACCCGGGCTCCAGTGATGATGAAAACGAGGAGAGAGTCCAGGAGGCAGCTCAGCCCCAGGAAGAGCTATATGGAGTGTTTACCTGCTCCACCGAGAGTTCCCCGTTGAAAATAGAAGTCGAAATCAACGGTGTTCCAGTCTCGATGGAGGTCAACACAGGGGCAAACCAATCGCTGATGAACCAGGCGGCCTCTGAGAAACTCTGGGACAATCCTATCGAACAACCCAAAATGCTCCCGATCCAGGTGAAGCTGCTCACTTACACAAATGACACTATCCCAGTCGTGGACGTCCAGGTGTCCTATGGCTGGGCGATGCACAAGCTACCTTTGTGGATCGTTGCTGGTGATGGTCCAACGCTGCTAGGAAGAAGATGGATGAAACAAATCCAAATCTGTTGGAGCTGGGAAAGCCTCCAGGCCCCGGCGATCGATGTCCTATGCGGCTCCAAATTTGGATTTGGGGCTGCATAGGACCTGAAGATCCTACCGTCCAACTCGACTGTGTGGCGATGACACAGACCGCACTACCTAGCGGCGAGATGATCCAACCCGAACGACCAGACCTCACCTTCCGGGCCGTGGCAGGACTCTGAAGGAAGAAGATCGACGCAGAAGGTAAATTCCCGGCTTCAGTGGCAGAACCTGGGGAGAAAAGGATCACCGCAGCCTATCATGTGGAGAGAAAGAAGATGGCGCCCGCACCACAAGGTGAAGCGCCTGAAATCAAGATGGCTGCGACCAGACCACGAGGGGCAGCATTGAGGGAGCAATACGTGATGCCGAGCAGCGAACCGGATTGGGGTAAAGATTGCAAGGCCCTCTTAAAGGGGACCAGCAACCCAGAATAATTAAAGGGACAGTTCCACTTTTTGTACAGCGATGCCAGTGATACTGATGTGAGCGATGTAATTAACAAATGCAAGTATCTAAATGTACTGTTGAACAGGTAGGACACATGGAAAAGATGTAATTGCCGAATACAAGTATCTAAATGTAATATTGTACAGCGATGCCGGTAATATACAGAGAAAATATGTAATTGAGGGAAAAGATGTAATTGACAATGTGAATTAGTACCTGAGTGCGATCGGAGCCAATGTATCATGAATGTAAACGATGGAGTAATGTGATGATGCCAGGTTCAATATGCACGCCGACAAAACCAAGAGCAATCTCCCGTTTGAAGCACCCAGGTCCAGCGGGCTACCCGATCATGTAGCCTGCGCTTCCGAGACCAATGTGATGCCCCAGGGAGCATACCCACTGCAGGGCCAGCGATCAGCGGACGACACAAGCACCACTACTGGCACCCTGCCCCAGATCAGCCCTACCCCTTTGGCCACCAGGGCCAGTACCGGAAGCATGAAGCCAGCACCCTCCAGCCCTCCCGACTGGACCTGGGATCACCAGGCTCCCACTACCACTGAAGGGCAGCAGGGAGACCCTGCAGCCCTCAAAGAAGGATAGGGAGGCCACACATTCCTGTGGCTCTGCCCACCACTAGGCAACGGCAAAGGCCCTGAGACCCAGCCAGGGGAGCGATCCGAGCCCACCCAGCTGGCAGGGGGCGCTGCATCGCCATCCACAGTCCGGTTACTCTGGAACTAGTGTCCTCACCCACCTGCACCCACACCCCAGGGGCAAGGCTGTAACACCATGTATGCACCTTACCTGTCATATGTACTCGTTCCACTTCTGCAAGACCCAAACAGTGATGCAACCAAGACTGCAGATGGCCTTGCAGGACATCCTTGACCAGCTCTGGACCTGGCTGCAGACTGCACCACCTTAAGCTGGGCGGTGGCAGTCTGGGTTGGCTGGTTGACAGGCATCGACAAGTGCAATGGCGGAGTGGCAGTACTGGGATCAGGAATGCTGTCATCCTGAGAGAGGATAGCAGGTTCCTATTCCACTGACCTATTGCCACCCCACCCCCACTCCCCCCCCCCACCCCACCCCGAGGCAGCACCTCAGCATCCCCACCTCCTGCGAAACCGTGAGATTCCCGATCAACTGTGGTGCACCCAGCGACGATGGCAGCAGTCAGAGCTCACATGGCATCGAGCTGAGACTGCATGAGAGCAGTCTGAGCTTCAAAGCCAGCAATCATTTTCTGCATTACAGCACTAAGACGTTGCGTTGTTTCTGTCTGTGTGGCGATGGAGGAATTATGAGGTCTGGGTCCCCACGGTCTTTCTGGGATTCCACCATACTCTGCAGACTGGAAATGATGGGCTCCATGGTACGCGCAGAGCTCTGTACCATGCAATGTTGGAGACTGAATCCTCCATGCTCCTTACCATTGCCGAGGGGCTCTCGGGCACCTTTGCCATTGCACCTATCTCAAAGTGCATGGCCATCGCCCTTATTATAAACGCCTCTCCATCGAGATCCTCATTTGAATCCTGTGCAGCAGAACTCGCGCACGAACTCTCCCTCTGGGGAGCTGGTCCCCGAGCTACCCTTTCCCCTTGGTCTTGCTGCAGCCTGCTCCTCACCGATGCATCACCCAGTGCAGACCCCTCTACTAAGCTAACCTCTAACAAACGCGTAGTGCCAGTCTCTGAGGTGGCGTCTGTGGGTGAAAGATGCAGACGCCGTGCTTGAGTCCTCCTCCTCTTCTTCTTCATCACTCATGGGGAAGGGGCTCAGGGATAGGCTGGACATCTGCTGGCTGATTATCTGAGGGCAAGGAGGTAGGAATGGGATAGGAAATGCAGACAGTATCAGGAGCTGGAAAGTGATAAAGCCTTTTGGTGTGAGGGGGAAGTGGGATGAGAAAAGGAGAGGGGATAAAGATACCATTGTTGCCCCCAGCGGGTTCGACGTTGCTGATGAGCATGGCGCCCACCACCTGCTGCCCAATGAGCTGCAGCACTCGATCCTCGAGGTCTGACAGCTGCTGGAGCTGAGGTTCACCCTCGCCTGTCCTCTGCTGCTCCCTCTATTGTGTGCCATCTTGGTCTGCAAAAGAAAGGAATGTCAGAGTCCAGCTATGCATCTGGGAAATATGCCTGCTGCTGTAAATACAGACAAGGCGTGAGATGAAGATGCAAGTTTGAGTAGTTGCAGGTGTTCGGTGAGTAAGTGGTGGGGGAGTGGTGGTTTGTGCAATGTGCACAGACAGAGGTTCAGATGCTGGTATGTAGGACCTGGTGAAGCATGTACTCTCCGTGACCATCTGACTGAGGTAGTTGAACTTTTTACAGCACTGTGTGAGGCTGCATTCGATGAAACTGTCGAGGGAGATGACTCATCAGGGGAGAGCAGCAGCAGCCAAGTTCATGGCACCGTGGCTGGCTCTGTTGTACAGGAGGGCATGAAAAAGAGTGGGAGAGCGATAGTGATAGGGGATTCAATGATAAGGGGAATAGATAGGCGTTTCTGCGGCCGCAAGCGAGACTCCAGGATGGTATGTTGCCTCCCTGGTGCAAGGGTCAAGGATGTCTCCGAGCGAGTGCAGGACATTCTAAAAAGGGAGGGAGAACAGCCAGGTGCACCATTGGTACCAACGACATAGGTAAAAAAAAGGGATGAGGTCCTACGAGACGAATTTAAGGAGCTAGGAGCTAAATTAAAAAGTAGGACCTCAAAAGTAGTAATCTCGGGATTGCTACCAGTGCCACGTGCTAGTCAGAGTAGGAATCGCAGGATAGCACAGATGAATACGTGGCTTGAGCAGTGGTGCAGCAGGGAGGGATTCAAATTCGTGGGGCATTGGAACAGGTTCTGGGGGAGGTGGGACCAGTACAAATTGGACGGTCTGCACTTGGGCAGGACCGGAACCAATGTCCTAGGGGGAGTGTTTGCTGGTGCTGTTGGGGAGGAGTTAAACTAATATGGCAGGGGGATGGGAACCAATTCAGGGAGACAGAGGGAAACAAAAAGGAGACAAAAACAAAAGACAGAAAAGAGATGAGTAAAAGTGGAGGGCAGAGAAACCAAAGGCAAGAAACAAAAAGGGCCACTGAATATAAAAGGGCTGCAGGAGGGGTCAAAACTAAAAATCATGGTTTAAAAACTAGGATGAAAACACTCTACCTAAATGCACGCAGCATTCGAAATAAAGTAAATGAGTTGACGGCACAAATCATTACAAATGGGTATGATTTGGTGGCCATTACAGAAACATGGTTGCAAGGTGGCCAAGACTGGGAATTAAACATACAGGGGTATCTGATGATTCAGAAAGATAGGCAAGAAGGGAAAGGAGGTGGGGTAGCTCTGTTAATAAAAGATGATATCAGGGCAGTTGTGAGGGATGATATTGGCTCCAATGAACAAAATGTTGAATCATTGTGGGTGGAGATTAGAGATAGTAAGGGGAAAAAGTCACTGGTGGGCGTAGTTTATAGGCCCCCAAATAATAACTTCACGGTGGGGCGGGCAATAATCAAGGGAATAATGGAGGCATGTGAAAAAGGAACGGCAGTAGTCATGGGGGATTTTAATCTACATATCGATTGGTCAAATCAAATCGCACGGGGTAGCCTGGAGGAAGAATTCATAGAATGCATGCGGGATTGTTTCTGAGAACAGTATGTAACAGAACCTACAAGGGAGCAAGCCATCTTAGATCTGGTCCTGTGTAATGAGACAGGAAAAATAAACGATCTCCTAGTAAAAGATCCTCTCGGAATGAGTGATCACAATATGGTTGAATTTGTAATACAGATTGAGGATGAGGAAGTTGTGTCAGAAACGAGCGTACTATGCTTAAACAAAGGGGACTACAGTGGGATGAGGGCAGAGTTGGCTAAAGTAGACTGGAAACAAGGACTAAACAGTGGCACAATTGAGGAACAGTGGAGGACTTTTAAGGAGCTCTTCCATAGTGCGCAACAAAAATATATTCCAGTAAAAAAGAAGGGTGGCAAGAGAAGGGATAACCAGCCGTGGATAACAAAGGAAATAAAGGAAAGTATCAAATCAAAGATCAATGCGTATAAGGTGGCCAAGGTTAGTGGGAAACTAGAGGATTGGGAAAATTTTAAGCAACAGCAAAGAATGACTAAAAAAGCAATAAAAAAAGGGAAGATAGATTACGAAGGTAAACTTGCGCAAAACATAAAAACAGATAGTAAAAGCTTTTACAGATATATAAAACGGAAAAGAGTGACTAAAGTAAATGTTGGTCCCTTAGAAGATGAGAAGGGGGATTTGATAATGGGAAATGTGGAAATGGCTGAGACCTTAAACAATTATTTTGCTTCCGTCTTCCCAGTGGAAGACACAAAAACCATGCCAAAATTTGCAGGCCACAGGAATGTGGGAAGGGAGGACCTTGCGACAATCACTATCACTAGGGAGGTAGTGCTGGACAGACTAATGTGACTCAAGGTAGACAAGTCCCCTGGTCCTGATGAAATGCATCCCAGGGTATTAAAAGAGATGGCAGAAGTTATAGCAGATGCATTTGTTATAATCTACCAAAATTCTCTGGACTCTGGGGAGGTACCAGCGGATTGAAAAGCAGCTAATGTAACATCTCTGTTTAAAAAAGGGGGCAGGCAAAAGGCAGGTAACTATAGGCCGGTTAGTTTAACATCTGTAGTGGGGAAAATGCTTGAAACTATCATTAAGGAAGAAATAGTGGGACATCTAGATAGGAATAGTGCAATCAAGCAGACGCAGCATGGATTCATGAAAGGGAAATCATGTTTAACTAACTTACTGGAATTCTTTGAGGATATAACGAGCATGGTGGATAGAGGTGTACTGATGGATGTGGTGTATTTAGATTTCCAAAAGGCATTCGATAAGGTGCCACACAAAAGGTTACTGCAAAAGATAAAGGTACGCGGAGTCAGAGGAAATGTATTAGCATGGATAGAGAATTAGCTAGCGAACAGAAAGCAGAGAGTCGGGATAAATGGGTCCTTTTCCAGTTGGAAATCAGTGGTTAGTGGTGTGCCACAGGGATCAGTGCTGGGACCACAACTGTTTATAATATACATAGATGACCTAGAAGAGGGGACAGAGTGTAGTGCAACAAAATTTGCAGATGACACTAAGATTAGTGGGAAAGCGGGTTGTGTAGAGGACTCAGAGAGACTGCAAGGAGATTTGGATAGGTTTAGCGAATGGGCTAAAGTTTGGCAGATGGAATACAATGTCGGAAAGTGTGAGGTCATCCACCTTGGGGAAAAAAAACAGTAAAAGGGAATATTATTTGAATGGGGAGAAATTACAACATGCTGTGGTGCAGAGGGACCTGGGGGTCCTTGTGCATGAATCCCAAGGGGTTAGTTTGCAGGTGCAGCAGGTAATCAGGAAGGCGAATGGAATGTTGGCCTTCATTGCGAGAGGGATGGAGTACAAAAGCAGGGAGGTCTTGCTGCAACTGTATAAGGTATTGTTAAGGCCGCACCTGGAGTACTGCGTGCAGTTTTGGTCACCTTACTTAAGGAAGGATATACTAGCTTTGGAAGGGGTACAGAGACAATTCACTAGGCTGATTCCAGAAATGAGGGGGTTACCTTATGATGATAGATTGAGTAGACTGGGTCTTTACTCCTTGGAGTTCAGAAGGATGAGGGGTGATCTTATAGAAACATTTAAAATCATGAAAGGGATAGACAAGATAGAGGCAGAGAGGTTGTTTCCATTGGTGGGGGAGACTAGAACTTGGGGGCACAGCCTCAAAATACGGAGGAGCCAATTTAAAACCGAGTTGAGAAAGAATTTCTTCTCCCAGAGGGTTGTGAATCTGTGGAATTCTCTGCCCAAGGAAGCAGTTGAGGCTAGCTCATTGAATGTTTTCAAGTCAAAGATAGATAGATTTTTAACCAATAAGGGAATTAAGGGTTACGGGGAGAGGGCGGGTAAGTGGAGCTGAGTCCACGACCAGATCAGCCATGATCTTATTGAATGGCGGAGCAGGCTCGAGGGGCTAGATGGCCTACTCCTGTTCCTAATTCTTATGTTCTTATGTTCTTATGAAACTACTGGACAAGACCTCCTCTGCCACTTCCCTCGACATGGCTGTGGGGCAATGGCTTCCTTCCACTTGCCAGGAAGAGCACTATCCTCCTTTGTTCCACTGCCACCACCAATGCCTCCAAAGCGGCGTCATTAAACTGTTGAGCTCTCTCCCTTCTATCTGGATTAGGAGCAACCATAGCCATGAGGTCTCTCAGTTGGTCTCAGGTCGAGTTCAGTTGGTTGAATGGTGAAAATGAGCAGCTGCAGCTTGATATAACTTCCTCTTTAAGAGCTGGAATGAGCCGATGTGAAGGATTGAATGATAATTGCTGAATACAAGTTACCTGAAATTTGATAGCACTCTGGTGGTCGCGCCTCTGCAGCACCCCACTGAGGTCATTAGCACTTGATTTAGTGCCCCCTTCCTTCCTGGGGCGCTAAAGCCGAATTTAGAAGAATTTTAGATTCGTTTGCGCCTGGCACTAAATTTTCAAAATTTAAAAAGTTAACGCCCCAGATGGGACGCTGCCGAATTTCTCCCCCATAAGACTTTCTCAGACCTGTGGAGTAGAATCCTACCTGGCCTATCTATACATCGAAAGAAAAAAGGTTTATTAGAATCTAAATGCATGCATGCACCTTATTGTATTTCCTTTTGGCCGTGACATGAAGGTTCTAGATCGTGATTATCAGCCTAGTCAGGAAGGGTGAACCCTGATCCCCAGACAGTCATCTGTCCATTCTTCCTGTGCTTTTGAAGACTTCTGGCACTGACACTTACAAAAGCAATGTCTGATGGCTGCTGCCTGAGTGTCTTGCAATCATCTGCATTATATGGTTGTGGTGCTCCAAAACCATCTGCATGTTGATCAAATTAAATCCTTTTTTTATTAAGGGTTGATTGTTTGATGCCCAACTGCAACATGGGTGCTTTCAATGAGGCCCTGTACTCTTGGGAACTTAACCATCTAGTGTAAATGCTGAGCCATCTCCAGTTGTTCCCTCCTTTCAATTGAGAAAGCAACAAAAGTGTTGCCCCTGACAAAGCTGCAGTGACTTCTAGGTACATCATTGAAAAGACAACTGCTTAATTTACCAAAAGTCACCAATGTTGTGTAAGAAAACTGGGTTTTGGTATCCTGACAAATACATGTCAAGGCACCAGACAAATCATGAACACCCTCCTTTGGTGCCTCACTGAGGAATTGTCTGGAGTTTAACCTTCCCGCATGGGTCTAGGGATGAATGACATCTGGCTCACCAAACTATCTTACATTTAACCCAATTCTGATCACAATGAATTTAATTTACTAACCCTTGCTTAGATTACTCTCACATTGCTGAGTGAGTAACTCTTTCTTGCCAAATCATTAAGGAAGAAGCCAGACCACAAGTCATGCACTAAACACTATTTATTGTTTACAAATCACAATTTAAAGTTAAAGTTATGTGCACAGATGCTTAATAGACATGCATAAATGTAATTAGAGTTATTTAGCACCAAAGCAATATACTGCAGATGCTGGAAATCTGAAATAAAAGCTGAAAATGCTGGAAACACGCAGCAGGTCAGGCAGCATCTATGGAGAGAGAAACAGAGTTAATGTTTCAGGTCAATGACCTTTCATCAGGACTGCTCATCAACCAGAGAGCTATCTAGCAGTTGAGCAGCAAACCACTAATGGACAGAGTTACTTAACAAAAAGATTGGCAATGGTTACACAGGCGATTTAAGAGTGCTACTGTAAATCAACACTAACAGATGCTGAGTATTAAATATTGCAGTGACCAGAATCTGAAGTTATAAATTGGTATGATTATTTTAACAGTAATTCTTTAGACATTTAACAAGTTAATAGCTTTGAATAGCCAGGATATCAAATAGCTCAAGCCTGCACATGTGATTCACAAAATTCTGAGCTTACACACGAGTTCCTCACAAGTAGCGTGGTTGAGTCAATCTTTTGTCGGGCTCCAGTAACAACATAATTCGGTAACTGTTTCCCTGCTGAATTATAGACAATGAAGGTAGGTTTTTAATTACATTTCCAAGTAATTGTGCTGGGATCATATGACATAATTCCTGGGTACCTGTGAGCTGGCCCAGATACCTGTCATGCCAATGTATCTGCCTCTCCTACCTCCTCAGGAATTCATCTTCCTCTTCTAAATTCAATACGGCCATTGACAGGTCCAATGGAAAACCGATGTTCAGCACTGCTTACAGATAGAGATGAATTACGATTCATGGGGCACTGGCACCAGTACTGGGGTAAGAGGAAACTGTTCTGTTGGGATGGGCTTCACTTGAACTATGCTGGGACCAATGTCCTGGCGAATCGAATAACTAGGGCTGTAGATAGGACTTTAAACTAAATAATGGAGGGGAAGGTTCAGGTGAGCAGAAATTTAAAAAGTGAAAGGGAAAGGAAAAGACAATTGTGCGGGGTAATGATAGGGCTAATGATAACCAGAGTGTGAAAGGAAGGGACAGAGCGTATAAACCTAAGAGTGCATTAGAAAGTTGGGTCAGAGTAGGGAAAAATGGTAAAAAGACAAAATTAAAAGCTCTTTATCTGAATGCATGAGGTGGCTGCAGAGATAGTGGATGCCTTGGTTGTAATCTCCCAACATTTCCTGGATTCTGGAGAGGTAATTGGAAAACCGCACAAGTAATGCCCCCATTTAAGAAAGCAGGGAGACAGAAAGCAGGAAACTAACATCTGTCATTGAGAAAATGCTGGAGTCCATTAATAAGGAAGTAGTAGCAGGACATTTAGAAAATCATAATACAGTCAAGCAGAGTCTTATGAAAGGGAAATCATGTTTGACAAATTTGTTAGAGTTCTTTGAGGATGTAACGAGCAGGGTGGATAAGGGGGAACCAGTGGATGTGGTGTATTTGGTTTTCCAGAAGGCATTCGACAAGGTGCCGTATAAAAGGTGAATGCACAAGATAAAAGCTCACAGAGTTAGGGGTAATATATTAGCATGCTTGGATAATTGGCCAACTAACAGAAAACAGAGAGTCGGGACAAATGGGTAATTTTCAGGTTGGCAAACAGTAACTAGTGGGGTGCCACAGGGATCGGTGCTGAGGCCTCAACTATTTACAATCTGTATTAATGACTTGGATGAAGGGACCGAGTGTAATGTAGCCAAGTTTGCTGATGATCGAAAAATAGGTGGGAAAGCAAGTTATGAAGAGGACACAAAGAATCTGCAAAGGGATTATGGGGTCAAGTTTCGGCCTGAGTTGCTCCTGTTTTTTTGGAGCAACTGGTTTAGAATAGAATATCTTAGAAATTGCAATTCTCGGCATTTAGTTTGATCCAGTTCTAGTCAGTTAGAACAGTTTCATTTTGGAACATTATTTTTTCAAAAGGGAGCGTGTCCGGCCACTTACGCCTGTTTTGAAAGTTTAGGCAGTGAAAACTTACTCCAAACTAACTTAGAATTGAGTAAGTGTAGATTTTCGTACACTCAGAAAAACCTTGCCTACACTTAGAAAATCAGGCGTAGGTTACAAATCAGGCGTCGGGAACGAGTGGGCGGGATGGGGGGGGGGAAAGGGAAGTTTACAAACATGAAACACATCACTTTTACAAATAAAGAGCCACCATCAATAATAAATGATAAATAAATCAATAAATCAACCAATAAATCAATCAAAAAAAATTTTAAAATCAATAAATAAAAAATTACGTTTCTACTCACCAACTGCAGCACCGGGAGCTCTCCAACAGCATGCTGGGATGGAGCCCCCCCAGTGTGTCTCTCTCTGTCTCTGTCAGTGTCTCTCTCTTTCTCTGTCTGTGTATCTCTCTCTCTCTCTCTGTCTGTCAGTGTCTCTCTCTCTGTCTGTCAGTGTCTCTCTCTCTGTCTGTCAGTGTCTGTGTTTCTGACAGTGAGGGGAGGGAGGGGAGGAGGAGGGGGGGGGAGAGGAGACAGGGGGGGAGAGGAGAGGGAGGGGGGAGGGAAGAGGAGAGGGAGGGAGGGAAGAGGAGAGGGAGGAAGAGGAGAGGGAGGGAGGGAGGGAGGGGGGGAATAGGAGAAGGAGGGGGGAAAAGGAGAGGGGGAAGAGGAGAAGGGGGGGGAAGAGGAGAGGGAGGGAGGAGAGGAAGAGGAGAGGGGGGAAGAGGAGAGGGAGGGGGGAAGAGGAGAGGGAGGGAGGGGGGAAGAGGAGAGGGAGGAAGAGGAGAGGGAGGGAGGGGGGGGAAGAGGAGATGGAGAAGAGGAGGGGGGAAGAGGAGAGAGAGGGAGGGGGGAAGAGGAGAGGAGGGAAGAGGAGGGAGGGAGGGGGGAAGAGGAGAGGGGGAAGAGGAGAGGGAGGGGGGGTGAAGAGGAGGGGGGAAGAGGAAAGGGAGGGAAGGAGGGGGGAAGAGGAAAGGGAGGGAGGGGAGAAAAGGAGAGGGAGGGAAGGGGAAGAGGAGAGGGGGAAGAGGAGAGGGAGGGGGGAAGAGGAGAGGGAGGGAGGGGGGAAGAGGAGAGGGAGGGAGGGGGGAAGAGGAGAGGGAGGGAGGGGAGAATATGAGAGGGGGAGGGGGAAGAGGAGAGGGGGGGAGACGAGGAGAGGGAGGAGAGGGGGGAGGCTGAACGGTCCCGGCTGACGTGAAGAAGCCGGGCCGAAGACTTCGGGCGGGGCCCACCCCCAGCAAGATGCCGGGCGGGTGGGCCCCGCAGAAGGAAGAGGGAGTGGACCGGACTTGAAGGGGGCGAGGCCGGGGGAGCCGGAGCGGAGCGGGAGCTGGTGGTGGGGAGGGGAAGCGGCAGGCAGCGGAGCAGGAGCTGGGGGTGGGGGGTGGGCGTGAGCGAGCCAGAGGGAACGTGAGCTGAACAGGGGGGAGCCGGAGCCGGAGCCAGAGCAGGAGCTCGAGGAGGGAGGTGCAGTCCGATCTTTGCCGCCCCAGTGAGCCCATTCGGCCAGGGCTAGGGGGCGGCGTACTTCGGGCCACTCCCACACAGCCTCGGGTGCCTGGAGCTACTGCACATGCGCGTACACTGTAGCGCACATGTGCAGAGGTCCCGGTACTGTTTTCAGCGCAGGGACCTGGCTCCGCCACCCACAGCTTGTGCTGCACCGCGCTGAGGGCCTAGATCGACCTGAGGGAGTCGAGAATATCGAGGTAAGTTTTCGGCGCGGTTTTGAGCGCAGAAATCAGGCGTGGCTCGCAGGGCTGCGCCGTTCTAGGCGCAGCCCGAAACTTGACCCCATAGATAGGCTAAGTGAGTAAGCAAATATTTGGCAGATGGAGTATAAATTGAGAAAATGTGATGTTATCCACTTTGGTAGGAAAAATAAAAAAGCAAATTATTATTTAAATGGAGAGAGATTACAAAATGCTGTAGTACAGAGGGACCTGGGGGTCCTTGTACATGAAACACAAAAGGTTAGCATGCAGGTACAGCAAGTAATTAGGAAGGCAAATGGAATGTTGGCCTTTATTGCAAGGGGAGATGGAGTATAAAAGTCGGGAAGTCTTGCTACAACTGTACAGGGCGTTGGTGAGACCACACCTGGAGTACTGCGTACAGTTTTGGTCTCGTTATTTTATTGGAAGCAGTTCAGAAAAGGTTCACGAGGTTGATTCCTGAGATGAAGGAGTTGTCTTTTGAAGAAATGATGAGCAGGTTGGGCCTATTCTAATTGCAGTTTAGAAGAATGAGAGGTGATCTTATTGAAACGTATTAGATTATGAGGGGGCTTGACAGAGTAGATGCAGAGAGAATGTTTCCCCTCGTGGGAATAGTTTCTGAATAAGGGGTCGTCCATTTAAAATGGAGATGAGGAGGCATTTCTTCTCTCAGAGGGTTGTGAATCTTTGGAATTCTCTACCCCAGAGAGCTGTTGAGGTTGGGTCATTGAATATATTTAAAGTGGAGATAGACAGATTTTTGAACGCTAAGGGAGCCAAAGGTTATGGGGAGCAGGCAAGGAAGTGTAGTAGGGGCCAAGATCAGATCAGCCATGACCATATTGAATGGCGGAGCAGGCTCAAGGGGCCAAATAGTCTATTCCTGCTCCTATTTCTTATGTTCTTATGTTCTTATGAACTGATAGCAGCAAGAATATTGTGATGGGAGGTGTGCACCAAAGGATTGCTGAATTGAAGGCAAACAGCAAACAACAGGCAAAACCTAAAGCTCAAATGCGCAAAATTCAGTTAAACAAAACTAATACAGGAGTAGGAATGCACTAATATGGCTATCTCACTTTTAAGTGTTGGAGTTCATCGATGAACAGCTGTCATGCCTCCCAGCGCCTGTTTTAGACAGGCACACAGCAAATCACGAGCCCTGTTGTGAAAAGACATAGGGCTCTAAAAATTCGATTATGCTGCCCTGGTTTTACAGATGTAAAACGGGTGCTGAAAGGTTAATATGGCAAGAGGCTGATGCCCATCCATCCCGTGTGTCGCCCACCATATTGGATCGGGCTGTTCAGTCTGTGTCCAGGGCATTCATTGAAAACTTTTAAAATTTTCATTATAATATTTAAATATTACGCTTGTTATAAGACTCTTTAGTGGAGTTGGTCTTCCCTGCGCCTGAACGCCATGTGATAAACTCAATCGGCAAATCATGACTCGAACAGGCAGCAAGGACCTTGTAGTAGCTCTATTTAAAGGGCTCATCCACTCCAAACAAGTTAATTGTTGGCTTGTCGTCAGACTGCTGGTTAACTTCTGGGCTCTTTTTTTGGCTATTTCCTGCAATCCACAACTGAATTTTGACTTCTGACAACAACTTTGTGCTGGTGCTGGACTGCTTTCATCTGCTTTGGAAAGAGTTTTATTCCAGTCATGGGTGAATTCGTAGGTCTGCTCTTGAGGTTGGAGGATGAGGGGGAGCAGTTAAGAAGACCAGAAGAGAGCACAAGCAGATGAAAGAAGAGGACAAAGGAGGACACTTCTCAGGAGGACATAATTACAGTGGGTTTTCAGGGAGCACTTCTCTTACCTTAACTTTACTGAAGTGCAATGTGTCAAGTGCGTTCGCTTCAGCAAGGAGACTGTCATCAAGCTATGTCACCTACTACAGCTACAACTTGAACCTCACACCAGGGCGTGGTGTTTGTCAAGTTCACCATGACCCTTGACTTTTATGCCACAAAGTCATTCCAGGGTGCAGCAGGTGACATTAGTGCACCATTGTATCAGAGAGGTGATAAAGGCTAAGCCAGGAGGAACACAGGCATCACATTCCCTATCGACGGACAAAGCAGGACAAGAGAGCACTAGGCTTTGCCCACATTACAGGCTTCCCCAGGGTCCAAGGTGTTATAGACTACACTCACATTGGTCTGCGTGCTTCCCATCACCAGCCTAGCATCCTTCACAATAGAAAGAGATACCACTCGCTGAATGTGGAACATGTTTGAGACCACAGGCAGTGCATCATGCAGGTCTGTGCCCAGTTTCCTGGTAGCAGTCATGATTCATTCATCCTTCGCCAATTCTCTGTACCACCTATATTCCAACCAGGGCATTAGGTCACAGGCTGGCTGCTTGGTGACAAGGGATCTCCCCTCCAGACATGGCTCATGACTCCTGCCTGGAACCAGGGCACAGATACAGAGCTGGCCTACAACGAGAAGCATCTTATTGAGCAGCCCATACATATGCACTTTCAGCAGAAGTCACTAGATAGTGATCACAAGGGAGTCCTGGTTACCTCTTGAACCAAATGCATTCCTGCTTTGTATAAATGAGCTACTCAGGGGGTAATTTCACTGAGTAATTGCAAATGCAAATATTAATGTTTGAATATTTACTTCCTCTGGTAAGCATGACAACACTCACCATCCAGATAGATATGAAGAATGCCCCAGAGGGCACATGATGTATATATGGACCCCATTCCCAAAATGAGCCTGTGGGAGAGATTTTCAACTGCTAGCTATCCATTTTATGCCTGTAAAATAGGCAGTCGACAGCCGAAAACTGGGGAACGGTGGTTGGAGGGGAGGGGGGTGATGGCCAAGGACCAATTGATGCAATTTTCAGGCAGGCCTATGAATGGCACGCAGCACACCTGGGCAAGAGGCAGTTTCAATATGCAAACAGCAGTCCTACGCTGTTGTAATTTTGAAGTGCAAATGGGCGGAATGTGTGTCGTATAAGCGGCTGCTGAACAAACTTTTTAAATTTATTTTTTGTGGAGTCAGCAGGAGCAGGAATGTTCCTCCCGGCTCCACTAAAATACTAGGTCCCACTGCCCACCTTGCCCCGCCTTTCCAGGCTCGGCCTGCTGGCCAGCACAGCATACGTCCACAACCAGCGAGCTGCAGTGATCTGCCCATTTGGTACTCGCCGCTCATCAGATGAGCCCGGAAATGGTTTGGGCTTCTCGATGCTGGCTTTGGGCGGGCAGCACGGCCCCTCCACTGACTTTGCTGCCGTTTCAGGTGGAAGCTGTAGATTCCCTCATGTCTTCACAAGTGGCGAGAAAACAAATTGCAGAGAAAGCATTGAGAATTAGGTGAGCCTCGTGGTTGCAAATGAAGTTTCCTTTCCTAAACCTCAAAAGATTATCAGAAGTTAAGACGCTAGATTAGGCCACAAGGAAATGCACTGATGTTAACTATCTACTGCACATAAGTAGTTTCTCTATACAACTGATCTTTAAAGAGTCAGTGCTTTATTTCCAACTTTTAAAATCGCTTTTGCAGTTATTTTTCTTTCAAAACTCTTTACTATGTTGATACCATTCCTATAATCTAGATTCAATTGTATATTATAATATAGTTTGCTACATTTAATTTTTGAGCATACTTTAAAACCCTAATACAGTAAGTTATTTGAGTTGTCAATCTATCTACTCAATTTGACTGTTTTATAAATCAAACATGGTTCTATGCTATGTTGTCTCAAATCTGATAAGAATCTTAAAATTACACGTGGAAGGAGATGACAGAAATTTGATAAAAATGTTAATTACTTTCCAATCATCAGGTACTGCCCCTATATTTAGTGAGCTACAAGAAATTCCAGTCACATCTCTCTCTACTATTCTTATTTCCTTAAGCATTTTCTAATGTATTCCCTCCGGTTCCATTGCCCTAAAAACATTCAAGTAGTCATTTATTTTTCAGTTACCATCTCTTCCATAAACTCTGATGTATCTTCTATCACTCCAACTTGAAATGTTTCCATCATGAAACAGTAAAATTCAACATTAGTACTTTCTGGTCCCATTATTTCATCTCTCATGGGGTGAAATTGCCCCTTTTTATAGCCCCATTAGCGCCCGTTAGACAGTTTACGCCCGGGGAAGGGGGCACTATCAACTACCAGGAAATTGCCTGGGAGTTTGCGAAGGCGCTGGTACGGCAGTGCCGCACCCCGCGGTTAGCGCCCTGGGACGCCGCGCAACTGGCGATGACATCATCGCTGTGCACGCTGACCGCTGACTGCCTCGAGCCAATCCCTTAACACCTTGTGGGGGCAATTGCCCCACAGGCACGAGGCTGGTGGGAACGGATGTCAACGGCAGCTTTGTGGGTCACGGCCGTAGTGTTGTCCAGGCCTCCATCATGCAGTCCGGCACTCCGTCTTGAATGCCGAGCTGCTGGCCCGGTCACACGCTGCCCTGGAGGCCCAGTGGAGGCCATCAGAGGCTGTGCAGAGTGTGCAGTTGGCCCTTCCCTTTAATTGAAGGAGAGGGGCATTGAAGCACGTTGGCGCTACGCAGAGCATCTGCGTAGTGCTGAACATTTCGCCCCAGTAGCCTGGGGACCTGTCCCCAAAAGAAGTGGCACATGGGAGTTTGTGCTCCACTTCCTTTGAGGGGTGGTAAGGGCAATTCAGCGATGGGTGCTAAAAGTCCTGGCCCCGGAAAATTACTGCCCCCAATTGGGCAATTTCGCCCCTTCAATCTTTAATATTCTTTAGTATGGTTAAGAATTCAGCTCTGCTTCTTGGGTTCAGTGCTTTCTGTCAGTCCCATTAGCAGTCTGAGTGACTTACTTTTATGGAAGTTGAATCACTCTGCCATTTATTGACTTGTATGGTAGCAGGACTCAGGAGCATAACAATGAAATCCACCTGATCTGAACCAGATCTCCATGCCTTATGCATGTATATTTCTTCAATCTCTCCAACAGTGGACTAAATTAACACTACATGAAGTGAAGTTAGATTCAAGTCACAAGTTGCTTTATTTGACAATATGGTGACATTATGCGAGCAATTAGGTTATGATTAGAGTTATTTAGTTCAATCAGTGCAACTTATATTCATGTAATGATACAAAATAAGGAATATGTAAAGTTACCTCTGTTATGTATGTAACTATGTAAACTTATCACCAGAGGGCGCGACTGTTGGAGTCCTAATGGTCATCTGCACACACATGCGGGGCCAGTATAAAAAGGTTGGCTGCCATGTTGTTTAGGCACTCTGGAGTTGTAATAAAGACTAAGGTCACACTAACTTTAGCTCACAGTACTCAGCCTCGTGGAGTTCTTCTATACACAACAACTGGCGATGAGTAACAGAATACGAACCTTCACACAACCATGGCTGCCGTTGGAATATCAGAGAGATTCGTAGAGGGTGATGATTGGGAAGCCTTCGTCGAGCGTCTCAACCAGTACTTCGTGGCCAACGATCTGGAAGGAGACACTAACGCGGCCAGGTGCAGGGCGGTTCTCCTCACCGTCTGTAGGCCTAAAATATACGGCCTCATCTGAATCTGCTCGCACCGCCAAAACCAACGGAGAAGGAATATACAGAGTTGTCTACGCTGGTTCGAGACCACCTCAAGCCGAAGGAGAGTATCCTCATGGCCAGATAACATTTTTACACGCACCATCGCTCTGGGGGCCAGGACCTGGCGGATTATGTCGGCGACCTGAGACGCCTCGCGGGACCTTGTGATTTTGGAGCTGCGTTGGGGCAAATGCTGCGGGACTTTTTCATGCTGGGCATCACCAACGAAGTCATTCTTCGAAAGCTGCTGGCTGCCGAAACCTTAGACCTGAGCAGGGCCATTGTGATCACCCAGGCATGCATGGCCACGGACGATAACACCAAACAGATATCTTCTCAACATCGAAGCTCACCGACAAGTACTGTGCATAAAATGACGTCGCTAACAGGCCAAACTGCATACGGCAGGGCCTATACGTCTGTGGCTGCAAGACCTGTGATGACTCAGAGTCCGCCATCGGGGGTGAATGTGAATCTAGTAGCACCGTGTTGGTGCTGCGGGGGTAATCAGCAGGCCAATCAATGTCGATTCAAGCACTACGTGTGCAAAGGCTGCACAACGATGGGGCACCTCCAGCGAATGTGCATACGTGCTGCGACATACCACGTGGCAGAGGATGATCGATCCAGCGCAGATCACGCAACACAGGCAACTCAACCCAAGGAAGAAGTGTATGGGGTACATATCTTCACCACCAAGAGCCCTCCTATAATGCTGAAAGTCAAATTAAATGGAGTTCCAGTATCCATGGAGTTGGACACGGGTGCGAGTCAGTCAATAATGAGCCAGAAGGCTTTCGAGAAACTGTGGGGCAATAAAACACAAAGGCCCAAACTGAGCCCGATTAATGCAAAGCTGCGTACCTACACCAAAGAGCTCATACCAGTGATTGGAAGTGCGGCAGTGAAGGTATTGTATGATGGAGCTGTGCATGACCTATCATTGTGGATTGTTCCAGGCAATGGCCCAACGCTGTTCGGCAGAAGCTGGCAAGAAAAGATTAGATGGAATTGGAATGACATTAAAGCACTATCTTCAGTGGTTAACAACTCGTGTACTCAAGTGCTGAGCAAGTTTCCCTCACTATTCGAACCAGGCATCGACAACTTCACAGGCGCCAAGGTACAGATCCATTACAAGGCTTGGGCGGTTCCGTACATGATGAGGGAGAAAGTCGAGATCGAACTGGACAGACTCCAATGCGAAGGAATCATATCGCTAGTCGAGTTCAACGAGTGGGCCAGTCCAATTGTTCCGGTGTTGAAAAGCGATGGCAAGGTCAGAATCTGCAGAGACTACAAGGTAACGATTAACCGAGTCTCACTATAGGACCAGTACCCACTGCCTAAGGCGGATGACCTGTTCGCAACGTTAGCGGGGGGGGGGAAGTCGTTTACCAAGTTGGACCTAACCTCCGCCTACATGACACAGGAGCTGGCTGAATCTTCGAAAAGACTGACGTGCATCAACACACACAAAGGGCTGTTTATATACCACAGGTGCCCTTTCTGGATTCGCTCGGTTGCAGCCATTTTCTAGAGAAACATGGAGAGTTTGCTGAAATCTGTTCCGCGCACCGTTGTGTTACACTGGTCGTGACACCATCGAACATCTACACAACCTGGAAGAGGTTCTAAGTCGCCTAGACAGAGTGGGACTCAGGCTGAAATGCTCCATGTGTGTTTTCCTGGCGCCAGAAGTCAAATTTTTGGGGAGAAAGATTGCAGCAGACGGCATCAGGCCCACGGACTCAAAGACAGAGGCCATCAAGAATGCATCCAGACCACAGAATGTGACGGAGCTGCGTTCGTTCCTGGGACTATTTCGATAACTTTCTACCCGGGTTGAGCACGTTGTTAGAGTCTTTGCATATGTTGCTACGTAAGGGTGACGACTGGGTTTGGGGCAAATCTCAAGACACAGCCTTTGAGAAGGCCAGGAACCTGCTATGTTCAAATAAGTTACTTGTACACTATGACTCATGTAAATGTTTAGTGCTAGCGTGTGAAGCCTCATCGTACAGGGTCGGCTGTGTGTTTCAGCAAGCCAATATATCGGGCAACCTCCAACCGGTTGCATACGCGTCTAGAAGTCTGTCTAAGGCTGAGAGAGCCTATAGTATGGTCGAGAAAAAGGCATTAGCATGTGTATATGGGGTTAAGAAAATGCACCAATATCTATTTGGACTTCGGTTTGAGACTGACCACAAGCTGCGCATTTCACTGTTTTCAGAGAGCAAAGGTATAAATACCAATGCTTCATCCCGCATCCAAAGATGGGCACTAACACTATTCGCTTATGACTATGTTATCTGCCACAGACCAGGCACTGAAAACTGTGCCGATGCTCTCAGCCGGCTACTATTGCCCACCACTGGGGTTGAAATGGTGCAGCATGCAGACTTGCTTCTGGTCATGGATGCTTTTGAAAGCGAGGGGTCACAGCTCGCCAAATCAGGTCCTGGACCAGCCAGGATCCTGTGCTATCATTAGTAAATGGGAACTGGTCGGCCGTTCCCGGGGAAATGCAAGATGAAATTAAGCTGTTTCACCGACGCAAAGTTGAAATGTCCATCCAGTCGGAATGTCTCTTATGGAGTAATCACGTGGTTTTGCCAAAAAAAGGCAGGGAATCGATTATACGCGACCTACACAGTACTCACCCAGGCATTGTCATGATGAAGGCAATTGCCAGGTCATATGTTTGGTGGCCCGGCATTGACTCGGACTTTGAGTCATGCGTGCATCAGTGCAACACTTGCTCGCAACTGAGCAATGCGCCAAAGGAAGCGCCACTGAGTCTGTGGTCATGGCCCCCCAAACCATGGTCCAGGATCCACGTAGATTTTGCTGGCCCCTTTCTAGGAAAAATGTTTTTAGTAGTTGTGGAGGCTTACTCCAAATGGATTGAATGCATAATCATGTCATCCAGCACGTCCACAGCCACCATTGAAAGTCTCCGGGCCATGTTCGCCACCCATGGCTTGCCTGACGTCCTTGTCAGCGACAATGGACCGTATTTCATCAGGCATCAAGCATGTCAGGTCTGCTCCATTTAAGCCCGCGTCTAACGGTCAAGCGGAGCGGGCGGTCCAAACAATCAAGCAGAGCATGAAACACGTGACGGACGGCTCCCTCGGCTTGTCTCGCATTCTGCTCAGTTACCGGACGCAACCCCACTTGTTCACCGGGATTCCCCCAGCAGAATTGTTAATGAAGAGAGCCCTCAAAACCAGACTCTCCCTCATCCACCCGGATCTTAATGATCACGTGGCAACATGTACCACAATCGCGCGGCTGTTCACGTGACATTGATGTTAACGACCCTGTGTTTGTCCTGAATTACGGTCATGGTCTCAAGTGGGTTGCTGGCATTGCTTTGGCCAAGAAAGGGCATATGATGCTTATAAACAAACTGTTAAATGGCAAAACATGCAGAAAGCATTTAGATCAGACCAAATTGCGATTTCCTGACAACCAAGAACGACTTGAAGAGGACATCACCATCGACGATCCACCAACACACACCCAACCAGCAATCGATTTTGCTGTCAATCACGAGGATGAACCCACTGTTACTGACAGTCCGGTCAGACCAGCCTCAGTGCAGTGCAGCAATGGTCCAGCCAACTCACACACGCCAGGGTGTGAACTTAGACGATCAACCAGGGAGCAAAGGGCTCCAGATCACCTCAACTTGTAAATAACTTGTACCGAAGACTTTGGGGGGGGCGGGTGTTGTGTCGGCATGCCTGTTCACTGTGTGATGTCTGTAACACTGTCGTGCAACATTGAATGTACCCTTGTACTGTACACACCTTACCGGTACACCAGAGGGTGCTGTTGCTGGAGACCCAGGGGTTGCCTGCACACGGCAGGTAACCCAGTATAAAAAGGAACACACAGCTTGTTGTGGGCACTCAGGAGCTGCTAATAAAGGACTGCAGGTCTGCACAGTTTAAGTACCATACCCTGCCTCGTGGAGTCATTATTAAAGGTGCCGACATACACAACAACTGGCGACGGGAATACGGGATCACGAACTACACGCTCAACATGTCTAACCTCAGCAACTTTCAGCATTTTACCAAGGGGGAAGATTGGGATGCTTTTGTGGAAAGATTGGAACACTTCTTTATAGCCAACGACCTGGACGGGGACACACCGGCCACACTACTGAACAAACGCAGGGCCATCCTGCTTAGCAATTGTGGGCCCACCATCTACGGTCTCGTCAGGGACTTATTAGCCCCGGAGAAGATAACCACTGAGAGCTATGAGGAACTTGTAACAATCATACAGGAACAACTAAAACCGAAAAAAAGCATCCTCACAGCCAGGCACCGGTTCTACACTTACCGGCGACTTGAGGGCCAAGAAGTTGACAAGTATGCTGCACATTTCAATAGACTAGCTGCACCGTGTGAGTTTGGCGACCACCTTAATGAAGCACTAAGGGACATATTTGTCATGGAATCGGCCACGAAGGCCTCCTACACAAATTGCTCTCGGCTGACATCACGGTCACCCTGCAGAAAGCAATTCAACTGAGCCAGGCCTACATGGTTTCGGCCAGTGACTCCAGGAAAATACTGACCCAGGACTCTAAACCGGCGAGCACAGTGCACTGCATGGACACTTCTAAAGGCAGAAATGCTGCCCCGAGTCCAGCAACCCTGAGTCCGCCACATGGGGCAAATCAGATGGCCCTGTACTGGCACTGTGGAGGAAACCACAGGGCCCACCAGTACCACTACAAAGACTATGCATGTAAAGGCTGCAAAGAAAAAGGGCACCTTCAGAGAATGTGCTGAAAAGACTGTACTCACCGCGTCCCTGATGAGTTGGCTAATCACTGGGGCTCCGACACAGATGAAGATGAAGCTGCTCTAACCCTGGGAGAGGAGTATGGAATCTTTACCTGCTCCACTGGAAGTTCTCCGTGGATGATGGAAGTGGACATCGACGGGGTCCCAGTCTCCATGGAGATCGACACAGGGGCGAGCCAATCTGTGATGAGCCAAAAGAACTTTGAAAAAGTTTGGAGGAATCCTGACACTCAACCAAAACTGTCTCCTGTCCAGGCAAAGCTGCTCACCTACACCAAAGATAAAATCCAAATCGTTGGCAGTGTAGACGTCCAGGTCTCCCAGGGCGGCATGTTGCACAAACTCCCCCTGTGGATTGTAGACAGCGATGGTCCCATACTGCTGGGCAGGAATTGGATGAACTGGGCCCACATCAGGCGAAGTGGTGCTGTGGAAGAAAAGAGCACCACAGTCTGCCTGCAGCAAGACCACAGAATGACTGCAGCACCACAAGCATGTGGAAGAAAAGAGCACCACAGCATGCCTGCAACAAGACCACAAAATGGCTGCAGCACCAGAAGAACGTGGAAGAAAAGAACACCACAACTTGGCTGCAGCACACCAAGCAGCAGACCTGCATTCAAAATGACCTCTTCCATGCCACGAGCCAACATGGAGGAGCATCATGTGACATCAAGCGGCCAATCAGATTTGAAAGCTCCCTTAAAGGAGACCGGTAACCAAAAAAAATTAAAGGGGAAGTTCCAACAATTTGAGTACACGGACTTTAAAGCTAAAAATGCAATTAAAGGATGCAAGTATGAAAATGTATGCAATGTAACAATGAATTTTGATGCTGGTTTAACTAATGTGACTAATGAGATGAATGCAGGTGTCAGTAAGGTTAAGAACAAATTTATTATGCTTAACAATAATGGTAGAGATTGTGAAATGCCTAATGTAACCATGTCTGTTGAAACCAGGACACCCAAAAGTGATGCAAGTGCTAGAATGTATAATGCAGGCTCGACTATGTGTGATCAGAGTCAAGGTGTCATGTATGCCGGTAGGACACTGCCAAAGGACATTGGGTCCTACAGGGACCATACCGATGCCAATGGAATCCCCCTATGGGAGACCCTCAGGTCCAGCAGGCTACCTGACCATGTAGCCTGGACCTTTGGAACGAACGTGATGCCCCTTGCAAGACACACACACATGCAGTGGGAGCAGTCCCACTACAGGGACAGTGGTCAATGGGCAGCCCAGTGACCACCAATGGCAACCTGCACCAGACCAGCCCTACAGCCTCTGGCCACCAGGGCCAACACCAGAAGCATGAGGCCAATACCCTCCAGCTTCCCTGGCAAACCCTGGGATGACCTGACCCTCATCCCCATTGATGGACAAGGAGCCCACCCAGTCTTGTGGCCCTGCTCACCATCGCACAACTACCCACAACACAGTATATACACACCACCCACTGCTGCCGTGGCTACCTCCCCGAGGGATCCCACAACAGTGACACCCACTTGGTTTGTGCGTGAGGGAGGGGAAACGTACGAGGCCAGCCTCAAGCACAGGAGTCACACCAGGCAACCACACAACCCTCACCACAACCTCTCATAGCCCACCACTGATCACCTCCCCTGGTCATGACAACTAGGATTTGAAAAATGCTCAGGGGGAATAGTGTTGTGTAGGCATGCCTGTTCACTGTGTGATGTCTGTAACACTGTCATGCAACATTGAATGTACCCTTGTACTGTACACACCTTACCGGTACACTAGAGGGCGCTGTTGCTGGAGACCCAGGGGTTGCCTGCACATGGCAGGTAACCCAGTATAAAAAGGAACACACAGCTTGTTGTGGGCACTCAAGAGCTGCTAATAAAGGACTGCAGGTCTGCACAGTTTAAGTACCATACCCTGCCTCGTGGAGTCATTACTAAAGGTGCCTACATACACAACAGGGCGGGGGGGTGATGTTATGTATGTAACCATGTAATATTTGCCACCAGAGGGCTCGGCTGTTGGAGTCCAATGGTCACCTGCACACACGTGCAGGGCCAGTATAAAAAGGCTGGCTGCCATGTTGTTTAGGCACTCTGGAGATGTAATAAAGAAGACTAAGGTCACACTAAGTTTAGCTCACAGTACTCAGCCTCGTGGAGTTCTTCTATACACAACAACTTCCATTCCAGTGGATCTTCTTACTTATCTTAAACAGAATAATGTGTATCTACAGAACCTCTGCCCCTGCAGTCTGCTATCTGTTCAAACTTCCTGTATCATTTTGCTGCCTGACTGTGCAGTCGTTTCCAAAACCCAGACTGACTGCCTTGCTGTCTGCATTCAACTTTATTCTTGACTAATCTCATTCAGATCAAAATGTTCCCAATAAATACAGTGCAAAATGTATATTGATTATAGAGGCATGCCACCAAATTGCTTATTGCTTGGTCTCAGGGAAATTAACTTTCCATTCACATATTAATCACCCTTCATCTGATTCAGAAGGTTCCCCAGCTGCACTGGAAATGGTTCAGATGACTGGCCAGAATATTCAAATCGGTTTGACCTCAAGATTTTGGATGTGGTAGGGATAATGTCAAGAGGGCAGATGGGTGTTCTGCTTTGCCCCAGATCCGCAATCGCCTTTCCGAAGCCTTCCCAGGAATTTCAGGGACACGGTATTTTCTTTACCTATTACAGCTAGATACATAAATACCTTTGTTGCCTCATATACTAGTTATATAAATCTGCGCCTGTAACATGCTATTGCATTAATATTAAATGGGAGAGAGCTACTGACGCCTGTCGTGATGTACAAGCAGCTCCCCTATTTGCTGAAAATAAATATATGGCTGCTTTCGTTGCCAGCAGTGGCCCGAAGATAAGTCTGAGGAGGGGCCGTGGAGCAGCAACAGGTGGGGTGGGGGGACGGGGAGGAGGGGGGGGGCGGTAATTGAGTTATTGAAGAGTTGGGGGAGCACTCCTGCTTCTCCTACATCCATAGGAATGTTTTAAAAAAAAAATTTTTCCTAAAATTTACCCTTTGGGTCGCATTATATTTAGGCCGCAGTGACCATTTAAGAATTCCAAGTGGAGCAGGTCCAGCTCATGTTCCGCTCCATTTAAACCAATTTCTGCAAGTGGACCTAATTCATGTGTTAAACCCCTCATTAACATGTGTAATGAGCTAATGACTGTTTTAAACGTCAGGCCAGGACACCTTCAAAGCCACCTTTACTAATATGGTGGCACCTGTAACTCAGGCTCAGATCGGGTGCAGGACGTTCTGCCCTAAAATTGGTCCTTTTTGCCCTGTTTCCACCCAGAAAGGGGTGAGGACCAACTTCTACCCCTAAGACTGTTGAGCACTGAGGGCATGGAAGTCCCATAAGAACGTGGTTCAAGCTGAATGGAGAGACATGGTAGAGGCAGTCAGTTCAACCACCAACATACCAAAGAATTTCCACAAAGTGATAGAAGAGATTCAATGGCCTTACAAAGTTAATTAGATAAGTCTAAGGCCTGGTTCCACCACACATACACTACCACTCATATGGCCTTCACTTATCTCCTTACCGATCATATTTTTTCTCACTCAGCATCTGGAGATCAGCAAAACACAATTATGTAAAGGTCAATGTGCGCAAACACTCAAGCACCATCTTAACTAATAACTTCTCAGTTAACTCACAGCCTACCGCAAGGGCTTCTGCTAGTCTTCAAGGATGCTTCATTTAAAGGGATAAGGTACCTGTTCCTCACATCATCATAAGATGCAAGCGCTCATGTCTTTAAAGTTGTCTTCTCTGCTGCCAAAATACAACCTCAACTATAATCATCACCTGAGAAACGCAACTGACAGAGGAGGACCATCTCTGAGGATGCAGGAAGAGTAGGCTTTCGGCATCATAAGCAGACAGAAGGGAGAGACAGTGGGAGATGGCAATATTGGAGGTGAGATGGCAACAGAAAGTTGGTAGAAGCTCATAATATGTAGTCTCAGCTTGATGTACTTTCTCAAAGTGCTTCAATGCCCTTATTCTCAGCAACTATTTCTACAAGAGGAAATGTGCAGAGCTAAATAAGGCTGTGTTTCACATCATGGATGACCTTGCAGGAAAAGACCAGCGAAAAGACTAGTCACTTCCAAATTCATATCTCCTGCCTCTTCTTCACTAACTGTGAAATTAGACACTCCCTTTTACATGCAGAAGAGTGAGCTTCTGGCAGTCTTTAAAGGGGACTGGTGATTTTTTTGAGACAATTAAGCTCATACAGTTTCCTCGCAGTAATTTGAGGCAATAGCTTTCAAACCCCATTTTAATGGGCAATAGTTCAGATAATGGTCTGCTATCTGTTTGTGCTTTTTTTTTTATTCAGCTGATAGGGGCTTTCCAGAGAATTCATTCTATGAACTGAAGCCTCATTCTTCTCAGAGAGGGAACAACATTGGTAGAAACAGTTAAACACATAAAAGGCTGCTTTAATCATTATTTGTTAGAAAATATATTTCCAACACTGAGTCTTCAACTTAGTGAAAATGTCTGAAAGGAATTTCAAAAGTTTTTGGGACTGATTTCGTTGGTTTCCTTCTGCTCCTTGCTATTGGCAGCTGTTTGCTGACTGTCGGGTTTTTGATTGGCTATCCATGATTTTAACTCGATAGTATAAATAATGTGTAGGCCTTTCTGTAAGCCAGTAATACCATAATGCTGTTTGAAACCTTTGTGTACATAGAGTGTTCCTGTTATAGCAGATGATCCTGCAAGTTAGTTGACATGAATATCAATTTTGGTCATTGGGCAGGCATTTATTTTCGGGTGGAAGAAGTAGGACAGATGCTGATGTGACTCTTAATACAGGGGACCATGGCTTGTTCAGCTGAAGTTCTCTTCAATGAGCTGCTGCCAAACAGCTCTGGTTGCAGATAACTGTTGGGTCCCACCAGCTTACTTATCATCCTCTATTTCATCAGTGTTCTCTTCCTCAACATACTGAAGGTCCTCCTCCAGGATGGTGACATCATGTGTTGTTGCTGTTACAGAACAAAGTCATGCAACATGCAGCAAACTACAATCATACAAGGCATTCTTGCTGGGTTATTTTTCAAGAAGCCACCAGACCTGTCCAAGCATATGGGCTAGATTTTCCATTATTTTGGCATTCATAACGCCCATTTAACATCCATTTTAATGCTGAAATGAGGTGTAACGCCCATATATCGCACATTTAGCCACAAAATGAAAACTGACACCCATTTTTCGGACACTTATCGCCGAGCGTTACTTTCAGCATGTACGTAACACAGGGAAAAAATAATACCGCCCGCCCACTTTTTTCGGGCGGAATCATCAGTTATCTGCAACCAGAGCTGTTTGGCAGCAGCTCATTGAAGAGAACTTCAGCTGAACAAGCCATGGTCCCCTGTATTAAGAGTCACATCAGCATCTGTCCTACTTCTTCCACCCGAAAATAAACACCTGCCCAATGACCAAAATTGATATTCATGTCAACGAACTTGCAGGATCATCTGCTATAACAGGAACACTCTATGTACACAAAGGTTTCAAACAGCATTATGGTATTACTGGCTTACAGAAAGGCCTACACATTATTTATACTATCGAGTTAAAATCATGGGCAATACCAACGCCCATAATATCGCCCAGCCTTACTTTTGGCACATAATTAATGCCGAGATTCAATAATACCGACCGCCCACTTTTTTTTGTCGTAAAGATCACATTTGCCGAATCTAACGCCCAGTATATCGCCCAGCGTCACTTTCACTACCTCGCACACATCTCACCCACAATATCGCTCTCCCAAAACATCGCTCTGAAAAAGTGGAACTGTTCTGAACTAATCACAGCGGTGCAGATGCCATTTTTCAAATTGCAAGTCGCTTCAATTGAAAAGGCTGCTTCAACTTCGGGGGAGTTTGGATTAACTCTAGAGTTCTTCTCAGGTGAAGTGACGATCTGAACAGACATCTTTTCAGACTGTGGACGATTGGGTTTTACTGCAGGTATCTTTTAATGTTGAAATTTTTTGCTTCTGAACAATCGGCATTATACTTTTATTGGAATGGGGCCAGCCATTTCTCAGACTGCATCAATTACTACGCAGATGCTGCAGAGTGCAAATGGCACAACGTCTAATGCACAGCATTATGTGCCCAATCTAAGATGTGTCAGACTGAGGAGGAGGTCCAGACCATACACACCCCGAACTTACAGGGAGAAGCGGTCTTACCTCGATGTATCCGAGAACACCTGTCTATGGAGTCTGCGCTTCCACAAAGTGGTGATCACTGAAATATGCCAGCTCATCAGGACAGATCTGCAGCCTGCAGTACCTTCAGGACATCACTGTCCGTCGAGGTCAAGATCACCACTGCACTGTCGTTCTACGCGTCCAGTTCCTTTCAGGCCTCCGCTGTCGGCATTTCCCCTCTGTCTCACCATGCAACCCATCACTGCATTAGACAGGTCACGGAGAATCGAATTTATCAGCTTCCCCATGACCACGGAGGCTCAGACTGACAGGGCTGGAGCATTCTACCGCATTGCTAAGTTCCCCAAGGTGCAGGGAGTAATACACTGGTCGCACATCGCCATGCGGGCACCTTCTCAGGACCCAGAGGTTTTTCTCAACAGAAAAGGATTTTACTCCCGAAGGTCCAACTAGTTGTCAACCACAACCAGATAATAATGGCAGTGAATGCCAAATGTCCAGGCATCTTTGATGAGGCTCACATCCTGTGTGAGAGCGCTGTCTCTGACATGTTTAACAGTCAGCCACAAGGACAATGCTGGATGCTTGGTGACAACCGATATGACCTAGCCACCTGGCTGATGGCCCCCCTGCGTGACACCCACACCGAGGCCGAGAAGCGATACAATGAGAGCCACAGAGCCACACGCAATGTGGTCCAGAAAACAATTAGTGTACTTAAGCAGCGCTTTAGATGCCTGGAGCACTCAGGAGGGGAGCTACAATACAGCTGTGAGCAAGTAGCTAAATTCATGGTCGTGTGCTCCATGCTGCACAACCTGGCTATCAGGAGGGGCCAAGAATTGCCAGAAGGGACTGATGGTCCACCTCAGAAGAGGAGGACAAGGGGCTGGACGCTGACCTAGGGCTGACTATGCAACCATGCCCACGCCCCCCTCCAGACCGCAGGAAAGGGCCCGTGGTGGCTACATAGCTGCAAGACTCTTACGTCAGGAGTTCATAAATGAGCGATTTGCCTGAAAGAACGTTGCTGTAATTGACAAAGCTGACTCACTGGTGTGTGTGTACAGCTCAGACATCAATAGTGGGCTTCATAGTGGTGCCAGTTAAAGTTTAAGTTGATTCAAATTAAGTTTAATTATACCCTTTCATGTTAAGGAATCACCAGTGTGTAACTGTCCAGCTATCTGAGACAAGGCGCAAGAAGGTTATGTTGAACAAAAAACATTTAATATGATCATTGGTCTGAAATCATAAGTATCACGGGCAAAAACACCCCACCCCCACCCCGCTTTTTCGACCATTGACATCAATCAAATGGTCAACATGTCCAGCAACACAGAATACAAATGCAAAGCAGGAGGGTGGTCCCCTCTCCCCATACCTTACAACAAATTGCATACACCCAGATGGAGATATAACACAGCCATCACCTCACTTTCCTTCCCCCCTCCCCTTCTTTTCCCCACCTCTACCCCTTCCCCTCCTTGCTCCACGCCGTCTGGCCGAGGAGCTCCTCAGGCGGTGCCTCATTGGGGGGGATGAAGGCAGAACCGGTGGTTCTGGAGCAGGGGGTACTGAGGTGGGAACATTCTCGGATCCAGAAGCAGGATCTTGGTCCTGCCTCTCATCTGTCGTTGGCACTGGGGGTACGGAACCTAGGGGTGGAATGCTGTGCTCCGGGAGGCCTGTGCCAACAGTGTTCCTGGCTATCGCCTCTAGGGCCTCTGCCATCCGCGGAACGTACTCCATCATGGTGCCGGAGATGCTGGCCAGCTGTCGGGATATGCCCCCCAATGCATTTAGGATCTGGTCACCTATGTCTACAGTTCTCCTAGACAAACTTTACCATCTCTCCGCTCTCATCTGGCGCTCATGGACCAGACCTGCCGCATCCACGAAACCTCCGTAGGGTCGGCACTCTCCTGGGGACAAATGGGGTGCCCTGTGGCGAGGTGCTTGGGGCTGGTACCTCCAGATTGGAGGCAGGAATGGCCAGAAGAGCACTAGATGGCCTTGGGGTGGAATGCCTTCTGGAATGTGGCGATGCAGATTTCTCAAAGTCCGCGCTCTCATCCGTATAGAACGGACCCAACGGATTGACCGGCGAGAATCGGAGCTCCTCAGCAGCAGATGTTGGATCATCCGCCAAGTCCGGCCCCGTGCCCCCACCTTCTGGTCTCTGTGGTCTTACCCTGGGATACGCTGCTGGCTGAGCTGCAAAACACAAATTAGGTTATTAGAGGAGAAGGGGGTGCTAGGTGAGTCCAGCGCTACACGCAGCATGTGCACGACAAAAGCACCACCACTATCAAAATCATCACAGACGTCACATTTCATGACCATCAACACATTGTGCATTTCAATGATTCTCATGAGGCTAGCATTATTTATAGGACAATTTTAGAAACCACATTATTGTTCGGATATGAGTGGGTGCGGCATCAATTGACTTTAGATCACGCAATGGTGTACACTTTACTCACGTGGCATCACTTCAGGGTCTGCAGCTGCCTGTGTGGCCGTACGGGGTTGCCTCCCCACGAGTGTGAGCAACTGCTCTTCCATCTCAGTGATGTCGCTGGTGACTGGTGGCCCCCCACACGTTCGCCTCTGCTCAGACCTCATCGTCGATAGCTTCTTCTGTAAAAGGTGACAGGATGACATGGCATGAGATCATTCCGTGATATCATTGCTAGGTACTGTCACAGAGACTGATACAACACATAATTGACAGATGAAATCATGATTATTATGATAATGATCATTCTTTACCTAAAGACGTGCACCGTGACCGCAAGCTTTGAGTACAACATTCCCGGTAAAAGTGAAAGACCTCACATCTGATGATAATCACTCATGACTCTTAAAAATCAAATTATATAAATAACAAGCACATGTAAATAAATGTAATGCTTACTCTTGCGGATCCCATAAGGTCGATCCATCGCTTGCAGCATTGGTTGCCCTCACGCACCTCGTTGGTCGCTGACGAGATCACCTCTGCTATCCTGGCCCATATCTTCTGGTAGGCCTTTGGGGTGGGCTTCTCACGCTCTCCCTGTGTCAAATCACCCCAGTGTGACTCGACCTCCTGCAGGAGGAAGGCATTTGCCTCGTCCGAGAACCTCCTCACTCTTTTGCGCCCTCCAATGTGCTCCTCTCCCAGCTCACTGCTCTCGCCAGCGTCAGTCTCATCAGCGTGCTGTGTCATCTCCTTCTCTTCCTCCATTATAGGCACCAAATTCGGGAAAATATCTGGCTGGTAACAACTCATCTTTTTTTACACAATTTGCTATAATGCTCGAAACTCTCCCTCCTTCCTCCCAAAGCAGCCACACCACACCCACACACGCCTTCACTTCCTCTCAGCTCTCTCTTTCTCTGTCTCCTCTTCTGCGCATGTCATGATGACACTTGACCTCCTGAATCGCGGGAATTGAGCATTGCCATGCTGTTGCTAAGGACGGCGACACTTTACGGCAGAAGGTCAGAGAGAGATTTAACGCTAACAGCCATTTCGTATCGCTCGTGGTAATGCCCAATTTCAAAAATGGAGACTAGGGTCTTTGAAAATTGGCGACAAGCCAGTGATCTGAAAACGCATTTTTACCGCCTACGCCGGAAATAACGCCCATTTTTGGGCGATCTGCATAAAAGTGTAAAGTCTAGCCCCATGAATTAGTGTTTGATGCCGAATGTGGGTCCTGAAGTGGAATCAGGACTCAATTGTGCAAGGAATGGCCCTTGCCTTCAAGGAACCAGCCATTAATTTGCTCAGTGGCAATATAAAAGCATCATGGGAGCTGCTAGGAAAGTGGGCACATGCCTGCATGATGCACTGCTGGTCATCATACACCAATTGCTCATTAGTAGAACTCCAGGTACGTTGTCTGGGCCTGTAAATTTTGTTGGGAGAGGAAGGTTCCCAGGAGTATTATGAGATAAACAATTTGACACCGAGCCGCATAAGTAGAAATTAGTGCAGGTGACCAAAGGCTTGGTCAAAGAGGTATGTTTTAAGGAGCATCTTGAAAGTGGAAAGAGATGTAGAGAGTCAGAGAGGTTTAGGCCAGGAGTTCCAGAGCTTGGGGCTTAGGCAACAGAAGGCTCGACCACCAATGGTTGAGCGATTATAATCAGGGATGCTCAAGAAGGCAGAATTAGAGGAGCGCAGACATCTTGGACTTTATGGGGCTGGAAGAGATTACAGAGATAGGGAGGGGCAAGGCCATGGAGGGATTTGAAAATAAGGATGAGAATTTTGAAATCGAGGCGTTGCTTAACCGGAAGCCAATGTAGATCAGCGAGTACAGGGGTGATGGGTGAGCAGGACTTGGTGGGAGTTAGTACATAGGCAGCTGAGTTTTGGATCATCTCTAGTTTACGTAGGGTAGAATGTGGGAGGCCAGCCAGCAGTGTGTTTGAATAGTCAAGTCGAAAGGTAACAAAAACATGGATGAGGGCTTCAGCAGCGGATGAGCTGAGGCAAGGGCGGAGATGGACGATGTTGCGGAGTCTAACCTGACAGTAGCTGAGGATCCATTACAATAGCATTTGGTGATGCAGGCTCGAAGGGCCGAATGGCCTACTCCTGCACCTATTTTCCTCTGTAAGGCCCTGAAAAAGCAACTATTTTTGAGCACTCTTTTGGGCCTTGCATCGGACCAGCGAAGTGCATGCTAGGTGCCGAAACTTGGGATGGGCCTTGGGTGGGTGATCATTTGGGCGATCATCTCGGCGATCAAAGTGGAAACTTAGGGGCCTGTTTTTCCGGTAATATTTTGGGCCTAGTTTCCACTTTTTGCTCAAAATGGGCGATAGAGGTCCGTTTTAGGCCATAGATGGGCCTGAGGTGGGCGATGTGAAGTGGAAAGTTTAGTCTTATGTTTCTATGTTTCTAAATAGTTGCCTCTGGATTTGTAGTACCCATGGTTGGTGGGTGGGTGCAGGAAGTGGTGTTAGTCAGGCATTGAGGTCAGTAAATGATATTAGTGTCAAAATGATGTCACTTGACCCCAATTTGAATTGATTCATCAGGCTCTCATCTCTAAAGATAGAAGCTCTGGACGTCAGGATTAATGTCCCCTGGAAAAACTTAACAACTGCAAAAGCATAAGTAAGTGGATGGGATGAACAGAACTTTATTTTCCATCTGCTACCGCCAATCTTTAAGTGCAAATGTGTGCTAAAGAGAAGAAAATCACACACAATTAGCGAGCTTGTTGACTTATAAGGGTAGAAATTAGATTGCAGGCCAGCGTGAACTTGGTGTAGGCAACAATCCTGCTCCTCCCAACTCCACATCAAGGAAGGTTTTTCTTTAAAACTTACCCTTTTCGTGGCAGCCACCACCAGTTCCTTTAAGAACCGCTGATTAGGTTGCATGTAGACCGAGTAATCCTGATTGAAGTGGGCCCGATGCCTGGGGCAAACAAATTTCTGGAATAAGTCCCAAAACAGGCGTGGGCATATTCAACACGTGTAATTCCTGTTTTAGACTAACACCAGGGATGTCATTAAAGGAAGATTGAGAAGAGGGTCAGGGCGATGACGCAGCCTTGTTTGACCCCAGTCCAGACATGGATTGGGTCTGTAATGGATCTGTTGGTAAGGATCACGGCCTGCACGTCGTCGTGGAACAGGCAAAGGATGTTGACAAAACTTTGGGGGCATCCAAAACGGAGGAGGACGCGTTATAAGCCCTCACGGTTGACAATGTCAAAGGCCTTTGAAAGATCAAAAAAGGCCATGTATAAGGGCTGGTGCTGCTCCCTGCATTTTTCCTGCAGTTGTCGTACTGCAAAGATCATGTCCGTTGTACCCCGTAGGGGACGAAATCCGCACTGTGATTCCAGGACGAGCTCCTCGGGAGAAGACGGATGAGGAGAACTCTGGCGACAACCTTCCCAGTGGCTGATAGCAGGGAGATTCCCCTGTAATTGCCAGAGTCGGACTTGTTCCCCTTTTTAAAAATGGTCACGATCACTGCATCTCTGAGATCTCCCGGCATGCCCTCCTCTCTCCAAGTGAGAGAGATGAGGTCATGTAACCGTGCCAACATACTTTCCGCCATACTTTAGCGCCTCAGCAGGAATTCCATCCACACCCGTAGCTTTGTTATTCTTGAACTGTTTTATGGCTTTGCCTACCTCGTGCAACGTTGGGGTTTCACTGAGGTGGTGATGAGTCACATGCTGCGGGATGGAGTTGAGAACACTCGAGTCAAAGGCAGAGTCTTGAATGAGGAGATCTTCAAAGTGCTCCTTCCAGCAGGCCCTGACAGCCTCGGTGTCCTTGATGAGTGTTTCCCCGTTCTTGGCCAGCAGTGGGGTGGGGCCTTGGGAGTTTGGACCATAGGTAGCCTTGACTGCAATGAAGAATCCTCGCGGAATATCGTTGCTGTCAGCCAGTTGTTGTATCTCCTGTGCTTTCTCCATCTACCACCTGTTCTTTAGGTCCCGGGTTTTTTGTTGACCTCAGCCTTGAGCCATCTATATCATTGCCTTGCAGCTCCCAAGTTGGGTTGTTGCTTGAGATTCAGAAATGCTCTGCGCTTACGATCTATTAGTTCTTGGATCTCCGAATTATTTTCATCAAACCAGTCCTGGTGTTTTCTGGTTGACCAACCAAGTGAAACTAAATTACAGAATCAATAACGTACGCCGCCTCCAGGCCAAGTCCAAGATCACCCCAACCTCTGTCGTTGAGCTGCAGTACGTGGACGACGCCTGCGTCTGCACACATTCTGAGGCTGAACTCCAGGATATAGTCGAGGTATTCACCGAGGCATATGAAAGCATGGGCCTTACGCTTAACATTCGTAAGACAAAGGTCCTCTGCAACCTGTCCTCGCCGCACAGCACTGGCCCCCAATCATCAAGATTCACGGCGTGGCCCTCGACAACATGGACCGCTTCCCATACCTTGGGAACCTCTTGTCAACAAAGGCAGACATTGATGCGGAGATTCAACATCGCCTCTGCTGTGTATCTGTAAAGCATGCACTCCCATGTTCCGCCACCAGGGAGCGCATCCCCTGAAGTCCCAAGGGATCCCAGCATCCCTTGGGAGCACTGTATATATGCCGGCCCGTAAGGCCTGTTCCTCACTCTGGAGTGTCTTAATAAAAACTGAGGTCACTGTTACTTTAACCTCCCTGTGTGCAGTCTCATCTGTGTTAGGAACACAATAATTGGCAACGAGTATATGAATCCAACGCAAAGATGCAGCAAACTGTGGGCATCCTGGAGAAATTCTCGGAGGGTGAGGACTGGGAAGCCTATGTCGAATGGCTAGACCAGTACTTTGTAGCCAACGAGCTGGACGGAGAAGGAAGGACTGCAAAAAGAAGAGTGGTCCTCCTCATGGTCTGCGGGCACCGACCCTACAGCCTCATGAAGAATCTTCTGGCTCCAGTGAAACGCACAGATAAGTCGTATGAGGAGCTGTGTACACTGGTTCGGGTGCATCTTAACCCGAGAGAGAGCGTGCTGATGGCGAGGTATCGATTCTACACGTGCCAGCGATCTGAAGGTCAGAAGTGGCAAGCTACGTTGCCGAGCTAAGGCGACTTGCAGGACAATGTGAGTTTGATGGCTACCTGGAGCAGATGCTCAGAGACTTTTTTGTACTGGGCATTGGCCACGAGACCATTCTACGAAAACTTTTGACTGCAGAGACACCGACCCTCAGTAAGGCCATTGCAATAGTACAGGTGTTTATATCCACCAGTGATAACACCAAACAAATCTCTCAGCACACAAGTGCTAGCAATAGTCATAAAGTAACTGGCATTGTGTTTGCGAGCAGAAATGTACAGGGCAGAAACCACGAGTCTGCAACTGCCAGCAGGCCTCAGGTGACCCAGATGACTCAGAGTCCGCAACAAAGGATGAATGCAAGGCAATTCACACCTTGTTGGCATTGTGGAGGCTTCCATTCAGCCTATTCATGCCGCTTCAAAGGGTATGTTTGCAAGAGCTGTGGAACAATGGGGCACCTCCAACGTGCAAAACCTGCTAACCACCACGTGGCAGAGGAAGATCAGTCCATGGTGGATCAAAGCAATTTTGAGCCTCAGAAAGAGGAGGCAGATGTTGAAGTACACGCGGTGCACACATTTTCGACAAAATGTCCACCTATAATGCTAAATGTAAAATTGAATGGCTTACCCGTAGCCATGGAACTGGGCACTGGCGCTCGCCAATCCATCATGAGTAAAAAGATGTTTGAGAGACTGTGGTGCAATAAGGCACTCAGACCAGCCCTGAGCCCCATCCACACAAAACTGAGAACATACACCAAAGAGCTCATCACTGTCCTGGGCAGTGCTATGGTCAAGGACACCTACGAGGGCATGGTGCACGAACTGCCACTCTGGATTATCCTGGGCGATGGCCCCACACTGCTTGGAAGGAGCTGGCTGGGCAAAATCCGCTGGAACTGGGATGACAACTGACACGATTATATTTCCTTCCCTTTTTGAGCCAGGCATTGGAAACTTTTCCGGGGCGAAGGTGCAGATCCACTTGGTCCCAGAGGCACGACCCATTCACCACAAGGCGCGAGCGGTACCTCACATGATGAGGGAGAGTGGAAATCGAGTTGGACAGGCTGCAACGCGAGGGCATCATCTCCCCATTGGAATTCAGCAAGTGGGCCAGACCAATTGTTCCAGTACTCAAAAGTGATGGCACGGTCAGGATTTGCGGCGATTATAAAGTAACTATTAATCGTTTCTCGCTACAGGACCAATACCCGCTACCTAAGGCAGACGACCTATTTGTGACGCTGGCAGGAGGTAAGACGTTCACCAAGCTCGACCTGACTTCGGCCTACATGATGCAGGAGCTGGAGGAGTCTTCGAAGGGCCTCACCTGCATCAACACGCACAAGGGACTGTTCATCTACAACAGATGCCCGTTTGGAATTTGGTCGGCTGCAACGATCATCCAGAGAAACATGGAGAGCCTACTCAAGTCGGTACCACGCACGGTGGTTTTTCAGGACGACATATTGGTCATGGGTCGGGACACCGTCGAGCACCTCCAAAACCTGGAGGAGGTCCTCCAGCGACTGGATCGCATAGGGCTGCGGCTGAAGACGTCGAAATGCGACTTCATGGCAACAGAAGTGGAGTTTTTGGGGAGAAAGATCGCGGTGGATGGCATTCGGCCCACAGACGCCAAGACAGAGGCTATCAGGAACGCGCCCAGGCCACAGAACGTCACGGAGCTGCGGTCGTTCCTGGGACTCCTCAACTATTTTGGTAACTTCCTACCGGGGTTAAGCACCCTTTTAGAGCCCCTACATGTGTTATTGCGTAAAGGTGAGAACTGGGTATGGGGAAAAAACCAAGTAATTGCTTTTGAGAAAGCCAGAAACATTTTATGCTCCAACAAGCTGCTTGTATTGTATAACCCGTGTAAAAGACTTGTGCTAGCATATGATGCGTCATCGTACGGAGTCGGGTGTGTATTACAACAAGCTAACGTTACGGGGAAATTGCAACCTGTCGCCTATGCTTCCAGGAGCTTGTCTAAGGCCGAGAAGGCCTACAGCATGATTGAGAAAGCGACATTAGCGTGTGTGTTCGGGGTAAAGAAAATGCATCATTGCCCGTTTGGCCTCAAATTTGAGCTGGAAACCGATCACAAGCCCCTCACATCCCTGTTCACTGAAAACAAGGGGATAAATACCAATGCCTCAGCCTGCATACAAAGGTGGGCACTCACACTATCAGTGTATAATTATATCATCCGCTACAGGCCAGGCACCGAGAACTGTACGGATGCTCTCAGTCGGCTACCATTGCCCACCACGGGGGTGGAAATGGCGCAGCCTGCAAATTTGTTGATGGTGGCGCAGCCCACAGACTTGTTGATGGTCATGGAAGCATTTGAAAATGATAAATCACCTGTCACGGCCCGCCAGATTAGGACTTGGACCAGCCAAGATCCTCTGCTGTCCCTAGTAAAAAACTGTGTACTGCATGGGAGCTGGGACAGCATCCCCGATGAAATGCAAGAGCTAATCAAGCCGTTCCAGCGGCGAAAGGATGAGCTGTCCATTCAGGCAGACTGCCTATTGTGGCAGCATAATGCTACCCAAAAAGGGCAGGGAGACGTTCATCTCGGATCTCTACAGCACACACCCGGGTATAGTAATGATGAAAGCGATAGCCAGATCCCACGTGTGGTGGCCCGGTATCGACTCTGACTTAGAGTCCTGTGTACAGCAATGTAGCGTGTGTGCTCAGTTGAGTAACACGCCCAGAGAGTTTGTGGTCCTAGCCCTCCAGACCATGGTCGAGAATCCATGTCGACTATGCGGGCCCGTTTCTCGGTAAAATGTTCCTGGTAATGGTGAATGTTTTTTCAAAATGGATTGAATGTGAAATAATGTCGGGAAGCACCGCCACCGCCATCATTGAAAGCCTGAGGGCTATGTTTACCACCCACGGCCTGCCTGACATACTGGTCAGTGACAACGGGCCATGTTTCACCAGTGTCGAATTTAAAGAATTCATGACTTGCAATGGGATCAAACATGTCACCTTGGCCCCATTTAAACCAGCCTCCAATGGGCAGGCAGAGCAGGCAGTGCAAACCATCAAACAGAGCCTTAAACGAGTCACAGAAGGCTCACTCCAAACTCGCCTGTCCCGAGTACTGCTCAGCTACCGCACGAGACCCCACTCGCTCACAGGGGTGCCCCCCGGCTGAGCTACTCATGAAAAGGACACTTAAAACCAGACTCTCGCTGGTTCACCACAACCTGCATGATCAGGTAGAGAGCAGGCGGCAGCAACAAAATGTAAACGATGGTCACGCCACTGTGTCACGGGAAATTGATCTGAATGACCCTGTGTATGTGCTAAACTATGGACATGGTCCCAAGTGGATCGCGGGCACGGTGATAGCTAAAGAAGGGAGTAGGGTGTTTGTAGTCAAAATAGACAATGGACAAATTTGCAGAAAGCACCTGGACCAAACGAGGCTGCGGTTCACAGACTGCCTTGAACAGCCCACAGCTGACACCACCTTTTTCGAGTCCACAAGATACACCCAAAGGATCAACGACGCCACCCCAGACCAGGAAATCAAACCCATCACGCCCAACAGCCCAACAAGGCCAGGCTCACCTAGCAGCCCTGCAGGGCCAACAATACGCCAGCCCAGCGAGGACACAGCCAACACACCAGAATACACATTTGTACCGAGGCGGTCCACCAGGGAAAGAAAGGCTCCCGACCGCCTCACCTTGTAAATAGTTTTCACTTTGACTTTGGGGGGGCATGATGTTGTGTATCTATAAAGAATGCACTCCCATGTTCCGCCAACAGGGAGCGCATCCCCTGAAGTCCCAAGGAATCCCAGCATCCCTTGGGAGCACTGTATATAAGCCGGCCTGTAAGGCCTGTTCCTCACTCTGGAGTGTCTTAATAAAGACTGAGGTCAAAGTTACTTTAACCTCCCTGTGTGCAGTCTCATCTGTGTTAGGAACACAATAGCCTCTAGTGCACCAGTGCAGTCTTTGGCTTCCTAAGGAAAAGAGTGTTCGAAGACCAGGCCCTCAAATCTACCACCAAGCTCATGGTCTACAGGGCTGTAGTAATACCCGCCCTCCTGTATGGATCAGAGGCATGGACAATGTACAGAAGACACATCAAATTGCTGGAGATATATCACCAATGATGTCTCGGCAAGATCCTGCAAATCCTCTGGGAGGACAGATGCACCAAAATCAGTGTCCTCGCCCAGGCTAACATCCCCAGCATTGAAGCACTGACCACACTCAATCAGTTTCGCTGGGCAGGCCACGTAGTTCACATGCCAGACACGAGACTCCTTAAGCAATTGCTCTATGCAGAGCTCCTTCAAGGAAACTGAGCCAAAGGTGGGCAGCGGAAATGTTACCAGGACACCCTCAAATCCTCCCTGGTGTAGTGCGACATCACCACTGACACCTGGGAGTCCCTGGCCGAAGACTGCCCTAGGCGGAGAAAGTGTATCCGGGAAGGTGTTGAGCTCTTCGAATTTCAAGGCTGCGAGTGTGAAGAGGTCAGGCGCAGGCAGCGGAAGGAGTGTGTGGTAAGTCAGTCCCACCCCCCCTTCCCCCAACAAATGTCTGTCCTACCTGTGACAGGGTCTGTGGCTCTCGTATTGGACTGTTCAGCCACCAAAGAACTCACTTTAGGAGTGGAAGCAAGTCTTCCTCGATTCTGAGGGACTGCCTATGATGATGATAATGCATACGGCGTTGGGCGAGTTTCGACACTGTTTGGTATGAGAGGTTGACCCCTAAATTGGATCTCTGTGCCCCGATATTCTACCTGGAAAACAGGTGCAACTAGGTCCAATTTTGCCCGCATACAGTCTTTAATAAACATTAATTTCCATAAATAAATAAAAATTAACTCATCAAATAATGAAAGCTCATTTTTCAAGTTTTATATCTAAAAAACCCATAATCCAAAAGATGGCTTGGGAGAAATATTTTAACTGAATATATATAACAAAAAGATTGATTAAAAACATCCAATCTCTATAGGCAGTCTTCTATCTTTTCTAACTATCAACAAAAAAAACACAAAAGCTGTTATTAATCCTATTACCGTCTCTCTCATAACAGTAGCTATTTGTGTTCACACATGCTTTGTTTTTCTGTTAGGAAATCATACTGGAAAAGCACAATTTATATATATAAATATTTGAGTCCATAATGATGATACCAGAAGGCTGAAACATGCCTAATCGAAAGATGAAGTGCTGTTTCCCGAACGTATATTGGAACAGTGTAGGAAACCAAGAACAAAGAGGTCAGAGTGAGAGTGGGGCCAAGAATGAAAATGACAGGCTAACTAAAGCTCTGGGTCACACTTGCGGACTGAATGGAGGTGATCCGTAAAGCGATCACCCAGTCCGCGTTTTGTCTCCCACATTATGAGCAACAAATACAGTATGCTAAATTGAAAAAAATCATAGAATCATAGAAATTTACAGCACGGAGGGAGGCCATTTGTCCCACTGTGTCCACACCGGCCGACCAAGAGCTATCCAGCCTAATCCCACTTTCCAGCTCTTGATCCGTAGCCCTTTGGTTACGGCACTTTAAGGGCACATCCAAGTATTTTTTAAATGTGGTGAGGCTTTCTGCCTCTTCCACCCTTTCAGGTAGTGAATTCCAGATCCCCACCACCCTCTCAGTGAAGAAATTTCCCCACATATCTCATTTATATCTCCTCCTCTCAATTACTTTAAATCTATGCCCCCTGGTTGTTGACCCCTCTGCCAAGGGAAACAGGTCCTTCCTATCCACTCTATCCAGGCCCTTCATAATTTTATACACCTCAATCAGGTTTCCCCTCAGCCTCCTCTGTTCCAAAGAAAACAGACCCAGCATTTCCAATCTTCCCTCATAGCTAAAATTCTCCAGTTGAGGCAACATTCTTGTAAATCTCCTCTGTACCCTTTCCAGTGCAATCACATCTTTCCTGTAATGTGGTGGCCAGAACTGCACACAGTACTCCAGCTGCAGCCTAACCAGTGTTTTATACAGTTCAAGCATAACTTCCTTGCTCTTGTATTCCATGCCTTGACTAATAAAAGCAAGTATTCCATATGCCTTCTTAACCACCTTATCTACCTGACCTGCTACCTTCAGGGATCTGTGGACCTGCACTCCAAGAGCCCTTTGTTCCTCTACATTTTTCAGTGTCATACCATTTAATGTGTATTCCCTTGCCTTGTTAGACCTCCCTAAATGCATTACCTCACACTTACCTGGATTGAATTCCATTTGACACTGTTCTGCCCACCTAACTAGTACATTGATATCTTCCTGCAGTCCGCAGCTTTCTTCTTCATTATCAACCACACAGCCTACTTTAGTGTCATCTGCAAGCTTCTTAATCATACCCCAACATTCAAGTCCAAGTCATTGATATATACCACAAAAAGCAAGGGACCCAGCACTGAGCCCTGCGGAACCCCACTGGATACAACCTTCCAATCACAAAAACACCCATCAACCATTGCCCTTTGCTTCCTGCCTCTGAGCCAATTTTGGATCCAACTTGCCACTTTGCCCTGGATCCCATGGGCTTTTACTTTTTTGACCAGTCTGCCATGTGGGACCTTATCAAAAGCTTTGCTAAAATCCATATACACTACATCATATGCACTGCCCTCATTGACCCTCCTGGAAATCTCATCAAAAAATTCAATCAAGTTAGTCAGACACGACCTTCCCTTAACAAATCCATACTGACTGTCCTTGATTAATCCATGTCTTTTCAATGAAGAAGTAAAGTAAATATCTGTTTCACCTGGAAGGAGCGTTTGTGGCCTTGGGCAGTGGGAAATTTTCTGTTTGTATTTCAGGTTCTATTTATGTTGGCTTTGAACTAAAAAGGGTGAGGGGTCAGGTGAAGGGAAATTTAAAAAGCTAAAGAGAAAAGTCAAGGCATTGTAGCAATTTGGGTAAAGATAAGCAGAGTGTGACAAGGAAGGGTAGAGAGTTTAATGGTAAAAGTGCATCAGCAAATAAGATGACAGCAGGGAATAATGGTAAAAAGTTCAAATTAAAGGTTCTTTATCTGAATGCATGAAGCATTCATAACAGGATAGATGAATTAGTGGCACAAAATAGAAATAAATGGGTTTGATCTAATAGCCTTTACAGAGACATGGTTGTAAAGTGGCCAAGGTTAGGATCTAAATATTCCAGGGTACTTGATGTTTTGAAAATATAGGCAGAATAGAAAAAGAGGGGAGCGGTGGATTGTCCTGATAATAAAGGATGACATAAGGACAGTAGTGAAAAAGGATCTTGACTCGGAAGATCAGGAAGTAGAATCATGATGGGCGGAGATAAGAAATAACAAGGGACAGAAAGGACTGGTGGGAGTGGTTTATAGGTGCCCCAACAGTAGCTATACCGTTGGGCAGAGCAGCAGTCAAGAAATAATAGGAGCTTGCAGCAATAATCATGGGGAACTTTAATCTTCACATAGACAGTGCAAATCAAATTGGCAAAAGTAGTCTGGATGATGAGTTCATGGAATGCATTTGAGACATCATGGAATGAACAGGCTACTTTAGATCTTGTATTAGGTAATGAGACAGGGTTAATTAGTAATCTAATTTTAAAAAATTGTAATCTCATAGTAAAAGATCCTCTGGGGAATAGAATTTTACATTGAATTTGAGAGTGACATAATTAAATACGAAACTAGAGTCTTAAACTTAAATAAAGACAGCTACATAAGTATGAGAGGCCGGTTGGCTAAGATAGATTTGGAAATGAAATTAAAAGGTAAGCCTTGGCAATTATTCAAAAAAGGAGGGAGAGAAAACACTGGAAAACCATTATTAAGGAAGTGGTAACAAAGCACCTAGAAAATCATAATATGATTAGACAGAGTCAACATGGTTTTATGAAAGGGAAATCGTGTTCAACAAATTTATCAGAATTCTTTGAGGGGAACTAGTGGATGCACTATATTTGGATTTCCAAAAGGCATTTGATAAGGTGCTACATAAAAGATTGCTACGCAAGATAAGGGCTCATGGGGTTGGAGATATTATATTAGCATGGATAGAAGATTGATTAATGGACAGAAAACAGAGAGTAGGGATAAACGGGTCATTTCCAGGTTCGCAGGCTATAAATAATGAGGTGCTGCAAGGATCAGTGCTTGGGCCTCGGCTATTTACAATCTATATTATTGACTTAGATGAAGGGACCGAGTGCAATGTAACCAAGTTTGCTGATGATACAAAGCAAGGTGGGAAAATAAGCTGTGAGGAGGACACAAAGAGCCTGCAAACAGATATAGATAGGTTAAGTGAGTGGGCAATAAGGTGGCAGATGAAGTATAATATGGGGAAATGAGAGGTTATTTACTTTGGTAGGAAGAATAGAAAAAAAAAATTTTTAAATGGTGAGAAACTATTAAATGTTGGTGTTCAGAGATTTAGATGTCGTTGTACAGGAAACACAGGGTTGGATTTTGCGGGCCAGTCAGCAGGCGCGATCGATGGCGAGGTGAGTGGGAAAGTGGTTTTGTCCCCAGCAGGTTGGGACCTCGCCGTGAGCTCAAAACCACGCGTCTTTCCCCAATGTCGGGTCTGTCAGCCTGGATTCGTCAGTGCAGTAAAGACCACCTACGGCCCAAGCACCCAAGGTTCTACCTCAGTGCGGTCAAAGAACGGAGAAGTTCTCATCAAGGACAGAGAGGTATTCAGAGAGGCACTTTGAAGATCTCCTTAACTGAGACTCTGTCTTCGATGTGAGTGTACTCGACTCCATTCCACAGCATTCTATGTGCCACCATCTCAGTACATCCCCAACCCTGCATGAGGTTGAAAAGGTCATTCGAGAACTGAAGAACAACAAGGCCTCAGGAGCAGATGGAATACCCGCCAAAACACTAAAACATGGTGGAGAAGCACTATTGGCACTAATACATGAGGTCAATTCTCTTATTTGGAAGGAGGAGAGCATGCCAGGGGATCTCAAAGATGCCGTAATCATGACGATCTTCAAGAAAGGGGATAAGTACGGTTGCGGTAACTACAGAGGAATTTCCCTGCTGTCTATCACAGGGAAAGTTATCGCAATAATCCTCATCAACCGCCTTCTTCCTGTGGCAGAAGAGCTGCTCCCAGAGTCGCAAGTCGGATTCCACCTACTAAGGGGCACAATGGACATGATCTTCACCATGCGACAAATTCAAGAGAAATGCAGGGAACAATACCAACCTCTGCACATGGCCTTCTTTGACCTGACAAAGATCTTTGACACTGTCAACCATGAGGGATTATGGAGCGCCTCTTCAAATTCGGCTGTCCTCAAAAATTTGTCACTATCCTTCATGATGACATGCAAGCCGTGATCCTGACCAAGGGATCCACCACAGACCCAATTCATGTATGAACCGGGGTGAAGCAGGGCTGCGTCATCACACCAACGCTCTTCTCGATTTTCCTTGCTGCAATGCTACATCTCACCATCAGTAAGCTTCCCACTGGAGTGGAGATAATCTATAGAACAAACGGGAAACTGTTCAACCTCCATCGTCTTCAGACCAGATCCAAGGTCATGCCAACCTCTGTCATTAAATTACAATACACAGTTGACGCTTGTGGCTGTGCTCTCTCGGAGGACGAACTCAAAACCATCATCAACACATTCACTGTAGCGTACGAGAGCATGGGTCTTACACTAAACATCTATAAAACAAAGGTGCTCTATCAACCTGCCCCCACCACACCACTGCACCCCGATTATCAAAATCCATGATGAGGCCTTGGACAACGTGGACCATTTCCCATACCTCGAGAGCCTACTGTCAACAAGAGCAGACATCGATGACGAGGTCCAACACCGCCTTCAGTGTGCCAGCACAGCCTTTGGTTGCCTAATAAAGAGAGTGTTTAAAGCTGGCACAAAACTCATGTTCTACAGAGCAGTACTGATACCTGTCCTCATATATGCTTCTGAGACATGGACTATATACAGCATGCACATCAAAGCACTGGAGAAGTACCACCAACACTGTCTCCGGAAGATCCTGCAAATCCATTGGCAGGATAGGCACACCAACATCAGTGTTCTCGCTCAGGCCAATATCCCCAGCATCGAAGCATTGACCACGCTCGATCACATAGTCCGTGGATGGGCCACATAGTCCATATGCCCGATACAAGACTCCCAAAGCAAGCACTCTACTTGGAACTCTGATACGGCAAACGAGCCCCTGGTGGGCAGAGGAAATGTTTCAAGGCCTCCTTGAAGAAGTTCAACATCCCCACCGACACCTGGGAATCCCTGGCGCAAGAATGTTCAAAGTGGAAGAGAATAATCCGGGAAGGCGCCGAACACCTCGAGTCTCTTCGCCGGGAGCAAGTGGAGACCAAGTGCAAATGACACAAGGAGCACACCACAACCCGGACACTCCAACAAACCGGCACTTCAACCAATGTCCCTTCAACCTCCATCTGTCCAATCTGTGACAGAGACTGCAGTTCCCACATCGGACTTATCAGTCATCTGAGAACTCATTTTTAATGTGGAAGCAAGTCATCCTTGACTCCAAGGGACTACCTATGATGATGATGACCACGATCAGCCCCAACACCAGCATCACCAGGCACACCAGCAGCACCAACAACAACACCAACCTTCTCCACAATCAACTGATGCTACACAGGACAGAGGGCATCAGCACCCAAGCACATTGCTGTCCAGGCGGCCATGGATAGCCTCACCACGGCTAGATTTACTTTACTTGATGCTATACACCCTGGCTGCCACATGATGAACCAGGTTGGCATGATCCCTCACCAACACCATAAAGTTTCCCTACAATGCACAAGCCATCCTTTCACACTCATCGTCATTTCAGGGTGGGGAGGGTGGAAGGGTAGTGTACTGTTATGTCTCACCATTTACTGCAACTCACTAAGCCACTTCCAAAGGTGCACACAAATCTGTCCAAGAATTCAAAGTGTTAAAAATAAAGATTTTAATGTTTGACACCACATTAACAGAAGCTTTACATGAACATTACATAAAACACACAAGTGCCTACACTTGTGTGTGTTAGTTGGTATGATTATACTAGGATGAGAGTGAGTGTGAGGGGTGGTTAGTGGGATGGGGATGTGATAATGTAGATAGAGAGGGATGGGTGAGGTGCAAGATAAGTTGGTGTGTGTAAGGATGTGCAGGAGTAAGGTAGGGAAGGCAGAGTGATGGGGATATGATGAAAGGCACAGCAGGATATGGTTGCATGTGGCTTTGGACTAACGTTTCCTGATCATTGAAACGTTTGCGGCACTGCACCCAGGTCATCTTGATGACATCCCTGCTTGTGCCCTCCTCTACAATGTGTAGCCAGGCAGTGTTGATTTACTGGGGAGGTCTCTTCCACCCATGGGAAGGGAAGAGGACCTCCCTATGTGCTGCGACTCCCTCCATAAGCCTGGGTGCAGCTCTGCACCTCCGTGCAGTGATTGTTAGTGTTTGCAGCTCCTCAATGTTGTAAAACACTAACAGCGCAAATGTCATAATAAAGGTGGCCATAGTCCCTTTAAGGAAATCAGCTGAGGATATGTCATCAAATGATGTCACCAGACCCACTTCCTCTAATTGGCCAGGAAACGTGCTGTGCAGGCCCAATCTCAGGAAATTAATTTCAGAGGCCAGGATGGAGACAGCAACGGGGTCGGGACCCGCCACCGACATCGCTCACCACGGACCCATCGAGGTTCATAAAATCGCAGCCAGAGATTTAGTATGCAGGTACAGCAAGCTATTAAGAAAGCAAATAGCATGTTGGCCTTCCTTATCTAAGGAAGGATATACTTTCTTGGGAGGAGATGCAACGAAGGTTCACTTGATTGATCCTTGAATTGAGAGGGTTGTCCTATGAGGAAGATTGAATAGACTAGGCCTATACTCTCTGGAGTTTAGAAGAATGAGACATGATCTCATTTAAACATATCAGATTCTGAGGGGAATTCCCAGGGTAGATACTGGGAGATCGTTTCCCCTGACTAGAGAGTCTAGCACTAGTCCCAGGATAAAGGATCGGCCATTTAAAACTGAGATGAGGAGAAATTTCTTCACTCAGCAGGTTGTGAATCTTTGGGATTCTCTTCTCCAAAGGGCTGAGGATGCTGAATTATGGACCAGAATGTTACCGCCTCTGAGAGGGCGGGATCGGAGATGGGTCAGGTGTCAAAATTGAACTAATTGACAGCGGGTCAAGAGCCCGCTGTCAAGCCACCCCCACGCTAGTCTCCCATGTATCGGGTCTGTCAGCGTTTAACAGACCTGACACCAAGCGGCGGGGGAGGCAATTTAGATCATTAAGAGGTCGTTAAAAACCATTTAGACACCATTTTGCCCTGCACTTGCCATTTTTCCAGCTTTTGAGGTTCACGGCACTCAGGGATCACGTGAGGTAAGTAGATCGGGTTTTCAATGTGTGTCCATTCTTCTGGATAGTTGACAGCTGCAAATGTGGTAGATAAGCTACCATTTCACATCTATTCACTTTCCAATCTTAGAAGCTGAAGCCTTCAGGATTTGGAAGATACATTTGAGCTTTTTGCAGGTTAGAAGTGTTTGGAGACAGCGTTCCACTTCCTTTGAGGGGCACATGGGCAAATTCATTGTCGGGGGCGGGATTTCCGGGCCGGGCGATAAAAATGTTCTGGCCTCGGAAGGTTACCGCCCCTAACCGGGGTGAGGGGCAATTTTGGATAATGGACAAGCACTCTAACTGGCAGGATGTGACTAGTGGTGTCCCACAGGGATCTGTGTTGATGCCGCAACTATTCACCATATTTATTAACGACTTAGATGATGGGATAGAAAGCCACATTTCCAAGTTTTCCGATGATACAAAGATAGGCAGCATTGTAAGCAGTATAGATAGAAGCATAAAAGATATATTAATAAATTAAGTGAATGGGCAAAACTATGGCAAATGGATTTCAATATAAGCAAGTGTGAGATCATCCACTTTGAACCTAAAAAGGATAGATCAGAATATTTTCTAAATGCTGAAAAGCTAGAAACAGTGGAGGTCCACAGAGACGTAGAGGTCCATGTACATAGTTCATTAAAATGTCATGGACAGGTACAGAAAATAATCAAAAAGGCTACTGGAATGCTGGCCTTTATATCTGGAGGACTAGAATACAAGGGGGTAGAGGTTATATTACATCTATACAATGCCCTAGTGACACCACATCCAGAGTACTATGTTCAGTTCTGGGCACCACACCTTAAGAAAGATATATTGGCCTTGGAGGGAGTGCAGCATAGGTTTACCAGAATGATATTCGGACTCCAGGGGCTACAAATTGAACACGGCCACAATCGGGTGGTGTCATGGCTCAATGATGTTAAGCTGCGCCTAGTCAAAATGGTCACAGTAGCATGCAAAATTCATGCACAATCTTCATTAACATAATTATAGTCTTGTTGATCTCAGTGTTAAAACCGCTCTCATTGGCTCACCGCTCAACAGGTGGGCCAATATCATGTCCAGTCTAATTCCCAGGCATGTGTGGCACAGGCTTTATTCAGTATTAAAGGAGAGTTGTATTGCTATTACAGCACCTCATTGTCACTCCAACGCCAACTGGGTGGCTGAGCCTTAGCACACTGAGAGAGCCCTCAGATTCTCCGACGTGGTTCATGAGACACTTGTGGTGGCTGTGGAGAGGAGCTGGGCTGTCCTCTTCCAGTACATGGCATCACTCAGCTGGTTGAGGTGAGTGAAGGCTTCAGCAAATGCCATAATCACATCATCTGTACCACAAGTCTCAATGCACCACATCCCATCAATCACCTACAAACAATCTCTACCAATCACCATTCATAGCTTCACTTAACCCTCACAACCTTACCATTGCTGCAAGCTGTACACCCACATCTCACATATACTGACAGCTTTTCAACTATGGCAGGCACATCACCCAAAAACATTGCACCACACTCACTTCCCTTTATCTTGTAGGCCAAGGTCATGCATAACAGGAGGATGCAGCAGCAGCAGACAGGTGGGGTGGGGGGTGGGTAAGCTGCCATCCAGGAGCTCAGCCAACTGGAGGAGTGAGTGCCGGAGATCATTGGACAGCAGATCATGGCGGCTAAGGCAGCCAGTGAGGTTGAAGCCCTTGGAGACAACAATGGTATGCTCACTTTTAATCCATCTTCTTACATCCCACTTCCCCCTAATCCCACAATTGTTTGTCACTTTAAAGCTGCTGATGCTGTATACATACACATCTTGCTCCCCCTGCCCTCCCCTCGCCATAAGCCAACTCTTGTGTCTTTCCTCTTTCAACTAATCAAGAACAAGCAGCAGACCAGCCTGTCCCAAGAGCCAGGGGGAAGAAGAATACACAGCATCACTGCATCTGTCACTCACAGATGCCAGCTCAGAAATTGGCACTTTAGAAGCGGGTTCTGCACAGGGTGAGGCATTGGGCACGAGTGGGCTGCAGCCAGACCAGGGGGAAAGGCTAGCTTGGGGATCAACTCCCCGTGGGGCGTGTTTATGCCTGAATTCTGCTGCACAGGACTCAGATGGGGACCTCGATTGGGCAGCCTTCAGAAGAAGAATGACTGGGATGTACATCGAATTGTTAAGTGTAAAGGCAAACCTTCCAGAGAGCCGGTTGGAAATGTCAAGGAAAATGGAGGAGTCCGGCTCCAACACTGACTAGGGCTCTGCGCAGAGCTTGGAGCCCAGGCTATAAATGATGGAAAACTCCAGAAGAGACTGTGACGACCCAGACATGATGCTGCATGTGATGGCCGATGTCGCAGCTGCCATTGCAGCACAGATGGAAGCGGCCCAACATCTTAGTGTCACTGTGGAAGTGCAGACCGCTCTCATGCAGTCTCCGTCTCAGACTGCTGCCATCGTGGCTGGGTTTACCACTGTCGACTGGGGCTTGCAGGGTGTTGCAGAAGCCCAGCAATGTGTGATCCAACAGGTTGCTAGGAATTCTGAGGCACCATCCCAGCCAAGTGTCAGTGGAGCAGAACGCTGCTGTCCTCTCTCAAGATGACAGAATTCCTACTCCCACCACTACCACTCCGCCATTGCCAGCCAGCCAGCCCAGGCTGCTGCCACCCATGTCGAGGTGGTGCCGTCTACACCTGGGCCTTCTAGGGCCAGGCCTGCTCGAGGTCATCCTGCAAAGTCATCTGAAGTCTCCCCCATGGAAACTCAGCAGCCTTGCACCAGCCATGCTCCAGGCACTAGATCAGGAAAGGGCACCTGAATGATGGGCACTAAGGGATTGCACAAGGGTGATTAGTTGATATTGTATGTGTAAATTGATTTCTGATAAATGTATTAATTTTGTTTGAAATCTTTTGAGGTAACTCATCTCCGTTTTGTGCCCAGGAGGATGCTGTGATAATCTGTGACAGGGATGGTATGCTGGTGAGTAACGTGGATCTGGAGTTTCATTTATTGGAATCGGAATCTGATGAGGCATTCACGAACAACCCATCCGAAAGAGGGATTGGCTGCCTACCTCCTCCCTCCCTTCCTCCTCATCCTCTTTCGCTTGCTCCTCTTCCTCCTTTATGTGGTCCCACAATCCCTGGTCTTCTTCTTAGGCAGTCCCCCGGAGTCGAGGATGACTTGCTTCCACACTAAAATGAGTTCTAAGGTGACTGAGACAAATGCGGGATCTACAGTCTCTGTCACAGGTGGGGCAGATGGTGGTTGGAGGGACGGGTGGGTGGAGTTCTTGATTTGTCGTACGCTCCTTCCACTGTTTGTACTTGGCTTCCCCTTGCACCTGGCGAAGAGACTCAGTGTTGTCGGGTGTTCGTTTTCCACTCTACTTTGATTCATAGACCTCGGGAATTACAGGAAGGGCTCCACGTAACGCAAAGTTCAGGCTTAAACCCAACTGTTGGTTTATTACACAAAAAAACAACCAAAAATTACAGAACAAGACTTCTCAAGAGATTGATCAAAGACATACAATCACCTATCCAGCCAGTTGCTGCTGTTGTCGATTGTAGGCTCGTGAAGCTAGGGAAAGTGTTGGGTCCCAGCTGCTTGCTTCATGGTCATTGTTCCTTTGACCTGTTGTTCTGAGCCCTTTTACTTCTGTGTGCTCCTTCATATATATCCATTCAATTATACAAGTCTCCTGCTGGGCTGCTTTCAGTTAATGCATCTGGATGAGTCTAGATGGATTTGGATCTGTTTGGATGGCCACAATTCGCACCTTGTTCTGCGTATGGAATCGGCAGGACAAAAGATATCTTTTGTGCCTCGCTATCCAAAAATGCACGCTTTGTGGTGCTGGATTTTCGCAGACTTGTAGCCTCCATAGGGAACTGGTTTTTCCCCTCCAGCCAATTAATCCATGGGCTTCTCTGCTTGATTGTATCAAAACCCTTTGTCTCGATGTTAATTGGGTCTCACTCCTGGCTGCAGAAATTGCATTAATCAGTTGGCTGGTGCTCTTTCTCCCACCCAACAGTCCCACGGGTTTTCTTTTAAACCATTTTAATCCATGGTCTCTTGCTGTACCTTGATCACGAAATGTGTAACCCTTACACTTCCCCCTTTAATGTTTCTTGTTATAAACTCAGACATTACTCTAGGTGGCTGCTACTGCTTCTTCTTTTCCCTGAGCCTTTTTGGGTGTATTGCAGTCTTCAGTCAAATCTCCACATTACATACTTTTTACAACAAAACAACGTTTGGCTTTAGTCCATCTGACTTCAGTTTATACTTTTACAAACATTTTGGCCTTGGTTCATTTTAATAACCTTTCAAGATTCCTTTCCCTCGTCTTTTGCTTTAATTTACACGACAAGACGAATAGATACAACACTATTACTAACTGTACAATTACTAACAAGTGTGATACGATACGAACCCAGTGGGGGGGATCTCAATATTGAGTCCCACATCCCACCGTGGAGAGGCAATCATTTCCTCGATTTCCACCCTTACTTTTTCGTTCTTTTGGTGTAATGTGTAGTAATGTTTGTGGGACAGCTTGATGTCCTTTAATAGTTCAGTCAAATGTTCGGGTAATGGCGGGATATCGTACCCAAAACGCGATATGTACTTTTGGAGGTTCGGTAAAGTATCATTGACTGTAATACTGATATGTTTGTGGTCTGAGATAGGAATTATTCTTTCTTGTGCTACTTGTGTCTCTACCTGGGGTTTGAAGCAAAAGGTAGAATCTATATCAACTTTCACTGGTGGTGACACAGTATGTCCCGTTCCCCTTGTATGTAGCCTGGGGCGACACATGGTTGTGAGCTATCACTTCCATGATACAGCTTATGAGCTGCCCGTCCCCGTACTTGAACCCACATACTGGCCGGTCAAAAGGATTCAGATGATAGGGGCACAATACCACATCTGTACCTCCTCTCTGACATCCCTCCAGACGAGCACCGGTTATTGAGTCTCCCAATTCCACCACTTACCGAGGAGTTTTATAATGTTTCACATGTACCCCAATGTTTTCCACCCGGTATACCGGTACGGGTCATTGCGACTGATCCATCACTGGTATTCAAAGCACCATCCCCCATTATAGATTGTTTACTCTGACCACAGTTGATGGGACTGCATACGCTTCAGAGGCTGACTGTAGCTGGCACAAATTCAGGAGGTTATTGTAGACACTCAAAGCTTTTAGGTGCCTGTTACTGACCCATGATGGTAAGCGACCTTGTTTTAAATCCTCTAAATTACTGTGTCCCTCAGCTATCATCTCCTTCAAATGGATTGTCATTACCTGGTTTTCCTGTAGTTCGTGACCCTCCCCCAGTATTTCCTTTAACTGGTCTCAAGATATTTACTTGGACTTGCAACTGCGCGTTATTGACCAGTGATGTCCCTGTATTAAACGTCGTAGCCCAGTCCCCTTTTTCATCTTCCCCCAGCCCATCTGGCTGTTGCTTATCGGTTTGTATGCCTCGCCCTGACTTTCGACCCCGGAATTCTTCTTCTGAGAATTGCTTAAACATTTCTCAACAATCGCTCATAATTTTTCCATTTTGGCAGACACCACTGGGGTAATTGTAACTCTGTTAAATTCAGAATAACTGACGCTACTTTGTAATACACAGTATGATACAACATTTCCCTGTTGGGATTAACACCAGCCCATTCTTAGGCCCGGGTGTTAGAACAGGACATGGAACTTCTTGGTTTGGAATCTCCAGCATTTTAGGGAGAGATTTTAATCTGCTCGCGATCGGCTCGGTTGCATTGACTGCCTTTGGAGGGTTCAAGGTCACACAAGAATCAAAACCCTGCATCCAATTCATACCCAACCCAGAATCCTGACATTGTCATTTAAAAACAATCGCCACACCTCCCCTGCACTTGTGGCTGGATCTATAGAAACATAGAAAATAGGTGCAGGAGCAGGCCCTTCGAGCCTGCACCACCATTCAATATGATCATGGCTGATCATGCAACTTCAGTACCCCATTCCTGCTTTCTCTTCATACCCCTTGATCCCTTTAGCCGTAAGGGTCACATCTAACTCCCTTTTGAATATATCTAACGAACTGGCCTCAACTTTCTGTGGTAGAGAATTCCACAGGTTCACAACTCTCTGAGTGAAGAAGTTTTTCCTCATCTCGGTCCTAAATAGCTTACCCCTTTATCCTTAGACTGTGACTCCTGGTTCTGGACTTCCCCAACATTGGGAACATTCTTCCTGCATCTAACCTGTCCAATCCTGTCAAAATGTTATATGTTTCTATGAGACCCTCTCTCATTCTTTTAAATTCCAGTGAATATAAGCCTAGTCGATCCTGTCTTTCTTCATATATCAGTCCTGCCATCCCGGGAATCAGTCTGGTGAACCTTCGCTGCACTCCCTCAATAGCAAGGATGTCCTTCCTCAGATTGGGAACTGTACACAATATTCAAGGTGTGGCCTCACCAAGGTCCTGTACAACTGCAGTAAGACCTCCCTGCTCCTATACTCAAATCCTCTCACTATGAAGGCCAACATGCCATTTGCCGCCTTCACTGCCTGCTGTAGCTGCATGTCACCTTTCAATGACTGATGTACCATGACACCCAGGTCTTATTGCACCTCCCCTTTTTCTAATCTGTCACCATTCAGATAATAATCTGCTTTCCTGTTTTTGCCACCAAAGTGGATAACCTCACATTTATCTACATTATACTGCATCTGCCATGCATTTGCCCATTCACCTAATCTGTCCAGGTCACCCTGCAGCCTCTTAGCATCCTCCTCACAGCTCACACTTCCACCCAGCTTAGTGTCATCTGCAAACTTGGAGATATTACATTCAATTCCTTCATCTAAATCATTAATGTATATTGTAAATAGCTGGAGTCCCAGCACTAAACCTTGCGGCACCCCAATAGTCACTGTCTGCCATTCTGAAAAGGATCTATTTATTCCCACTCTTTGCTTCCTATCTGCCAACCAATTCTCTGTCCATGTCAATACATTATTCCCAATACCATGTGCTTTAATTTTGCACACTAATCTTGTGTGGGACTTTGTCAAAAGCTTTTTGAAAGTCCAAATACACCACATCCACAGTTCTCCCTTATCCACTCTACTAGTTACATCCTCAAAATTCTCGAAGATTTGTCACGCATGATTTTCCTTTCATAAATTAATGCTGACTTGGACTGATCCTGTCACTGCTTTTCAAATGCACTGCTATTACATCTTTAATAACTGATTGCAACATTTTCCCCACTACCGATGTCCAGCTAACCAGTCTACAATTCCCTGTTTTTTCTCTCCCTCCTTTTTTTTAAAAAAAGTGGGGTTACATTAGCTAGCTTCCAAATCCATAGGAACTGATCCAGAGTCGATAGAATGTTGGAAAATGACCACCAATGCATCCACTATTTCTAGGGCCACATTCTTAAGTACTCTGGGATGCAGACTATCAGGCCCTGGGGATTTATCAGCCTTCAATCCCATCAATTTCCCTAACACAATTTCCTGACTAATAAGGATTTCCTTCAGTTCCTCCTTGCTAGACCCTCTGTCCCCTAATATTTCCAGAAGGATATTTGTGTCTTCCTTCGTGAAGACAGAACCAAAGTATTTGTTCAATTGGTCTGCCATTTCTTTGTTCCCCATTATAAATTCACCTGATTCTGACTGCAAGGGACCTACATTTGTCTTCACTAATCTTTTTCTCTTCATACATCTTTAGAAGCTTTTGCAGTCAGTTTTTATGTTCCCTGTAAGTTTATACTTATATTCTATTTTCCCGTTCCTAATTGAACCCTTTGTCCTCCTCTGCTGAATTCTAAATTTCTCCCAGTCCTCAGGTTTGGTGCTTTTTCTGGCCAATTTATATGCCTCTTCCTTGGATTTAACACCATCCCTAATTTCCCTTGTTAGCCATGGTTGAGCCACTTTCCCAGTTTTATTTTTACGCCAGACAGTGATGTACAATTGTTGAAGTTCATCCATGTGATCTTTAAATGTCTGCCATTGCTTATCCACCATCATCCCTTTAAGTATCATTCGCCAGTCTATCCTAGCCAAATCACGACTCATACCATCGAAGTTACCTTTATTTAAGTTCAGGACCCTCGTCTCTGAATTAACTGTGTCCATTTTAATGAAGCATTCTACCATATTATGGTCACTCTTCCCCAAGGGGCCTTGCACAACAAGATTGCTAATTAATCCTCTCTCACGACACATCACCCAGCCTAGGATGGCCAGCTCTCTAGTTGGTTCCTCAATATATTGGTCTAGAAAACCATCCCTTATACACTCCAGGAAATCCTCCTCCACCATATTGCTACCAGTTTGGTTAGCCCAATCTATATGTAGATTAAAGTCACCCATGATAACTGCTGTACCTTTATTGCATGCATCCCTGATTTCCTGTTTGATATCACCCCCAACCTCACTACTACCGTTTGGTGGTCTGTACACAACTCCCAATAGCTTTTTCTGCCCTTTGGTGTTCCGCAGCTCTACCCATACAGATTCCACATCATCCAAGCTAATGTCCTTCCTTACTATTGTGTTAATCTCCTCTTTAACCAGAAATGCTATCCCACCTCCTTTTCCTTTCTGTATATCCTTCCTGAATATTGAATACCCCTGGATGTTGAGTTCCCAGCCTTGGTCACCCTGGAGCCATGTCTCCGTAATCCCAATTACATCATATCCGTTAACAGCTATCTGCGTAGTTAATTCATCCACCTTATTACAAATGCTCCTCGCATTGAGACAGAGCCTTCAGGCTTTTTTTTAAACACTCTTTTTAGAATTATGTTGTAATGCGGCCCTTGTTTGATTTTTTTCCATTGATTTCTCTGCCCTCCCCTTCCTTTTCTCCTTTCTACCTTTTGCTTCTGCCCCCATTTTACTTCCCTCTGTCTCCCTGCATAGATTCTCATCCCCCTGCCATATTAGTTTAAACTCTTCCCAACAGCACTAGCAAACACTCCCCCTAGGACATCAGTTCCGGTCCTGCCCAGGTGCAGACCGTCCGGTTTGTACTGGTCCCACCTCCACCAGAACCGGTTCCAATGTCCCAGGAATTTGAATTCCTCCATCTTCCTCAAGCCACGTATTCATTTTAACTATCCTGCTATTTCTACTCTGACTAGCACATGGCACTGGTAGCAATCCTGAGATTACCAACTTGAGGTCCTACTTTTTAATTTACCTCCTAGCTCCCTAAATTCAGCTTGTAGGACCTCATCCCGTTTTTTACCTATATCGTTGGTACCATAACTAGCTGTTCACCTTCCCCCTCCAGAAGGCCCTGCAGCTGCTCCGAGCCATCCTTGACCCTTGCACCAGGGAGGCAACATACCAGCTTGGAGTCTCGATTGCAGCCGCAAAAATGCCTATCTATTCCCCTTATAATAGGAGCTGCAGCTGGATTGTTCAGCACTTCCTGCACACATAGTAGTCAGGGACACTGGAAATGTCCCTGATTTCCCACATAGCACAAACACACAAATCCCTTGTTCCTCCTTCCACCATTTCTCCCAACACAATTTTGCCCCTTCTTTGGTTCCTGTGGTCCGCCTGCTTGAACTATTACCCAATTTCTCCCATTCTGTGGCTGCATTAATTTTCCTCCTGTCTGTTTTCGTAACCACCACCACCCTCCCATGGGGGTACTTCCTTTACATTCCAGACAAATTCGTCTACCCTCTTTCACCCGTACCTTTCTGGTCGTAATGTTTTCCCTTGGGCAGGACATTGATCCGCAAGTTTACCCTCAGTTTGTCTGGTGTACTTGGTCGAATTTGACCCTAACCACCCTGGCCAACTCCCAGTGTGTGCATAGGTGTTTGTGCCCTTGTTGCTCCGTATTGCTCCCCCTTGAGTTACAGTGGGGCCGGTTCCTCCTATACACCCATATCTACTGTATATGGTCCACGTCTCTGAGCCATGCAGGAGGGCGGGTAGACCATGAGCTTGGTGCCAGATTTGAGGGCCTGATTTTTGAACACTCTCTTCCTCAAGCGTCTATGTTTGCCCTTACTCCCAATGTATGGAAAGTGGTCCACGTTGTCAAAGGCCGCGCCGTGGGTTTTGATGACTGGGGGGGCAGTGTTGTGTGGCGGGGTCAGGTTGGTGGAGGAAGTTTGTCTAACTGCTGGAGAAATACCACCAACGATTTCTCCAAGATCCTGCAAATCCCCTGGGAGGACAGACGCACCAATGTTAGTGCCCTCGATCAGGCCAACATCCCCAGCATCGAAGCACTGACCACACTCGACCAGTTCCGTTGGGCGGGCCACATTGTTTGCATGCCTAACACAAGACTCCCAAAGCAAGTGCTCTACTCTGAACTCCTACACAGCAAGCGAGCCCCAGGTGGGCAGAGGAAATGTTTCAAGGACACCCTCAAAGCCTCCTTGATAAAATGCAACATCCCGAACGATACCTGGGAGTCCCTGGCTAAGTGGAGGAAGAGCATCCGGGAGGGTGCTGAACACTTCGAGTCTCGTCGCCGAGAGCATGCAGAAAACAAGCGCAGGCAGTGGCAGGAGCATGCGGCAAATCAGTTCCACCCACCCTTTCCTCCAACGACTGTCTGTCCCACCTGTGACAGAGACTGTAATTCCCATATTGGACTGTTCAGTCACCTAAGAACTCACTTTTTTTAAGTGGAAGCAAGTCGATTTTGAGAGATTGCCTCTGATGATAATACCTGTATGTAAGGAATGTCTCCCTGATCTCCTATAATCAGGGCCATCCACATGCTCATCCATAACGTCCACCTCATCTTGTATCCTTGGCTCGGTTCGTTTCTATAAAGACAAAATGAAAGAAATAACCCTGCTCTGTGAGGGGGCACCCCTTCACGGGTCCTCCTTCAGTTATACACACGTACATTTACATGATTTAGATCAATGCTTTCCTCTTCTTTTATCCCGATGCTTGGGCTTTAGGAGACTTGGGGGTGGAGATAGTGGAGGTGTCCAGGGCAGCTGACCACTCCGTCTTAATGCTCCGTCCTTTAACGTCTTCATCATCCCATAGCATGGGTGGATTGCTGACATTAATCAAACTCATCACAGTTCATAAGAACATAAGAAATAGGAGCAGGAGTTGACCACATGACCCCTGGAGCCTGTTCCACCATTCAATAAGATCATGGCCTCAGCTCCACTTCCCCGCCCACTCCCCATAACCCCTTATCGTTTAAAAATCTGTCTATATATAGCTTAAATTTATTCAATGTCCCAGCTTCCACAGCTCTCTAAGGAAGCGAATTCCGCAGATTTACAACCCTCAGAGAAGAAATTTCTCCATCTCTGTTTTAAATGGGCGGCTCCTTATTCTAAGATCGTGCCCTCTAGTTCTAGTCTCCCCATCAGTGGAAACATCCTCTCTGCATCTACCTTGTCAAGCCCCCTCATCTTGTACATTTTGATAAGATCATCTCTCATTCTTCTGAACTCCAATGAGTAGAGGCCCAACCTACTCAACCTTTCCTCAAGTCAACTCCCTCCTCTCCGGAATCAACCTAGTGAACCTTCTTTGAACTGACTCCAAAGCAAAAATATCCTTTCGTAAATATGGAAACCAAAACTGCACGCAGTATTCCAGGTGTGGCCTCACCAATACCCTGTATAGCTGTAGCAAGACTTCCCTGCTTTTATACTCCATACTCTTTGCAATAAAGGCCAAGATTCCATTGGCCTTCCTGATCACTTGCTGTACCTGCATACTATCCTTTTGTGTTTCATGTACAAGTACCCCCAGGTCCCATTGCACTGCAGCACTTTGCAATCTTTCTCCATTTAACTAATAACTTGCTCTTTGATTTTTTCTGCCAAAGTGCATGACCTCATACTTTCCAACATTATACTCCATCTGCCAAATTTTTGCCCACACACTTAGCCTGTCTATGTCCTTTTGCAGATTTTTTGTGTCCTCCTCACACATTGCTTTTCCTCCCATCTTTGTATCGTCAGCAAACTTGGCTACACTGCACTCAGTCCCTTCTTCCAAGTTGTTGGGGTCCCAGCACTGATCCCTGCGGCACCACACTAGTTACTGATTGCCAACACGAGAATGAACCATTTATCCCGACTCTCTGTTTTCTGTTAGTTAGCCAATCCTCTATCCATGCTAATATATTACCCCAACCCGGTGAACTTTTATCTTGTGCAGCAACCTTTTATATGGCACCTTGTCAAATGTCTTCTGGGGCCTCCTTGGGCCTTGGTCCACTTTTTACTTTTCTCTCCGAGGTTATACAGCTTACATTGGTTTATGTGAAACCACTATTTGTTTTGGCAGCTGTATTGCATAGACCATAGGGCTTGCCTTGTCTACTATGTTATATGGTCCTTTATACAACGGTTCAAATGTTCCTACTCTGCCATAATTACTGACCATTACCTGATCCCCTACCCGCCATTCCTGTGTAACCCAGGGTTCCAGCAGCAGTTTATTCTGCTGGTACTGCATGCCCATATTGTTGGCTGCTTCCCAATGCAGCCCCTTCAGAGTATCTGATAAACCTGTCCCATGTGACGACTTTAACCTGTGTTTCGGTCAGGACTGGTGCTAATGAGTCAGAGTCCTCCTTGATCTCCTGTCATCAGTGCATGTGGGGAGTGTCCCATACTTTTAGAGAGAGACTAGCTCAGTGATTCATCAGTACTAGGGGTAAGATCTCATCCCATTTCTTCAGGGTACCTCCTATCTCCTTCCTAAGCCCCTCTTTCTTTTTTAAGGTCCGGTTTGTCCTCTCTACTGAACCTGACAATTGGGGGTTATATGCCACATGCCATTTTCCCCGTATTCCAAACAGCTTTAGGGTGGCCTGCATTACCACTCTGGTGAAATGACTCCCCGATCTGATTCCACTATCAAGGGCAGTCCCCATCGAGAAAATACTTCTCGTACTAGAATCTTTGCTGTGACTACTGCGGTGGCTGCCCTACAAGGAAAAGCTTCTACCCACTTTGTGAAAAGATCTACTAACACCAGGCAATATTTATTGCCTCTGCCTGAGGTGGGCAGTGGCCCAGTGAAATCGATCTGTATAGACTGCCATGGGTCCTCTACCCTCTGTGTCCCAACAAAGCCTTCCTCTGGTGGGGGTCTGGATTGTTTGCGGCACATACTAGACAATTCTGACAATAATCCTTTACATCGTGTCTAAGCCCGGGCTACCATCCCACAGCCTCCACTTTATTCCACATCCTTTCTGGCCCTGGATATCCAGCCCCTGGACCCCCATGAGCTAGCTGCAAGAATTCTTCCCTGCACTGCCCAGGGAAAATCCAACTGTCTCCTTTAAATAGCATTCCCTGTCTTACTGCTACGTCTGCAGCTCCCAAAGGTCCCGCTACAGGTTTCCTATCTACGTTGTCTCTAATCACTGCTCTAAGGTCTGCATCTTGTAGCAGGCGGCGGTGGTACTTCTTTGGGCCCCTCTCTGCCTGTTACAGCCATGATCTGTCCACAGTGATATGGGTCCCAAGGTGTCCCTTGTCCTGCACCTGTTTTGGCCAGTGTGTCAGCTTTCTCATTCCCTTCCCACTTGGGCTCTGTCTTACAGTGTGCTTTGACTTTTTGGATGTAGTAATCCTTCTGGTCCCTACCTGTGAAGTCCAGAATGACTTTTAATAAAGGAGCCGTCACCAACAGCTTCCTGTCTGAGGACTTAAACCCTTGCCTAGCCCATTATTGCTAATACATTTTTAATAATTAATTCCAGCATTTTCCCCACCACCGATATCAGGCTAATTGGTCTATAATTCCCTGTTTTCTCTCCCTCCTTTTTAAAAAAAAAAAGTGGGGTTACATTAGCTACCCTCTAATCCATAGGTACTGATCCAGAGTCCATAGAATTTTGGAAAATGACCACCAATGCATCTACTATTTCTAGGGCTACTTCCTTAAGTACTCTGGGATGCAGAATCGGGCCCTGGGGATTTATCGGCCTTCAGTCACATCAGTTTTCCTAACACCATTTCCTGACTAATAAGGATTTCCCTCAGTTCCTCCTCCTCGCTAGACCTTCGGTCCCCTAGTATTTTCGGGAGGTTATTCGTATCTTCCTTAGTGAAGACAGACACAATTCCAAATTGAGCTCATAGGCACGTTTTAGAAGTTTTTAAATATTAAAGATTTAATTTACTAAGAAACTGACTAGTGTACACCAATTAAACTATTATATTCAGTATAGTTTTTTTAAGTCATTTTCAGTGATTTAAAATTAGGTTACTCACAGGTGGTGGACTAGAAAATAAGTGCTTTTTTTTGTGATAAACCCATTTACAGCTGTATTAATAAAACTGCACCAGATTACCACTCTTAAATATATCAACGAATATTTTGTAATGCAAAGAAAAAAAAACAATTACCTCTATTATGCTGTCTATTGAGTTAGTTCATGGAAGATTTTACGTTTGTGATTATGCAAATGTGTTTGGACATAAACTTGAACCATAACTTCACTTTGCACTTTAAATTGTGTTGTTTTCCCAATGTGTGTCCAGTTTTCCAGCTGCACCAAAAGCAGAAGCTCTACCCTATGGCCTTTGCCTAAATAACAGTCCTGTTGGTTGAACTCAATGGGGCTCGAAAATCATCTGTTGAGCGCCACTCCAAGGCCCCGTAAAATGGTGGCCAATACTCTTTCGCCTGCTGGTGGCGGGTCCTGCAATGGCCGCCTTATTCCTCACTCCCTCTGCGCTGCTGGTAACTGGTAGCATCCTGAATGGAAAAAGTGGCATCACAGTGACGTCAATCGGGGGCAACACCGACTTAACATCACCAACATGAAGTTTGACCCTAGCGCTGAATTCAGCACGGAGTCTGAAGCAACCTGCAGTGCAAGCAGGCTGACAGTGGTGATGTCTGCAGCTCTTAAAGGAACACACACATCGTTCAGGTAAGTTTGAATTTAAGGTTTTGGACTATTTCTTTTATTTTATTAAAGTGTTGGCTTGCTGAAATAGATGTGAAAAGGAGAAAGCAGAAGAGGAGAAAGCAGACAGAAGGATGCATCCCAAACAGCCCCTTTATGGCCAGCATATCCAGGATGGAATCATCTGCCTGTTGTACCAGTGACCACAACCCCAATTTCCCCTTTCAACACTTGTCCCACAACTTACGTTCCATCTGTTTACAATGTTGAAGGAAAAAGCCACCACAAAGCAAATTTTCCAATCCATCTATATATGTCTATCCAACCAGGATAGCGTTGCACGGAAGGTAAGTGCTGTGCCAACAATCCCCATTTCACCACGCTCCCCCCCCCCCCCCCACCCCCGACCAATTTTGCCTCGTTAGCATTGCGACTATTTTCGGCGGCGGTTACCTCTTGCTGGCTAAAATAAATTTCTCCCCGATGTCGTTCCCTGGCATTAGGTGGGTTGCTATTGATGTCTTTTCTTCTTCTGTGCTAGTTTATTCTCACCTGCGCTGAGGTGTTTTGAGTGTTGGTGGAGTCTTAATAATACACCACAAAGTAATTAAAATATTAAACGCATAGTTTTTTTGGTTACATTATTCCCGAGAATTTAAGGCCTAAAGAAACAAAATGTAGTTTTTCAAATAGCCATTATGTCGTTAGCTGTAGTCGGAGAAAGTTTCACCAATAAGATCACCTATTCCATTATGATTTTGGAAGATATGAATTTGCTGTGACACAATTAACAAGTCTCATTTCCTATAACTTTCCCACAACATTTTAATGTGCCCACACAGCATTGCAAAAAACACCAGAATTTAATGACCCACATACTTTGCATAAAGGTAGGAAGACTCCCTCACCACTAGCAACCACCTCCCTTACTTACATACTTCAAGTTTATGACAACTTTTTTTTCCATATAACCACTTCACACCCGTCAGATAACTCAAAAAGCCCTTGTGGTGATGCTGTTTCCCAGAGTTTCACTTTAGTATACACACTGGAGCCACTTATTGACCTCATTTCCACAGATACCCTTTTCCATTTTTGCTGATACGACACATGCAAACAAAGGAAGCCTGACTCAGGTTAATATGCAACAAGTTGCAAAATACTATCTAAGAATTCTCCAAAAGCATTGATCAAAGATTAATATTTTGCTTTATCTTTTCCTATGCAATGACTAATATACATATATTCAACGGATTAAATAACCAACAGTGCTCCAACAAATTATTTATTTTCACATCTATTTCAAGAGAAAATTGCAACATCACAGTTCAGAGAAGGGAGCTGATTTAAGCTCAAGGTTGATTTTCAGTAATGAGTAAGAAACTTTAAACATTTGGAGACCACCTGATAACCACATCATGAATCACAGAGAATGAGCGCCCGGAATCTACATGTGTCTGTTGCAATTGACTCAGGTAGCATGTAATATTGGTGCTGCCTGATGCTTGTCATGAGTCATGCATGCAGCCAATGAGAAGCACTGTTAGAGCTGGCTGGATGCCTGACTTATGACAATGTAGTGGTGGCCAGATACTGTGCATCCCTGACGTCATTTAAAGGGGGGGGGGTCAGCACCACTTAAAGGGGAGGTGCATTCTGGTTGCAGACACCAGGGGAAAAGGTTCTGAATAAAGATATTGCTGAAGCAACTTTGGTTGGTTCAGTGTGGCACCTGAGGAGGAAGAGCCCACCTGTCGCCCCTCCTCCCCCTCAAAGAAAGCATGCTTGCCATCATGGTCAGGGGCAGAGTCGAGACCATGATGACTGGCAATGCTGTAGGAGATGTCGTGCAGGGTTTCTTCATACCTAATCCTCTTTGTCCCTTCTGACTTCTCCTTCACTGCAAGATAAGCTGCAGATACTTTCACCACCCACTTCACTCTCTCTGCTCTCCCTCGAAACGACAAGCTAATCCCTCTCATTCTCTTTCATTTCAGCTGCTGTGCCAGTGGAGGAAGAGGAGGTCAGCCTTCCTGAAGATGCAGCAGCACTCTATCTCACCCATGCAAGCACCAGCTCAGATACTGGCATCTTGCAGACTTCAGAGGCTAGATTAGAGATGTCTACACGTGGTAACTCACTGGGCACATGTGCAGCAGTTATGGCAGGAGGATAGGATGTCACAATTGCCAGCTCATTAGAGGGCGAGGTCACATTCTACTTCTGCTGCAGAGGACTTAGATCTGAGTTTGAGGGCCTAGGTTACCGAAGAAGGATGATGGGCGTCTAACACAAAATGCTAGGTTCAGTGGATAGCCTGCTTGAGAGCTTGCGCACAATGTTGCTGACCATTACATAGGAATACATAGAATATACAGCATAAAAACAGGCCATTCAGTCCAACCAGTCCATGCCGGCGTTTATGCTCCACTCGAGCCTCCTCCCGACTTTCCTCATCTAACTCTCAGCTTAACTCTCTATTCTCTTCTCCCTCATATGATTGTCTGGCCTCCCCTTAAATGCAGCTATACTATTTGCTTCAACGACTCCCTGTGGTAGTGAGTTCCACATTCTCACCACTCTTTGGGTAAAGAAGTTTTTTCTGAATTCCCTATTGGATTTTTTTGTGACTATCTTATATTGATGGCCTTTAGTTATGCTCTTCCTGACAAGTGGAAACATTCTCTCTCTATCCACTCAATCAAAACCTTTCATAATTTTAACGACCTTCATTAAGTCACCCTTCAGCCTTCTTTTTCCAAGAGAAAAGAGAACCAGCCTGTTCATCCTTTGCTGATATGTATACCCTCTCATTTCTGGCATCATCCTTATAAATCTTCTCTGCACCTTATCCAGTGCCTCTTTATCCTTTTTATAATATGGCAACCAGAACTGTACACGCAGTACTCCAAGTGTGGTCTAACCAAAGTTCGAATCAGGTTTAGCATAACTTTTCTACTTTTCAATTCTATACCTCCTAGAAATAAATCCTTGCTTGGTTTGCTTTTTTACGGTATTGCTAACCTACATCGTAAACTTTGTGATTTATGTATTTGTACTCTGAGATCCCTTTGTTCCTCTACCCCACCTAGACTCGCACCTTCCAAGTTATAAGCGACCTCCCTATTCTTCCTACCAAAATGTAATACTTCACATTTACCTGTGTTGAACTTAATTTGCCAATTATATACCCATTCTGCAAGTTTATTAATGTCCTCCTGTAATTTGTTGCAGTCCTCCTCAGTATTGACCATCCCTCAAATTTGGTGTCATCCGCAAATTTAGAAATTGTGTTTTTGATTCCAAAGTCTAAGTCGTTAATATAAATTGTGAATAATAGTGGTCCCAGCACTGATCCTTGTGGAACACCACTACCCACCTACTGCCTCTGTGAATAGCTACCTTTTACCCCTACTCTGCTTTCTGTCTTGAAGCCAGCTAGCTATCCATTCTGCTACTTGTCCGCTGACTCCGTATTCTCTGACCTTGTTCATCAGTCTATTATGGTGTACATTATTGAAGGTCTTTTGAAAATCTAGATAAATTACATCTACTGCATTACCATTGTCTATTCTGTTACCTCTTCAAAAAATTCAATGAGTTTGCTCAAGCAAGACTTTCCCTTTTGAAATTCATGCTGACTATCCTGCACCTATATTCTATGTTTCTATTATATTTTTGGTTCCTAGATGTTCTTCTATTTTCTCGTTTAGTAAGGATTCCATTATTTTTCGTACCATCAATGTTATGCTGACTAATCTATAATTCCCTTGACATGTTTTATCCCCTTTCTTAAATATAGGTATTTTGTTAGCTATTTGCCAGTCCTCTAACACTACGTCTTTTTCTAACATTTCAATTGTCAAGAGTAGTAGGAGTCCTGAGGATTGGGAAAAAATTTTAAAACCAGCAAAGGACGACTAAAAAAAATGAGAAAGAAGATGAATTATGAAAATAAACTAGCAAGAAATATAAAAACAGATAGTAAGAGCTTCTCCAGGTATATAAAAAGGAAGAAGGTAGCTAAAGTAAATGTTGGTCCTTTAGAGAATGAGACTGGGGAATTAATAATGGGGAACAGGGAAATGGCAGAGGCTTTGAACAAATATTTTGTATTGGCCTTCACAGTTGAAGACACTAAAAACATCCCAATAATAGATAATCAAGGGGCTATAGGGAGGGATGAACTTAAAACAATCACTATTACTAAATGAAAAGTACTCGGTAAATTAAATGGAACTAAAGGTGGACAAGTATCCCGGACCGGATGGTCTGCATCCTAGGGTCTTAAAAGAAGTCACTGCAGAGATAGTGGATGCATTGGTTGTAATCTACCAAAATTCCCTGCAGTCTGGAGAGGTCCCAGCAGATTGGAAAACTGCAAATGTACCGGAGGGAGATAAAAAGCAGGAAACTATAGACCAGATATAGCCTAATATCTGTCGTTGGGAAAATGATGGAGTCTATTATTAAGGAAGCAGTAGCAGGACATTTTGGAAAATTATAATGCAGTCAAGCAGAGTCAGCATAGTTTTATTGAAAAGGAAATTATGTTGACAAATTTGCTGGAGTTCTTTGAGGATGTAATGAGCAAGGTGGATAAGTGGGAACCAGTGGATGTGATGTATTTGGATTTCCACAAGGCATTCGATAAGGTGCCACATAAAAGGTTACTGCAAAAGATAAGAGCTCACTGGGTTGGGGGTAATATATTAACATGGATAGAGGATTAGCTAACTAACAGAAAACAGAGTTGGGATAAATGGGTCATTTTCCGGTTGGCAAACGGTAACTAGTGGGGTGCCACAGGGATCAGTGCTGGGGCCTGAACTATTTACAATTTATATGAATGACCTAGATGAAGGGACCAAGTGTAATGTAGCCAAGTTTGCTGATGATGCAAAGATGGGTGGGAAAGCAAGTTGTGAGGAGGACACAAAGAATCTGCAAAGGGATATAGGGAGGCTAAGTGAGTGGGCAAAAAATTGGCAGATGGAGTATAATGTGGGAAAGGGTGAGATTATCCACTTGGCAGGAAAAATAAAAAAGCAAATTATTATTTAAATGGAGAGAGATTACAAAATGCTGCAGTACAAAGGGACCTGGGGGTCCTTGTGCATGAAACACAAACAGTTAGTATGCAGGAACAGCAAGTAATCAGGAAGGCAAATGGAATGTTGGCAAATGGAATGAAGGGGGATAGAGTATAAAAGTAGGGAAGTCCTGCCACAAATGTACAGGGTATTGGTGAGACCACACCTGGAGTACTGCATACAGTTTTGGTCTCCTTATTTAAGGAAGGATATACTTGCATTGGAGGCAGTTCAGAGAAGGTTCAATAGGTTGATTCATGAGATGAAGGGGTTGACTTTGAAGAAAATTTGAGTAGGTTGGGCCTATACTCATTGGAGTTTAGAAGAATGAGAGATGATCTTATTGAAACATATAAGATACTGAGGGGGCTCGACAAGGTAGGTGCAGAGAGAATGTTTCCCCTCATGGGGAATCTAGAACTAGGGGGCATAGTTTCTAAATAAGGGGCCGCCCATTTAAAACTGAGATGAGGAGGAATTTCTTCTCTCAAGAGGATTGTAAATCTGTGGAATTCTCTGCCCCAGAGAGCTGTGGAGGCTGGGTCATTGAATGTATTTAAGGTGGAGATAGATAGATTTTTGAACGATAAGGGAGTGAAGGGATAGGGCAGGGAGCATAGCTTTAAAAGTTTTGAGGCACCATCCCAGGAGAATGAGAATGGCTCCATGGGAGAGGCACCTGCTGTCTTCTCTCAGGATGGCAGCATCCCTGCTCCCCCGCCAGCACTCCATCAAGCCCTTGTTGGTGCCACAAAGCCATCTGGAGGAGGGGGTGGAAGCACTTATCTTCTCCCCAAAACTGTCCTCTCTTCCCTTCAGTGTCGGGTTTCCTGGGTTAAACCTGCAAAACAGGTTAAATCCGAGGTAGCTAGCCTCATTCAAATGTTTAATTGGCCAACCTACCTCCCCGGGAATGGATTGGCTGCCTGCCCCTTGTCACACCCCCGTTAAGCCTGCAAGTGGGCAGATTAAAGTGGGGCTCGAGATTTTTAATGTTTTAACATCTCACCCGACCCCAACCCGCCTGTTTTGCACGGGGTGTGGGGGAGGGGAGGGGGAGTTAAGATGCAGCCCATTGACTGGCACCTCTCTCACACCCAGAAAGGCAGACCACTGCTGGAAGAAGTTCAATGATATGAGGACAGGCAATACAACACAACACAACAGTCACTCTCACGTTCTACCTTAGACACTGAGAACCAACAAACTGTTCGCACTCTAGACTTAATAGTTGTACCAATAACCCTTCACACTATACTGTGGGTCAAGGGTTCACAAACTCTATCTTGCAATATGTGTTGCCAACTCCTTAAACAGCAATTACCTTGCACACACAACTTTAAAATCACTTCCTCCACTTTAACAGAGTGATATTGAATCCATTGCTTCCTGGGAGACAGCCGTCAAGTGCTTTTTCTCTGAGCTAATCCTCGCAGTGGAAATGTGCAGAATAAAAACAAACAGTTTTTGGATGGTACATTGCAAAAAATCTCTTTTTCACAGGAAAATATATCTAATAATATGGAATAAAAAAAACAGTTCTAAATGTACATATAACTATCAGAGAAGGGTCATCTGAGCTGGACAAGACAATAGTTGAGGGTGAAAATCTTCTTTTATCAAAGGAATGGAAGAATGTCTATTTTTGTTTGTAAAGAAAACCACATGCTCATAAATGGGTGGGGGTAGAATTTCCATGGATTTCTCTCGATTTCCTGCCATAACTTTAGCGGAAGATCAGTGGAAATCTCAGAGAAACGGTGAGCCTTGACTGATTTTCATTTTCTTATACCAGGGGACTGAGGCCAACTTTAGTATCTATTGAGGTCTGGTAACTCAGCACAGACTGGAGACCAAATGTGGGATTTGCCTGGTTAGAATGGCTTCATTTCTCATTGGATAACTCATTGAGCCATTTAGGGATACCATGGTGACAAAATGAAGCATGGTATTGGTTTGTTTAATTCTATTGAGGTACATAAGAAATGAAAAACCAACCTCACTCACAGAAGCACATGCCCTGGATTCATCTGATACAACAGCAGCAAAATTTAGACATTTTGCCTGAAGCAAGTGCTCCTGGGAAGGGCCAACCCATCTTGACTTTGTTCACATGTGCTGGCAGGATTTTTGAAGTTTAATATGGTTATGAACGCTGCTTCGTTCTAATCATTTTCTGGAAAATATTTCTCAGTCTTGTTGGTTCAAACTGGGGGGGCGGGGCGGGTGGGGAAGGGATAACCAATAAGCTGAAATGACTGTGTAGTGGGTTCTCTGAATGATTCCTGGGCATCTTATGAATTGCCGAGCTTTCCTAGTAAGTAAAAGGATTCTCCAGCACATAAGGAGCGAAGGACTCATCTATGGGAGCAGTCTGAAGCACGAAATACATAAGAAAAATATATCAAGAGTAATAACCCCACAAACATAACACCCTTGTAAATACATATTGGGGGCAATTTTCTGAGTACACGCTAGTGACGGAGAACTTCACCTGCTGCCAGGACATGTTGGAAAATCAGTATGGTGCGATTCCTGCTATTTTCTGTCCATTGTTTGCCATGGACAGAAAACAAGTCAGCAAACCCACAAATTCCAATAAGCACAGTCACATAATGTAGGCAGACACTCCAGTGTAGCACCGAGGGAGCACTGAACTGTCGGAGGTGCTGTCTTTCACTTAAATCAAGCCCCCATCTGTGCTCGCAGATTGATGTAAAAAATCCCGTGACGCTTTTTGAAGAAGAGCAAGGGAGTTCTCCCTGGAGTCCTGACCAATATTTATCCCTCATCCAATACCTAAGACAGAGTTATCTCATTGCTGTTTGTGGGACCTTGATGAGCACAAGTTGTGTTTCCTGGATTACAACAGTGATTACATTTTAAAAGTACTTCATTGGATGTAAAGCACTTTGGGTGGTGAAAGGCTCTATATAAATGCAAGTTCTTTTCTTTAATCATTATATTTATTGATAAACTCCCTTTTCACCTTATTGGAAGTTTTTTCATTACTCTATCCATCTTATAAGAACATAAGAAATAGGAGCAGGAGTAGGCCATTTGGCCCCTCGAGCCTGCTCCACCATTTAATAAGATCATGGCTGATCTGGTCATGGGCTCAGCTCCACTTCCCTGCTCGCTCCCCATAACCTTTTGTTCCCTTATCGCTCAAAAATCTGTCTATCTCTGCCTTAAATATATTCAATGACCCAGCCACCACAGCTCTCTGGGGCAGAGAATTCCATAGATTTACAACCCTCGGAGAGAAGAAATTCCTCCTCTTCACAGTTTTAAATAGGCGGCCCCTTATTCTGAGACTATGTCCCCTAGTTTTAGTTTCCCCGATGATTGGAAATATCCTCTCTGTATCCACCATATCGAGCCCCCTCATTATCTTATATGTTTCGATAATGAGTATAGGCCCAACCTATCTTCATAAGTTAACCACCTCATCTCCGGAATCAACCTAGTGAACCTTCTCTGAACAGCCTCCAATGCAAGTATATCCTTCCTTAAATACAGAGACCAAAACTGTACACGGTACTCTAGGTGTGGCCCTACCAATACCCTGTACAGGTATAGCAGGACTTCTCTGCTTTTATATTCTATTCCCCTTGCAATAAAGGCCAACATTCCATTTGCCTTCCTGATTACTTGCTGTACCTGAATACTGTATTTTTGTGTTTCATGCACAAGGACCCCAGGTCCCTCTGTACTGCAACACTTTGCAATTTTTCTCCATTTAAATTATAATTTGCTTTTCTATTTTTTTCTGCCAAAGTGGATAACCTCACATTTTCCCACATTATACTCCATCTGCCAATTTTTTGCCCACTCACTTAGCCTGTCTATTTGCTTTCGCACCCATCTTTGTTTCAACAGCAAATTTGGTTACATTAGACTCGGTCCCTTCATCCAAGTCATTAATATAGATTGTAAATAATTCAGGCCCCTGCACCAATCCCTGCGGCACCCCACTAGTTACCATTTGCCAACCGGAAAATGACCCATTTATCCCAACTCTCTGTTTTCTGTTAGTTAGCCAATCCTCTATCCATGTTAATATATTACCCCCAAACCAGTGAGCTCTTATCTTGTGCAGTAACCTTTTATGTGGCACCTTATCGAATGCCTTCTGGAAATCCAAGTACACCACATCCACTGGTTCCCCCCTATCCACCCTGCTCGTTACATCCTCAGAGAACTCCAGCAAATTTGTCAAACATGATTTCCCTTTCATAAAATCATGCTGACTCTGCTTGATTGTATCATGCTTTTCCAAATGTCCTGCTACTGCTTTCTTAATAATGGACTCCAGCATCTTTCCAACGACAGATGTTAGGCTAACTGGTCTATAGTTTCCTGCTTTTTGTCTACCTCCTTTTTTAAATAATCAGTCTTATATCTGAAGATTTCTCATTGCTGATCCATCGGCCCATTTACTAACTTTTCTGCCCACTTAGTTTGGGGCATATCCCTTCTTATCTCACTGAACTTTGTTCTTTTCAAGTCCAACACCCTAATCTTTAACTCTTTTCTATTCTTTTCTATTTTGATATTAAACCTAACAACATTATGGATGCTATTTCCCAATTGTTCTCCTATTGTCACATTTCCTCTTGTGGCTTCATTGATACGTGTGTCAAAAGCAGTCTTGCATTGCAGATAACAATTCATTCTCTAGGCCACTTGGACAATCTCAATTTATATTCGTTGTTTGAAATCCCCCATTCAGATAATCCTATTTTCATACATCCTCATTATTTCTATATAAACTCAATAATGAGTGAGATAATATGATTTAACAATAATAAGTATTATCATTCTACACAATCTATCACCCACAGTTTATCAGTAACACAATGGCAACCAAAATATTGTGTATATCAGAATCATACTTTTAGTTATCTTATAACTTACATGAGAGTTTCTGGTGTGTAATTTTAATACTCCAGAAATGAGGGCTGGGCTTTTTTAACTCCCAAGCATCGTTTAAATCACACCGGCGACTTCCTGTCCACTAACACTAGATAGAGTGCGGGATCAGCTGCCAGGACCATTCCACATGGGTTTTGCGATCTAAAGCTTACCTTTTTGTTGAAATTCTGCCCCTGATGGTCTTCCCCACTGCTCTCACCTGGCAGAAAACTCACTGGGGCTTCCCACTCAGGCCAGCTAATTAAAATTGCAGTCATATCCCGAGTACATCATTGGGACCCTACATGTATTTGCAAAAAAGGACCCGACCAGCTTTGAGCGGGTGTCATTGTCACTTCCTCAGTTGAGCAGGTTAAAATTGGGAAACAATTGGCATCTCCAAAGCAGGTAAGTAACTTGGGCAATTTTAACTGCTGAGTCACCCAGTTTCCATCATGGAAGTAAGGTTAAAATTTCATTCAAAGATTAATAGAGATACAGGGAAGGAGTAACAGAGATCAATGCATATTTTGACCACTTAATGAGGACAGTGGGAGCCCAGATGTCGGAGGACAGCGGGAGATGGGAGGACGGCGGGAGGTCAGAGGACGGCGGGAGGTCAGAGGACAGCGAGAGGTCAGAAGACAGCGGGAGCCCAGAGGTCGGAGGACAGCAGGAGCCCAGAGGTCAATGGGAGATCGGAGGTCAGAGGACAGCAGCAGGGTCGTGGCCCAGGAGCAGCGCAGCATAGACCAACAGCGGGATTGTGGCCCAGGATCAGCGTAGCACAGGCCAACAGTGCGTTTGTGAGACTGCAGTTGCATCCTACAAAACCCAGGGATAGAGGCCCTGTGGGAAGGAGAAAGGAGGACAGTAGGAGTATGCGTATGTCTATGAACTAGGCCCATAATGCAGAGCCTGGTCTCCAATTGTCTTGGATCCCCTTGCCACTGGACCAAGACCTTGCTCTGTCAAGCCCGTGTGGTAGTTGGTGAGCAACGGCCACCCCATGTTAAAAGAGCCCATGCACAGGCATCTTCCACACTTTAAGATGAAGTTCAGGACCTGGAACATCAGGACCCTTATGGACAACCCTAACAGCAACAGACCGGAACACCGCACCGTTATTGTTGCCCGGGAACTCGAGCACTTCAACATTTGCATCGCTGCCCTAAGCAAGACCCGGCGGGCAGGGGAAGGCCTGCTCAAAGAACAAGGTGGTAGCTACACCTTCTTCTGGAAAGGTAAACCAGAAGCAGAACGCCGCCTCCATCGGTTTGGCTTCGCCGTAAAAGACGAACTAGTGGGCTGCCTCAGAGACTTCCCCTGCGGGATAAATGAATGCCCCATGATTCTTCAGCTGACCCTAGCCCGGAACCAGTGCACTATAGTCTTCAGTGCATACACCCCAACACTGGAAGCTACAGACAAGACCAAAGAGGAATTTTACTCCAGCCTCGACAATCCCTGTCTCGAGCCCCAACGAGCAACAAGCTGATCCTCGTTGGCGACTTCAACGCCAGAGTCGGAAAGGACACTGACCTCTGGGGAGGTGTGATCCAGAGAGTGGGATGGCATCCTCCTCCGGACAAAATGCTTAGAACACAGCCTCGTCATAACTAATACCCTGTTCCGTCAGGAGGACAAATATAAAGTTTCATGGCAACACCCTCACCCCAAGCACTAGCATCTGCTAGATTACGTCATCGTCCGAGTGAGGGACCGCAAAGACGTGCGCATCACCCGCGCCATGACAAGAGCTGACGACTGCTCGACTGACCACCACCTAATTCGCTCTGTCAGCACCATCAACATTGCCCCAAAACAGCAACGGCAACAGAAACAATGCCGTAGGAAAATCAACACTGTTGCACTCAAAGATCCTGCTAAGAAAGCCCTACTCAGCCAGTGCCTCACTACCAACCAGATGACTCCCAGAGACACAGAGTGTCCACAGCGCCTGGTCTGCACTCAAGACCTCCATAATCAGCACCTGCGAAGAGACAGTCGGTCACTCGACCAGGAAATACCAAGAGTGGTTTGACGAGAACGACCAGGAGATCCAGGAGCTAATACGTCACAAACGCAAGGCATTCTTGGACTGAAAACAGCAACACAGCTCGAGGGCAAGAAAGCAGCTCTACAGATATCTGAAGGCCGAGGTCCAACAAAAAACCCGTGACCTAAAGAACAGATGGTGGGTGGAGAAAGCTCAGGAAATCCAGCAGCTAGCCGACAACCACAACATGCGATGATTCTTCAGCGCAATCAAGACGACCTATGGCCCAAGCACCCAAGGCCCTACCCCACGACTGGTCAAGAACGGAGAGGTGCTCATCAATGACAGAGAGGCAGTCTGTGCCCGCTGGAAGGAGCACTTCAAAGATCTCCTCAAGCGAGACTCTGTCTTCGACGCGAGTGTCCTCGACTCCATCCCACAGCATGCCACCCGCCACCATCTCAGCACAACCCCAGCCCAGCACGAGGTTAAAAAGGCCATCCGACAACTGAAGAACAAGTCATCAGGAGCAGATGGAATCCCCGCCAAAGCACTAAAACGTGGCGGAGAAGCACTACTGGCGTGGATCCATGACCTCATCTCTCTCATCTGGAAGGAGGGGATCATGCTAGGAAATTTCAAAGACACTGTAATTGTGACCATCTTCCAGAAAAGGTGACAAGTCCGACTGCGGTAACTACAGAGGAATCTCCCTGCTGTTGACCACCGGGAAAATCATCGCAAGAATCCTCCTGAATCGCCGCCTTCCTGTGGCTGAAGAACTCCTCCCAGAGTCGCAATGCAGATTCCGCCCACCAAGGGGCACAATGGACATGATCTTTACCGCGCAGAGAAATGCAGGGAATAGCACCAACCCCTGTACATGGCCTTCTTCGACCTCACAAAAGCCTTCGACACTGTCAACCGTGAGAGATTATGGAGCATCCTCCTCTGTTTCGGCTGCCCTCAAACGTTTGTCACCATTCTCCACCTGCTCCACGATGACATGCAAGCCGTGATCCTGACGAACAGATCCACCACAGACCCATTCCACGTTCGAACCGGGGTCAAGCAAGGCTGTGTCTTCGCACCAACGCTCTTCTCGATCTTCCTTGCTGCAATGCTCCATCTCATCCTCGGCAAGCTCCCTGCTGGAGTGGAGCTAAATTACAGGAGAAATGGGAATCTGTTCAACCTCCGCCACCTCCAGGCCAGATCCAAGGTCGTCCCATTCTCTGTCATCGGACTACAGTACACAGACGCCACCTGCGGCTGCGCACACTCAGAAGCCGATCTCCAAGCCATCGTCAACACCTTCACCAAGCACAGGCTTTACTCTAAACATCCGTAAGACAAAGGTCTTCTACCAACCTGCCCCCACCACACAGCACTGCCCCTCGGTTATCAAAATCCACGACGAGGCCTTGGACAATGTGGACCATTTTCCATACTTCGGGAGCCTACAGTCAACAAGGGCAGACATCGATGACAAGGTCCAACACCACCTTCAGTGTGCCAGTGCAGCCTTAAGTCGCCTGAGGTAGAGAGTGTTTGAAGACCAGGACCTCAAACCCGACATCAAGCTCATGGTCTACAGAGCAGTGGTGATAACCGCCCTCCTATATGGCTCAGAGACATGAACTATGTACAGCAGGCACCTCAAAACACTCGAAGTATCACCAAACGCTGCCTCCGCAAGATCCTGCAAATCCATTGGCAGGATAGGCGCACCAACATTAGTGTCCTCGCTCAGGCCAATATCCTCAGCATCAAAGCATTGACGATGCTTGATCAGCTCCGCTGGACGGGCCACATCGCTCACATGCCTGATACGAGATTCCCAAAACAAGCGCTCTACTCTGAGCTCTGACACAACAATCAAGCCCCAGGTGGGCAGAGGAAACGGTTCAAGGACACCCTCAAAGTCTCCTTGAAAAAATTTAACATTCTCACCGACACCTGGGAATCCCTGGCCCAAGACCGCCCAAAGTGGAGGAAAAGCATCCGGGATGGCGCTGAACACCTTGAGTCTCTTCGCCGAGAGCAAGCTGAAGCCAAGCGTCAACAGCAGAAGGAGCGCGTGGCAACCCAGGCACCTCACCCACCTGTTCCTTCAACCACCGTCTGCCTCACCTGTAACAGAGACTGTAGGTCCCACATTGGACTCTTCAGTCACCTGAGAACTCATTTTTAGTGTGGAAGCAAGTCATTGTCGACTCCGAGGGACTGCCTACGATGAATGACCAGGATTGAGAAATCCTGAAAAAATAAATATAGTGATTGTTGTTTATGTGGCTAAATATGATGGCCATTTTGTGTTTAGCAAGATGCCACAAACAACAATGTGCAGAACGTTTAGGCAATCTGGCAATTTTGATTGAGAAGGGAATATTGGACAGCACACCGGAGAATAGTGCCACGGATCATTAACATCCAGCCACAGCACTGGAACAAGGAGATTGGGCCTGGGTTGAATCCAAATCCTTGAGTAGCTTTACACCCACAACCACCTGACAAAATAATTATATTAAAATGTGTGTATAATGCGCACTTTGCATGTCACATTTATTTCCTGTAACTCTTTCCTGTCATATTTTGTTGCTAGCACCCTATTATTATGAAATAGCATATCCTTGGAATCACCGTGAGCTATGTCACAGGGAATTTGCTTTTTAAAATAATAAATAGAATAAAACAGATTAAAGCTGTAAACATTTACAATTTTGAATTCTCCAGGGATATGCATGCTTTGAGTGTCCTAGAATAACAGCCCATTTCTGGAATATGTGACTGTTACAGTTTGGGAAGAGGCCTAGGAGCAGCTTTTGCATGAGAACCCAAAGCTCTTGAGCTGGTCTTAGGTCTGCAGCTGATACCACACCAGCAAGTCAGTGCAATGCTACACTAGTCGTGATTAACTTTAAAACTTGTACAGGTCATCAAAAATACATTTCTCAACTCTGGCAGAATTTTTAGATGCATATTCAGTCAACAGCTTAACGTGCAGCCTAACCTGAAGAAATGCAGACACTTTGTTCTCTGCAGCAGACTACCCAGTAACAGGAAGCCAACTCTCTTCCTGTTGTTTAAAAGAACAAACAAGTACAAAGCATTTATTTTGTTTTCATGCTTCTCCCAATGTGAATTATTGCTACCCGAGCATTTTAAGCATCTTTTCCCCAGGGCTAAATAGTGACATTTAAAAGATTTTTTTTTAGAAAGTGTAATTGCGAGGATAAAAGTGTGACTTTTTTGCTTTAAAAAGGAAAATTGTGCTCATGCACATACATGAAACTGTGCAACCTATGGGTTTTAGTGGTTTTGGTCAGAGGTTAGCCGAAAAGGGATTTTACCAGCATCCATTTTACTATTACCAGGCCTGAAGAAATTCCAGAGAGTCATCAAAGAGGAAAATGTAATATTATTCATTCATCGCAAGGTACAGAAAATTAAACTAATGACTACTGAACACTCCCACGATTTCCCCCAAGGAGGGTATAAATTTAGATATCTTCAGCAATGGTTAACATAGTACTCTGAAATTAACTACTGTCAGTCTCCTGCCTTCAGAAGAAATGACTGCTGTAATCATGAAGAGGTTTCTGTGCACGTTCTTCATGGTGCTAACTTGTACCATTTTAACAGGTGGTGTACCTGCAAGAGAAGCAGCCCTGAAAGAAATGCTTCGTTCTGCTACACATCTCCAGCACATTGGAAAGGTATGGTTTTAGCCTTTGAGTATGTGATGGCATCTTTAGTGTTACAGCTCTTATTTATTTTTTTGCAAATATTGAAGTTTAATGGTTTTGCATTGTATAATTCTAGGATTCATGGGGCCCTCTACTCACTCCAGTAAACTTAACGGTAAGCATTTATTTAAATGTTTTGATTAAAAAGTTAAACTGTACTATCTACATCAGGATTAAAACAGAAGTACACAAATTTTAATCTATATTGATGATATACTTATTTGAAAATATAAAGAAAAAGAAAAATGTTATACAATGAAATACAGATCACTAATCCAGGCTATTGAGAGTATTTCTTTGGTGAATGTTAAATTGATGATAATAGTAATTCGTTCTTGCACTAGTTTTTCAATAAGTTGTGAAGAATGCCACATCATTTTGAAAAGGGACTGCATATAAAATGATAAAAGTTGTATAAGTAGATGAATAAAGAATGTAGCACCAGAAACAAAATCCAATTTGAAGAAAAGAACACTTGATGTGCGGTAAAGTACAGGGCTACGGACCAAGAGCTGGAAAGTGGGATTAGACTGGATAGCTCTCCAGTCTAATCCCACTTTCCAGCCAGCACAGGCAGGATGAGCCGAATGCCCTCCTTCTGTGCCGTAAATTTCTATAATTTCAGACTATAAAACAGAGCATTTTCATTAGAGAATCAGATAGAGATTTTCATGTTAAAAATGATTACTGAACTGTTATAAAAAGCACATATTTATTCCATTGACTCAGGGATATTAAATCCAATCAGCAGTTTGCTGTGATTTTGAAATATGGTTTTATATTTCTTTTATATTTGGCCAACACTTAACTGTTACATTATCACTTTACAGTTAAGGTTAAAAAAAAATCTTTTTGTACTAAATAGTATTTGTGGCAGAAGTAGAAAAATATTGAAGTACTTGAGCTTAATGTAGATTGCAATAGCAAGCATTAAGCATTTGTAAGCATATTCTTTCGGTGAATACAGTTGGATTTTTGGATCATAAAAATTAATTTTTCAGTCGAGAGCCACAGCAGTAAACCTTTGCCCTTATCAGTCGCAAATAGTAAATATGATAGGCATAGCTGAAACTGAAAGCTAAGCATGATTTTACACTCTTGGTCACTTGCTTATTTTAATAGCTTGAAAACTAGCCCCAATGGCCCGTAATTTACAGTCAGCGGTGAAGCAAAGACAGTCGCCGCTGGCCCCGAAGAAAGCTGCCCACGAAGGTCTCATGATCTCTGTGGCTTTTCCGACGTGTAGCGTAGTGGGAATTCCATAGCACGAGCTGCTGTGACGTTAACAAGCGGTCTAAGCAGCCAATCACAATGCAGAATTCTCACAGACAGGGAACCTGACTTTTTAAAAATGTTATAGAGAGCAAAACAAATGCGTGGGGAAAAGGTAAACCTGAAATAAATATGAACTTTTTTTAAAAATATAAAACTTTAAAAAAATTTCTAAAAAATTGTAACTTGACATTTCACAAAATTATAATCAGGTTTTCGGGTCCATAAACATTGCCTAGCAGTTGATACGCTGTTAAAACCCCAGTTACACCAAATCCAACCATGTCTAACTTTTAATAGGGTATTTAACAGCAATATTACCGTGGAAAAGCTGATGTTTTCATCAGTTTCACTGATTTCCCTGATTACACCGATTGCCGGCTGTGTGGGGGGCATGGGCAGGGACAGGGGACAGTGCGGGCCCACAGCACAGCCAGTGTCGGAGCGGTGAATGACTGACCGCAACTTCCGGATTTCCGCGCTAGGATGCGCATGCACTAAATCCTGAAGTTGCAGTCAGTTTCAAAGGGGTAATAACAGCAAATGCTGTTCGTTCGCTGTTATTACCCACCGCAAATTCCGGGCCAATATTTCAACTTATATTTTTACACCAATAGCATTTTCTGAAATGGAAAACATTTCCATTTTCCCTCCTATTTTTGGCAAAAATTCTTGCATCCCTGCTCATTAAGATGCTGCCTGTCACAGGGCTATGCATCATGTAAATTATATCCTTTTATTCTAATTTTTCCAATTTTTCATTCTGCAGCTTGATTGCTTTCTGCCCTACTTGAAAGGATTGAAGGAGTTGATCACAAAGTGTAAAGACATTGGCAAAGATGGACAGAGCTGCAAAAGTAACATAATGATCATAAGAATTAATACGAGACTATGGAGAAATGTAAGTACAAGATCAAGTACAAGTCTTCGTACCACAATGCTAATTGGATCTGAAAAGCTAGCACTTGTTGTCAAATATAATAATCTATTTCAATTAAAATGTATTTCTTCTTCAGCATTATTTAGCCCTTAAAAACAATTATCTTTCTTGAAACACAAAAACAGAAACAAATACCTGTAAGGTGGATTGTACAAACACATTAACAGTAGATGGCAGTACGCTAAAGTGTTAGCCACCTTAGTCCATAATGAGGATACTGTCGCTTTAAAATAATGTACTAATAACTGTAATCTTATTTCCAGAAAAAATGGCCAGAATGTGAATGTGAAAAGAAGAACTTCACTGACTTCATGTCTCACCTGATTTCGTTCTTACAGAGAAAGCACAGAGAATTAAATCCAAATTTACATGATGTTCTTGGAACAAAATAAGGCATTTTTAAACTATGCATGTCGACAGTAAAGCTAACACCAATTAACTTGATGTTTAAGATTGGAAAATAATATTTTAATATTTAATTTATTGTGTTTTTATAATCATATGAAGGCTGCTCTTAAAATTGTAAGAAAATTACTAACTGCTCACAGCTGGTGCTGAATGTAAGTCTGTTGCACGAGCTGTGTTTGATAACGTGCCTGAACTTAGCCTTGTTTATACCAATTAAATAATCGTGTTTTGTAAACAAAGCTATTTTTAGATGGAGAACTGTGATGTCAATATTTATAACTTATTCAAAAATATCATAATATATGTTAAGAGTACCCTGTATTTAACTTGCCTTATTTATATATGACTTGTATTTTTACTATAAGTTATTGCAGTTGCTGCTGTTGTATTTAAAATTTATGATGTTTTAATTCAAGCTATGAACACAAATAAAAGTGGTGAACTATATTTTATTGTGTGTCATTAAGACCTATGGTTTCACATACCAGCAAACTTGGTAACTGGGATTTGTCTCAATGCAATACCATAGCTTTTTTTAATGGAGCACTGGTCAAAGATACCCACAGCTTTCTGTCATTTTTAACCCAAAGGTGACACAACCTCAAAGGACAATTTTTGTTCCTCATACATTATTAATCAATATTTCACATAAAATGCAAGTGATGTAACTTAATGTACTATCAGAAACCAGTGGGAAAAAGTTACTTAACTACAAAATATAAGTAGATTTCCCAACTGGCATTGGAGTGGGGTCTTTATTTTAGAGGGAAAAAATTAAAAGCCTTAATGCAAAATGTCTGAAATCATAAATATTTCTGTACAATAGACTTTTGGCGGTCTGCAATAGAAAATAAAATGCCTATCTAAACCAAATGAAATTAACCAATCAGTGCTTACAGAAAACTTTTGAGATTTTGGGGCGGTAATGGCGACGGGGTGGCCCTGATTGGGGTGCAAAATTAGGCGCTACACAAGGAGTTTTCGTGCCCCAGCCAAAAATCGCGGCATTAAAAAAGATCGACACTTCGCAATGCAATCTTCCCGGGCGCAGGTCGGTGATTTCCTTTGCGCAGGCGCAGGTGATCCAGACCACCTCCAACACAGAGGGAGCGATGGTGCAGCAAGAGGGGAGACAACGTGCACGCCACTTTCCTCCAGCGGCTGCTGAGGCGTTAGTGCAGGCCATAGAGAGGAGGTGGCCTGCACTCCATCTAGTGGGTGGAAGGAGACCCATGCCCAGCATCTTCAAGAGGATGTGGAGGGAGATTGCTCAGGAAGTGTCAGCGGCAGACACGGTGGCCAGAACTGGCACACAATGATGCAAGAAGTTCAATGACCTCACGAAGTTCGTCAGGGTGAGTACCCTTCACATTTATGTAGGCCTGCCATGGTTGCAAGATCAGTGTGTCACACAATGTTAAGTCTTTGATGGAGCTGCCCCTTCTCTATGTGTTACAGGCCATGGTGTGGTTTGTTGAAGCCACCTGAAAGCTTGAGGCTCACTTCTCCATCCATACCCTCTGCATTTAGGATGCACATACCCTCTTGTCCTCTAATCATTGTCAACCCTCCTCGCACTCCATTCCCAGTGTTGATGTGCATTGTCCAAACATCACCCTGAGCCGCTATGCTACCTGCCTCTCACCTCCTCCCAGTCTTTCCAAACCCTCAGTCAACAGCCACACAGACTGAACTGAACACATTTCCACATCCACACAGTGGCAGCTATTGAACTGTGGAAGGCACATGTGACACAAGAGGAGGTGGACACTTACTGAACCCTTCTTCTTGCTCTTGTTGCAGGCCAAGCTTTCCCATAATAGGAGGGAGCGACATTGCACCTCAGGCGGACAGTCTGAACTGCAGGAGCTGACAGAGGTCGAGCAGAGAGTGTCGGCCCTCATGGGCACCCCAGTTCACGCGGTGGCCGGCGGCGAGGCCGAGCCCCCTTCAGGTAGTGACGGTATGTGAATGGCACTTGCGATTGATGTACTTCCTTGACCCCTAATATCAAGTGGCCTAGCCCCTTTACATATACATGTCCAATGCTACCTACCTCTTATCAGCCTGCCCCCTCCCCTGCTACTAACCACAAGTCTGTTGTTTTGTGCTGAGAGATAAGCAGCCAGAAGCGCGCCAGCCTTCCAATGAGTCATTGACATCTGGCCATGGGGGAGATGGTGAGGGAGGGGAGGACAGTCTGCTACCTCAGCGTTAGACCCCATCAGTCCTATCATATGGGGACACAGCATCAGGGGAGTACGGTGACTTCAAGGGGTTTGAAGACTCTGAGACACCCGGTCCCAGTGGCCTACAGCAATGCCCAGTGGGAGGGAAAGCTCGGAGGCCAGCTCCGCAGAGGGTGAATCGCCACAGTAGTCCTGCTCAGGCACAGACAGACGTGGACCTGGACATGGTGGCAATGTCCAGGGAGAACACAAAAATACACCGCGAGCTCATGGGTGCATTGGGTAGGGTCCTGCAAAGCATAGACAAACTTGTTGTGAGAGTGGCGGAGGACTCCAGCGTGCCCATCCTTGCCCGCACAGAGGCAGATGGGCTCCAGCAGTGACAGTGGCGTTCCAGAGTGTGTGGCGTATGCCATGGGTGACTTTGCAGCAGCGATCGCATCGCAGGCACAATCTAGACTCCAGCTGGGTGATGTCATGCGATCACTGACTGCTGCCATCCTCTCTCTGCTGAAGCAGGCCAGCAAGTTGTGGTCACACATCGTGCTCTGGATGCTGAGGCCCAGCCCCATGTAAGTGTCAGTGGTTCCCAGGAAATGGAAGGTGCTGTCCTTCCTCAGGATGACAGCATTCCGACTGCCACCACTAACTCTCCAACCATGCACTTAACGCAGTGCACTCCTGATCCATCAGAGACTGCTGCCAATGATACTGAGGCATAGCAGTCCATAGCCAGGCCTTACAGACCCAGAGCTGGTCCAGGGCGTCGTCCTAGGCCATCTGCACTGTCTGCCCCTCTAACACAGCAGCCCTCAAACAGCCTTGCTGTAGGCACTGAGGCCACATTGAGGAGGAGCAGCAGGTGTGGGAGGGACGGGGGGGCGGGCATGGAGAAAGCGCAGGACAAGCTAAATAATGTGTAGGACAAGGTTGTGGAGATGCCCTGATTTTTGTTCATTACGCTTGTAAATAGTTACGTTGATTTAATGAACTTCATTGTTGGTCAGTGCCATATTGTATGGTTCTCTTTTGGAGGGAGGGGGGTGTTTGTTACTTTGTTGCAGTAATACGTCTCTTTGATCCTTTGCCATTGGTGTCTTGTGTATTATTCCAACGTTCACTGGAGATGTGCTTTTATGGGGGCACATAACATGTCCAGTATTAGCTACATCCATCCCTCAGCTTCCTCCATTATGAGCTGGCGATGTGTGATTCTTGGTCCAGCAGCATCTCCACGCTGCCTCCCCCATGAATGATGTGGCTATCCAATCGGGGCCTCACCAGACTCCTCTTCATCATCCTCTGCCTCCTGAGGTGGGTCTGCAATCCTCACTGGCAATGCCTGGCCCCTCATGATGGCCAAGTTGTGCAGCATGCAGCACACCATAATGAATTCAGACGCTTGTTGAGGGAAGCATTGAAGGTTGCCTCCAGAGCGGTCCAGGCATTGGTCTGCCTGTAGGAGATGGCATATGTCGGAAGCGCAGCCTTCTCACCCACTGCACTGCAGAGAGCTGGGGGTATGAGTATTGATGCCTGTAAAACCGTGGTGGGTAAGCCCTCCTCCCCAGATGTCTTCGGCCTTTCCTCATGCGTGGCCCGACATGGCCAAGAGCCCTTGTTTTATCCTGACGTCGTCTAGCAATACCATGGAAGCTGATGCGCTGGCGAACTAGTAATGCCTCCATTAAATTATTTCACTGAAGATGTAAGGACACTCACCGTAATGACAGATAAAAATATTGCTTTCAAGTCACAGCTTCATGCAGCGTGATGTGCGCAAACGTCACAGTCAATGTGACCTGCGATGTCGGATCCTCCTCCCTCAAATTAAATACGCCGCAAATACCGCCTACTGGACCGTGTGACCTCCTGGTTTTTCAGGTGTCTCCTGGGGCGGGCGTATAATGCAGCGTTCGGGCCCAATGTTGCATCCGGGGCGCTAGTGGAGCATTGCATGATGATTGATGTCATGATCTCAGTGAAACTAGAGGGCGGGGCGGTAAGCTTTGTTCCGCCGCAAATCCTGAGCCAAATTTGCCAACCGGGTGGTAAAAGCTGGCCGCCTGCCGTAATGCCTAATAACACCCTTTACCACCCCTCCGGGGCGCTACCAGAGGTGCAAAAGAGCTGAAAATCCAGCCCTTGACCACCACAATTTAAGCCACAGCCAAATAGAAAATCTACAAGCCTCTTTTTACCTCTGGTTCTTTTGACAATCAACCTTAAATCTTTCTCCTCTTGTTATCGACCCTTCAGCCTTTGGAAACTATAAAAACAGTTTCTCTTTATTTATTCTATCCAAACACTTCATGATTTTAAACACCTCTATCAAATCTCCTCATAGCCTTTTCTGCTGTAAGGAGAACAATCCCCAGCTTGTCCAGTCTATCTACGTAACTGTATTCCCTCATCCCATTCTAGTAAATCTCTTCTGTACCCTCACCAAAGCCATCACGTTCTTCCTAAAGTGTGGTGCCCAGAATTGGACACAAGCTGGGGCTGAACTAGTGTTTTACATAGGTTTAGCAAAACCTCCTGGCATTTGTACTCTCTGCCTTTATTTAAAAAGCCGAGGATCCCATATGTTTTATTAATTGCTTTATTAACCCGTCCTGCCACCTTCAAATATTTGTGCATAAACACCCCCAGGTCTCTCTCTTCTTACACCCCTTTTAATGATCAAATGTCAGAATGTATCCCAGTACAGAAAGCACCCTGTGACTTTCTGACAAGCTACATTATTAGGGCATGATACCAATTTGAAAATAAAATGAAAACATTAACAAGTGATTTTTTTTTAAAAAGGAGAATGATTTGACTCCTAAGCACATAATAGCAATAAAATATTCAGTACTGCCGCTGGTGTGCTAATTCTTTTTTTATTTATCAATCAACCCTTGACCTGACATACTATAAAAGTAGAAATATTGACAGGGATAATACAAATGCAATGAAAATGTACTTATTTTGCATAAGTATACATCTGAATTAGGCAAAGGAGACAATACATGAATTAACAAATGGTGCAGATTCAACCCATATTAACAATTTACCTAAGTAAACAGAGCAAAATCATAACAGCTTCGAATTGTACTTTACACTTCTTTCCGAGAGACAATTATAGTTTCTTTACTTTTGTACCAAATGTAGCTTTACCTTCTGCCCAGCATCTAACATAAATTCAAATATGCAAATAATACTTCAATCTAACAATAATTGTCAAGTCTTACGCAGATGTGTTTCCCAAATAATAATTAAAAATAAAATAAACGTAAATGGGGTGAAATTGGACCTCGTTGTGGCAGTTTTCTGAGCAGAAAATAGGGGTACAAACGTTCAATTTAGGAGGCATGACCAACACCATATTGGTTCCAGTGCTGTAGAGATGTCCCTGATATTAGCCTAAAATAGGTTTAAGCCACTTGAATATGCTAATAAGGGGCCTAACGCCTCTTTCAGGATCCATGCTGAAAATTAATTTGCAAGCATCAGGTCTGCTCAAGATTACTTGGTCTACGTACAGCCTTATAAGGAGTCATTATAGGGACTGCTGGCGGCCACCACCAAAAATCTACATTTAAAAAAATATATTCACTTTAATGTAAATAACATTACTCCGGGTCACTGAGGGCATTCATCCTGATTGCCTCCCCTCCCCGATCCAGGACCTATGTGAGGTCTGCTGCCACGTCACAGATGCCCAACATTCATCCTCGCTTTGCCAGCAAGCTCCCTGAGGCTATGTGGTAAGCAACCACAGCTCACCGGTCTTATTAAAGTGAGGTCTGAGGTCCAATATTGATCGAGCCTCGGGCCTATTAGTTCAGGTGCTGGGATTATTCCCTGTGCTCAATTCACACTGGCAGGCTGGGACAAACCAGTTTCTACCCTTAGCCCAGAAACCCTTTAAAAAAACTTTATTTCTGACTAAACTCTAGAACTAAGGCAAGCTAAGACATGAGTACGAAAGGGAATCAATATTAGTCATTTTTACATAAAGCCTTGTAGTTAATATGCAAAGATAAAACACATACCTAGCACCTTCTCCGTCAAGCAAGAAAAATAAGGTCAAGTGCCCCATTACAAGTTTTCTTTAATAATTAGTTAAGAATTAACATCAATATAATAATATCTTTATTGTACCAATACATACTCACTCCTTGTCTGACACCTTCACAATCAAGAATTTCCTTGTCTAACCAACATCCGATTTGCTGTAAAAATGTGCTCCAAAAACAAAATGACTGAAAACCATTGAAATCAAGGTGACATAGATTGCAAAACCAAATTACTATACAGGAAAAGATAAGGCATGCTTGCATTTGCTAAAATATCATTGCATAAATAACAGCAAAAAAGCGTTTTGTTTTGTTGCATTAATCACATTACTCTGAACAACCTTTTCCGGCTCATAGAGATCCAAAATATTTTTTTCTGACAAACAGATCTAAAATAATGTTCCATTTTACAAAGAAAATAATCCACAGAATTCAGCAATTTGAAGCGATTCCAATGGCCCTAGACATCCATTGGTGTCTGAAGTCCTTATTGAGATTTGCACAACCCTGCAGACCAAAGATGGTCAAAATTTTAAAGATCAACAGCCAGAAAATGACCATTGCATCTAATAGCGAGCCACAAGTTACAACTAAAGTGCACTAAAAGTGAGGCTCCACTGTTGTCAGCTCTGGAGATCATGTTATTTATGTTCAGGAGTGCCACTGATCGTGTGAGAAGCTTGCAGCTGCACTTCAGCTCAGTACCAACATTTTAAAGCACTTGTGTGGCACACCCTGGATAGTGGACTCAAGTGGAGACTTTGGATCAACACAGCAATTAAACCACTTGTGTGGTACACAACAACAACAGTATGGATTTCATCAACTTGTATACAGCACGCTTAACATAGGAAAACTTCATAAAGGCATAATCAAAAGAAAAATGGACTGCGACATTGTGTGCAAGCTCTCTGGCAGGCTGCTCAATGCACCTAGCATTTCCTGGTAGATGCCCACCAGCCATCTTCCGTAGGCTGTGACTTTGAAGTCTGCATCCGAGTCCTCTTTAGCAGAGTTAGAATGTGACCTCACCCTCCGGTGACCTGGCACCTATGACGTCCTATGCTCGTGCCCTAGCTCCTGTGTTCAAGGAGTCACCACGTGCAGATACCTCCTCTATAGGCCTCTAAATGCAACTGTGAGTATGCTCACAGGTTTTTGGAGCTGTTGCATTGTGAGTGGCTTAGTCAGTCACGTGATGTTCACAAGACTCAGTCAGTGGGTCTAGGTCAACCACGTTGAGGCATGCAGTTGTGAGCATAGTGGATGAACTGGCAATGTGTAGTGTGATTGTTAAACATTTGTTAATAAACCAACTAGGTCTTATCTGAGTTGGTGCTTGCGAGAGTCAAGTCAAGCGACAGTGCATCTTCTGAAAAACTGGGTTCCTCTTCCTCCAATGGCTGAGGGTCGTCAACAATCGAAGCAGCTCAAATGAATGAGATGGACATGGTTAGCTTGTGGTGTGAGTGAGAGGAGAGAGAAAGATATGATTGCTGAAAGCATCTGCAGCTTGTCATGCAGAGTGTGTGGGGTGAGGGAGAAATCAAAGGAGACAAAAAGGATTAGATATGAAGAAATCCTGAGCAACCTCTCCACCAGTAGCCTCGGCATCCACTCTGCCTCTTCCCATGTATGGACAGCAGGCTCTCTTCAAGGGGTGGGAAGTGGGGGAGAGGGGTCTACAGGTGGCCTCTTCCTCTTCTGGTGGGAGCCTGGTGTTGTGGGTGACTGTCTTCTGCCTGTGCATATTCTCTGAAATAGCTACCAATTAGTCCCTCTCCAGTGTTCTTTCCTCATAATCCTTCAAAGTTTTCCTTCTTAAATAGAGATCTAATTCTCTTTTGAAAGTTACTATTGAATCTGCTTCCACCACCCTTTCAGGCAATGCAATCTAGATCATAATAACTCACTGAGTAAAAAAAAACCCTCTCATCTCCCCCAACCATTTTTGTTAACTACCTTAAATCTGTGTCCTCTGGTTACTGACCCTCCTGCCAGTGGAAACAGTTTTTCCCTACTGTAATGTATGTACCTGTGAATATGCTCACAGGTTTGTGGAATTGTTGCATTGTGAGTGACTTAGTCAGTCATGTGATGTTCACAAGACTCAATAAAACCCCAGTCAGTTGGGTCTAGGTCATCCACGTTGAGGCATGCAGGTGTGAGCCTAATGGATGAACTGGCAATGTGTAGGGTGATTGTTAAACCTTTGTTAATAAACCCACTAGGTCTTAATAGCAATGCGTTGCTATGAATTTTTAAGCAAAGAACCCATAGAGCAAATACATTACAAAATGGTGACCAGGATGGGGCTTTCCCCATGAAGATTCTGAAATTGGCCGCAAACAGTCAATCTTTACCATAGATGTCGTTGATGATGACTTTCCAGTCACTACCTCTGTTATTGCAGAGCACGCACTGAAAGATGTCATGTTACAGTGGGCCTATGTATACACCATACGAGGGTGGTCTGAAGATCAGACGCGTTTAGCCGAGGGGATAAAACCCTTTTATCATTGTCGGTATGAATTATCATGTCAGCAGGGATGTCTAAAATAGAGCCTGAGAGTAGTCATTCCCAGTGCACTATGGTCCAAAGTCTTGACGGAACTTCAGAGTGAGCATGCTGGCATCGTAGGCATGAAAATGGTGGCCCAAAGTTTTGTTTATTGCCCTGGGTTGGATAAAGACTTAGTACACTTGCTTACTAATACTTCTATCTGTCAAGACTGTAGGACCGTGCCAGCTAAAACACCATTGCAAACATGGACTTGGCCAATGAGACCATTCCAAAAAATACATTTTGATTTTTGCGAGAGGGGCAGTGATAATTTTCTGGTTCTAATCGATAGCCATTTGAAATGGCTGGAGGTACGGCATATGGGATCATCTATGATTACAGAGCGAACATTGGATGAATTATGGGATATTTTTGCATGCCATGGCCTGCCCGAAGAAATGGTGTCAGATAATGGATCGCAATTTCGGTCCACGAAATTTGCGATTTTGCCAGACACAACGGTATCAAACACATGTTGGTAGCACCATATCATCCTGCTTCGAATGATGTAGCTGAAAGGTCGGTCAGGATTGTCAAGGAGGCTTTGTGGAAACAGGTTCTACAGACTGGATCATCGATGAGCATGAAGCATAGGTTAGCAAATTTTTTTTTCAAATATAGAACTACGCCCCATTCTACAACAGGGTGCACTCCTGCTGAATTATTGATGAAGCATAGGCTGAGGACGCATCTCAGTTTATTGCAACCGAACTTGTCTGATAAGGTAGAGAAGGCATAATCTGTGCAGAAACATCATTATCTTTAAAGAGCGGTGCTTTCAGAAGGGTGATCAGGTGAGAGTTCTCATTCCGTCAAAAAGAGTAAGTCCATGCAAATGGGACATTGGTACAATTATTTGGGTATGTGGCACCAAGCAGTACTTGGTCAAAATTGGTGAATACATCAGGAAGGTTTATGTGGATCAAATGTTTCTAGCGAGTTGTACCAGAAGTAGACGATTATGACTTGGATGATGATCAGATTGAGTTGGCAGGTCCAAGTACTTCAACGGACACAACGGTCACAACCTCATTATCCCCACCAGCTCAGATGCAGCTGACTGAAGGCGGTTCTGTGGGTATGGAACAACCTCACAAAGGCTCTGTATCTTCCGAGGGGGAGGTGGAGTTGGGGTTCAGTTGGGAAGATCAATGAGAAAATGCAAACCAACTCAACAGGATATTGATAACTGGGAGTATCAAAATCTTAGGAAGAAAGTGAACACTAGGACTGATGTAAGGCTTCCAAGAAAACTCAAGAAGTCGCAGGAAGATAGGGGTCAGGGATCCTGGGCTACACGCCCTGAAAACAGAACTTCCTGAGTCAAATAAGAATATAAAAAACAGGCATAGCCAGGCAACTGCAAAGAATTTGGGGGTCGGAGCAGGAGGAAGCTAAAAGCTGACAACAAAATACAGCAGTCGAATTTGTAAAATTGTAATCATGATAAGGAATCTTTTGAAATATTGTATAAATACCTTGCTTCTAAAAATAAAAGGGAAGCAGTGTAATGTATGCACCTGGGAGTATGCTCAGAGGTTTGTAGAGCTGTTGCATTGTGAGTGGCTTAGCCAGTCACGTGATGTTCACAAGACTCAATAATACCCCAGTCAGTTGGGTCTAGGTCATCCACAATGAGGCATGCAGTTGTGAGCCTAGTGGATGAACTGGCAATGTGTAGTGTGATTGTTAAACCTTTGTTAATAAACCAACTAGTTCTTAATAGCAATGTGTTGCTATGAATTCATAAGCAACGAACCCATGAAGCAAATACATTCATCAACATAGGCAGTCCCTCAGAGTCGAGGATGACTTGCTTCCACACTAGAAATTAGTTCTCAGGTGACTGAAGAGTCCAATGCAGGACCCACAGTCTCTGTCACAGGTGGGGCAAACGGTAGTTGAAGGAACAGGCGGGTGGGATGCCTGGGTGGTTGCCACGTGCTCCTTCCTCTGTCGACGCTTGGCTTCAGCTTGCTCTCGGTGAAGAGACTCGAGGTGTTCAGTACCTTCCCGGATGCTTTTCCTCCACTTTGGGCGGTCTTCGGTCAGGGATTTCCAGGGGTCGGTGTTTCATTTTTTCAAGGAGGCTTTGAGAGTGTCCTTGAAGCTTTTCCTCTGGGGTTCGCTTGCCATGTCGGAGTTCCGAGAAGAGTGCTTATTTTGGAAATCTCGTGTCATGTGGGCGATGTGGCCCGTCTAGCGGAGCTGATCGAGCGTGGTCAGTGCTTCGATGCTGGGGATATTGGCCTGAGTGAGGACACTGACATTGGTGTGCCTTTCCTGCCAATGGTTTGCAGGATCTTGCAGAGGCAGCGTTCTCCAGTGTTTTGAGGTGCCTGTTGTACATAGTCCATGTCTCTGAGCCATATAGAAGGACAGGTATCACCACTGCTCTGTAGACCATGAGCTTGGTGCCGGGTTTGAAGTCCTGGTCTTCAAATACTCTCTTCCTCAGGTGACCGAAGGCTGCACTAGCACACTGAAGATGGTGTTGGACCCCGTCGTCGATGTCTGCCCTTGTTGAGAGTAGGCTCCCGAGGTATGGAAAATGGTCCACATTGTCCAAGGCCTCGTCGTGGATTTTGATAACGGGGGGCAGTGCTGTGTGGCGGGGGGCAGGTTGGTAGAGGACAATTGTCTTAGGGATGTTTAGTGTAAGACCCATGCTCTCGTATGCCTTGGTGAAAGTATTGACAATGGCTTGGAGTTCGGCCTCTGGGTGTGCGTAGATGCAGGTTTTGTCTGCGTACTTAGTTTGATGACGGAGGATGGGATGACCTTGGATTTGGACTGGAGGCATCGGAGGTTGAACAATTTCCCGCTTGTCCTGTAGATTAACTCCACTACAGTGGGGAAGCTTGTTAAGGGTGAGATGAAGCATTGCAGCGAGGAAGATTGAGAAAAACATTGGTGCGATGACACAGCCTTGCTTGACCCCGGTCCAAACATGGAATGGGTCTGTGGTGGATCCGTTGGTCAGGATCACGGCTTGCGTGTCATCATGGAGCAGGCGCAGAACGGTGACAAACTTTTGAGGGGAGCCAAATCTGAGGAGGATGCTCCATAATCTCTCACGGTTGACAGTGTCGAAAGTTTTTGTGAGGTCGAAGGCGGCCATGTACAAGAGTTGGTGCCTTAGTGGGCAGAATCCGCATTGCGACTCTGGGAGGGGTTCTTTAGCCACAGGAAGATTCAAGAGGATTCTTGTGATGACTTTCCCGGTGGTCAACAGCAGGGAGATTCCTCTGTAGTTACCAAAGTCGTACTTGTCACCTTTCTGGAAGATGGTCACGATTACAGCGTCTCTCTCCTGGCATGATCTCCTCCTTCCAGATAAGAGAGATGAGGTCATGGATCTGCGCCATGTTTTAGTGCTTCGGCGGGGATTCCAGCTGCTACTAGATGACTTGTTGTTCTTCAGTTGTCAGATGGCCTTTTCAACCTCGTGCTGGGCTGGGGTTGTGCTGAGATGGTGGCGGGTGGCGTGCTGTGGAATGGAGTTGAGGACACTCATGTCAAAGACAGAGTCTGTTTGAGGAAATCCTCGAAGTGCTCCTTCCAGAGAGCACTGACTGCCTCTCTGTCCTTGATGAGCACCTCTCCATTCTTGGCCAGTAGGGGTAGGGCCTTGGGTGCTTGGGCCATAGGTCGTCTTGATTGCGCTGAAGAATCCTCGCATGGCGTGGTTGTCGGCTAGCTGCTGGATTTCTTGAGCTTTCTTCACCCACCATCTGGTCTTTAGGTCACGGCCTTCAGATATCTGTAGAGCTGCTTTCTTGCCCTCGAGTTGTGTTGCTGCTTCCAGTCCAAGAATGCCTTGCGCTTGCAGCATATTAGCTCCTGGACGTTCTCGTCGAACCAGTCTTGGTGTTTCCTGGTTGAGTGACCGAGCGTCTCTTCGCAAGTGCTGATTATGGAAGCCGAGGCACTGTGGACACTCTGCGTCACTGGGAGTCATCAGGTTGGTAGCGAGGCGCTGGCTGAGTAGGGCTTTCTTAGCAGGATCTTTGAGTGCACCGCGTTGATTTTCCTACAGCATCGTTTCAGTTGCCGTCGCTGTTTTGGGGCAATGTTGGTGGCAATGACAGAGCGAATTAGGCGGTGGTCAGTCGAGCAGTTGTCAGCTCCTGTCATGGCGTGGGTGATGCGCATGTCTTTGTGGTCCCTCGCTTGGATGATGATGTAGTCTAGCAGATGCCAGTGCTTGGAGCGAGGGTGTTGCCATGAAACTTTATATTTATCCTTCTGACGGAACAGGGTATTAGTTATGATGAGCTGTGTTCTAAGCATGTTATCAGGGGAGGGTGCCATTGGAGTTGGCTTTCCCTACACCCTCTCTGCCGATCACACGATCAGAAGTCAGTGTCCTTTCCGACTCTGGTGTTGAAATCGCTAAGGAGGATCAACTTGTCGCTCGTTGGGACTTGGGACAGGGATTGTTCGAGGCTGGAGTAAAATTCCTCTTTGGTCTTGTCTGTAGCTTCCAGTGTTGGAGCCTATGCACAGAATGCCTATGGAGGCGGCGTTCTGCTTCGGGTTTGCCTTTCTAACTAGTTCTTTATAGCAATGCGGTGCTATGAATTCTTAAGCAAAGAACCCATGAAGCAAATACATTACACCTACTTACTCTATCAAATCTCTTTATAATTTTTAACACCTCTATGTAATCTCCCTTTAACCTTATCTGCTCTGAGGAAAACAATCCCAGTTTCTCCACATAACTGAAACCCCCCATTCTAGTAAATCTTCTCTGCACCCTTTCCAATTCTGATGCCCAGAATTGTACACAATAGTCCAGCTGCGATCTAACCGGTGATTTATAAAGGTTTAGCATAACTTCTTTGCTTTTGTACTCTATGCCTCTGTTTATAAAGCTAAAGATCCTGTATCCTTTTGTACAGCTTTATCAACTTGTCCTGCCACCTTCAAAGGTTTGTTTATGTGAACCCCAGGTCTTTCCACTCTTGCACCCCCGTTAAAATTATACCATTTAGTTTATACTGCCTCTTGTCATTTTTGCTTCCAAAATGTATCACTTCGCTGAAAGACTTGCATTTATGTAGCGCCTTTCATGGCCAACGGACAGCCCAAAATGCTTTACAGCCAATTAAGTACTTTTTGAATTGTAGTCACTGTTGTAATGTAGGAATCGTGGTCGCCCCAACCTGTGTGAGAACACCACCGCAGATCAGGGCTGTAAATGGAGCTGGAGGGTTGGGCCCTCGAACATCGTGGGCGAAGGAGCGTCGAATGAGGGTGCGGGGCGCAGAGGAGCCAAGGGCCCAGGGGCAGCACAGACCTGCCCACACTGATGTGTGTGTGCACTAGGTCCGTGCAGCAGAGCAGGTCTCCAGTCATCCTGGTTCAACCCTTGTCACTGGATAAAGGACTAGCTCTGTTGAGCCCGTGTGCAACGGTCACCACACGTTAAAAAAATCCACGCACAGGCATCTTCCACCTCCTCAATTGGAGTTCAGGACTGGAATATCGGGTCCTTCATTGAAACATCTGTGAGCTCTTGTCGAAGTAAGTCGTCCTCGCTCGAGGGACCGCCTATGATGATGATGATGATGATGATGATGATGATGTAGGAAACATGGCAGCCAATTCCAGCACAGCAAACTCCCACAAACAGCAATGTGAACATGACCAGATAATCTGTTTTAGTGATATTGATTGAGGAATAAATATTGGCCAGGACACCGGGGATAACTCCCCTGCTCTTCTTCGAAATACTACCATGGAATCTTTTACGTCCACCTGAGAAAGTAGACGGGGATTCGTTTAACGTCTCATCCGAAAGACGGCATCTCCAACAGTGCAGCACTCCCTCAGATTTTTGTGCTCAAGTCTCTGGATGTGAACCCATAACCTTCTCACTCAGAGATGAGGGTGCTACCAACTGAGCCACTGGCTGACACTATTAAATTTCATCTGCTATGTGTATGCCATTCCGCCAGTCTGCTTATGTCCTCCTGAAATCTATCCTTCTTACTGTTTACCACATTTCCAAGCTCGGTCATCTGCAATCCTTGAAATGATGCCCACTATACCCAATTTGAGGTCATTAATACGTACCAACAAGAGCAGTGATCCTAATACTGATGCCACGGGGGACACCACTGCAAACTTCCCTCCACTCTGAGAATCAACCGTTCACCATTACTCTCTGCTTTCTGTCTCACAGCGATGTACAGCGATGCCGGTGATACTAATGAGAGAGATGTAATTAACAAATGCAAGTATTTAAATGTACCGTTGAACAGCGATGCCAGTAGGATACGTGGAAAAGATGTAACTGATGAATACAAGTATCTAAATGTAATATTGTACAGCGATGCTGGTAATATACAGATAAAAAATGTAATTGAGGGAAAAGATGTAATTGACAAATGTGAACTAGTACCTGAGTGCGATCGGAGCCAATGTATCATGAATGTAAACAATGCAATAATGTGTGATGCCTGTTCTATATGTACACTTGCATTTACTCTGTACAGCCATAATCCCTTGGGAGCACAGGTATATAAAGAGGATTCACAAGTTGGAGAGGCACTCTGGAGACCTGCAATAAAAGATTAAGGTCACACTTTACTTTGCGCTCACAGTGTTCAGTCTGACTCTTTCTCCATACACTACAACTGGCGACGAGACACAGATAGCGAACCCAAAGATGCAGAGAACAGTGGGCATCCTGGAGAAATTTTCGGAGATGATTGGAAAATTTTGTGGAGTGACTCGATCAATACTTCGTGGCCAACGAGCTAGATGGGGAAGAGAGCGCTGCCAAACGCAGAGCGATCCTCCTCACCGTCTGTGGGGCACCGACGTATGGCCTCATGAAGAATCTGCTCACTTCAGCGAAACCCACGGAGAAATCGTACGACGATTTGTGCACACTGGTCCGAGAGCATTTGAACCCGAAGGAAAGCATTCTGATGGTGAGGTATCGGTTCTACACCTACAAAAGGTCTGAAGGTCAGGAAATGGCGAGTGATGTCGCCGAGCTGAGATGCCTTGCAGGACATTGCGAATTTGAAGGACATTTGGAGCACATGCTCAGAGACTTTTTCATACTTGGCATTGGCCACGAAACGATACTTTTCAAGCTTTTGACTGTAGAGACCCCAACCCTGAGTAAGGCCATAGCGATAGCCCAGGCGTTCATTGCCACCAGTGACAATACGAAGCAAATCTCTCAGCACACAAGTGCTGCTACAAGTACTGTGAACAAAATGATGTTGTTTTTGAATCGTAACGTACGGGGCAGGTCACACATACCTACAGCTACACATCTGCAGATGTCTCAGCGTCCACCATCAAGAGTGATGAATGCAAGGCCATTAACACCTTGTTAGTGCTGCAGGGGTGATCATCGTTTCCATTCATGCCGATTCAAAGGATACGTTTGCAAGGGCTGTGGAACAATGGGACACCTCCAACGAGTGTGCAGGCAAGCTGCTAGGCCTGTTAAACCTGCAAACCACCACGTTGCAGAGGAGGACAGATCCATGGAGGATCACTACGAACCAGAGCCTCAGATAGAGGAGGCAGAGGTACATGGGGTGCACACATTCACCACGAATTGTCCACCGATAATGCTGAATGTTGAACTAAATGGACTCCCGGTGTCAATGAAGCTGGACACGGGCACAAGCCAGTCCATCATGTGCAAAAAGACATTCGAAAGTTTGTGGTGCAACAAGACCTCAAGGCCAGTCTTAACTCCAGTTCGCACGAGACTAAGAACTTATACTAAAGAACTGATTCCTGTAATCGGCAGTGCTACCGTAAAGGTCTCCTACGATAGAGCGCTATTGTCCACTGACCACACTTCGTGTGCCCAGGTTTTAAACAAATTTCCTTCGCTGTTCGAATCAGGCATCGGGAAATTCCAAGGAGCAAAAGTGCAGATCCACCTAACTCCGGGAGCGCGACCATAAGAACATAAGAACATAAGAATTAGGAACAGGAGTAGGCCATCTAGCCCCTCGAGCCTGCTCCGCCATTCAATAAGATCATGGCTGATCTGGCCGTGGACTCAGCTCCACTTACCTGCGCTCTCCCCGTAACCCTTAATTCCCTTATTGGTTAAAAATCTATCCATCTGTGACTTGAATACATTCAATGAGCTAGCCTCAACTGCTTCCTTGGGCAGAGAATTCCACAGATTCACAACCCTCTGGGAGAAGAAATTCCTTCTCAACTCGGTTTTAAATTGGCTCCCCCGTATTTTGAGGCTGTGCCCCCTAGTTCTAGTCTCCCCTACCAGTGGAAACAACCTCTCTGCCTCTATCTTGTCTATCCCTTTCATGATTTTAAATGTTTCTATACGATCACCCCTCATCCTTCTGAACTCCAACGAGTAAAGACCCAGTCTACTCAATCTATCATCATAAGGTAACCCCCTCATCTCCAGAATCAGCCTAGTGAATCGTCTCTGTACCCCCTCCAAAGCCAGTATATCCTTCCTTAAGTAAGGTGACCAAAACTGCACGCAGTACTCCAGGTGCGGCCTCACCAATACCCTAAACAGTTGCAGCAGGACCTCCCTGCTTTTGTACTCCATCCCTCTCGCAATGAAGGCCAACATTCCATTCGTCTTCCTGATTACCTGCTGCACCTGCAAACTAACTTTTAGTGATTCATGCACAAGGACCCCTAGGTCCCTCTGCACCTCAGCATGTTGTAATTTCTCCCCATTCAAATAATATTCCCTTTTACTGTTTTTTTCCCCCAAGGTGGATGACCTCACACTTTCCGACATTGTATTCCATTTGCCAAACCTTAACCCATTCGCTTAACCTATCCAGATCTCTTTGCAGCCTCTCTGTGTCCTCTACACAACCCGCTTTCCCACTAATCTTAGTGTTATCAGCAAATTTTGTTACACTACACTCTGTCCCCTCTTCCAGGTCATCTATGTATATTGTAAACAGTTGTGGTCCCAGCAACGATCCCTGTGGCACACCACTAACCACCGATTTCCAACCCGAAAAGGACCCATTTATCCCGACTCTCTGCTTTCTGTTCGCCAGCCAATTCTCTATCCATGCTAATACATTTCCTCTGATTCCACGTACCTTTATCTTCTGCAGTAACCTTTTGTGTGGCACCTTATCGAATGCCTTTTGGAAATCTAAATACACCACATCCATCAGTACACCTCTATCCACCATGCTCGTTATATCCTCAAAGAATTCCAGTAAATTAATTAAACATGATTTCCCCTTCATGAATCCATGCTGCGTCTGCTTGATTGCACTATTCCTATCTAGATGTCCCGCTATTTCTCCCTTAATGATAGTTTCAAGCATTTTCCCCACTACAGATGTTAAACTAACCGGCCTATAGTTACCTGCCTTTTGTCTGCCCCCTTTTTTAAACAGAGGCGTTACATTAGCTGCTTTCCAATCCGATGGTACCTCCCCAGAGTCCAGAGAATTTTGGTAGATTATAACGAATGCATCTGCTATAACTTCCGCCATCTCTTTTAATACCCTGGGATGCATTTCATCAGGACCAGGGGATTTGTCTACCTTGAGTACCATTAGCCTGTCCAGCACTACGCCCCTAGTGATAGTGATTATCTCAAGGTCCTCCCTTCCCACATTCCCGTGGCCAGCAATTTTTGGCATGGTTTTTGTGTCTTCCACTGTGAAGACCAAAGCAAAATAATTGTTTAGGGTCTCAGCCATTTCCACATTTCCCATTATTAAATCCCCCTTCTCATCTTCTAAGGGACCAACATTTACTTTAGTCACTCTTTTCCGTTTTATATATCGGTAAAAGCTTTTACTATCTGTTTTTATGTTTTGCGCAAGTTTACTTTCGTAATCTATCTTTCCTTTCTTTATTGCTTTCTTAGTCATTCTTTGCTGTCGTTTAAAATTGTCCCAATCTTCTAGTTTCCCACCAATCTTGGCCACCTTATACGCATTGGTCTTTGATTTGATACTCTCCTTTATTTCCTTGGTTATCCACGGCTGGTTATCCCTTCTCTTACCGCCCTTCTTTTTCACTGGAATATATTTTTGTTGCGCACTTTGAAAAAGCTCCTTAAAAGTCCGCCACTGTTCCTCAATTGTGCCACCGTTTAGTCTGTGTTTCCAGTCTACTTTAGCCAACTCTGCCCTCATCCCACTGTAGTCCCCTTTGTTTAAGCATAGTACGCTCGTTTCTGACACAACTTCCTCATCCTCAATCTGTATTACAAATTCAACCATACTGTGATCACTCATTCCGAGAGGATCTTTTACTAGGAGATCGTTTATTTTTCATGTCTCATTACACAGGACCAGTTCTAAGATAGCTTGCTCCCTTGTAGGTTCTGTTACATACTGTTCTAAGAAACAATCCCGTATGCATTCTATGAATTCCTCCTCCAGACTACCCCGTGCAATTTGAGTTGACCAATCGATATGTAGGTTAAAATCCCCCATGACTACTGCCGTTCCTTTTTCACATGCCTCCATTATTCCCTTGATTATTGCCCACCCCACCGTGAAGTTATTATTTGGGGGCCTATAAACTACGCCCACCAGTGATTTTTTCCCCTTACTATCTCTAATCTCCACTCAACAATGATTCAACATTTTGTTCATTAGAGCCAATATCGTCTCTCACAACTGCCCTGATATCATCCTTTATTAACAGAGCTACCCCAACTCCTTTCCCTTTTTGTCTACCTTTCTGAATCGTCAGATACCCCTACATGTTTAATTCCCAGTCTTGGCCACCCTGCAACCATGTTTTTGTAATGGCCACCAAATCATAACCATTTGTAATGATTTGTGCCGTCAACTCATTTACTTTATTTCGAATGCTGCGTGCGTTTATGTAGAGTGTTTTAATCCTAGTTTTTAAACCATGATTTTTAATTTTGACCCCTCCTGCAGCCCCTTTATATTCAGTGGCCCTTTTTGTTTTTTGCCTTGGGTTTCTCTGCCCTCCACTTTTACTCATCTCTTTTCTGTCTTTTGCTTTTGTCTCTTTTTTGTTTCCCTCTGTCTTCCTGCATTGGTTCCCATCCCCCTGCCATATTAGTTTAACTCCTCCCCAACAGCACTAGCAAACACTCCCCCTAGGACATTGGTTCCGGTCCTGCCCAACTGCAGACCGTCCGGTCTGTACTGGTCCCACCTCCCCCAGAACCTGTTCCAATGCCCCAGGAATTTGAATCCCTCCCTGCTGCACCACTGCTCAAGCCACGTATTCATCTACGCTATCCTGCGATTCCTACTCTGACTAGCACGTGGCACTGGTAGCAATCCCGAGATTACTACTTTTGAGGTCCTACTTTTTAATTTAGCTCCTAGCTCCTTAAATTCGTCTCGTAGGACCTCATCCCTTTTTTTATCTATGTCGTTGGTACCAATGTGCACCACAACAACTGGCTGTTCACCCTCCCTTGTTAGAATGTCCTGCACCCGCTCTGAGACATCCTTGACCCTTGCACCAGGGAGGCAACATACCATCCTGGAGTCTTGGTTGCAGCCGCAGAAACGCCTATCTATTCCCCTTACAATTGAATCCCCTATCACTATTGCTCTCCCACACTTTTTCCTGCCCTCCTGTGCAACAGAGCCTGCCACGGTGCCATGAACTTGGCTGCTGCTGACCTCCCCTGATGAGTCATCCCCCTCAACAGTACTCAAAGCAGTGTATCTGTTTTGCAGGGGGATAACCACAGGGACCCCTGCACTACCTTCCTTGCACTGCTCTTCCTGCTGGTCTTCCATTCCTTCGCTGGCTGTGGACCCTTCACCTGCGGCAAGACCAACTCACTACACGTGCTACTCACGTCATTCTCAGCATCGTGGATGCTCCAGAGTGAATCCACCCTCAGCTCCAATTCCACAACGCGGTCCGTCAGGAGTGGAGGCGGATACACTTCCCACACACGTCAGGAACACCGGAAGCGTCCCTGAGTTCCCACATGGTACTGGAGGAGCATATCACGTGACCGAGCTCTCCTGCCATGACTTAACCCTTAGATACCCTTGAATTGGCAACAACAATGTGAACAGCTTACTTACTGATATAAAAAGTAAAAAGAAAAGCTACTCACCAATCACCAGCCAATCACTTACCCCCTTGGCTGTGACGTCACCTTTCTGTTTCTTTCTACTTCTTTTTTGCCTTCTCCCTGTAGCTGCACAAGTATGCCTCTCGCTGCTGCTGGGCCTTTTATAGGCCGCTCCGACACCACGCACTCCCGCCTCTCGCTGCCGCTGGGCCTTTATAGGCCTCACCAACGCCACACACTCCCGCCTCTCGCTGCCGCTGGGCCTTTTGTAGGCCGCTCCGACACCACACACTCCCGCCTCTCGCTGCCGCTGGGCCTTTTGTAGGCCTCACCAACGCCACGCACTCCCACCTCTCGGACTGCCGCCGCCTCTCGCTGCCGCTGGGCCTTTTGTAGGCCTCACCAACGCCATGCACTCCCGCCTCTTGGACTGCCGACCCATCCATCACAAGGTGAGAGCAGTACCATACACGATGAGAGAAAGGGTAGAGATCAAGCTTGACCGGCTGCAACGAGAGGGCATCATTTCACCGATCGAGTTCAGTGAGTGGGCCAGTCCTATTGTCCCAGTCCTCAAGGGAGATGGCACAGTCAGAATCTGTGGCGATTACAAAGTAACTATCAATCGTTTCTCCCTGCAGGACCAATACCCATTATCAAAAGCCGATGACCTCTTTGCAACGCTGGCGGGAGGAAAGACGTTCACGAAGCTGGATCTGACTTCAGCCTGCATGACACAGGAACTGGACAAATCATCGAAGGCCCTCACCTGCATCAACACGCACAAAGGTCTTTTTGTTTATAACAGATGCCCGTTTGGAATCTGATCAGCGGCGGCAATATTCCAGAGAATCATGGAAAGTTTACTGAAGTTGGTCCCGCACACCGTGGTCTTCCAGGATAACATCTTGATCACAGGTCGGAACACAGCCGAGCATCTGCAGAACCTGGAGGAGGTTCTTAGTCGACTCAACCGTGGGGCTCAGGTTAAAATGCTCGAACTGTGTTTTCCTGGTGCCTGAAGTGGAGTTCTTGGGAAGGAGGATTGTGGCGGGCGGCATCAGGCCCACCAACGCGAAAACGGAGGCAATAGAGAACGCATCGAGGCCACAGAATGTAACGGAGCTGCGGTCGTTTCTGGGACTCTTGAACTACTTTGGTAACTTCTTACCAAGTCTCAGCACGCTGCTAGAACCACTACATGTCTTACTACGAAAAGGGGGCGAATGGGTTCGGGGCAAAAGCCAAGAAAATGCCTTTGTAAAAGCGAGAAAATTGTTATGCTCAAACAAATTGCTTGTGTTGTACAATCCATGTAAGCGTTTGGTATTAGCATGTGCTGCGTCATCATATGGCGTTGGGTGTGTATTGCAACAAGCTAATGATTTTGGGAAACTGCAACCGGTTGCTTATGCATCCGGGAGTCTGTCCAAGGTTGAGAGAGCCTACAGCATGATTGAAAAAGAAGCGTTAGCTCATGTCTATGGGGTAAAGAAAATGCATCAATACCTGTTTGGGCTAAAATTTGAATTGGAAACGGACTATAAGCCACTTATATCCAGGTTTCCCGAGAGTAAAGGGATAAATACCAACGCGTCGGCCCACATCCAGAGATGGGCGCTCACGTTGTCCGCATACAACTACACCATCCGCCACAGGCCAGGCACAGAAAACTGCGTCAATGCTCTCAAGCAGGCTGCCATTGCCCACCATGGGGGTGGAAATGACGCAGTCCGCAGATCTAGCCATGGTTATGGAAGCATTTGAGAGTGAGCAATCACCCGTCACTGTCCGGCAGATCAAAACCTGGACAAGCCAGGACCCCTTATTATCTCTAGTCAAAAGCTGTGTGCTTCACGGGAGCTGGTCCAGTGTCTCAGTGGAAATGCAGGAAGAGACAAAGCCATTCCAGCGGTGCAAAGATGAAATGTCTATACAAGCAAACTGCCTTCTGTGGGGCAATCGAGTTGTGATCCCCAAGAAGGGCAGAAACACCTTCATCAATGACCTCCACAGTACCCACCCAGGCATCGTAATGATGAAAGCCATAGCCAGATCCCACGTGTGGAGGCCTGGTATCGATGTGGACTTGATACCGGACCACCACATGTGGAATCTGGCTATCGTTCATAAATGTAATACCTGCTCGCAGTTAAGCAATGTACCCAGGGAGGCGCCGCTAAGCTTATGATCTTGGCCCTCCAAACCGTGGTCTAGCGTACACGTCGACTTTGCAGGCCCGTTCTTAGGTAAAATGTTCCTTGTGGTTGTGGACACGTACTCCAAGTGGATTGAATGTGAGATAATGTCGGCTAGCACGTCTGCTGTCACCACTGAAAGCCTGCGGGGGTATGTTTGCCACACACGGCTTACCCGATGTCCTGGTGAGCGACAACAGGCCATGTTTCACCAATGCTGAGTTCAAAGAATTCATGACCCGCAACAGGATCAAACATGTCACATCTGTCCCGTTTAAACCACCGTCCAGTGGTCAGGCAGAGAGAGCAGTGCAAACCATCAAGCAAGGCTTGAAGAGGGTAACTGAAGGCTCACTGCAGACTCGCCTATCCCGAGTCCTGCTTAGCTACCGCATGAGACCCCACTCACTCACTGGGATCCCACCTGCTGAACTACTCATGAAAAGAACATTTAAGACAAGGCTCTCATTCGTTCACCCTGATCTACATGAACAGGTAGAGAGCAGGCGGCTTCAACAAAGTGCATACCATGATAGTGCAAATGTGTCACGCGAGATTGAAATCAATGATCTTGTATTTGTTTTAAATTATGGACAAGGTCCCAAGTGGCTTCCCGGCACTGTCATAACCAAAGAGGGGAGCAGGGTGTTTCGGGTCAAACTTTCAAATGGACTCATTCACCGGAAACACTTGGACCAAATCAAACTCAGATTCACGGACTACCCTAAACAACCCACCTTGGACTCTACCTTTTTTGATCCCCCAACATACACACACCAGTGACAACTGACACCATGGTTGACCACGAAGCAGAATCCATCATCCACAGAAGCCCTGTAGGGCCCAACAACACACCAGGCAGCCCAGCAAGGCCAGCTGCACAGCAGCCCAGCGAGGGACCAACAAATGATTCAACAACACCAGCTTTCACACCGAGACGATCAACCAGGGCAAGAAGGGCCCCAGATCGACTCATATTGTAAAGAGTTACACTATTGACTTTGGGGGGGGGGGGAGGGGGCGGAGTGTTGTTATATATGTATACTTGCATTTACTCTGTACAGCCACCAGAGGGCTCATCCCCTGGAGTCCCAAGGGATCCCGTAATCCCTTGGGAGCGCAGGTATATAAAGAGGATTCACAGGTTGGAGAGGCACTCTGGAGACCTGCAATAAAAGACTGAGGTCACACTTTACTTTGAGCTCACAGTGTTCAGTCTGACTCTTGCTCCATACACTACAATGCCAGGTTCAATATGCACGCTGACAAAACCAAGATCAACCTCCAGTTTGAAGCACCCAGGTCCAGAGGGCTACCCGATCATGTAGCCGGTGCCTCCGGGACCAACGTGATGCCCCAGGGAGTGTGGCCACACACAGTGGGAGCTTACCCACTGAAGGGCCAGCGATCAGCGGATGGCACAGGCACCACTACTGGCACCCTGCCCCAGATCGGCCCGACCTCTCTGGCTACCAGGGCCAGCACCGGGAGCAAGAGGCCAGCACCCTCCAGCCCTCCCAATGGGACCTGGGATGACCAGGCTCCCACTACCACCAAAGGGCAGCGGGGAGACCCTGCAGCCTTCAATGGAGGACAGGGAGGCCACACATTCCTGTGGCTCTCTGCCCACCACTAGGCAACGGCAAAGGCCCTGGGAGCCAGCCAAGGGAGCTATCCGAGCCCACCCAGCTGGCAGGGGGCACATGCTGCCATCAGACAACCTGGACACAGTCCGGTTACTCTGGAACTAGCGTCCTCACCCACCTGCACCTACACCCCAGGGGCAAGACTGTAATACCACGTATGTACCTTAGCTGTAAAGTGTACTTGTTCCACTACTGCTAAACCCAAACAATGATGTGACCAATCCTACTTTTTTTTGCCATTCTATGTAATTGCATGTATGTAATTGCAAATGTCGAGCCACACACATGGTCTATGTATGGGGGGGGGAAATGGGGATATGTAGCCATGAACACACATGGGATCACACCCAGAACCCACTCAAACCCCCACTGCTGACCATTTCCCAATGTTGTGACAATAAGAACTTGGGGTCCAAAGAGAGAGAGCCATTCCCAAGCACAGACAAAGTGCAAGGGCTTTGGGCACTCAAGTCGAGGGCCAGAGCACACAGTGCAAAGGCCAGTGGCACAAAACTTAGGGGGAAGTGATGTTGTTTATGTATATACCCTGTACATTCAATGTACAGTTACATAAGACCAATGAATGTATCTTTACACTGTATACAATATGCCTGTACCACCAGAGGGTGCAACTGGTGGAGATCAAGAGGTCACCTGCACATCGCAGGTAACCAAGTATAAAAGGGAGCTCACCTTACTGTAACCTCATTCAGGAGCTGCAATAAATGGACTAAGGTCATAACAGTTCAAGTGCAATACCTTACCTCGTGGAGTCATTACTAGAGTGCTTACAGATACTCCACTGTCCAACTTTCTCAGGGCACATTGTAAGCTGCCACTCCGCGGTCCAAGCACATGAAACATTGACCCAAATTTTTGTGCAATGGCAAGGTGGGTGAGGTACATTGTAATCTTCGCTGTCTAGAGTGCCATCGATAGCTTGATCTGCTATTTATAACTTACTCTATATATTTCTGTCTTTCGAAGTAGAATACGCTGCAGCAAGTATGACGGCGAATCAGAAACGGCGTGCCCAAATGAACAATGTACTCTGATGTATCTCTTAAATTCAACATCATTGCAACAAAAAAAATGTTCTCGAAAACTCGATACAAAGTGCATAAAGTAAAGCAATTTGTTTTACAAGCTGGTTTTAAAATACACTGCAGATATAATACACCTCCGAGGATCAAGGTGGTGTATGATTTCAGGCAGAAGCTATCACTTGATTGGTGGTTCACTGGGCTTTCAGAAGCTGCTGAACTCTTCCAGCTGCACAGCACCAACAGCTGTTTATCCACAAACTCACCCTTTATCTAGTTAGCACACAATGAAGTCCTGTTTCTGATTAGCAGCTGTAGGATAGAAAATCTCCAGAAACTAGAGATGTAATCTGGAGACATGTTTTGAAGAATCTTGTCAGAAGTCTTTCCAGTTCCTGTTGGCATAGGACTTGTGAGGAGGAATAAAACAACACCTTTGAATTTTGATTTACTTATGATCTAATTTATTTAAGGATGAAGAGGGTTCAAATGTTCAGAAATGTGTAATCGTATACAGTTATGAATTTAATAATACAGTAATAGCAAACCAGTGTGGCTGAAAGGGGAAAAAACATTATTACTTGTTCTGCGATCAAGATGAAAACCCATCTGAAATTGATTGAGAAACTGGACTGGGTGTATGACACTTCGGTTAATTAAACTGAAATTGAACCGATCTTTTCATTAAAAAAATGAGCCACTGTAGGCAAAGGGTTTCATTTTTGGAATTTTTCAGATAAGGTTAATCTAGGGATGAATTGCTGAGCCGCGATTGACAACAGTAAAGGTGTTAAGGGGAGGTCAAGGTCAAGCAATCAAATTTATGCTTGTTTGCTATACAGGCTTTGTTACAGTTGATCAAAAAGGACCATATAGTTCAACGGAGTAATTACATGCCCAAACACACTGCAATGCATCAGGGAGGAAGTTACCTGGACATTTTGTTCCAGAAGGCAGTCACACTCCTTCGGTTAAATACTTCAAATTTGGTCCGTGGTCAGAGACAGGAGGGTGTGACTACGAGTGAGGCAGGTATGGGGATCCAGAAGGTAGCATTGGAGGAACCTCAGCCCTTGCACTTGTCCAAAGGTACAAGGATCTTGCTCCCTGTGTGGACGAGAGCAGGGACTGCAGGAAGAATGAGCAAACTGACCACAGCACTGTGGTATAGGGGGGCATTCAAGCTGGGGGACTAAAAAGAAATGTAGTTGTAAGCGACAGTATAGTTCGGGGGATAGATACTGTTCTCTGCAGCCGAGAGCATGAGACCCGAAGGCTGTGTTGCCTGCCCAGTGCCAGGGTTAAGTCCCATCGAGCTGGAGAGGAACTTGGAGTGGGACTGGAAAGATCCAGTTGTCGTGGTCCACCTGGGTACCAACGACATAGGTAGGACTGAGAAAGAGGTTCAGCTGAGGGAATATGAGCAGATAGGGGCTAAATTAAAAAGCAGAACCACAAAGGTAATAATCTCTGGATTACTACTTGAGCCACAAACAAATTGGCATAGGGTCAATAAGATCAGAAACTTCAACATGTGGCTCAAAGATTGATGTGGGAGAAATGGGTTTTGATTCATGGGGCATTGGCACCAGTAGTGGGGAAAGAGCTGTTCCATTGGGATGGACCTCACTTGAACCAGGCTGGGGCCAGTGTCCTGGCGAATCGAATAAGTAGGGCTGTAGATTGGGCTTTAAATTAAATAGTGGAGTTGGGGGGGGGGGGGAGGGGGAGAGCGGGGGAGGGTTCCAGTGAGGGGAAATTTAAGCCAAAGAGAAAGGAGAAGGCAATAGTGCAGGGTAGCAATAGGGGTAATGATAACCAGAGTGTGACAGGAAAGGACAGAGCGTACAAACATAAGAGTGCACCAGCAATTAGAGTCAGAGTAGGGAACAATGGTAAAAAGACAAAATTAAAGGCTCTTTATCATAACTAGATAAGTTCACGGCACAAATAGAAATAAATGGGTATGATCTGATAGCCATTACAGAGATATGGTTGCAAGGTGACGAAGGTTGGGAACTGAATATTCAGGGGTATTTAAAATTTCAGAAGGATAGGCAGAAAGGAAAAGGAGGTGGGGTAGCTCTGTTAATAAAGGAGGAGATCCATACAGTAGTGAGAAATGATATTGGCTCAGAAAATCAAGTTGTAGAATCAATTTGGGTGGAGATAAGAAATAGTAAGGGAAAGAAGTCATTAGTGTGAGTAGTCTATAGGCCCCCCCATACAGTAGCTACATGAAGGACAGAATATAAATCAGGAAATAATGGGGGCTTGTAAGAAAGGTACTGATATAATCATGAGCGATTTAAATCTTCATATAGATTGGACAAATCAAATTGGCAATGGTAGGCTTGAAGACAAGTTCATAGAGAGAAAGAGAGAGAGACTGGGGATGAGAGAGAGAGAGAGAGAGAAAGACTGGGGCTGAGAGAGAGAGAGAGAGAGACTGGGGCTGAGAGAGAGAGAGAGAGAGAGAGAGAGACTGGGGCTGAGAGAGAGAGAGACTGGGCAGGGAGAGAGAGCGTGAGAGGCTGGGGCTGAGAGAGAGAGCTACTGGGCAGAGAGAGAGAGAGAGAGAGAGAGACTGGGCAGAGAGAGAGAGAGAGAGAGACTGGGCAGAGAGCGAGAGGGGGGCAGAGAGCGAGAGGGGGGCAGAGAGAGGGAGGGGGCAGAGAGAGAGAGAGACTGGGGCAGAGATAGAGAGAGAGTGGGGCAGAGAGAGAAAGAGAGAGGGCGGGCAGAGAGAGAGAGAGAGAGAGAGAGAGAGAGAGTGGGGCAGAGAGAGAGGGGGAGCAGAGAGAGTGGGGCAGAGAGAGAGAGAGGGGGCAGAGTGTGAGAGAATGAAACAGAGTGCAAGAGAGGGGCAGAGAGAGAATGGGGCAGAGACAGAGAGGGAGTGGGGGAGAGAGTGGGGCAGAGAGAGAGAGAGAGAGAGAGAGTGGGGGGGAGGAGAGAGAGAATGGGGCAGAGAGTGGGGCAGAGAGAGAGAGAGTAGAGCAGAAAGAGAGAGAGAGTGGGCAGAGAGAGACGCAGAGAAAGAAAGTGTCATGTATCTTACATTATTATATATAATTGTATCCTAACATGCTATACATGACTGTAATAAGATATGACCTGTAACCACCAGCATACCTTACCACCAGGGGTGCACTTGCAAGAGATAGGTATATAAGGACAGGTCGCAGGCAAGTGCAGTATTCCAGAGCTGTGAAATAAAGATGCAGGTCCAGAGTGACCTTGCCTTCACTACATGCCTTGTGTGAATCTGTACTGAGGGGACACGCACGGAATCCCTGACATATTGGTCAGTGACAATGGTCCGTGCTTCACCAGCGCAGAATTCCAAGACTTTATAATTGACCACTGCATAAATCACGTCAAGACGGCACTGTTCAAGCCGGCCTCCAACGGCCAGGTGGAGAGAACAGTGCAAATCATTAAACAAGGCATGCTTAAAATCCAAGGTCCTACGCTGCAGGGTCGCCTGTCACGACTGCTGCTGGCATACAGATCTCGTCCACACTCACTGACTGGAATCCCCCCCGCGCAACTGTTGATGAAAAGGACTTTAAAAACAAGGCTCTCATTAATCCTCCCAGACATGCACAAAATTGTTGAGGCAAAGCGCCGTAAGCTTTACCATGTCAGAAATTCGAGGGGGAGATGGAATGAGATAGGGGACAAAGTGTTTGTACTAAACTATGGCAGGGGTCACAAATGGCTTGCAGGGACAGTAACGGGCAAGGAAGGAAACAAGCTACTGGTAGTACAAATGGACAATGGCAAAACCTGCCGGAGGCATGTAGACCAAGTCAAAAGCAGATTTACCAACAACACTGCGGAACCAGAGGCAGACTACAATGTGGAACTCGCACCACACCTGGTGGGCAGACAGAGGGAACAACCTGAGGAATGGGCAATCCCAACAGACAACCCAGGCGAGTCAACAACAATCACACCAATTGAAACTGACAGCCCAGGCGAGATACCAGCAACCACACCCAAAGAAAAACAGACACCAAGGCAAACAACTGAACCACAACTCAGACGCTCCACGCGAGAGCGTAGACCACCTGAGAGACTGAACCTATAAAGACAATAAGACCTTGGGGGAGGGTGATGTCATGTATCTTACATTATTATATATAACTGTATCCTAACATGCTATACATGACTGTAATAAGATATGACCTGTAACCACCAGCATACCTTACCACCAGGGGTGCACTTGCAAGAGACAGGTATATAAGGACAGGTCTCAGGCAAGTGCAGCATTCCAGAGCTGTGAAATAAAGATGCAGGTCCAGAGTGACCTTGACTTCACTACATGCCTCGTGTGAATCTGTACTGAGGGGACAGGACTTTACAGAAAGGGGCAGAGAGTGAGACAGTGGAGCAGGGAGAGAGGGGCAGAGAGAGAGAGAGGCAGAGAGAGAGAGAAAGAGAGTAGGGCAGAAAGAGAGAGTGGGCAGAGAGAGATGCAGAGAAAGAGGGCAGAGAGAGAGTAGGGCATGTAAATAATTTGTATCAAAGGCTTTGGGGGAGTGATGTTATGTATGTAAACATTGTAACTGTGTAAGACTTGCCACCAGAGGGCGCAACTGTTGGAGGTCCAAATGACACCTGCACACCTCGTGCAAGGGAGTATAAAAGGTTGTCCGCAATGCTGCTCAGGCACTCTGGAGTTGTATTAAAGAGACTAAGTTCAGTTTTAGCTCAATCTTGTGGAGTTCTTCCATACTTAACAATTGGCAACGAGTAACAGATTATGAACTTTCACGCGGTCATGGCTGCCATTGGTATTTTAGAGAGATTTGTAGAGGTTGATGATTGGGAAGCCTTCATTGAGCGTCTCGAACAGTACTTTGTGGCCAACGAGCTGGATGGGGATGATAAAACGATCAAGCGCAAGGTGATTCTTCTCACCGTGTGTGGGTCCACAATATACAGCCTCATCAAGAATCTGCTAGCACCGGAGAAACCAACGGAGAAGACATATACAGAGTTGTGTACGCTGGTTCGGAACCACCTAAAGCCGAAAGAGAGCGTCTTAATGGCCAGGTATCGCTTCTACACACACCACCGCTCCAAGGGCCAGGACGTGGCAAGTTATGACGCCGACCAAAGATGCCTTGCGGGAACTTGCGAATTTGCTGGATTTTCTGGAATTGCTGTGGGACTTTTTTGTGCTTGGCATCAGCCACGAGGTCATTCTTCACAAGCTGCTGTCCACCGAATCCCTAGATCCGAGCAAGGTCATCACGATAGCCCAGGCATTGATATCCACGAGCGATAATACCAGACAGATATCTTCCCAGCATCAAAGTTCATCGGCAAGTACTGTGCATAAAATAACGTCGCTAGCAGGCAGAACTGCATATGGCAGGATCTACACTTCTGCAGCTGCAAGACCAAGGATGACTCAGAGTCCGCCATCGGGCGTGAATGCAAATCCATTAGCACCATGTTGGCACTTCGGGGGTAATCGTCGAGCCCATCAATGTCGATTCAAACACTACATGTGCAAAGGCTGCGAAACAATGGGGCACCTCCAGCGAATGTGCAGGAGTGCTGCGAATCATCACGTGGCATAGTCGGCAGAGGATGATCAATCCGGCGTGGATCACGCAGAACAAGAGAGGTAACTCAACCCAAGGAAGAAGTGTATGGGGTACACACCTTCACCACCAAGAGCCCTCCTATCATGCTGAAAGTCAAACTGAACGGCATTCCGGTATCAATGGAGTTGAACACGGGGGCGAGTCAGTCAATTATGAGCCAGAAGGCTTTTGAGAAACTGTGGGGCAACAAGGCACAAAGGCCCAAACTGAGCCCGATTCAGACAAAGCTGCGCACCTACACCAAAGAGCTCATACCAGTCGTTGACAGTGCGGCAGTTAAGGTATTGTACAATGGAGCTGTGCATGATTTATCACTGTGGATTGTACCAGGCAATGGCCCACGCTATTCGGCGGAAGCTGGCTGGGAAAGATTCGATGGGACTGGGACGACATCAAATCACTATCTTCAGTGGATGATGCCTCGTGCGCCCAAGTACTGAGCAAGTTTCCGTCGCTATTTGAACCAGGCATCAGCAACTTCACAGGTGCCAAGGTGCAGATCCATTTAGTCCCCGATGCAAGGCCCGTTCATCACAAGGCTTGAGCGATTCCATATATGATGAGGGAGAAAGTCGAGATCGAACAAGACAGACTTCAACGAGAGGGAATCATATCGCCAGTCGAGTTCAACGAGTGGGCCAGTCCGATTGTTCCAGTGATGAAAAGCAATGACACAGTCAGAATCTGCAGAGACTACAAGGTAACGATCAACTGAGTCTCGTTACAAGACTAGTACCTGCTACCCAAGGCAGATGACCTGTTCGCAATGTTAGCGGGCCGGTGGGGGGGGGGAGGGGCGGAAGTGTCATTCAACAAGTTAGACCTAACCTCCATCTACATTACACAGGAGCTGGCTGAATCTTCGAAAAGATTGACGTGCATCAACACATATAAAGGACTATTTATATACCACAGGTGCCCTTTTGGGATTTGCTCGGCTGCTGCCATATTCCAGAGGAAAATGGAGAGTCTGCTGAAATTGGTTCCGTGCACCGTTGTGTTTCAAGACGACATCCTGATCACCGGTCATGACACCACCGAACACCTGCATAACCTGGAAGAGGTTCTAAGTCAACTAGACAGGGTGGGACTCAGGCTGAAATGCTCCAAGTGTGTTTTCCTGGCACCAGAGGTCGAATTTTTGGGGAGAAAGCTTGTGACAGACGACATCAGACCCATGGACTCAAAGACAGAGGCCATCAAGAATGCACCCAGACCACAGAATATGATGGAGCTGCGTTCATTCCTGGGACTCCTCAACTATTTTGGTCACTTTCGACCCGGGTTAAGCACTTTGCTGGAACCTTTGCATTTATTGCTACATGAGGGTGACGACTGGGTTTGGGGTAAATCTCAAGAGACAGCCTTTGAGAAGGCCAGAAACCCATTTTGTTCTAATAAGTTACTTGTACTGTATGACTCGTGGAAACTTGTGATGCATCTTCGTACGGGGTCGGCTGTGTGTTACAGCAAACCAATGTATCGGGCAAACTCCAACCGGTTGCATACACATCGATAAGTCTGTCTAAGGTTGAAAGAGCCTACAGTATGGTCGAGAAAGAGGTATTAGCATGTGTATATGGGGTTAAGAAAATGCACCAATACCTATTTGGTCTTTGGTTTGAGCTTGAAACCAGCCACAAGCTGCTCATTTCGCTGTTTTCAGAAAGCAAAGGTATAAACACCAATGCTTCGTCCCGCATCCAAAGATGGGCACTAACATTGTCCGCCTATGACTATGTTATCCACCACAGACCAGGCACGGAGAACTATGCTGATGCCCTCAGTCGGCTACCATTGCCCACTACCGGGGTGGAAATGGCGCAGCCCGCAGACTTGCTTCTGGTCATGGATGCTTTTGAGAGCGAGGGGTCACCCATCACTGCTCGCCAGATCAGGACCTGGACCAGCCAGGATCCTGTGCTGTCTTGTAAAAAGTTGCGTCCTCAATGGGAGCTGGTTGGCCATTCCCGGGGAGATGCAAGATGAAATTAAGCCGTTTCACCGACGCAAAGATGAAATGTCCATCGAGTTGGATTGTCTCTTATGGGATAATCGCATGGTTTTGTTCAAAAAAAGGCAGGGAAACGTTTATACGCAACCTACACAATACCCACCCAGACATAGTCATGATGAAGGCTATAGCCAGGTCGCATGTTTGGTGGCCCGGCATTGACTTGGACTTAGAGTGGTGCGTACACCAGTGCAACACGTGCTCACAATTGAGCAATGCACCAAGGGAGGCTCCATTGAGTCTGTGGTCATGGCCCTCCAAACCGTGGTCCAAGATCCACGTAGATTTTGCTGGCCCCTTTCTCGGAAAGATGTTTTTAGTTGCAGTGGACGCTTACTCTAAATGGATTGAATGCGTAATCATGTCATCCAGCACATCCACTGCCACCATTGAAAGCCTCCGGACTATGTTCGCCACACATGGCTTGCCCGACGTCCTTGTCAATGACAATGGACCGTGTTTCACCAACTCGGAATTCAACGAGTTTATAACCCGCAATGGCATCAAGCATGTCAGGTCTACCCCGTTTAAACCCGCATCCAACGGTCAAGCGGAACGGGCAGACGAAATGATCAAACAGAGCTTGAAACATGTGACGGAAGGCTCCTTGCAGACCCGCTTATCTCGGGTTCTGCTCAGCTACTGGATGCAACTCCACTCGTTCACTGGGGATCCCCCTGCAGAATTATTAATGAAGAGAGCACTCAAAACCAGGCTCTCCCTAGTCTACCCTAATCTAAATGATCATGTGGAAACCCGGCGTCACCGGCAAAACATGAACCACGATCGCGTGGCTGTATCGCGTGATATTGATGTTAACCACCCAGTGTTCGTTCTTAATTACGGTCATAGTCCTAAATGGGTCGCTGGCACTGTCTTGGCCAAGGACGGGAATAGAGTGTTTATAGTCAAACTATTGAATGGACAAACGTGCAGAAAGCATTTGGATCAGACCAAACTGCGGTTCACCGACAACCAGGAACAACCTGAAAAGGACATCACCATCATCAATCCACCAACACACAACCAACCAGCAATCGACCTCGCTGTCAATCAAGAGGATGAACTCACCATTCCCAACAGTCCTGTCAGACCAGCCGCGCCGAAGTGCAGTCCGACCAACTCACCCATGCCAGAGTTTGAACTCAGACGATCAACCAGGGAGCTTAGGGCCCCGGATCGTCTCAACTTGTAAATAATGTCATGTATGTAACCACAATGTAACACCACTGTATTACTGTATACACTCAACCTAGATGCACACATTGACCACAAGGGGCGAACTTGTGGGAGACACTCCTTACCTGATCTCACAGGTATAAAAAGGGAGGTTCCACGCAGGGTCATCGTCTTTGGAGCCCTGTGAATAAAGAGTTAAGGTCACAGAGTGACCTTGTCCCCAGAATGTGCCTTGTGTGATTTCATACTGTCAAGTAAGGACCTTACATTGGCGATGAGAAACGGGAATTCACGACCCGAATTCACGACCCACGAGAATGGCCACCGGTAGCACAGAGGAATGGTACTGTGTTGGGGAAGACTGGGATGATTTTGTCGAGAGGCTTCAGCAAAGCTTCGTTATGAAAGAATGGCTGGAGGATGCAGCGGCCAACAAGCGAAGGGCTCACCTTTTGACTAGCTGCGGACCAAAGACTTACGCGCTCATGAAGGACTTACTAGCACCCGAAAAGCCGGCGGACAAAACCTTTGAAGAACTTAGCAAATTGATCGGGGAGCACCTCAAACTGGCGAGTAGCATACATATGGCCCGACACAGATTCTACACCCACCGACGCCATGAAGGACAGAGCATACCGGACTTCATAGCGGACCTCTGGCATTTGGCCAGCCTCTAAGTTCACAGACGCCTGCAGGGGGGAGATGCTAAGGGACTTCTTTATCGAGGGCATTGGTCATGCGGGAATTTTCCGCAAATTAATTGAGACCAAGGATTTGAACTTGAAAGCGGCGGCGTTGATGGCTCAAACTTTCATGGCGGGAGAGGAAGAGACGAAAATAATATACGCACGCAATTCTGCCTCTCACGCGGCGATGGATCAGGGAGTCAACATCATCAATGCAACTCAGAGCCCCGCAGGCAGGCAGGCACAGCCTCCCCAGGCAGCACTAGACCCCATAGTAGGACTTCAACAGAGACAGTGGCAGGTTGAACAGACATTCACGCCATCACAAGGGACAATGCGGCCCGGGATGGGGCCATTCACACCCACCAATAGGGTATTTAAGAGCAGTCGAAGGGACAGTCAGCGTGGAATGCCTGGCCATAGTCCCTTTGTTCCCAACAATGAAAACTTTAACTCATGCTGGAGGTGTAGGGGAAAACACTCAGCTAGATCTTGCAGATTTCAACAGTTTGTCAGCAGGAACTGCAATCTCAGTGGCCACTTAGCTCGAATGTGCAGGAAGTCTGCAACCAGACTAATATATGAGGCGGATGGACCAGAAGAGGGTTCTTTGAGGCAGGATGACTTTTGGGGCGAATCGATGGACACCGAGGTTCAGCGGGTCCATGTGGCGAATACTCACAGTTCACACACCAGAACGCCACCAATGATGATGAGGGTTTTATTAAACGGTATCCCTGTACGCATGGAGCTGGACACTGGGGCCAACCAGTCACTCATGGGCGTTCAGCAATTTGAGAAGCTATGGCCACTTAAAGCCAGTAGACCCAAATTAGCACATATTGAGACACAATTACGGACTTACACTAAAGAAATAATTCCGGTGCTAGGCAGCGCAATGTGGCTGTCACACACAATGGGTTAGTGAATCGGCTGCTGCTCTGGATTGCCCCGGGCAATGGGCCCGCATTGTTGGGGAGGAGCTGGTTAGCCGAGATGAACTGGAAAAGGGGGAATGTTCACGCAATGTCATCTGTGGAGCGAAGTTCGTGCTCACAAGTCCTACAACAATTCGATTCGCTATTCCACCCTGGTGTCGGGACTTTCAAAGGCACTAAAATAATGATACACATCACCCTGGACGCTAGGCCAGTGCACCACAAAGCCAGAGTGGTACCGTATATGATGCGGGAAAAGATCGAGAGCGAATTGGACCGGCTGTTGAGAGAGGGCATCATCTCGCCTGTTGAATTCAGCGACTGGGCGAGCCCCATCGTTCCCGTCCTAAAAGCGGATGGCTCCGTCAGGATCTGTGGTGACTACAAGGCCACCATCAATCGGGTGTCCCTACAAGATCAATACCCGCTCCCGCGAGCGGAGGACCTCTTCGCCACGCTGGCAGGCGGCAAGCTGTTCACCAAGTTGGACCTCACTTCAGCTTATATGACCCAGGAACTGGCCGACGAATCTAAACTACCGACCACCATCACCACGCACAAGGGACTGTTCGTTTATAACAGGTGCCTGTTTGGTAATTGATCAGTGGCCGCGATTTTTCAACGAAACATGGAAAGCCTGCTTAAATCAATTCCTGGAATGATCGTATTCCAGGACGACATCCTCATCACGGGTCGAGACACCGAGGAACACCTCCACCACCTAGAGGAGGTGCTACGCCGACTGGACCGGGTAGGCCTGCGACTCAAGAAGTCTAAATGTGTGTTTTTAGCTCCTGAGGTTGAGTTTCTGGGCAGGAGGGTTGCTGCAGATGGGATTCAGCCCACCGAATCCAAAACAGAGGCGATTCGACGAACACCCAGGCCCTGCAACACATCGGAGTTGCGTTCATTCCTGGGACTGTTGAACTATTTTGGGAACTTTCTGCCGAACTTGAGCACGTTGTTGGAGCCGCTACACGTGCTCCTGCGTAAGGGGTGCGATTGGTTTTGGGGGGACGTTCAGGAACGGGCTTTTGATCGGGCACGTAACCTACTTTGTTCAAACAAGTTGTTGACCCTGTACGGCCCCTATAAAAAATTGGTGATGCATTGTCCTATGGGGTTGGGTGCGTAGTGCAGCAGGGCAATGCTGAGGGTCAACTACAACCTGTGGCTTATGCCTCCAGGTCGCTTTCTCAAGCAGAACGGGGATATGGGATGGTCGAGAAGGAAGCGCTTGCATGTGGCTATGGTGTAAAAAAATGCATCAGTACCTCTTTGGTAGGAAGTTTGAATTAGAGACGGACCACAAGCCATTAACATCCCTGTTGTTAGACAGCAAGGCTATCAATGCCAATGCATCAGCCCGCATACAGCGATGGGCTCTCACACTGGCTGCGTATGACTACTCCATCCGGCACTGGCCCGGCACTGAAAATTGCGCTGACGCGCTCAGCAGGCTTCCACTGGCCACCACTGAGGGGGCAGCGGAGCAAAGCTCATGGCTGCCGATGCCTTTGACAGCGCAGGCTACCCCATCACAGCCCGCCAGATCAAAATCTGGACAAACAGAGATCTCCTTCTATCCCTGATTAAGAAATGTGTCCTGACTGGGGATTGGGCGCCCGCACACGGAGCATGCCCTGAGGAGGTCAGACCGTTCCACAGACGGATGGATGAGCTCTCCATCCAAGCCGACTGCCTACTATGGGGCAGCCGGGTGTTATGCCCCAGAGGGGCAGGGAGGCATTCATCAGGGAATTCCACAGTGAGCACCCAGGCATTGTGCTGATGAAGGCCATTGCCCTGTCACACGTTTGGTGGCCTGGAATTGATTCAGACCTGGAACACTGTGTTCGCAGGTGCACGACGTGTGCCCAGCTGGGTAATGCCCCCAGGGAGGCCCCGCTCAGCCCGTGGCCCTGGCCCACCAGGCCATGGTCACGCATTCATGTTGACTACGCGGGCCCGTTCATGGGTAAGATGTTCCTTATTGTGGTAGATGCGTACTCGAAATGGATCGAGTGCATCATTCTGAATTCATGCACGTCATCCACCACCGTGGAAAGCCTACGGGCAATCTTTGCAACCCATGGCTTGCCGAACATCCTGGTTAGTGATAATGGCCCATGTTTCACAAGCTACGAATTCCGAGAGTTTATGTCAGGCAAATGGCATCAACCACATCAGGACTGCGCCATTCAAGCCGGCCGCCAATGGCCAGACGGAACGTGCGGTCCAAATCATTAAGCAAGGTATGCTCAGGATTCAAGGACTCTCCCTACAATGCCGCCTATCGTGGCTCCTGCTGGCCTATAGTCCTGACCACACTTGCTCACGGGGGTCCTGCCCGCAGAACTACTAATGAAACGGACACTCAAAACTCGGTTGTCCCTCATTTACCCTCATTCATAGTTGAGGGCAAGCGCAAGTCACAAAATGAGTACCATGACCGTAATTCGAGGGGGAGATGTATAGAAATAAATGATCCTGTATTCGTCATCAATCACGCCATGGGACCCAAATGGCTTGAGGGCACTGTAAGTGACAAAGAGGGGAATAGGGTCATCGTGGTAAAACTTAACAATGGTCAGATATGCCGTAAGCATCTGGACCAAGAAAAAAAAAGGTTCAGCATCAACACGGAGGAACCTGAAGAAGACCATGAAATGGAGCTCACAACACCGCCAGTGAATGAGCAACAAGAGCAATCAGGAGAATGCATAGTCCCTGCGGTCAGCCCGGACAGGCCGGAATCACCACAGGTGACAGACACTCACTTCAGTGTCCAACAACCAGAGCCCAACTGCGGCGGTCCATGAGGGAGCGTAGACCACCTGAAAGACTAAACCTATGATCCCAATAAGACTTTGCGGGGGGGGAGTTGATGTTATGTATGTAACCACAATGTAACACCACTGTATTACTGTATACACTCAACCTAGATGCACACATTGACCACAAGGGGTGAACTTGCGGAAGACACTCCTTACCTGATCTCACAGGTATAAAAAGGGAGGTCCCACGCAGGGTGATCATCTTTGGAGTCCTGTGAATAAAGAGTTAAGGTCACAGAGTGATCTTGTCCCCAGAATGTGCCTCGTGTGGTTTCATACTGTTGAGTAAGGACTTTACATTCATTTGTATCAAAGACTTTGAGGGGGGGGGGGGGGGCGGGGGGGCGGGGGGGGAGCGGGCATTGTAACTGTGTAAGACTTGCCACCAGAGGGCGCAACTGTTGCAGGCCCAAGGGTCACCTGGACACCTTGTGCAAGGGAATATAAAAGGTTGTCTGCCATGCTGCTCAGGCACTCTGGAGTTGTATTAAAGAGACTAAGGTCACATCCGTTTTAGCTCACAGTACTCAGTCTTGTGGACTTCTTCCATACTTAACAGGGGCAGAGAGAGAGAGTGGGACAGAGAGAGAGAGTGGGGCAGAGAGAGAGAGAGAGAGAGAGTGAGAGTGGGGCAGGGAGAGAAAGAGAGAGTGGGGCAGGGAGAGAAAGAGAGTGGGGCAGGGAGAGAAAGAGAGAGTGTAATATATATAATGACTCAAAAGACTTGTTACTGTAAACTCACTCAGGTGCAAACCTGGTTCAACTTTATTCGTGCCCAAAGTGTGCACATAACATGGTACTCGCTTTTATATACCAGGGCCCGCACACACGCGTGTACAGCCCGATGACCTCGGACAGTGGCGCCCCCTGGTGTCTAGTGACCCCAAGCATCAATACATAACATCCCCCTTCAAGATTTTAGTATCAGTCTCTTTACAAATTAAGACGAGTTGATCGTCTCTGTTCAACTCCAGTTCTGGGCGAGTGTTCTGAGTCAGCTATGACTGGAGGCTGAGTAACCGATCTGATGGGAGTGGTAATGACCCTATCAGAGACTGAAAGTCCAGATTCAGTAATGACAATAATGATGAATGAACATTGGTTGATTGGTCACTGACTGCATCTTTCTCAACTGGTTCCGGTTCATCCGTGTGCCGCAGTTTTATCTGATCAACATGTTTCCTGCATGTTTGCCCATTCTTGAGCACGACAATAAACACTCTGTTACCCTCCTTGGTCGTAACAGTACCGGCAGTCCACTTGGGACCTTGACCATAATTCAGCACATAAACTGGATCATTGACAGAGATGTCACGTGACACAGCAGCCCGATCATGATTTGCTGATTTTGATGTCTGTTTTCAACATAATCATTCAAATCAGGATGGACAAGAGAAAGCTTGGTCTTGAGACTTCTCTTCGTCTGTAGTTCAGCAGGGGAGATCCTGGTAAATGTGTGAGGTCTTGTCCTGTAACTAAGCAATATACATGGCAAACGAGTCTGCAGTGAACACTGAGTCACACGTTTCATGCTTTGCTTGATTGTTTGAACCGCCGCTCTGCTTGACCATTAGACGCAGGTTTGAATGGAGCAGACCTTACATGTCTGATATCAATGAGTTTCATGAACTCCTGAAACTGAAGGCTTGTGAAGCAAGATCCGTTATCGCTCACAACAATGTCAGGAAATCCATGAGTAGCAAACATGACACGAAGGCTCTCAATAGTAGCTGTGGACGTACTGGATGACATAATATTACAAATCTATCCACTTTGAATATGCATCCACCACAACAAAAAACATCTTTCCCAGAAAAGGGCCCGCAAAATCGATGTGTATCCTCGCCCATGATGGCCATGACCAAAAACTCAGCGGAGATTTCGCTGGTGCTTTACTTAGCTGCATGCAAGTATTGCACTGATGCACACATGATTCCAGATCCGAGTCAATTCCAGGCCACCAAACATGAGCCCTGGCAATGGCTTTCATCATGACGATACCAGGATGAGTGCTATGTAATTCACATACAAATTTTTCTCTGCCTTTCTTAGGCATAACAACACAATTGCCTCACAGTAGACAATCTGACTGAATGGATACTTCATCTTTACAACGGTTGTAAGATTTGGTCTCATCATACATTTCCATAGGTATTGCAGACCAATCACCACTGATGGATCATGTGATAGGATCATGGCTGGTCCAGATCCTCACTTGTTGAGCAGTGACAGGAGTTCCTTCACTCTCAAAAGCATCCATTACTAACAGTAGATCTGCAGGTTGAGGCGTTTCCACTTCAAGTGTGGGCAACGGCAGACGACTCGGTGCATCGGCACAATTCTCGGTGCCAGGTCTATGATGAATAGATAATCATAGGCAGATAATGTCAATGCCCACCTCTGGATATGGGATGATGCATTGGTATAAATACCTTTGTTTTCCGAGAACAATGAAATGAGTGTCTTGTAATCTATTGAGAGTTCAAAACAAAGACCAAACAGGTACTGATGCATCTTTTTGACCCCATACCTACAGGCCAAAGCTTCTTTTTCTACCATGCTGTAAGCTCTTTCCACCTTTGACAAACTTTTCGAAGCATACGCAACAGGTTGTAGCTTACCCGACTCATTTGCTTGTTGGAGTACACTGCCAACCCCATATCTTGAAGCATCATAAGCCAGTACAAGATGCTTACACGGATCATAGTAAACAAGCAGCTTGTTTGAACAGAGCAGATTCTTGGCTTTCTCAAAAGCTCTATCTTGAGATACATCCCAGACCCAGTTGTCACCTTTTCTGAGCAGCATGTGCAGTGGCTCTAATAAAGTGCTCAATCTGGATAAGAAATTACCGAAGTAGTTGAGTAGCCCAAGGAATGAACGCAGCTCCGTCACATTCTGAGGTCTGGGTGCAGTTTTGATGGCCTTGGTTTTCTATTCAGTAGACCTGATGCCATCAGCAGCAATCTTCCTCCCCAGGAATTCAACTTCAGGTGCCATGAAGACACACTTCGAATGTTTCAGCCTGAGTCCCACTTTGTCCAGACGATGTAGGACTTTGTCAAAATTGTTCAGATGTTCAGCAGTGTCACGAGCTGTGACCAGAATGTCATCTTGAAACACAACGGTTCTAGGAACTGACTTCAGTAGACTCTCCATATTCCTCTGAAATATGGCTGCAGCCAAACAGATTCTAAAAGGACACCTGTTGTTGACAAACAGTCCTTTATGGGTGTTGATGCAGGTGAGTTTCTGCGAAGTGTCGACAAGCTCCTGTGTCATATAGGCCGACGTCAGATCCAGTTTAGTGAATGACTTTCCACCAGCTAACATGGCGAACGGGTCATCAGCCTTCGGTAGCGGATACTGATCCAGTTTCGAAAATCGGTTAATCGTAACCTTGTCGTCTCCACAGAGCCTGACAGTGCCATCACTCTAACACAGAAACGATGGGACTGGCCCATTCGTTAAATTCAATCGGTAATATGACCCCTTCACGTTGGAGTCTGTCAAGCTCAATTTGATCTTTCTTCCTCATCATGTACGGAAAAGACCAAGCTTTATGATAGATAGGTCTTGCATCAGAATCTAGCTAATCTGCACCTCGGCTCCAGTAAAATTACCAATGCTCGGTTCAAACAAAGAAGGAAACTTCTTCAGCACTTAAGCACACGGTGTCATCCACCGAGGACAACGCTTTGATATCATTCCAGTTCCACTTGATTTTTCTGAGCCAATTCCTGCTGACCAGCGTTGGGCCATTGTCTGGGACAATCCATAATGGTAAATCGTGAACCACACCATCATACGACACCTTGACTACTGCACTGCCAATCACCGGTATGAGTTCCTTAGTGTAAGTACGCAACTTGGCATTGACTGGACTCAGCTTAGGCTTCACAGCCTCTGTCTCACAGCTTGTTGAATGTCCTTTGGCTCATTATCGACTGACTCGCACCCCTGTCTAGCTCCATTGATACAGGCACACCATTCAGCTTCACATTAACCATTATCGGTTGGCTCTTTGTCAGGAACGAATACAGGCCATACACTTCCTCCTCGGGTATCACGGGTTGCATATCCGGGCCAGCACTGGACTGGCCATCATCATCGATGTATTGAGCAGCAGAACGCTTGCTCAGTTGTGGACTCATTCGCTGAAGATGCTCCATTTTCGAACAGCCTTTACAGATGTACTGTTTAAACCGAGACTGATGAGGCCGATGATTTCCCCCACAACGCCAACAGGATGAAATCGGATTCGTACCAGTTGGCAGAGTTTGAGCAGCTACAGGTTTCATATAAGCGAGTAGGCCCTGCCATAAGCAGCTCTACCATACGACGACATAATCTTGTTTGCAGTACTTACCGCGGAACTCTGACTCTTCGATGATATCTGCCTTAAATTATCATCAGTCACCATGCATGCCTGGGCAGTCGTGATGGCCTTACTCAAATCCAGCGTTTCTGTAGCCAATAATTTCCGAAGGATCACATCAAGGTTGACGCCTATCACAAAGAAATCTTGCAGCATGTCTTCCAACGTGTTTCCAAACTTACATGGTTCAGCCAGCTGTCTTAGGTCAGCAACGAATCCCGACACATCCTGGTCCTCAGCACGAACATGTGTATAGAAGCGATAATGTGAGATGATGATCCCCTCTTTTGGCTTGAGATGTTCATGCACCAGAGCACACAAATCCCCATACTCTTTGTCTGTTGGATGTGCAGGTGAGAGAAGATTCTTTATGAGGCCATAAATGTTTGGACCACAAACGGTGGAGAACTGCCCTGCGCCTAACTGCGTCACCAGCTTCCTCCATTTTGTTGGTCACGAAATATTGATCCAGGTGATCAATAAAATCTGCCCAATCCTCACCATCCACAAATCTCTCCAGAATTCCAATTGTGCCCATTGTGCATGCGAAGGTTCTTAAGTTATCTCGTCGCCAAATGTAATGACTCAAAAGACTTGTTACTGTAAACTCACTCAGGTGCAAACCTGGTTCAACTTTATTCACGCCCAAAGTGCACACATGACATGGTACTCGCTCTTATACACCAAGGCTCGCTCACATGCGCATACAGCCCGATGACCTCTGACAGTGGCGCCCCTGGTGTCTAGTGACCCCAAGCATCAATACATAGAGAGAGTGGGGCATGGAGAGAGAGAGAGAGAGAGAGAGAGAGAGAGAGAGAGAGGGGGGGGCATGGAGAGAGAGTGAGGCAAGGAAAGGGAGAGAGTGGGACAAGGAGAGAGAGAGGGGGGCAGTGAGAGAGAGAGTGGAGCAGGGGACGAGAGAGGAAGTGGGGCACAGAGAGAGGGGCAGAGAGAGAGAGGCAGAGAGAGAGAGAGAGAGGGGGGCAGAGAGAGAGTGGGGCAGAGAGAGAGGCAGTGTGAGAGAGGGGCAGAGAGAGAGAGAGAGGGGCAGTGAGAGAGAGAGGGGCAGAGAGAGCAAGCGAGAGAGAGGAGCAGAGAGAGTGAGCGAGAGAGGGGGGCAGAGAGCGAGAGAGAGAGAGAGAGAGAGAGTGGGGGTAGGGAGAGAGAGAGGGTGGAGTAAGGAGAGAGAGAGAGAGTATGGGGCAGGGAGAGAGTGTGAGTGGTGCAGGGAGGGAGTGTGTGTGGGAGTGAGAGAGAGTGGGGCAGGGAGAGAGAGAGAGAGAGAGTGGGGCAGTGAGAGAGAGAGAGCGAGAGAGAGAGAGAGAGAGAGGCAGTGAGAGAGAGAGAGAGGGGCAGTGTGAGAGAGGGGCAGAGAGAGAGAGAGAGAGGGGTAGTGAGAGAGAGAGGGACAGTGAGAGAGAGAGAGTGGGGCAGAGAGAGTGGCAGAGAGCGAGCGAGAGAGGGGCAGAGAGAACGAGAGAGAGAGTGGGGCAGGAAGAGAGAGAGTGGAGCAAGGAGAGAGTCAGAGAGTGGGGCAGGGAGAGAGAGAGTGGAGCAGGAAAAGAGAGAGAGTGTGGGGTAGGAAGAGAGAGAGAGTGAGGCAGAGAGAGAGTGAGGCAGAGAGAGAGAGAGAGGCAGAGAGAGAGAGAGTGGGGCAAGGAGAGAGTCAGAGAGTGGAGCGGAGAGAGTGGGGCAGGAAGAGAGAGAGAGGGACAGGGAAAGAGAGAGAGTGGGGCAGGGAAAAAGAGTGAGTGTGGGGTAGGGAGAGAGAGTGGGTGGGGTAAGGAGAGCAGGAGAGTGTGTGGGGCAGGGAGAGAGAGTGTGTGGGGCAGGGAGAGAGAGTGAGTGGCGCAGGGAGAGAGAGTGAGAGTGGGGCAGGGAGAGAGAGAGTGGGGGTAGGGAGAGAGAGAGGGTGGAGTAAGGAGAGAGAGTGAGAGTATGGGGCAGGGAGAGAGAGTGAGTGGTGCAGGGAGGGAGAGAGAGAGAGAGAGAGAGAGAGTGGGGCAGGGAGAGAGAGAGTGTGGGGTAGAAAGAGAGAGTGTAGGACAGGGAGAGAGAGAGAGAGTGTGTGGGGCAGTGAGAGACATGGAGTGGGATGGAGAGAGAGAAAAAGTGGGGCGGGGAGAGAGAGAGTGGGGCAGGGAGAGAGAGAGAGAAAAAGAGTGGGGCAGGGAGAGAGTGGGGCAGGGAATGAGAGAGTGGGGCAGGGAGAGAGAGAGTGTGGGGTAGGGAGAGAGAGTGTAGGACAGAGAGAGAGAGAGAGAGTGTGGGGCAGTGAGAGACAGGGAGTGGGATGGAGAGAGAGAAAAAGTGGGGTGGGGAGAGAGTGGGGCAGGGAATGAGAGAGTGGGGCAGGGAGAGAGAGAGTGTGGGGTAGGGAGAGAGAGTAGGACAGAGAGAGAGAGAGAGAGAGAGAGAGAGAGTGTGGGGCAGTGAGAGACAGTGAGTGGGATGGAGAGCGAGAAAAAGTGGGGCGGGGAGAGAGAGAGAGGCAGGGAGTGAGTGGGGCAGGGAAAGAGAGAGTGTGGGGTAGGGAGAGAGAGAGTGTGGGGTAGGGAGAGAGAGTATAGGACAGGGAGAGAGAGAGAGAGAGAGAGAGAGAGAGTGTGTGGGGCAGTGAGAGACAGGGAGTGGGATGGAGAGAGAGAAAAAGTGGGGTGGGGAGAGAGAGAGAGAGAGAGTGGGGCAGGGAGAGAGTGGGGCAGGGAGAGAGAGAGAGAGTGGGGCAGCGAGAGAGAGAGAGAGTGGGGCAGGGAGAGAGAGAGAGTGGGGCAGGGAGAGAGAGAAAGTGGGGCAGGGAGAGAGAGAGAGTGGGGCAGGGAGAGAGAGAGAGTGGGGCAGGGAGAGAGAAAGAGTGGGGCAGGGAGAGAGAAAGAGTGGGGGAGGGAGAGAAAGAGTAGGGCAGGGAGAGAGAGAGTAGGGCAGGGAGAGAGAAAGAGTGGGGCAGCGAGAGAGAAAGAGTAGGGCAGGGAGAGAGAGAGTAGGGCAGGGAGAGAGAGAGTAGGGCAGGGAGAGAGAAAGAGTGGGGCAGTGAGAGAGAAAGAGTAGGGCAGGGAGAGAGAAAGAGTGGGGCAGTGAGAGAGAAAGAGTGGGGCAGGGAGAGAGAAAGAGTGGGGCAGGGAGAGAGAAAGAGTAGGGCAGGGAGAGAGAGAGAGACTGGGGCAGGGAGAGAGAGAGTAGGGCAGGGAGAGAGAGAGAGTGGGACAGGGAGAGAGAGTGGGGCAGGGAAAGAGAGAGAGACTGGGGCAGGGAGAGAGAGAGTAGGGCAGGGAGAGAGAGAGAGAGTGGGACAGGGAGAGAGAGTGGGGCAGGGAGAGAGAGAGAGTGGAGTAGGAAGAGAGAGAGAGAGAGAGAGAGAGAGAGAGAGAGAGAGAGTGGGCCAGGGAGAAAGTGGGGCAGGGAGAGAGAGGGGGAGGTGGAGTTGGGGTTCAGTTGAGAAGATCGACGAGAAAACGCAAACCAACTCGACAGGATATTGATAACTGGGAATATCAAGATCTTAGGAAGAAAGTGAACACAAGGACTGATGTAAGGCTTCCATAGAAACTCAAGAAGTCACGGGAAAATAGGGGTCATGGATCCTGGGCTACACGCCCTGAAAACAGAACTTCCCCAAGACAGTCTCCTGAGTTAAATAAGAATATAGAAAACAGGCATAGCCAGCCAGCTGCAAAGAATTTGGTGGTCAGAGCAGGAGGAAGCAAAAAGCTGACAACAAGATACTTAGGCTTAGCAGTCAAATTTGTAAAATTGTAATCATGATAAGGAATCGTTTGAAATATTGTATAAATATCTTGCTTCTAAAAATAAAAGGGAAGCAGTGTAATTTATGCACCTGTGAGCATGCTCAGAGGTTTGTAGAGCTGTTGTCCACCGGTACGCTCGCGGCCTTCCACGAGAGGTGGGCGCCGGAGGGACTGGAGTGCATTATCACCCCCGGCAACCAAATTTTAATTTGATTTTACATGTTTTAAAGTTAATTTGTTTTAATTGCCGGGTTTTTAGTGTCCCCCTCCCCTTTTATAGGGGGCACTTGTAAAATATATAATTTTAATGCCCCCCCAAAAAAATTTTTAAAACACAAAAAATATAAAATAAGAGGGCAGTTAAAAGTGTCTGGAGTGTCCCCCAGATCGGGGGGGGGGGCACTTGATCTAATGTTTATTTTGTTCCCCCAAAAGAGTTGTAGAGCTGTTGCCCCGTCCGAACTGACCCCCGTCCGGACGGAATTCTTCATCGGCACCAAGCCCCAGAACCTCCCTCGGGAGCCATCGCCTCACAACTTGAGCCTCCTTGGGGAAATCCCCTCCGTGCCTTTCTGTTCTGCGCGGAGGGGTTTCCTGTACCGGCTGCTCCTGCACACTCACCACTTTGCCATCCTCGTCTGCCGTCCAGACACACTATGGCGCACCATCTTGCCGTCCGGAGGAGGCGGGGGTCCCCAATGGAGTGCACTCTACACAGGAGTCCTCCCACTATTTTTCGGGGACTTGGCCTGGAGGGTGGTGTACGGAGCAGTCTCGTGCAATAAATTTTTAAGCCGGTTCACGGGCTCCCAGGCCGCCTGCAATTTCTGTGGTCTGGAGGAGTCCGTGTTTCATGTTTTTACTGAATGCATGAGGTTGCAGCCCCTGTTTTATTATTTAAAGAGGCTGCTCCTCAATTTCTGGTTGCACTTCAGTCCCACGCTACTGATCTTTGGGTACCCTGTGCGGAGGGGAGCGGGTAGGTCCGAAGGCCTCCTCGTAGGACTGTTCCTGGGCGCGGCCAAGGGCGCCATCAGCCGGTCCAGGCAGCGGGCGGTCGAGGGGGTCGTTCAGCCTGACTGCCTGCCTCTCTTCCATGCGTACATCCGCGCCAGAGTGTCCTTGGAGATGGAGCACGCAGTGTCCACCGGTACGCTCGTGGCTTTCCGCGAGAGGTGGGCGCCGGAGGGACTGGAGTGAATCATTACCCCCGGCAACCAAATTTTAATTTGATTTTATATGTTTTAAAGTTTAATTTGTTTTATTGCCGGTTTTAGTGTCCCCCCTCCCCTTTTATAGGGGGCACTTGTAAAATTTATGATTTTAGTCCAAAAAAAACCCCAAAAAAGTGCACTTGAAAAGTGTTTGGAGCGTCCCCCAGGGGGGCACTTGATTTCATGTTTATTTTTTTTTCCAACCAAAAAGAGTTGTAGAGCTGTTGCCCCGTCCGAACTGACCCCCGTCCGGACGGAATTCCTCATCAGCGCCAAGCCCCAGAACCTCCCTTGGGAGCCGTCGCCTCAGAACTTGACCCTCCTTGGGGAAATCCCCTCCATGCCTTTTTGTCCTGTGCGGAGGGGTTTCCTGTACGAGCTGCTCCTGCACACTCACCACCTTGCCATCTGTTGTACATCTGTAAAGCATGCACTCCCATGTTCCGCCACCAGGGAGCTCATCCCCTGAAGTCCCAAGGGATCACAGCATCCCTTGGGAACACTGTATCTAAGTCGGCCCCTAAGGTCTGTTCTCCACTCTGGAGTGTCTTGATAAAGACTGAGGTCACTGTTACTTTAACCTCCCTGTGTGCAATTTCATGTGTGTTCGGAACACATTAACTGACGACAAGTATACGAATCCAACGCAAAGATGCAGCAAACTGGACATCCTGGAGAAGTTCTCGGAGGGTGAGGACTGGGAAGCCTATGTCAAACGGCTAGACCAGTACTTTGTAGCCAACGAGCTGGATGGAGAAGGAAGTGCTGCAAAAAGGAGAGCGGTCCTCCTCATGGTCTGCGGGGCACCTACCTACAGCCTCATGAAGAATCTTCTGGCTCCGGTGAAACCCACAGATAAGTGGTACGCGGAGCTGTGTACACTGGTTCGGGAGCATCTTAACCCGAGGGAGAGCATGCTGATAGCGAGGTATCAGTTCTACACGTGCCAGCGATCTGAAGGTCAGGAAGTGGCGAGCTACGATGCCGAGCTAAGGTGACTTGCAGGGCAAAGTGAGTTTGATGGCTACTTGGAGCAAATGCTCAGAGACTTTTTTGTACTGGGCATTGGCCACGAGACCATCCTACGAAAACTTTCGACTGTAGAGACACCGACCCTCAGTAAGGCCATTGCAATAGCACAGGCGTTTATGTCCACCAGTGATAACACCAAACGAATCTCTCAGCACACAAGTGCTAGCAATGTTCATAAATGAACTGGCACTGTGTTTGCGAGCAGAAATGTACAGGGCAGAACCCACGAGTCTGCAACTGCCAGCTGGCCTCAGGTGACCCAGATGACTCAGAATTCCCAACAAAGGATGAATGCAAGGCAATTCACACCTTGTTGGTGTTGTGGAGGCTTCCATTTTGCCGATTCATGCTGCTTCAAAGGGTATGTTTGCTAGAGCTGTGGAACAATGGGGCAATTCCAACAAGCTTGCAAACAAGCTGCAAGCTCTGCAAAACCTGCTAACCACCAAGTGGCAGAGGAAGTTCGGTCCATGGTGGATCAAAGCAATTTCGAGCCTCAGAGAGAGGAGGCAGATGCTGAAGTACATGGGGTGCACACATTTTCGATGAAATGTCCACCTATAATGCTAAACGTAAAATTGAATGTCTTACCCGTAGCCATGGAACTGGACACTGGTGCTAGCCAATCCATCATGAGTAAAAAGATGTTTGAGAGACTGTGGTGCAACAAGGCATTCAGACCAGCCCTGAGCCCCATCCACATGAAACTGAGAATTATCACTATTTTGGGCAGCGCCATGGTCAAGGTCACCTACGAGGGCACGGTGCACAAACTGCCACTCTGGTTTGCCCCGGGCGATGGCCCCACACTGCTTGGAAGGAGCTGGCTGGGCAAAAGCCGCTGGAACTGGGATGACATCCGAGCGCTATCACATGTCGATGAGGCCTCATGTACCCAGGTTCTTAACAAATTTCCTTCCCTTTTTGAGCCAGGCATTGGAAACTTTTCCGGGGCGAAGATGTGATCCACTTGGTCCCAGAGGCACGACCCATTCACCACAAGGCGCGAGTGGTACCTCACTTGATGAGAGAGAGAGAGGAAATCGAGTTGGACAGGCTGCAACGCGAGGGCATCATTTCCCATTCCCCAATGGGCCAGCCCGATTGTTCCAGTACTCATAAGTGATGGCATGGTCAGCATTTGTGGCGATTATAAAGTTTCTCGCTACAGGACCAATACCCACTACCTAAGGCAGACGACCTATTTGCGATGCTAGCAGGAGGCAAGACGTTCACCAAGCTCAACCTGACTTCGGCCTACATGATGCAGGAGCTGGAGAAGTCTTCGAAGGGCCTCACCTGCATCAACACGCACAAGGGACCGTTCATCTACAACAGGTGCCCGTTTGGAATTCGGTCGGCTGCAACGATCTTCCAGAGAAACATGGAGAGCCTACTCAAGTCGCTATCACGCACGGTGGTCTTTCAGGACGACATATTGGTCAGGGGTCACGATACCACCGAGCACCTACAAAACCTGGAGGAGGTCCTCCAGCGACTGGATCGCGTAGGGCTGTGGCTGAAGAGGTCGAAATGCGTCTTCATGGCAACAGAAGTGGAGTTTTTGGGGAGAAAGATCGCGGCGGATGGCATTCGGCCCACAGTCGCCACGACAGAGGCTATCAGGAATGCGCCCAGGCCACAGAACATCACGGAGCTGCAGTCGTTCCTGGGTCTCCTCAACTATTTTGGTAACCTCCTGCCGGGGTTAAGCACCCTTTTAGAGCCCCTACATGTGCTATTGCGCAAAGGTGAGAACTCGGTATGGGGAAAAAAAACAAGTAATTGCTTTTGAGAAAGCCAGAAACATTTTATGCTCCAACAAGCTGCTTGTATTGTATAACCCGTGTAAAAGACTTGTGCTAGCATGTGACGCATCGGGTGTGTATTACAACAAGCTAACGTTGCGGGGAAGTTGCAACCTGTCGCCTATGCCTCCGGGAGCTTGTCTAAGGCCGAGAGGGCCAACAGCATGATTGAGAAAAAGGCATTAGCGTGTGTGTTCGGGGTAAAGAAAATGCATCAGTACCTGTTTGGCCTCAAATTTGAGCTGGTAACCGATCACAAGCCCCTCACATCCCTGTTCGCTGAAAACAAGGGGATAAATACTAATGCCTCAGCCCACATACAAAGGTGGGTATTCGTGCTATCAGCATATAACTATACCATTCGAGAAAAGGCCAGGCACCGAGAACTGTGCGGATGCTCTCAGTCGGCTACCATTGCCCACCACGGGGGTGGAAATGGCGCAGCCTGCAAACTTGTTGATGGTGGTGTTGATTCCTGGATTATTTTACCTCAATCTGGTTCAGCAAAATTACTGAAACGAATACCGTTTGTGCTTTAAACAAAGCAAGCTTTTATTTAAAAAGCAAATCCCGATCGGGGACTTTATCAGACAGAAGGAATGCAAGTTTGTTCGAACGCACTCACTTCCTACGGACAAAGTGAAGTTACATCGTAAAGCAACAACAGTTATACATTTTTAAAAATAGATAACAAAATACAATTAGATTGACATTCTAACTCAGCCACTCATTAGTCAATCTATATGGGATGTTTTTACGAAAGCTCAAGCATTGCCGCTGAATGTTACAATTTAGTGGTGTGACTACTAACTGAGACCTTGCAATTCTGCAGATTTATCCATATATTCATTTCATGTTACAATTTATATTGTTGGCAGGATTAGTAACTTAAAACCTTGAGAAAGCCTGTTAATTGTGCTGATGTTGTATTATTTGCAATCTGACATTCTCTTCGTTATTTTTCCATGGCTTATACATTTTCATATATCCAGTTCACTTTTCTACCTTTTAATTCCATATATCCCGTTCATATATCCACATTCCCTCCTTTTATCATTCCATGATAACATTTAGGATCATTCTAAGAGTATTGCATTCATCCGTTCACACTCCATTTTCAGAATCATATTGTTGAGTAGTTCTTTAGTAGATTCTTTAGTTTGTTGGATCATAACCCGGGAACCCTTGACCACAAGAGGGTTTGCTAACCTTGCCATCATTACTTTACAGCAGAGGTTAAGGCAACCAACAATCAAACAACAGGTAATTATTATTACGATGAGAACAATTGCCCCATGCATTAGATAGGATCTCCAAGACCCACCTAACAGCCAATCAAACATGCTAGGTTCTTTTGCTGGTGTGGATAACTTCTTCACCTCCCTCCTTATGTGATCGGCAAGATTGGTTATGTTTTCTGAACTATCAGGAATGTAAGTGCAACATTCAGATCCTATCAGGGCACACGTTCCCCCTTTCTCAGCTAACAGGTAATCGAGGGCCATTCGGTTTTGTAATGCTACGGTCCTTATTGCTACCATTTCAGCTGTGATGCCCTCCAGAGCTTCAGCAGTATGGTTAGCTACCTGTTCCAATATCGTTTCTAAGTTCTGTACTTCGTCCATGAGACGTTTTATCCCAATTGGGAACACCAGGACCCCAAAGAACTTGTCGACGGGGGTGATGGCTCGCTTATATCGTATGGAGGCATGTACTTCCGCCAGGGTACGTACTTGTCGCACAAATGGCACCACATATCCCATATAGCAGGACCCTGTCCATCGCCTGGGCAACCAAGGATATGCCTTATGACCGCACACGAAATACGTGCCGTTAAAGGCTGCTTTCTGATATATTGCCTCCGGGTCCCAGGACTGGGCCCACAAACTTCCACCTGTGTTATTCGGATCGTGAGAGTGGATGGTGACTCGCGTACCTGTGGTGAGGTTGAGACTGTGTGGGCAATTGCTGTACCCTACGATATGTCCCTGGTTACTGGTGTCATTTCGAATTAGACATATGCCCCCTGTTGGCCTCCCAATCCCTGAGATATTGGTCAGAGCTATGAATGGGGGTTCCTTTTCACGGTTGTAGGTTGGTTGGTACCATCCCTGGAATGTCTGACTAATGGGATCTCCAATACTCTCCCACTTGGTGACCTCCCCGTGTTTGTTCAGGTGGTAACGGTATGATACTCCTCCTGGTCTCCGTGATCCCTCTTTTGACCCGCCTTTCATCATTCGTACTTGTATTGGCCCCCCCTCCTCTTATTATAGTTTGGCTCTGAATCCATCTGACAGTCTCAGTTAGGGTCAGTGGAATGGTGCGCAAAGGAATTCCCCCTTTGGAATGTATAGGGATATGTGAACACACCCAGCATCTAGAAAAGTGCCCTTTTTGCGCATAAACGTAAGACATATACAAAAAGGTGTTTACATGGAGCTCTCGCCTTTGTCTTCCTTCCCATGCGCCAAAACTGTCATATATCAACACTATTATACAGACTGTGGCATACAGACACAGTCTCATCTTATGGCTCAGGATTCGGATAAATAGTCCAATTATTTTGCTGATTTAAAAGAGTTCAGTTTTCCCGTCTCTCTTCTCAGGTCACCGTTGGTGTAGCTGGATGTTTATTACGGGTAAAAGTTCAAACTGGTCCACGTTACAATTAGGATGTCAACTGCCTTGTTCAGCTATGGAGAAGAGAAAATCTGGAACAGAAACAGGAATTAGAATAACCAGCAAAATAGATTTGTTAAAGGGTGATGAGCTTGCAGTGGTGCAGGTGAACCCAGGCATTTTTCCCCTCAACCTTAGCTGCAGTAGGGGTAGTGAGTAACACCTGAAAAGGCCCCTCCCATCGCGGCTCCAATCCCTTTCGAATCCATTTCTTAATCAAGACATACTTCCCTGGGACCACGAGGGATGATTCGGGTAAGACTGGGAGGTCAAGGTGAGCCCCTCGAACCTGGTTGTGGGCTACTCGCAGAGCCTGAGTTAAGGAAAGAATGTATGTGGTCATCTCCTCAGTCATGTAGTGGAACTGGACAGTGGAGGGGACATTCTGATTCCAAGGGGTTCTCAGGGGTTTACCATAAATGACTTCAGCGGGGGTCAGCCTAGTCTTACCAGTTGGAGTAGTGCGTATCTGGAATAGGGCTATGGGAAGGAGTTTAAGCCAATTTAGTCCAGTTGATAAAACCAAACTTGCAAAACTGGTAGCAAGAGTTTGATTAGCACGTTCAACTAATCCCGCAGCTTGGGGTCGGTAGGCACAATGTAGCTGCTGGTTAATGTGCATCTGGGAGCAGAATTCTTTGTTAACTTGGCCAATAAAGTGAGGGCCATTATCAGAACTCAGTCGAGCAGGGATACCATATCTAGGAACAATTTCCCTCATTAACACTTTAACAACAGTTTGAGCTTTATTGTCCAGGGTAGGATAAGCTTCGATCCATTTGCTGAATACATCCACTATTACTAGCACATATTTGTAACACTGAACCCTTTGCAACTCAATGTAGTCCAACTGTAAGGTCTCAAAGGGACCTTCTGGTAGGGGCGTCTTACCCCAATCACAGGGGACTTCCTTCCCTGGATTATGCTGTTGGCAAACAAGGCAACGACTACTAGTGTTCTGGTCCAACTCCTGAAGTCTTGGCTGCCACCAAGTAGCCAAAAGCATATCACTTGTCGCCCTTGCTCCACAATGAGTAGCAAAATGCAGACATTCTATAACCTATGAGGCCAACTCGTCAGACATGCAAGTCTGTTCCGCGGGAGTGGTCCAGAGTTTAGAGACATTGTCATAGGTACATCCATAATCTTTCCACAACAGTTTATCTTTTTCAGCAGCGTCCTCCTGTGCTTTAATAACATCTTGGATGGTTGGCATTGGTTTTTCCGAGGCTAACTTATCCTTTCTAAGGATTTTAGTTTGACTCATCATTCTAGGCACTACCATCCGTTGTCCACGAGAGGCCTGTTTGGCCTCTTGGTCAGCACAACGATTCCCTATATCAACCAGAGAATTTCCGGTAGTGTGGGCGGTACATTTGACAATGGCAATGCGTTTGGAGAACATGAGGGCTTGCAACAAATCAGATACTAGCTGTTTATGAGATATCTCATTCCCCTGTGAGGTTAGGAATCCCCTATTTTTCCATAATTGTCCGAAATCATGGGCTACTCCGAAGGCATACCCAGAGTCGGTATAGATATTAACCTTGAGGTCTTTAGCCAAGATACAGGCTCGGGTAAGGACAAATAGTTCAGCTTGTTGGGCGGAATAGGCGGTTTCAAAGGCGGCAGGTTCCACGATCTGATTCTCCTGGTTTACTATGGCGTATCCAGAATTTCGTCTGCCCTCTGGGTCAATGGAAGAACTTCCGTCTACATACATAATACAGTCTGGATCTTCCATTCGTACATCAACTAAATCCTCCCTGACCGATGTGGCCTCCTGAATTAAGGATAAACAATCATGACTGGGTTCTTCCTCATCTTGGGGTGGCTCGGTAAGAAAACAAGCCGGATTGATGGCAGTACAGTGCCGAAAGGTCAGCCTTGGATTATCTACTTTGCCTAGCCATGGTAAGATGTTGAGTCTGCAGTTGACCCAAGAGGGCAGCTACGGAGTGAGAGGTATATACAACAATATCCTGCTGGAGGGTAAGGTTGGCGGCAGATTGTAGGCTATTGTAGACAGCAGTTAATATTTGAGTACATACGGGGTGTCCCAAGGCAACGGGATCTATTTTAGAAGAGTAGTAAGCAACAGGTCTATGTTTATCCCCGTGTTTCTGAGTTAAGACAGCGGTAGCACAATCTTTCATGATTGTGCAATACAGTTGAAAGGGACGGTCGTAGAGGGGCCGTCCCAAAACCGGAGCTTGCAGCAGGGCTGTTTTTAGTTCCTTAAAGGCTTGGATGTCTGTGGTTTCTATTTTAAAGCTGCCTTCCTTGGTAGTGTACGGTGTGAGTTGCTTGGTCATCAGGGCAGCATTAGGAATCCAGGATCTACAGTAATTTATCATCCCCAACCACTGCCGCATTTGTCTAGCCGTGCTAGGGACTGAAAACTGGCAGATGGGTTTGATTCGACATGCCTCCAAGGCTCGGTGGGTGCCTGATAAAATGATCCCAAGAAATTTAACTTGAGACTGGCCAATTTTGACCTTTGACGGGGATACTATGTATCCCAGGGAGGACAAGTAATTCAATAACTGATTAGCATCCTCTCTATTACTTGGTTCATCTACGCTGGATACCAGTAAATCGTCCACATACTGAATTAAAGTAGATCCCTTAGTCAGCGTGAGAGATTGTAACTGTTTCTGCAGGCACCTTGAGAATAAGGTCGGGGAGTGGATGAACCCTTGGGGAAGTCTAGTCCAGGTATATTGCTGTCCCTGGTAAGTGAAGGCAAATAGGTACTGACTCGCCTGGTAAAGCGAAGAAGGCATGTTGGAGGTCTATTATTGTGAAGATCTTGGCGTCTGCTGGGATTAAAGACAGTATCTGTGCTGGGTTGGGAACCAGAGCGTGCAGGGGCTGGACGATAGCATTGATAGCTCGAAGATCTTGGACTAAACGGTATTCGTTTGGTCTGCCTGGCTTAGGCACTGCCAGTATAGGAGTATTACACGGGGACTGGCATCGGACCAAAATCCCCTGTTCCATTAGCCCCTTAATCAGTCGGTGGATACTCGGTATTGCCTGTGATTTCAGTGGGTACTGTCGGATAGAGGGCCAGTCCACATTGCCCTTCACTGGGATCTCAATCGGATCAATGGGAGTATAACCCACATGGGAGGGGTCCTCTGCCCACACATGAGGATCCACATAGTCAGGTATGTCCGAGCCAGTATGATGCTGTAGAGTCGTTAAGACCTTCTCGGGGTCCCCATGAAATTGGACTGTTCGGCCATGTTTTACGATTTGCACATCCCGGCTGGTAGGGTCAGCCTCATCTATGGCCTTGCATACCATAACTCCCAAATCTTTAGCATGGTGAGGGGCTAATACCTCACGAGCAATATGTGGTGCCATTGTTAGGGGCTGTTTCCACAGATTCTTATCCATTTCCACAAAATCTGCCTCTCCTTCCGGTCCAGTCTAGCCCTTAATAGAATTCCCTTCACTTCCCCTTCGTGATCCTGATAAAAGTTCTGCAGGTCCTGATTCTTTCCGCTGGGATCGTATGCTAGGGTTACGTGATAGGGTGCCTGCGGCAGGTCCAGAGACCACCACTGAGGGGTTCTAGTGGTATACTGCCGCTTAAGGGTTCCCTGTTTTACAATAATCCCATCATCTCCACACTCCAAATGCAACTGGAATTTCCAGAGCAGGTCTCTAGCCATCAAGTTACAGTCCAGATTGGTAGTGATGACAAATCGATGTTCTACCGATTCTTCCTGGTAACCCACTGTAACTGGTTCTGACACCGGGAATGTCGAGATTTATCCCAGGAATCCTGAAAGTTCCTGTGTTTCAGTAGAAGCAGGGAGTTTAAGCTTTGATTGTACAGAAGACATGAAGGCTCCCGTATCTATCAAAAAGGGTTGCCACTCATTCAGAATTTTTAACAATATCATTGGTTTGTCGTCCGGGGAGGATCCCTGCACAATCAAGCTGCGTAGTCAATCAGGGGACAATTGACCAAAGGGGTTGTTCTGGGAGAAGTTAGTGTAAGATCCTCCTCTCCCCCCTTGCCCCCCTCCTTTTCCTCCTCTTCCTTTTCCACGCTGACGGTAGGGGCAATTTTTATTCCAATGTCCTTCCTGCCCACAATTAAAACATCCATCTCGTCTTTCCCAGCCCCGACCTCTTCCCATACCAGGCCGGGGACAGTAGGGCGGTCCGTAATTAGCAGGGCCCGGGCCATTTGGGTGTTCGATATAACCGTATCCCTGTTTATCCACCCAACCCGGCACGCAATACTGCGGTTCCATCTGGTATCCCCTTGGGTCGGGTTTTGTTCCTTCCACCTGAGGCGGCTCTTCCTTTCTAGTCACGTATTCAGTCTTGACCCGGGTTGGGGGTGCACCTCCCCCCTCCCCTTTCTTTTCCTGCCAATAATATCTAACCGCCCTTTCCATCTGGGCTTTACTGTTATCTGCCCAATTCATATTATTTGTCCGGATAGCGTGAGCAACCGAATAGGGCAGGCACTGAAGTAGGATAGCGCAGAATTGAGGAGAATCCTCTCCTGCCCTGAAGGCATTATCTCCTGATTGACTCCCGTATATTTCAATAAATCTTTCCATAAATTCATCGGGAGTTTCTTCACGCTTGGGTTTAGTTTCTAATACTGCGGCCATACTGATGGGCTTCTGAAGGGTCGTGGTGAGAGCATTGAAGATAGCGTTTAGGCGATCCTGGATATCGTTAGGATGAGCAACCAACAATGCATCATGAGTAGCACGTCCTAGGTGAGTTAGAAATCGGGTGTGTACAGTTGGGCTCAAGGTTTGCTTTACCAAAGCCCACAGGTCCCTTGATTCTGCATTATAAACTGAAATAGTTGTTCGAAGATAATCTATAAATTTGATAGGTTCTTTTTTCTGATCTGGTATGCTGGCCATAAGGGCCATAATTTCGTTCGGTTTCCAGGGCACATAGACATCTATAGTGGGGTGGTCTGCAGCTTGTTGTGCATCAGGATTTGGCATTGGTCTGACAGGGAATTGGTGTCGGGACTTTGGGAACTTGGAAATTATTATTCGGTCGGAGGATGTTTCGGAGCTGTCTGACTGCTTGACAGTTCTGCGTCTCGATCGGTGGGGGCGTTTGCTATGTCTTTCACAACTTGGACTGGTAGATTGACTAGAAGATTTACGGGACTGTCTGTGATATCGAGATATAGTTCTGCCCTTTCGAGTGTGAGATCTGGTCCTTTCGGCTATATTGCTTGTGACACCAAATGTTGATTCCTGGATTCTTTTACCTCAATTTGGTTCAGCAAGATTACTGAAACGAATACCGTTTGTGCTTTAAACAAAGCAAGCTTTTATTTAAAAAGCAAATCCCGATCGGGGACTTTATCAGACAGAAGGAATGCAAGTCTGTTCGAACGCACTCACTTCCTACGGACAAAGTGAAGTTACATCGTAAAGCGACAACAGTTATACATTTTTTTAAATAGATAACAATATACAATTAGATTGACATTCTAACTCAGCCACTCATTAGTCAATCTATATGGGATGTTTTTATGAAAGCTCAAGCATTGCCTCTGAATTTTACAATTTAGTGGTGTGACTACTAACTGAGACCTTACAATTCTGCAGATTTATCCATATATTCATTTCATGTTACAATTTATATTGTTGGCAGGATTAGTAACTTAAAACCTTGAGAAAGCCTGTTAATTGTGCTGATGTTGTATTATTTGCAATCTGACATTCTCTTCGTTATTTTTCCATGGCTTATACATTTTCATATATCCAGTTCACTTTACTGCCTTTTAATTCCATATATCCTGTTCATATATCCACATTGGCGCAGCCCGCAGACTTGTTGATGGTCATGGAAGCGTTTGAAAATGATAAATCACCTGTCACGGCCCGCCAGATTAGGACTTGGACCAGCCAAGATCCTCTGCTGTCCCGAGTAAAAAAACTGTGTACTGCATGGGAGCTGGGCCAGCATCTCCATTGAAATGCAAGAGCCAATCAAGCCGTTCCAGCAACGAAAGGACGAGCTGTCCACTCAGGCAGACTGCCTGTTGTGGGGTAACCACGTAGTGCTACCAAAAAAGGGCAGGGAGAAGTTCATCTCTGATCTCCACAGCACACACCTGGGTATAGTAATGATGAAAGCGATAGCCAGATCCCACGTGTGGTGGCCCGTTATCGACTCTGACTTAGAGTCCTGTGTACGGCAATGCAGCGTATGTGCTCAGTTGAGCAACGTGCCCAGACAGGCACCACTAAGTTTGTGGTCCTAGCCCCCCAGACCATGGTCGAGGATCCATGTCGACTATGCAGGCCCGTTTCTCGGTAAAATGTTCCTGGTGGTAGTGGATGCTTTTTCAAAATGGATTGAATGTGAAATAATGTCGGGAAGCACCGCCATCGCCACCATTGAAAGCCTGAGGGTCATGTTTGCTACCCACAGCCTGCCTGACATACTGGTCAGTGACAATGGGCCATGTTTCACCAGTGCCAAATTTAAAGAAGTCATGATCCGCAATGGGATCAAACATGTCACCTCGGTCCCGTTTAAACCAGCCTCCAATGGGCAGGCAGAGCAGGCAGTACAAACCATCAACCAGAGCCTTAAATTAGTCACAGAAGGCTCACTCCAAACCCGCCTGTCCCGAGTACTACTCAGCTACCACACGAGACCCCACTCGCTCACAGGGGTGCCCCCCGGCTGAGCTACTCATGAAAAGGACACTTAAAATCAGACTCTCGCTGGTTCACCCCAACCTGCATGATCAGGTAGAGAGCAGGCGGCAGCAACAAAATGTAAATGATGGTCGCACCACTGTGTCAAGGGAAATTGATCTGAATGACCTTGTGTATGTGCTAAACTATGGACATGGTCCCAAGTGGATCGCGGGCACGGTGATAGCTAAAGAAGGGAGTAGGGTGTTTGTAGTCAAACTAGACAATGGACAAATTTGCAGAAAGCACCTGGACCAAACGAGGCTGCGGTTCACAGACTGCCCTGAACAACCCACAGCAGACACCACCTTTTTCAAGCCCACAACACACACCCAAAGGATCAACGACACCACGCCGGACCAGGAAATCGAACCCATCGTGCCCAACAGCCCAGCAAGGCCAGGTTCACCAAGCACCTCTGCAGGGCCAACAACACACCAGCTCAGCGAGAGCACAGCCAACACACCTGAACAGACATTTGTACCGAGGCGGTCCACCAGGGAAAGAAAGGCTCCCGGCCGCCTCACCTTGTAAATAGTTTTCACTTTGACGTTGGGGTGTGTATCTGTAAAGCATGCACTCCCATGTTCCACCACCAGGGAGCTCATCCCCCGAAGTCCCAAGGGATCCCAGCATCCCTTGGGAGCACTGCATATAAGTGTGCCCCTCAGGTCTGTTCCTCACTCTGGAGTGTCTTATTAAAGACTAAGGTCACTGTTACTTTAACCTTCCTGTGTGCAGCCTCATCTGTGCTCGGAACACAATACCACCTTCGTCTGCTGTCCGGACGCACTATAGCGCACCATCTTGCCGTCCGGAGGAGGCGGGGGTCCCCAATGGAGTGCACTCTATGTGGGAGTGCTCCCATTATTTATTGGGGACTTGGCCTGGAGGGTGGTGCACGGAGCAGTCCTGTGCAATAAATTTTTAAGTCGGTTCACGGGCACCCCGGCCGCCTGCAATTTCTGCGGTCTGGAGGAGTCCGTGTTCCATGTTTTTATGGAATGTACGAGGTTGCAGCCCCTATTCCATTATTTGAAGGAGCTGCTCCTCAAATTATGGTTGCACGTCAGTCCCACACTCCTGATCTTTGGGCACCCTGTGCGGAGGGGAGTGGGCAGGTCTGAGGGCCTCCTCGTAGGACTGCCCCTGGGCACGGCCAATGGGGGCCATCAGCCGGTCCAGGCAGCGGGCGATCGAGGGGGTCGTTCAGCCTCACTGCCTGCCTCTCTTCCGCGGTTACATCCGAGCCAGGGTGTCCCTGGAGATGGAGCATGCGGTGTCCACCAGTATGCTCGTGGCCTTCCATGAGAGGTGGGCGCCGGACGGACTGGAGTGCATCATCACCCCTGGGAACCAAATTTTAATTTATTTAATTGCCGGTGTTAGTGCCCCACCACCCTTTTTAGCCAGGGGGCACTTGTAAAATTTGTGTTTTTTAGTGCCCTCAAAAAAAAAGGGGGCATTTGTTTGAAAGTGTTTGGAATTGTCATGTATTCAACCAGCATTGTAACCCATGTATAAACTGACCCGAGTTATACACCGTGAGAACACTGACCACTAGGTGGGAGACACTCCTAACCTGGACCTTCAGGTATAAAAGGGGAAGCTCCACCCACCTTCATCACTTGAGTGCTAAGGAATAAAGGACAGGTCACAGACTGACCTTCTCTCAAGCATGGGCCTCGTGTGCATTTATACTGTGTAGTAAGGACGTATCAGGAATGTCCCCCAAATCAGGGGGCACTTGATTTAATGTTTACTTTGTTCACAACAAAAGAGTTGTAGAGCTATTGCCCTGTCCCAACTGACCCCCGTCCTGACGGAATTCCTCATCGGCGCCAAGCCTCAAAACCTCCCTCGGGAGTCGGCGCCTCACAACTTGAGCCTCCTCAGGGAAATCCTTTCAGTTCTGCGCGGAGGGGTTTCCTGTATGGGCTGCTCCTGCACACTCTCCACTTTGCCATCCTCTTCTGCCATCCGACCACGCCATGGCGCACCATCTTGCCGCCCAGAAGAGACGGGGGCCCCCAGTGGAGTGCACTCTATGGGGAGTCCTCCCTCTATTTATTGGGGGCTTGGCCTGGAGGGTGGTGCACGGAGCAGTTCCATGCAATAAGTTTTTAAATCAGTTCACGGACTCCCAGGCCGTCTGTAATTTCTGTGGTCGAGAGGAGTCCGTGTTCCATATGTATGCTGTATGTGTGAGGTTGTAGTCCCTCTTCCATTATTTGAAGAGGCTGCTCCTCAAGTTCTGGTTGCAATGCAGTCCCATGCTCCTGATCTTTGGGTACCGTGTGCGGAGGGGAGTGGGCAGGTCGGAAGGCCTCCTCGTAGGACTGCTCCTGGGCTTGGCCAAGATGGCCATCAACCGGTCCAGGCAGCGGGCGGTCGAGGGGGTCGCTCAGCCTGACTGCCTGCCTCTCTTCCACAAGTACATTCGAGCCAGGGTGTCCCTGGAGATGGAGCACGCGGTGTCCACCGGTACGCTCGAGGAGTGCATCATCACCTCCAGCAATTAAATTTTAATTTGATCCAAGTTTACTGTTAAAAGGTTGATTTGTTCAATTTGTCGGTTTTAGTGCTCCCCCTTTAATCAGGGGGACTTGATTATTGTTTGCAGCAAGATAGTTGTAGAGCTGTTGCATTGTGAGTGGCTTAGCCAGTCACGTGATGTTCACAACAGCGACAAGCTGTAACGTTGCACCGCCATAGTTGCCCGGGAACTTCGACGCTTTGACATCGACATCGCCGCCCTAAGCGAGACCCGGCGAGCAGGGGAAGGCCAGCTCAAGAACAAGGTGGAGGTTACACCTTTTTCTGGAAAGGGAAACCAGAGGAAGAACGCTGCCTTCATGGAGTCGGCTTCACCATCAAAAACGAGCTGGTCGACCGCCTCAAAGACTCCGCCTGCGGGGTTAACGAACGCCTCATGACTCTTTGACTCACCCTATCCCGGAACTAATACGCCATAGTCATCAGATGTACACCCCAAAACTCGATGCAACGGATGAGACCAAAGAGGGTTTTTACTCCAACCTCTCACAATCCCTGTCCCGCATCACCGCAGATGACAAACTGATTCTCCTAGGTGACTTCAACACCAGGGTCGGCAAAGACACAGCCCTCTGGGGAGGTGTGATTGGCAGAGAGGGGATAGGGAAAGCTGTCATGTATCCAACATGGCTACTGCTAGTACTATCACAAGGTGTGCCACCAGAGGGCACAGCAGTGGGAGACTCGTAGGTTACCAGTACAGGTGTGCCTGGCCTAGTATAAAAGGCAGGCCACCAGGTGTGATCCTCACTCTGGAGTTAACTAATAAAGGTCTAAGGTCACTACAGTTCAAGTACAACACATTGCCTCATGGAGTCATTGCTAGAGCATCTAAGGACACAACAATTGGCAACGAGATTACGAACTTTCACGCGAAAATGGCTATCCTTGGTACGTTGCAGCAGTTTGCCGATGGTGATGATTGGGACACCTTTGTGGAGAGGCTCGACCATTTCTTCACAACAAACGACCTGGCAGGAGACGACCCGGCCACACTGGTTGATAAGCGCAGAGCTATCTTGCTAACCAGTTGTGGGCCCATCGTCTGTGGCCTCGTCAGGGACTTGCTGGCACCAGCGGAGATAACAACCAAGACATACGAGGAGCTTGTAATCCTGATCCATGACCAACTCAAGCCCAAGGAGAGCATCCTCACAGCCAGACACCAGTTCTACACTCACCGGCGGCCCGAAGGCCAAGAAGTCATGAAGTCATGAAGTACACCGCAGACCTCAGGAGGCTGGCGGCACTGTGCGAGTTCAGCGACCACCTCAACGAAGCGCTGCGGGACATTTTTGTCATTGGAATTGGCCATGAGGGCCTTCTTCACAAGCTACTGTCGGCGGATACCACAGTCACACTGCAGAAGGCCATCTCTGTGAGCCAGGCATTCATGACCTCGACCTGCGGTTCTAGGCAGATGACTCACCCTCAGGACTCAATCCCGGCAGGTACTGTGCAGAGTGGCACCGTTTAGAGGCTAGACTGTAGAACACGAACCCGCTCAGGGAAGAGAGAACAGGTCCTTGAGTCCCTTAATCAGAGTCCGCCGAGGGGGGCTAATCGAGTAGCACCATGCTGGCGTTGCGGAGGGAATCACAGGGCTCACCAGTGCCGCTTTAAAGACTATGTATTAAAGGCTGCAGCACAAAGGGCAACCTCCAGCGAATGTGTAAGAGAAATATGACTCACTGCATCGATGAAGAGTCTGCAGATGGCCAGGAATCCAGCGCAGATTATGAATCAATAGGCAGAGAGACAGCCCAGTCTTGCGGGGAGATACATAGCATGTTTACCTGCACCACCGAGTGTTCCCCGCTAAAGATGGAAGTCGAGATTGAGGGCGTTCCAGTCTTCATGGAAGTTGACACGGGGCAAGCCAGTCAGTGATGAATCAAGGAGCCTTTGAGAGGCTATGGGACAATCAAGCTGAACGACCCGAATTGGTCACGGTTCAGGCAAAGCTGTGCACCTACACCGATGAAATCATCCCAGTCGTTGGGAGTGTGAATGTAATGGTACTCCATGATGGCGCGGTGCACAAGTTACCCCTGTGGATTGTTGCAGGTGATGGACCAACGCTGCTCGGCAGAAGGTAGATGGAGAAGATTCATTGGAAATGGGAAGACTTCACCCTTCCAGCAATCGAAGCCCCCTGCGCTCAGAGGCAAAGCAAGCCCTCACCTGAGGGTGGACTCGGCATTGGAGAGCAGACCAGCACAGCACCTGAGACACAGACTGCTCAGCATGACTGCGTGGAGATGATCCAGCTGAGACGACCCGAACGCACCTTCCAGGCTCCAGTGGCAGGACTCCGGAGGAAAAAAATCAGATCCAAAGGCGACTTCCCCCAGCTTCGGAGGCAGAACCCGGGGAGAAGAGGATCACCGCAGTCGACATCGTGGATGGAGGAAAGATGGTGCCCAAACCACGAGGTGAAACGCTGAAGACAAAGATGGCCGCAGTCAGACCACGAGGTGCAGCGCTGATGGAGCAACACATGGCACCAAAGGGAGAAGCGGATTGGGCTAAAGAAAGCAAGGCTCTCTTAAAGGAGGCCGGCAACCCACAACAATTAAAGGGACAGCTCCACACACCTAAGCAATGTAACAGTAATTATAAGTCAGACAGAAAAAGTGTTATTGATCATGTAAAATGTGCAACCGATAATCTGAATTGTATATATGCAACCAGCGAGAAAAGTCACGCGATTATGTAAAATGTGTAATTGATGAACTGAACTGTGTACATACAACCAGCGAGAAAAAGTCACGCAATCGCAATTGGACCCACAGTGTGTCCAGCATAAGTAATGAAAAGTTGTGCGATGCAGGGTTTCAACTGTACACAGCCAATGCAGTGGGCAGACACCCATCGGGAGCACGCAGGTCCAGCGAGCTACCCAATGCTGTCGCCTGTGTCCCGGGCACCAGTCATGCACCATGGAGTGTGGCCACAAGCAGCCGACACAAACGAGCTGCAGAGCAAGTGACCTCAGCAGGGCTCCGGTATCTATACCCTGCCCCTGGTCGGCTCCACCTCTCAGGCACCCGATGGTACCAACTGCCACGAGCCTGAAGGAACAGACTGTGCTAAGGTGCAGTCCCCAGACCCCATCGCCACCAAGGCCATACCCGTAGATGTAGGGTCACCCGCCACAGTTCCTACAAAGGAAACAGGCACCAGCCAGGATCCCAAACCAAACGACGTTCAGGCCAGCGAGGCAGCAGTTCCCTATGCACTGCTAGACGACAGCTCCTCAGGGAGCAGCAGCGACCCAGGGCGCAAACAACGGACAGAGAGGTCACAGGCATCTGTGAACCGGCCCGACGCTAGGGACCACGGCAACAGCCCCAAGAGCAGGCTACGCGAGACAACCAGGTTCCAACTGCCAGCACCGGGCACTGAGCCGCCACCAGACTGCAAGGATACAACCCAGCAGCTCCGGAACTAGCTTGTCCTCATGCACTGGTCACTGCATCGATAAGGCATCTAATGTACCTATCGCACCACGGAACCACAAAAATAATACAAAACCCACTTTCCTGAACTTGAATGTACATGAATGCTAGGAGCCCTCGCCATAAGCAGTGTGGGTGGGGGGGGGGGAGGGGAGAATGGAGTGGTCAGGGACACACACACACAAACAGCAACCACCAGCACTCTATTGCACCAACTACTCACCAAAGATTGAAATGACCTGCCAAGGGTCTACCAGACAGAGCTCACATAAGCCCAGAGTACAGTCAATGCAGAGGTGATTTGCACTCAAGGCTCAGGGGGGAGTGATGTCATGGCTACTGTTGGTACTATCACAAGGTGTGCTACCAGAGGGCACAGCAGTGGGAAACTCGTAGATTACCTGTACAGGTGTGCCTGACCTAGTATAAAAGGCAGGCCACCAGGTGTGATCCTCACTCGGGAGTTAACTAATAAAGGACAAAGGACTAAGGTCACTACAGTTCAAGTACAACACACTGCCTCGTGGAGTCATTGCTAGAGCATCTAAAGACACAACAAAAGCCAACTCTAATGGTACCCGACTCCTGACAAAATGTCTAGAACATGAACTTCTCATCACCAATCATCATCACATGATGTTCACAAGACTCAATAAAACCCCAGTCAGTTGGGTCGAGGTCATTCACGTTGAGGCATGCAGTTGTGATCATAGTGGATGAACTGGCACTGTGTAGTGTGATTGTTAAACCTTTGTTAGTAAACCAACTAGGTCTTATCCAAGTTGGTGCTTGCGAGAGTCAAGTCAAGCGACAGTGCATCTTCTGAAAAGCTGGGCTCCACTTCCTCCAATGGCTGAGTGACATCAACAATCAAAGCAGCTAAAATGAATGAGATGGACATGGTTAGCTTGTGGTGTGAGTGAGAGGAGAGAGAAAGATATGATTGCTGAAAGCATCTGCAGCTTGTCATGCAGAGTGTGTGGGGTGAGGGAGAAATCAAAGGAGACAAAAAGGATTAGATATAAAGAAATCCATAGCAACCTCTCCACCCGTAGCCTCGGCATCCACTCTGCCTCTTCCCATGTATGGACAGCAGGCTCTCTTCAAGGGGTGGGAAGTGGGGGAGAGGGTCTACAGGTAGCCTCTTCCTCTCCCGGTGGGAGCCTGTTGCCTGGTGTTGTGGGTGACTGTCTCCTGCCTGTGCATGCTCTCTGAAATAGCTACCAATTAGTCCCTCTCCCCTGCTCTTTCCTCATAATCCTTCAAAGTTTTTCTTTTTAAAGAGAGATCTAATTCTCTTTTAAAAGTTACTATTGAATCTGCTGCCATCACCCTTTCAGGCAACGCACTCCAGATCATAACAACTCACTGAGTAAAAAGAAATCCCCTCATCTCCCCCTACCATTTTTATTAATTACCTTAAATCTGTGTTCTCTGGTTACTGACCCTCCTGCCAGTGGAAACAGTGTCTCCCTACTGTAATGTATGTACCTGTGAGTATGCTCACAGGTTTGTGGAGCTGTTGCATTGTGAGTGGCTTAGACAGTCTCATGATGTACACAAGACTCAATAAAACCACAGGTCATCCACGTTGAGGCATGCAGTTGTGAGCCTAGTTGATGAACTGGCAATGTGTAGTATGATTGTTAAACCTTTGTTAATAAACCCACAAGGTCTTAATAATACATAGCAAAGCATTGCTATTAAGCAAAGAACCCAGAAAGCAAATACATTACAAAATGGTGACGAGGGTGGGGCTTTCCTCATGAAGATTCTGAAATTTGCCGCAAACAGTCAATCTTTACTATAGATGTCGTTGATAATGACTTTCCAGTCACTGCCTCTGTTATTGCAGAGCACACACTGAAAGATGTCATGTTACAGTGGGCCTATGTGCACACCATGCGAGGGTGCCATTGCCTGCCCGAAGAAATGGTGTCAGATAATGGGCCACAATTTTGGTCCACGAAATTTGTGAACTTTGCCAGACACAACGGTATCAAACACACGTTGGTAGCACCATATCATCCTGCTTCAAATGATGCAGCTGAAAGGTCGGTCAGGATTGTCAAGGAGGCTTTGCGGAAACAAGTTCTGCAGACTGGATCATTGATGAGCATGAAGCATAGGTTAGCAAATTTTCTATTTCAAATATAGAACTATGCCCCATTCCACAACAGGGTACACACCTCCTGAATTATTGATGAGCAAGAGCGAGCGTACGCTGGGCAGAGCCAGAGCAAACGCGCGAGGGGGAGAGCGAGTGTGCACGCGGGGCAGAGCGAGTGCGGGCAGGCGGGGCAGAGCGAGAGTAGGGCAGAGCGAGAGCGAGTCTCGCTCTGCCCCGCGCGCACTCACTGTCCTGCGCACATCGCTCTCACTCTGCCCCGTGCACGTCGCTCACTCTGCCCCGCTCAAGTGTCTGATCTACTCATCCTCCAGCCCAATTTCCTGAACCTCCCCACTGTAGTTCCTGTCGTCCCTGCCCCAAGTTCATCCAATCCAATGATGGTGGATGTGTGGCAAATAACAAGGTTTCCGAGAAATCAACCAAGTGCTCAGGGTGGAGGGGGAGAACGCGGTGCATGTGTAAAGGGGCTGGGGCTAGAAGAACGTGCTCCATCTTACCATCTGAAGTAAATTTTCGTTCTCAACCCTCCCACTTTAGACCTGGATCACATTCTTCGCCTGGCCCCGCTCTTTCCTTTCTCCCCCACTATCTCTCTTCCCTCACTCTCTCTCCTTCTCTCGCTCTCCCCCAATCCCCACGCGCACTCTGTCGCTCTCCCCCACACTCTTTCCCCGATTTGCTCTCTCTCGCCCTCCCCCATGCTCTCGCTTTGCCCCGCATGTGTGCGCTCGCTCTCGCTCTCACTCTGCTCCGCTTGAGTGTCTGATCTACTCATCCTCCAGCCCAATTTCCCGAACCTCCCCACTGTAGTTCCTGTCATCCCTGCCCCAAGTTCATCCAGTTCAATGCTGTTATTTGCCACATATCCACCAAGATTTCCAGAAATCAACCAAGTGCTAGGGGAGGAGAGGGAGAACGTGGTGCATGTGTAAAGGGGTTGGGGCTAGAAGAATGTGATCCATCTTACCATCTGGATTAAATTCTCGCTTTCAACCCTCCCACTTTAGACCTGGATCACATTCTTCGCCTGTCCCCCCTCTCTCCTTTCCCCCACTCTCAATCTCTCTCTCCTCCACTCTCTACTTCGCTCACTCTCCCCCACGCTCTCTTTCCCACACTCCCCACACGCTCCCGCTCGCTCTGCTCTGCGCGCACTCTTGCTCATCAATAATTCAGGTGTGTACCCTGTTGTAGAATGGGGCGTAGTTCTATATTTGAAATAGAAAATTGTTAACCTATGCTTCATGCTCATCAATGATCCAGTCTGCAGAACTTGTTTCCGCAAAGCCTCCTTGACAATCCTGACCGACCTTTCAGCTGCCTCATTTGAAGCAGGATGGTATGGTGCTACCAACATGTGTTTGATACCGTTGTGTCTGGCAAAATTCGCAAATTTTGTGGACCGAAATTGTGGCCCATTATCTGACACCATTTCTGCGGGCAGGCCATGGCATGCAAAAATATCCAGTAATTCATCCAATGTTCGCTCTGTAGTCCTAGATGATCCCATATGCCGTACCTCCAGCCATTTCGAATGACTATCGATTAGAACCAGAAAATTATCACTGCGCCTCTCGCAAAAATCAATATGTATGCTTTGGAATGGTCTCATTGGCCAAGTTCAAGTTTGCAATGGCGTTTTAGCTGGCACGGTCCTACAGTCTTGACGGATAGAAGTATTAGTAAGCAAGCGTCCTAAGTCTTTATCCAACCCAGGGCAATAAACACAACTTTAGGCAGCGTTTTATGCCTATGATGCCAGTATGCTCACTGTGAAGTTCCATCAAGACTTTGGTCCATAGTGCACTGGGAATGACTACTCCCCGGCCCTATTTTAGACATCCCTGCTGACATGATATTTCATGCCGACAATGATAAAAGGGTTTTATCCCCTCGGCTAAACACATCTGATCTTCAGACCACCCTTGCATGGTGTACACATAGGCCCACTGTAACATGACACCTTTAAGTGTGTGCTCTGCAATAACAGAGGCAGTGACTGGAAAGTCCTCATCAACGACATCTATAGTAAAGATTGACTGTTCATGGCCAATTTCAGAATCTTCATGCGGAAAGCCCCATCCTGGTCACCATTTTGTAATGTATTTGTTTTATGGGTTCTTTGCTATTAAACATTTGTTAATAAACCCACTAGGTCTTAACAATCACACTACACATTGCCAGTTCATCCATTAGGCTTACAACTGCATGCCTCAACGTGGATGACCTAGACCCAACTTGTTATGTATGTGTGTAAATCTCACCAAAATGTAAGATTTTCCAATAGGGGGCACACCTGTGGGAGACCCAAGGATCACCTGTACACCCTGGTGCAAGCAGGTATAAAAGGTGATTCATCATGCTGCTTCTCCACTCTGGAGTCTGAATAAAGAGACCAAGGTACAACAGTTTGAGCTTGCAATACAGTCCTATGGATTTATTCTGAACATAATAAATTGGCAACGAGTAATGGATCACGAACTTTCACACAGTAATGGCTGCTGTTGGTATTCTTGAGAGATTTGTTGAGCGCCTCGACTAGTACTTCGTGACCTACAAACTGGACAAGGCTGAGATGGCGATCAAGCGCAAGCCGATTCTCACCGTATGTGGGTCTTCGATATATGGCCTCCTCAAAAATTTGCTGGCACCGGTCAAACCAACGGACAAGTCTTATGCAGAGCCGTGTACGCTGGTTAGGGAACACCTCAAGCCAAAGGAGAGCATCTTGATGGCCAGGTATCGCTTTTACACGCACCATTCCTCCGAAGGCCAGAACATGGCTAGTTATGTCGCTGACCTAAGACGCCTTGCGGGACAGTGCGAATTTGCAAGATCCTTGGGGGAAATGTTGCGGGACGTTTTCATGTTTGGCATTGGCCACGAGGTCATTCTTCACAAACTGCTGTCTGCCAAATCCCTAGATCTGAGCAAGGCCATCACGATAGCCCAAGCCTTCATATTCATAAGCGATAACACGAAACAGATATCCTCACGGAATCGAAGCTCACCGGCAAGTACTGTGAATAAAATAATGTTTTCAGCAAGCAGAACGGTACAGGGCAGGGCCCACACGACTGCAGAGGCCAGACCTAGGCTGAGAGTGACTCAGAGTCCACTGTGGGGTGTGAATACGTATCCATTAGCACCATGTTGGCGCTGCGGGGACAGTCATAGAGCTCATCAATGTCGATTCAAGCCCTATATGTGCAAGGGCTGTGGAACAATGGGGCACCTCCAGCGAATGTGCAAATGACTGCTGACTCATCATGTGGCAGAGTCAGGAGAGGACGACCGATCCAGCGAGGATCACGGTGAACGAGCAGGAGAGGCAACACAACCTGAGGATGAAGAGGAAGTATATGGGATACACACCTTCACCACCAAAAGCCCTCAGATAATGTTAAAAGTTGAACTAGACACGGGGGCGAGTCAGTTATGAGCCAGAAGGCATTCGAGAGGCTGTGGGGAGACAAAGCACAGCGACCCAAGCTGATCCCAATTCAGGCAAAGCTGCGCACCTACACCAAGGAACTGATACCAGTTATTGGTATTGCGGACATAAGAGTATCCCATGAGGGAGTGGTGCACGATTTACCACTGTGGATTGTTTCAGGTGATGGGCCAACGCTGCTTGGTGGATGAGGAAGATTCGATGTAACTGGGAAGACCTCTGCGTACCTTCTCCGGCAAATGACGTCTCCCCTTCTCAAAGGCTGAGCAAACCCCCACCTTCAGCTGAACCAGGCATTGAAGTGCAGATCTCCGAGGCACAGGCTGCTCATCACGACCATGAGGAGGTGAAGATCAACCGAGCAGCGGTCAGGCACGGTACCCACCACCCAAAGCCGATGACCTTTTCGCGACGATGGAAGAGGCTCCAGGTCGACCATGCAGAGTGGGACTCCGGCCAAATCAATCCGAATGCGTCTTCCCGACGCCAGAGGCCAAATCCCTGGGGAGGCCAAATCACGGCAGTCGGCATCACGGACACGGACGAGAGGGCGTCCAGACCACAGGACAAGAGGGTGTCCAGACCACGGGACGAGAGAGCGTCCAGACCACGGATGGTCACCGCAAGGGAATGGAGAAATTTGTCACCCAGCAAGGAAGACGAGTGGGTTTGGGGCAAAGGTAAAGGGGCGGCCGCTGAGGTGGTCAGGAACCCACTATGTTGCAATAAGTTGTTTGCACTGTGTAACCCATGTGAGCAGTCTTTCGCAGCCAATGATGTACTATCATATGGGATCAGGGGGATCTTACAACAAGCCAAAGTAGCAGGCGAGCATCAACCGGTCGTATATGTATCTGACAAAGTACTTGTAACAAGTGATGTGTTATCACACGGGGTCGGGTGTGTTGTACAGCAAGCCAAAGTAGCGGGCGAGCCCCAACCAGCTGTATATGTATCTAACAAAGTATTCGTAGCAAGTGATATGTTACCGCACAGGGTCAGGAGTGTTGTGCAACAAGCCAAAGTAGCGGGCGAGTCCCAAACGGTTGAACTTGTATCCAATAAGTTAACCAAGGCATCAGCCTGTATTCATGGGACTGAAGAGACATACCAAAGGGTGTCCCAATAATTGCTCGAGTCAGACAAGCTGCCCATCCCACAGTTTTGGGAAAGCAGAGGCACCATTATCGATGCATTGTTTCGAGAATGTCGAACACTATCTGCGCACTGTAACATGATCCGCCATGGGCCTGTCACTGAGGTACTAATATCCTCAGTTGGCTACCGTTGCCGACCACGAGTGGTCGTGGAAGTGCTAGAAAGCGAGTGGTCAACCCTAACAGCCCTCCAGTTTAGGACCTGGACCAGCCAGGATCTCACATTACCGCCTGCCAAAGGTGAACTGCTAGACGGGATGTTGCAACCTATCCGTCGCAGAGACGAAAGGCCCATCCCAACGTTGCTGAGTAAGGCAGGGCAGCTACACATCGTCGGTGGTCCGGGGCCCCCACACTACGGCCCAGGATCCACGGGGACCATGAGGCCTCCCGCCAAGGCCATAGCAGCCATCCTGGGCTTGCTAGAACTTCGGGTCAGCGACAATACTCCGTAGCAAGCAGTCCAAATCACAAAGCCAAGCACACGCGTGTCACGGTAGACTCCCTACAGACCCGGCTATCCCGGGTGCTACGCAGTCACCAGACAGAATCACTCAGAACCGAGCCGTCCGTATGCTATCAGCAGAGAATGTATCACGATCGCACAGCCCCTCCACCGGACATCAGAATAAGTGATGTTGACCATGTTCAGGGCCCCAGTTGGGCCACGAGCACGGTATTAGCCAGAGTGAGGGAATGGAGTGTGTGTGATGAAAATGAAGCATTTGATGTGAAACCATGCACTGGGCTAACGCATAAAGCATTTGGACCAGACCAACTGCGAACCACAGAACCAGGAACCACCTTGAAAGGACTTGGCCCCCAGTGACCCACTAGCACAATCGACCTCGCCGTCAACCACAAGGACTTCAACCCAGGCGATCGACCTGGGGAAGCAGGGCACCAGATCGCCTCAACTTGCAAATAACTTGCACATAGGACTTTGGGGGGGTGGGGGGAAGTGATGTTATGTATGTATGTAAACTTCACCAAAATATAAGACTTGCCACTAGGGAGCACACCTGTGGGAGATCGAAGGGTAACCTGTGCACCCTGGGACAAGCAGGTATAAAAGATGACTCACCATGCTGCTTCTCCACTCTGGAGTATGAATAAAGAGACCAAGGTCAACAGTTTTAGCTTGCAATACAGTCCTGTGGATTTATTCTGAACATAACACAACTGACTGGGGTTTTACTGAGTCTTGTGAACATCACGTGACTAACGAAGCCACTCACAATGCAACAGCTCCACAAACCTGTGAGCATACTCACGGGTACATACATTACAGTAGGGAGAAACCGTTTCCACTGGCAGGAAAGTCAGTAACCAGAGGACACAGATTTATGGTAATTAACAAAAATGGTAGGGGAAGATTGTTATGTCCTTGGATGCTCTGACAATGACTCCATGAGGCAATGTGTTATACTTGAACTGTAGTGACCTTAATCCTTTAGTGATAACTCCAGAGTGTGGATCACACCTGGTGGCCTGCCTTTTATACTAGATCAGGCATACCTGTACAGGTAACCCACAGATCTCCCACTGCTGTGCCCACCTTGTGATATTGCAAACAGTCGCCATGTAGGATACATGACATCACTCTCCCCCAAGCTTTTAGTGCAAATCGCCTCTGCATTGACTATGTTCTGGGCTTAGCTCTATCTGGTTGACCCTTGGTGGGTTGTTTCAATCTTGGGTGAGTGGTTGGTGTTTAGTTGGCAGTAGAGTGCTGGTGGTGCTGTTTGTGTGTGTCCCTGACCACTCCACTCTCTTCACTGCCCCCCCTCCCCCCCGCCACACATATAGATTATGCAGGAGGCTCATTTCATTCATATACATTCAAGTCCAGAAAAACAAGTTTGCAGTACATTTGTGGTTCAGTTGTGAGACAAGTACATTAGACTGGTGAGATACATTATCGATACACACTGGGGATCGGTGACCAGTGCGTAAGGACAAGCTAGTGCCAGAACTGCTGGATGGTGTCCAAGCAGTCTGGTGGCGGTGCGGTGCCCCGTGCTGGCAGTGGGAACCCAGTTGGCTCAAGTTGCCTGCTCTCAGGGCTGTTGTAGTTGCTCCTAGCGTCGGGCAGGTTCACTGATGCCTGTGACCTCCCTGTCCTTTCTTTGCACCCTGGGTCACTGCTGCTCCCTGAGGAGCTGTCGTCTAGCAATGCACAAGGAACTGCTGACTCACTAGCCTAGGCGTTGTTTGGTTTGGGATCCTGGCTGGTCCCGGTCCCCTTTTGGAGAACTGTTGCAGGTGACCCTTCGTTCCCGAGTCTGGCCTTGGTCTGAGGGCTGCGCCTTAGCACAGTTTGCTCTTTCAGGCTCGTGGTGGTTGGTGCCATCGGGCACCTGAGAGGCGGAGCCGATCGGGGGCAGGGTATCGATACCGGTGCCCTCCTGAGATCGCTTGCTCTGCAGCTCGTGTATATTGGCTGCTTGTGGCCACACTGCATGGTACATGACTCTGGTCCCAGGGACGTAGGCTACAGCATTGGGTAGCTCGCTGGACCTCTGTGCTCCCGATGGGTGTTTGCCTGCTGCATTGGCAGTGTGCATTTGAAATCCTACATCGCACAACATTTCATTAATTATTGTGAATACCCTGTAGCTCCACCCGCGATCACGCGACTTTTCCTTGCTTGTTGCATGTACACAACTCTGATCGCCAATTACACATTTTACATGATCGCAATCGCGCGACTTTTCCTTGCTTATTGCATGTACACAGCTCTGATCATCAGTTACACATTTTACCTCTAACTCACAGTTGCTATTACATTGCTTGAGTGTGTGAAACTGTCCCTTTAAGTGTGGTGGGTTGCAGGCCTCCTTTAAGAGAGTCTTGCTTTCTTTACCCCAATCCTCTTCTCTGTTTGGTGCCACGTGTTGCTCTATCAGCGCTGCACCTCGTGGTCTGGCTGCCGCCATCTTTTTCTTCAGTACATCACCTTGTGGTTTGGGTGCTATCTTTCCTCCATCCATGATGTCGACTGCCGTGACCATCTTCTCCCCGGGTTCTGCCTCCGAAGCTGGAGAGTCACCTTTGGATCCAATTTTCGTCCTCCGGAGTCCTGCCATTGGAGCCTAGAAGGTGCGCTCAGGTCGTCCCAGCTGGATCATCTCCACGCAGTCGTGCTGGGCGGTCTGCTCTCTGGTGCCGGATCCAACATCAGGTGAGGGCTTGCTTTGTCTCTGAGCGCAGGGGACGTCGATCGCTGGAGGGGTGAAGTCTTCCCACTTCCAATGGATCTTCTCCATCCACCTTCTTCCGAATAGCATTGGTCCATCACCTGCAACAACCCAGAGGTAACTTGTGCACCGCCCCATCATGGAGTACTTGGTACACTCCTAATAAAGGTGGAAACGGAGTACAATGAGCAAGTGTGACCTTAGCTCCTTTAATAAGATTCCAGAGTGCAGGTATCTCGTGGGTGGGCTGCTTATATACTGTGCTCCCAAGGGATGCTGGGATCCCTTGGGACTCCAACAGGTGGGCCCTCTGGTGATCAGGTGTCATGCAGGTTACAAAAGGTTAAACACATAACATCACTCCCCCGTGAAGTCAACAGTACACTTAATTACAAGGTGAGACGATCTGGGGCTTTACGCTCCCTTGTCAATCGTCTTGGTACAAATGTGAGTGTGGGTGGGTTGGTCAGTTCTTCGCTGGCTGTTGGGCAGCCGGCCTTGCTGGGGATGATGAGTTCAGTTTCGGTGGTCAACCATGATGTCAGTTGCCACTTGTGTGTGTGTTGGAGGGTCAAAGTTGGTGGTGTCCTCTTCGAGTTGTTCGTAGCTGTTGGTGAACCGCAGTTTGATTTGGTCCAAATGTTTTGTGTGCATTTGTCCATTGGCTAATTTGACCTGAAACACCCTACTCCCCTCTTTGGCTGTGACCGTGCCAGCGAGCCATTTGGGACCATGTCCATAATTGAGCACAGGATCATTGATCTCAATATCGCGTGACAAATTTTCCCCGTCATGGTATACACACTTTCTTGATGCCACTTGCCCTCCATCATGGAGATCAGGGTGGACAAGAGAGACCCTTGTTTTAAGCGCCCTTTTCATGAGTAGCTTGGCTAGGGGCACCTCGGTGAGTGAGTGGGGTCTGGTGCGGTAGCTCAGCAGCACTTGGGACAACAGGGTCCGCAGGGAGCCTGCCGACACACGTTTCAAGCTTTGCTTGATGGCCTGAACTGCCCGTTCTGCCTGGCCATTTGATGCGGACTTGAACGGGGCAGATATGACGTGTTTGATCCCGTTGCAGGTCATGAATTCCTTGAATTCAGCACTGGTGAAGCACGGCCCATTGTCGCTGACGAGGACATTAGGAAAGCCATGCATAGCAAACATGGCTCGTAGGCTTTCAATGGTGGCCGTGGACATACTTACAGCCATTATTGCACATTCAATCCATTTTGAGTAAGCGCCCACGACAACCAAAAACATATTGCCTAGAAATGGGCCAACATAGTCTACATGGATTCTTGACCATGGTTTTGAAGGCCACAACCACAAACTTAGCGGTGCCTCTCTGGGGGCATTGCTCAGCTGAGAGCAAGTATTGCACTGGCGCACGCATGACTCTAAATCTGAGTCGATGCTGGGCCACCACACATGGGATCTGGCTATGGCTTCCATCATTACAATGCCTGGGTGGGTGCTGTGCAGTTCACATATGAATGTGTCTCTGCCTTTCTTGGGCAAGACCACGCGATTGCCCCACAATAGACAGCCCGCCTGCAGGGACAACTCGTCTTTGCATCTGTGGAACGGCTTAATTGCCTCCTGCATCTCCACTGGGACACCGGACGAGCTCCCATGGAGGACACAGTTTTTTTTTTAACCAAGGAAAGTAAAGGATCCTGGCTGGTAACGGGGGACTTCTCATTCTCGAATGCCTCCATAATCATGAGCAAGTCCGCTGGCTGTGCCATTTCCAGCCCAGTGGTGGCCCAGTGGTGGGCAATGACAGCCGACAGAGCATGTGCCCAGTCTGTGGCGGATTACATAGTTGTATGCCGACAGCGTGAGAGCTCATCTTTGGATGCGGGGTGGGGCATTGGTATTAATCCCTTTGCTCTCAGAGAACAGCGATATGAGCGGCTTGTGGTCAGTTTCAAGCTCAAACTTGAGGCCAATTAAGTACTGGTGCATTTTCTTTAACCCCATAGACGCACGCGAGACCCTCTTTTTCAATCAAGCTGTAGGCCTTTTTGGCCTTGGACAAACTCCTGGACGAATAAGCGACCATTTGCAAAATCCCCGATTCATTAGCCTGTTGTAACACACACCCGACCCCGTATGACGACGCATCGCAAGCTAGCACTAATCGTTTACAAGGGTTGTACAAGACAAGCAGTTTGTTAGAACATAACAGATTTCTGGCTTTTTTTTTAAAAAGGCAGCCTCTTGTGAATTCCCCCATACCCAGTCATCTCCCTTGCTCAGTAGTGCATGTAGGGGTTCTAGCAGGGTGCTTAACCCAGGTAGGAAATTACCGAAATAGTTAAGGAGTCCCAGGAACGACCGCAGCTCTCTCACGTTCTGTGGTCGTGGCGCATTCTTGATGCCCCTGTCTTGGCGTCGGTGGGTCTGATAGCGTCTGCTGCGATTCTCCTTCCCAAGGACTCGATGTCCTGTGCCAGGAAAACACACTTCGAGCGTATCAACCTGAGCCCCACGTGATCCAACCAACTAAGAACCTCCTCCAGATTCTTCAAGTGCTTCATGGTGTCCCGACCTGTAACCAATATGTCATCCTGGAAGACCACTGTGCAAGGAATTGACTTTAGCAGGCTCTCCATGTTCCGCTGGAAGATCGCCACCACTGACCGAATCCCGAACGGGCACCAGTTGTAGATAAACAGATCTTTGTGTGTTGATGCAGGTGAGGCATTTCGAAGACTCCTCCCGCTCCTGCGTCATGTAGGCTGTGGTCAGGTCCAGCTTAGTGAATGCCATCCCTCCAGCCAGGGTTGCAAATAGGTCATCTGCCTTAGGTAGCGGGTACTGGTCCTGTAGTGAAAAATGGTTAATCGTTACTTTATAGTCCCCACAAATTCTCACCGTGTCGTACTCCTGGAGTACCAGGACAATTGGACTGGCCCAGTCATTGAATTCCACCGGCGCGATGATGCCTTCATGTTGCAGCCTGTCCAGCTCAATTTCTACTTTTTCACGCACCATGTACGGTACCGTCCGAGCCTTGTGGTGGATGGGTCGCATACCGGGAACCAAATGGATCTGCACTTTCGCCCCCGAGAAGTTTCCAATGCCTGGCTCGAACAATGATGGGAACTTGCTCAGAACCTGGGTACATGAGGCATCGTCGACTGATGAAAGCGCTCGGATGTTGTCCCAGTTCCAGCGAATTTTTCCCAGCCAGCTTCTGCCAAGCAACATGGGGCCATTCCCTGGCACAATCCACAGCGGGAGTTGGTGTACTGCTCCGTCATAGGCGACTTTGACTTCTGCACTGCCAATTACAGGGATTAGTTCCTTTGTGTAAGTCCTTAGTTTGGTGTGAATGGGGCTGAGCTTGGGCCTGTGTGCCTTTTTGCCTCACAGCCTGTCGAAGGCATTTTTACTCATAATGGACTGACTTGTCCCAGTGTCCAGCTCCATAGGTACTGGAACACCGTTCAGTTCAACTTTCAACATGATTGGTGGACATTTAATAGTGAATGTGGGTACCCCGTACACTTCTGCCTCCTCAGTACAAGTCTCCAATTCAGCCTGATCTACAGATCGATCGATCTTCCTCTAGAACGTGGTAGTTTGCAGGGTTTGCAGTTCACCTGCACATTCATTAGAGGTGTCCCATTGTTCTGCAACCATTGCACGCATAGTGCTTAAAGCGGCATTGATGGGGCCGATGATCACCTCCGCAGCGCCAACAGGGTGTTAACTGCCTCGCATTAACAATTGATGGCGGACTCTGGGTTATCGGAGGTCGTACAGCAGCAGCCGACGTGTATGTTCTGCCATGTACATTTCTGCTCGAGACCGACATTACTTTATGCACAGTACTGGCCGAAACTTCTATATTCTGCAAAATCTGCTTGGTGTTGTCGCTGGTGGACATAAATGCCTGGGCTATCGTTATGGCTTTACTTAGATTCAGAGTTTCTACAGTCAACAGTTTGCGAAGGATTGTCTCATGTCCAATGCCCAGTACAAAAAAAGTCTGAGCATTTGGTCTAGGAATCCCCCAAATTCACAATGTCCTGCGAGGCGCCTTTGTTTGGCGACTTGGCTCGCCACTTCCTGCCCTCCGATCGTTGACATGTGTAGAACTGGTATCTCGCCATCAAAACACTTTCCTTAGGATTTAGGTGCTCCCGGACCAGCGTACACAATTCTTCGTAAGATTTCTCTGTTGGTTTTGCCGGGGCCAGGAGATTCTTCATGAGTCCATAGGTTGATGCCCCACAGACAGTTAGGAGGATCGCCCTTCGTTTGGTAGCATTCTCGTCCCCTTCCAGCTCATTGGCCACGAAGTATTGGTTGAGTCTCTCCACGAAGACCTCCCACTCGTCCCCTTCTGAGAACTTCTCCAGGATGACGACTGTTGTTTGCATTTTCGCGCGGTTGTTCGTTACCTCGTCGCCAATTGGTACACTCCTAATAAAAGGTGGAAACTGAGTACTGTGTACAATGAGCAAGTGTAAACTTAGCTCCTTTAATAAGATTCCAGAGTGCAGGTACCTCATGGGTGGCCTGCTTATATACTTTGCTCCCAAAGGATGCTGGGATCCCTTGGGACTCCAACAGGTGGGCCCTCTGGTGGTCTGGTGTCATGCAGGTTACAAAGGGTTAAACACATAACAGTACCTTTACATCCGCACTACCAACGACTGGGATAAGTTCATCGGTGCAGGTGCGCAGCTTTGCCTGAACCGGGACCAAATTGGGTCGTTAGGCTTGATTGTCTCATAGCCTCTCAAAGGCTTCTTGATTCATTACTGACTGGCTCGCCCCCGTGTCCACTTCCATGAAGACTGGAATGCCATCTATCTCGACTTCCATCATTAATGGGGAACACTCGGTGGTGCAGGTAAATATGCTATATACCTTGTCGTGGGACTGAGCTGCCTCTCGTTTCATAATCAGCGCTGGATTCATGGCCATCAGCAGACTCTTCATCAACACAGTGAGTCATATTTATTTTACACATTCGCTGGAGATTGCCCTTTGTGCTGTAGCCTTACATGGTCTTTAAAACGGAACTGGTGAGCCCTGTGATTCCCTCCACAACGCTAGTATGGGGCTACTCGGTTAGCCCCCCTCGGCGGACGCTGAGTTAAGGGACTCGTGGGACTTTCTCTCTTCCCTGAGAAGATTCATGTTCTACAGTCCAGCCTCTAAAAGGCGCTACTCTGTGCACAGTACTTGTCGGGTTTGAGTCTTGAGCACGAGTCATCTGTGCAGAACCGTAGGTCGAGGTCATGAATGCGTGGCTCACAGAGATGGCCTTCTGCAGTGTGACTGTGGTATCTGCCGACAGTAGTTTATGAAGAAGGCCCTCATGGCCGATTCCAATGACAAAAATGTCCCGCAGCACTTTGGTGAGGTGGTCGTCGAAATCACACAGTGCCGCCAGCCTATCGAGGTTTGCAGCGTATTTCACGATTTCCTGGTCTTCGAGCCATTGGTGGGTGTAGAAGTGTGAGGATGCTCTCCTTGGGCTCGAGTTACCCATGGATCAGTGTTACGAGCTCCTTGTACTTCTTGGTCGTTGCCAGCAAGTCCCTGACGATGCCATTGATGGTGGGCCCACAACTTGCCAGCCAATGTGGCCGGGTTGTCTCCTGCCAGGTCGTTGAAGAAATGCTCGAGCCTCTCCACAAAAGGCATCCCAATCATCACCATCGGCAAACTGCTGCAACGTACCAAGGATAGCCATTTTTGCGTGTAAGTCTGTAATCTCATCGCCAATAGTTATGTCCTTGGATGCTCTGATAATGATTCCACGAGGCAATGTGTTGTACTTGAACTGTAGTGACCTTAGTCCTTTATTGATAATTCCAGAGTGAAGATCACATCTGGTGGTCTGCCTTTTATACTAGGCCAGGCACACCTGTACAGGTAACCCACAAATCTCCCACTGCTGTGCCCTCTGGTGGCACATCTTGTGATAGTGCAAACAGTCGCCACGTGATTTTGTTTACTCAGTGAGTTGTTATGGTCTGCAGTGCATTGCCTGAAAGGGTGGTGGAAGCAGATTCAATAGTAACTTTCAAAAGAGAATTAGATCTCTATTTAAAAAGGAAAACTTTGAAGGATTGTGAGGAAAGAGCAGGGGAGTGGGACTAATTGGTAGCTATTTCAGAGAGCATGCACAGGCAGGAGACAGTCACCCACAACACCAAGCAACAGGCTCCCACCAGGAGAGGAAGAGGCTATCTGTAGACCCCTCTCCCCCACTTCCCACCCCTTGAAGAGAGCCTGCTGTCCATACATGGGAAGAGGCAGAGTGGATGCCGAGGCTACGGGTGGAGAGGTTGCTCAGGATTTCTTCATATCTAATCCTTTTTGTTTCCTTTGATTTCTCCCTCACCCCACACACTCTGCATGACAAGCTGCAGATGCTTTCAGCTCTCTCCTCTCACTCACACCACAAGCTAATCATGTCCATCTCATTCATTTTAGCTGCTTCGATTGTTGTCAGCCAATGGAGGAAGAGGAGACCAGCTTTTCAGAAGATGCACAGTCGCTTGACTTGATTCTCGCAAGCACCAATTCGGATAAGACCTAGTTGGTTTATTAACAAAGGTTTAACAATCACACTACACATTGCCAGTTCATCCATTATGCTCACAACTGCATGCCTCAACGTGGATGACCTAGACCCAATTGACTGGGGTTTTATTGAGTCTTGTGAACATCATGTGATGATGATTGGTGATGAGAAGTTCATGTTCTAGACATTTTGTCAGGAGTACAGTACCACTGGAGTTGGTTCTCCCTACCCCCTCTCTGCCAATCACGCCTCCCCAGAGGGCTGTGTCCTTGCCGACCCTGGCGTTGAAGTCACCTAGGAGGATCGGTTTGTCGTCCGCGGGGACGCGGGACAGGGATTTTGAGAGGTTAGAGTAAAAACGCTCTTTGGTCTCATCCGTTGCATCGAGTACGCACTGATGACTGTGGCGCATTGGTTCCAGGATAGGGTGAGTCAAAGAGTCATGAGGCGTTCGTTAGCCTCGCTGGGGGAGTCTTTGAGGCGGTCGACCAGCTCATTTTTGATGGCGAAGCAGACTCCATGAAGGCAGTGTTTTTCCTCTGGTTTCCCTTTCCAGAAAAAGGTGTAACCTCCACCTTGTTCTTGAGCTGGCCTTCCCTTGCCCGCCGTGTCTCACATAGGGCGGCGATGTTGATGTCAAAGCATCTAAGTTCCCGGGCAACTATGGCGGTGCGGCGATCAGGCCTGTCGCTGTTGTGAACATCACGTGACTGGCTAAGCCACTCACAATGCAACAGCTCAACAACTATCTTCTTGCAAACAATAATCAACTGCCCCCTGATTAAAGGGGGAGCACTAAAACCGACCAATTGAACAAATCAACCTTTTAACAATAAACTTGAATCAAATTAAAATTTGGTTGCCGAAATGATGATGCACTGCTCGAGCCTACCCGTGGACACCGTGTGCTCCATCTCCAGGGACTGCCAGGCTCGAATGTACCTGTGGAAGAGAGGCAGGCAGTCAAGCTGAGCGACCCCCTCGATCGTCTGGACCAGTTGATGGCCATCTTGACCATGCCCAGGAGCAGTCCTACGCGGAGGCACTCGGACCTACCAGCTTCCCTCCACCTAGGGTGCCCAAAGATCAGGAGTGTGGGACTGAAGTGCAACCAGAATTTGAGAAGCAGCCCCTTGAAGTAATGGAATAGGGGCTGCAACCTCGTACATTCCATAAAAACGTGGAACACTGACTCCTCCAGACCGCAGAAATTGCAGGCGGCCTGGGAGCCCGTGAACCGGCTTAAAAATTTATTGCACGGGACTGCACCATGCACCACCCTCCAGGCCAAGTCCACGATAAATAGAGGACTCCCGTGTAGAGTGTACTCCATCGGGGACCCCCGCCTCCTCCGGACGGCAAGATGGTGCGGCATGGTGTGTCCGGACGGCAGACGAGGATGCCAAGGTTGAGAGTGTGCAGGAGCAGCCCGCACAGGAAACCCCTCCGCGCAGAACAGAAAGGCACGGAGGGGATTTCCCCAACGAGGCTCAAATTGTGAGGCGACAGCTCCCGAGGGAGGTTCTGGGGCTTGGCGCCGATGAGGAATTCCGTCCGAACAGGGGTCAGTTCAGACGGGGCAACAGCTCTACAACTCTTTTGGGGTGGGGGAACAAAATAAACATTAGATCAAGTGCCCCCCTGCCCTGCCCCCCCCCCGATCTGGGGGACACTCCAGACACTTTTAACTGCCCTCTTTTTTTATATTTTTTGGGGGGTTTTTTGAGGGGCATTAAAATTATATATATTTTTTTTTTTTAAAAAGTGCCCCCTATAAAAAGGGAGGACGACACTAAAAACCCGGCAATTAAAACAAATTAACTTTAAAACATGTAAAATCAAATTAAAATTTGGTTGCCGGGGGTGATAATGCACTCCAGTCCCTCCGGTGCCCACCTCTCGTGGAAGGCCACGAGCGTACCGGTGGACAACAGCTCTACAAACCTCTGAGCATGCTCACAGGTGCATAAATTTCACTGCTTCCCTTTTATTTTTAGAAGTGAGATAGTTATACAATATTTCAAAAGATTCCTTATGATTACAATTTTACAAATTTGACTGCTGAGCCTAAGTATCTTGTTGTCAGCTTTTAACTTCCTTCTGCTCTGACCACCAAATTCTTTGCAGCTGGCTGGCTATGCCTGTTTTCTATATTCTTATCTGACTCAGGAGACTGTCTTGGGGAATTTCTGTTTTCAGGGCATGTAGCCCAGGATCCATGACCCCGAGAGTTTCCATGGAAGCCTTACATCAGTCCTCGTGTTCGCTTTCTTCCCAAGATCTTGATATTCCCAGTTATCAATATCCTGTCGAGTTGCTTTGTGTTTTCTCTGATCTTTTCAACTGAACCCCAACTCCACCTGTCTCTCCCTGCCGCACACTCTCCTTGCCCCACTCTCTCCCTGGCCCCCACTCTCTCTCTCTCTCTCTCTCTCTACCTGCCCCACTCTCTTTCTCTCACTCTCGCCCTCTGCCCCACGCGTGCGGGGCAGATCGAGAAGGAGCGTGGGTGACAGGGGGCACGGGCGAGAGGGACCGCGGGCAAGAGCGAGCGTGAGAGTGCGTGTGGGGAGTGGGGGAAAGTGAGAGTGTGGGGGAAAGAGAGTGGGGAGAGCATGAGAGAAGTAGAGTGGAGGAGAGAGAGAGAGAGAGATTGGGGGGGGGGGGAAAGAGAGGGACAGAGTGGGGGAGAAAGGAGAGAGAGGGCACAGGCGAAGAATGTGATCCAGGTCTAAAGTGTGAGGGTTGAGAGCGAGAATTTAATCCAGATGGTAAGATGATTCACGTTCTTCTAGCGCCAGCATCTTTACACCCATACCACGTTCTCCCTCTCCTCCCCTTGCACTTGGTTGATTTCTCGGAAGCCTTGGTGCATGTGTGGCAAATAACATCATTGGACTGGATGAACTTGGGGCAGGGACGACAGGAACTAGAGTGGGGAGGTTCAGGAAATTGGGCTGGAGCAGGAGGGTGTAGGTCAGAAACTTGGGCTGGGGGGGGGGGGCGGGGAAGGTCACAAATTTGGGGGGTGGGGGCATGAACTTTTTTTTGGGGGGTTGGGAGAAGGTTTTAATCCGCAGAGTGAGCCCCAAATGAGCTCTGTTCTGTCTGGCGTTGACAGTCAGAATGGCTCGAATTACACTTTGCAAAGTCACTGATTACGTAGGCAGGGCCATTCTAATTACACATTGCAGAGAAACTGCTGGGTGTGTCTTATCCTCCAAGGGGACCAATCAGCAATCAGGTCTTGTGATGAAGGGTACCCAATCAGAGTTTTAGGTGTTGCAAATGAACACGTCCATAGTTAAAGGACTTATGTGACGCCGGGCATACATTTGCTGTGCGTGGACGGTGTCTGAGTCATCATCACATGATTCATCTTTTGGTCCCTCACTCCTGTGTATGTGTGGTCCAGTGAAACAGCAAACCCATAGAGCTCTTGCAACTCTTGTAAAGTTCACTATTGTTATATGCTTTATAAACCACTGGCCCTTAAATCCCGGCCTTCCCGGGTCCACACAGAGTTTCTACGGACCTGTGAAGGCATCAGAAAAGCCGGTTTTCAGTTGGAACGAGTACAGGTAGTGACACTTCTCGCAGTGATTAGGGAAGAAACAGGTGAAGTCTACTCTATGTGGATGGTTGGGCCGTAATTGATGTTATGTATGTATATAAACCTCACCAATATGTAAAACTTACCACCTGGGGGGGGGGGGGGGCACACCTGTGGGAGACCCAAGGGTCACCTGTGCACCCTGGGCAAGCAGATATAAAAGGTAATGTACCATGCTGCTTCCTCACTCTGGAGTCACATTAAAGAGACCAAGGTCACAACAGTTTGAGCTTACAATACAAATCTTATGCAGTTATATAATAACTGGCGACGAGAAACGGATCACGAACTTTCACGCGGTAATGGCTGCCGTTGATATTCTTGAGAGATTTGTTGAGGGTGATGATTGGGAAACCTTCATTGAGTGTCTCGACCAGTACTTCATGGCCAACGAACTGGATAAGGCCGAGACTGCGATCCAGCGCAGGGCGATTCTCTTCAGCTTATGTGGTTCTTAGAGATATGGCCTCCTCAAAAATCTGCTCACACCTGACAAACCAACGGGCAAGACTTATACAGAGCTGTGCACGCTGGTTCGGGAACACCTCAAGCCGAAGGAGAGCATCTTAATGGCCAGGTATCGCTTTTATACGCACCATCGCTTCTAGAGCCAGAGCGTGGCGAGTTTTGTCGCCGACCTAAGATGCCTTGTGGGACAGTGTCAATTTGCCGGATCTTTGGGGGAAATGTTGCGGGACTTGTTCGTGCTTGGAATGGGCCACGAGGTCATTCTTGACAAACTGCTGTCTGCCGAATCCCAAGATCTGAGCAAGGCCATCACTATAGCCCAGGCTTTCATATCGAAGAGCGACAACACGAAACAGATATCTTCACGGAATCGAAGCTCACCGGAAAGTACTGTGCATAAAATAATGCTTTCAGCAGGCAGAACTGTACATGGCCAGGCCTATACAATCGCACAGGCCAGACCCAAGGTGACACAGAGTCCGCCAATGGGGTGTGAATCCATTAACACCAAGTTGGCGCTGCGGGGCAGTCATAGAGCCCATCAATGTGATTCAAGCACTGTGTGTGCAAGGGCTGTGGAACAATGGGGCACCTCCAGCGAATGTGCAAATGATCTCTGACTCAGCATGTGGCAGAGTCAGGAGAGGACGACCGATCCAGCGAGGATCATGCTGAACGAGCAGGAGGTGCAACTCAACCTGAGGATGAAGAGGAAGTATATGGGATACACACCTTCACCACCAAAAGCCGTCCGATAATGTTAAAAGTTAAACTCAACAGCGCCCCAGTCTCCATGGAATTGGACGTGGGGGCGTGTCAATCAATAATGAGCTAGAAGGCATTCGAGAAGCTGTGAGGCGACAGAGCACAACGACCCAAGCTGATCCCAATTCAGGCAAAGCTGCGCACCTACACGAAGGAACTGATACCAGTTATTGGTAGTGCAGACATAGAAACAGAAAAAAATAGGTGCAGGAGTAGGCCATTCAGCCTTTCAAGCCTGCAACGTCATTCAATAAGATCATGGCTGATCATTCCCTCAGTATCCCTTTCCTGCTTTCTCTCCATACCCCTTGATCTCTTTAGCCATAAGGGCCATAGCTAACTCCCTCTTGAATATATCCAATGAACTGGCATCAACAACTCTCTGCGGCAGGGAATTCCACAGGTTAACAACTCTCCGAGTGAAGTTTCTCCTCATCTCAGTCCTAAATGGCCTACCCCTTATCCTAAGACTATGTCTCCTGGTTCTGGACTTCAGCAACATCGGGAACATTCTTCCCGCATCTAACCTGTCCAGTCCCGTCAGAATCTTATACGTTTCTATGAAATCCCCTCTCATCCTTCTAAACTCCTGAATAAAGGCCCAGTTGATCCAATCTCTCCTCATATGTCTGTCCAGCCATCCCTGGAATCAGTCTGGTGAATCTTCGCTGCACTCCCTCAATAGCAAGAACGTCCTTCCTCAGATTGGGAGACCAAAACTGAACACAATATTCCAGGTGAAGCCTCACCAAGGCCCTGTACAACTGCAGCAAGATCTCCCTGCTCCTATACTCAAATTCCCTAGCTATGAAAGCCAACATACCATTTGCTTTCTTCACCTGCTGTACCTGCATGCCAACTTTCAATGACTGATGAACCATGACACCCAGGTCTTGTTGCACCTCCCCTTTTCCTAATCTGCCACCATTCAGATAATATTCTGCCTTTATGTTTTTGCCCCCTAAATGGATAACCTCACATTTATCCGCATTACACTGCATCTGCCATGCATTTGCCCACTCAACTAACCTGTCCAAGTCACCCTGCAGCCTCTTAGCATCCTCCTCATAGCTCACACCGCCACCCAATTTAGTGTCATCTGCAAACTTGGAGATATTACACTCAATTCCTTCATCTCAATCGTTAATGTATATTGTAAAGAGCTGGGGTCCCAGTACTGAGCCCTGCGGCACTCCACTAGTCACTGCCTGCCATACTGAAAAGGACCCGTTTATCCTGACTCTCTGCTTCCTGTCTGCCAGCCAGTTCTCTATCCACGTTAGTACATTACCCCCAAGACCATGTATTTTGATTTTGCACACCATTCTCTTGTGCGGGACCTTGTCAAAAGCCTTTTGAAAGTCCAAATACACCACAAACACTGGTTCTCCCTTGTCCACTCTGCCAGTTACATCCTCAAAAAATTCCAGAAGATTCGTCAAGCATGATTTCCCTTTCATAAATCCATGCTGACTTGGACCGATCCTGTCACTGCTTTCCAAATGCGCTGCTATTTCATCCTTAATGATTGATTCCAAAATTTTCCCCACTACTGATGTCAGGCTAACCGGTCTATAATTACCCGTTTTCTCTTTCCCTCCTTTTTTAAAATGTGGTGTTACATTAGCTACCCTCCAGTCGATAGGAACTGATCCAGATTCGATAGACTGTTGGAAAATGATCACCAATGCATCCACTATTTCTAGGGCCACTTCCTTAAGTACTCTAGGATGCAGACTATCAGGCCCCGGGGATTTATCGTCCTTCAATCCCATCATTTTCCCTAACACAGTTTCCCGCATAATAAGGATATCCTTCAGTTCCTCCTTCTCACTAGACCCACTACCCCTAGTACATTCGGAAGGTTATGTGTGTCTTCCTTCGTGAAGACAGAACCAAAATATTTGTTCTATTGGTCTGCCATTTCTTTGTTCCCCATTATAAATTCACCTGAATCCGACTGCAAGGGACCTACGTTTGTCTTCACTAATCTTTTTCTCTTCACATATTTATAGAAACTTTTGCAGTCAGTTTTTATGTTCCCAGCAAGCTTCCTCTAGTACTTTATTTCCCCCCTCTTAATTAAACCCTTAGTCTTCCTCTGTTGAATTCTAAATTTCTCCCAGTCCTCAGATTTGCTGCTTTTTCTAGCCTCTTCCTTGGTTTTAACACTATCCTTAATTTCCCTTCTAAACCACGGTTGAGCCACCTTCCCCGTTTTATTTTTACTCCAGACAGGGATGTACAATTGCTGAAGTTCATCCATGTGATCTTTAAATGTTTGCCATTGCTTATCCACCGTCAACCCTTTAAGTATCCTTTGCCAGTCTATTCTAGCCAATGCACGCCTCATACCGTCGAAGATACCTTTCCTTAAGTTCAGGACCCTAGTTGACGAATTAACTGTGTCACTCTCCATCTTAATAAAGAATTCTACCATATTATGGTCACTCTTCCCCAAGGGGCCTCGCACAACAAGATTGCTATTTAGTCCCTTCTCATTACACATCACCCAGTCACGGATGGCCAGCTCTCTAGTTGCTTCCTTGACATATTGGTCTAGAAAACCATCCCTAATACTCTCCAGGAAATCTTCCTCCACCGCATTACTACCAGTTTGGTTAGCCCAATCAATAAGTAGATTAAAGTCGCCCATGATAACTGCTGTATCTTTATTGCACACATCCCTTATTTCTTGTTTGATGTGGTCCCCAACCTCACTACTACTGTTTGGTGGTCTATACACAACTCCCCCTAGCGTTTTTTGCCCTTTGATATTTTTCAACTCCACCAAAACCGATTCCACATCATCCTTACTATTGCATTAATTTCCTCTTTAACCAGCAATGCCACCCCACCTCCTTTTCCTCTCTGTCTGTCCTTCCTAAATGTTGAATACTCCTGGATGTTGAGTACCCAGCCTTGGTCACCCTGGAGCCATGTCTCTGTGATGCCAATTACATCATATCCGTTAACTGCTATCTGCGCAGTTAATTCGTCCACCTTATTCCGAACATAAGAATATCCCATGAGGGAGCGGTCCACGATTTACCGTTGTGGATTGTTTCAGGTGATGAGCCAACGCTGCTTGGTAGAAGGTGGATGCGGAAGATTCGATGGAACTGGGAAGACCTCCGTGTACCTTCTCCGGCGAACGACGTCTCCCTTGCTCAAAGGCTGAGCAAGCCCCCGCCTTCAACTGAACCAGGCATCGAAGTGCAGATCCCCGAGGCACAGGCCGCTCATCACGACCACAAGAAGGTAAACATAGAAACATAGAAAATAGGTGCAGGAGTAGGCCATTCGGCCCTTCTAGCCTGCACCGCCATTCAATGAGTTCATGGCTGAACATTCAACTTCAGTACCCCATTCCTGCTTTCTCGCCATACCCCTTGATCCCCCTAGTAGTAAGGACCTCATCTAACTCCTTTTTGAATATATTTAGTGAATTGGCCTCAACAACTTTCTGTGGTAGAGAATTCCACAGGTTCACCACTCTCTGGGTGAAGAAGTTCCTCCGCATCTCGGTCCTAAATGGCTTACCCCTTATCCTTAGACTGTGACCTCTGGTTCTGGACTTCCCCAACATTGGGAACATTCTTCCTGCATCTAACCTGTCTAACCCAGTCAGAATTTTAAATGTTTCTATGAGGTCCCCTCTCTTTCTTCTGAAGTCCAGTGAATACAAGCCCAGTTGATCCAGTCTTTCTTGATAGGTCAGTCCCGCCATCCCGGGAATCAGTCTGGTGAACCTTCGCTGCACTCCCTCAATAACAAGAATGTCCTTCCTCAGGTTAGGAGACCAAAACTGTACACAATACTCCAGGTGTGGCCTCACCAATGCCCTGTACAACTGTAGCAACACCTCCCTGCCCCTGTACTCAAATCCCCTTGCTATGAAGGCCAACATGCCATTTGCTTTCTTAACCGCCTGCTGCACCTGCATGCCAACCTTCAATGACTGATGTACCATGACACCCAGGTCTCTTTGCACCTCCCCTTTTCCTAATCTGTCACCATTCAGATAATAGTCTGTCTCTCTGTTTTTACCACCAAAGTGGATAACCTCACATTTATCCACATTATACTTCATCTGCCATGCATTTGCCCACTCACCTAACCTATCCAAGTCGCTCTGCAGCCTCACAGCATCCTCCTCGCAGCTCACACTGCCACCCAACTTAGTGTCATCCGCAAATTTGGAGATACTACATTTAATCCCCTCATCTAAATCATTAATGTACAGTGTAAACAGCTGGGGCCCCAGCACAGAACCTTGCGGTACCCCACTAGTCACTGCCTGCCATTCTGAAAAGTACCCATTTACTCCTACTCTTTGCTTCCTGTCTGACAACCAGTTCTCAATCCATGTCAGTACACTACCCCCAATCCCATGTTCTCTAACTTTGCACATCAATCTCTTGTGTGGGACCTTGTCGAACGCCTTCTGAAAGTCCAAATATATCACATCAACTGGTTCTCTCTTATCCACTCTACTGGAAACATCCTCAAAAAATTCCAGAAGATTTGTCAAGCATGATTTCCCTTTCACAAATCCATGCTGACTTGGACCTATCATGTCACCTCTTTCCAAATGCACTGCTATGACATCCTTAATAATTGATTCCATCATTTTACCCACTACCAATGTCAGGCTGACCGGTCTATAATTCCCTGTTTTCTCTCTCTCCCTCCTTTTTTTAAAAAGTGGGGTTACATTGGCTACCCTCCACTCCATAGGAACTGATCCAGAGTCAATGGAATGTTGGAAAATGACTGTCAACGCATCCACTATTTTCAAGGCCACCTCCTTAAGTACTCTGGGATGCAGTCCATCAGGCCCTGGGAATTTATCGGCCTTCAATCCCATCAATTTCCCCAACACAATTTCCCGGCTAATAAGGATTTCCCTCAGTTCCTCCTCCTTACTAGACCCCCCGACCCCTTTTATAACCGGAAGGTTTTTCGTGTCCTCCTTCGTGAATACCAAACCAAAGTACTTGCTCAATTGGTCCGCCATTTCTTTGTTCCCCGTTATGACTTCCCCTGATTCTGACTGCAGAGGATCTACGTTTGTCTTTACTAACCTTTTTCTCTTTACATATCTATAGAAACTTTTGCAATCCGTCTTGATGTTCTCTGCAAGCTTCTTCTCATACTCCATTTTCCCTGCCCTAATCAAACCCTTTGTCCTCCTCTGCTGAGTTCTAAATTTCTCCCAGTCCCCAGGTTCGCTGCTATTTCTGGCCAATTTGTATGCCACTTCCTTGGCTTTAATACTATCCCTGATTTCCCTTGATAGCCACGGTTGAGCCACCTTCCGTTTTTTATTTTTATGCCAGACAGGAATGTACAATTGTTGTAGTTCATCCATGCGGTCTCTAAATGTCTGCCATTGCCCATCCACAGTCAACCCCTTAAGTATCATTCGCCAATCCATCCCAGCCAATTCACGTCTCATACCTTCAAAGTTAGCCTTCTTTAAGTTCTGGACCATGGTCTCTGAATTAACTGTTTCATTCTCCATCCCAATGCAGAATTCCACCATATTATGGTCACTCTTCCCCAAGGGGCCTCGCACAACGAGATTGCTAATTAATCCTCTCTCATTACATAACACCCAGTCTAAGATGGCCTCCCCCCTAGTTGGTTCCTCGACATATTGGTCTAAAAAACCATCCCTTATGCACTCCAGAAAATCCTCCTCCACCGTATTGCTTCCAGTTTGGTTAGCCCAATCTATGTGCATATTAAAGTCACCCATTATAACTGCTGCACCTTTATTGCACGCACCCCTAATTTCATGTTTGATGCCCTCCCCAACATCACTACTACTGTTTGGAGGTCTGTACACAACTCCCACTAACGTTTTTTGCCCTTTGGTGTTCTGCAGCTCTACCCATATAGATTCCACATCATCCAAGCTAATGTCCTTCCTAACTATTGCCTTAATCTCCTCCTTAACCAGCAATGCTACCCCACCTCCTTTTCCTTTTATTCTATCCTTCCTGAATGTTGAATACCCCTGGATGTTGAGTTCCCAGCCCTGATCATCCTGGAGCCACGTCTCCGTAATCCCAATCACATCATATTTGTTAACATCTATTTGCACAGTTAATTCATCCACCTTATTGCGGATACTCCTTGCATTAAGACACAAAGCCTTTAGGCTTGTTTTTTTAACACCCTCTGTCCTTTTAGAATTTTGCTGTACAATGGCCCTTTTTGTTCTTTGCCTTGGGTTTCTCTGCCCTCCACTTTTCCTCATCTCCTTTCTGTCTTTTGTTTTTGCCTCCTTTTTGTTTCCCTCTATCTCCCTGCATTGGTTCCCATCCCCCTGCCATATTAGTTTAACTCCTCCCCAACAGCACTAGCAAACACTCCCCCGAGGACATTGGTTCCGATTCTGCCCAGGGGCAGACCGTCCGGATTGTACTGGTCCCACCTCCCCCAGAACCGGTTCCAATGCCCCAGGAATTTGAATCCCTCCCTGCTGCACCATTGCTCAAGCCACGTATTCATCTGAGCTATCCTGCGATCCCTGCGATCAACCGAGCAGCGGTACAGGCGCAGTAGCCACCACCCAAAGCCGACAACATCTTGCCGACGATGGAAGCTGCTCCAGGTCGATCTAGCAAAGTGGGACTCTAGCTGAAATGATCTGAATGAGTCTTCCCAACGCCAGAGGCAAAATCCCTGAGGAGGAAGATCGTGGCAGTCGGCATCACGGACACAGATGAGAGAGCATCCAGACCACAGGTCGAGAGAGCGTTCAGACAACGGGACGAGAGCGCGTCCAGACCACAGGACACCGCAACGAAACAGAGGCATGTGTTGCCCAGCAAGGAAGACGACTGGGGCAAAGGTAAAGGGGCGGCCGCTGTGAAGACCAGGAACCCACTACGTTCCAATAAGTTGTTTACACTGTGCAATCCATGTGAGCGCTCTTTCACGGCTAATTATGCATTATCATATGGAGTCCAGGGTACCTTATAACAAGGCAAAGTAGCGGGCAAACACCAACCGGTCATATATGTATCTGACAAAGTACTTGCGGCAAGTGATGTGCTATCACACGGGGTCAGGCGTGTTGTACAGCAAGCCAAAGTAGCGGGCAAGCCCCAACCGGTTGTACATGTATCCAATAAGTTAACCAAGGCAGTAGTCTGCGTTCACGGGACAAAAGAGACGTACCAAAGAGTATCCCAATATTTGCTCGCGTCAGACAAGCTGCCCATCCCAGTTTTGGGAGAGCAGAGGCACTATTATCAATGCTTTGTTTCGAATATGTCGAACACTGTCTGTATACTATAACATGATCTGCCACAGGCCAGGCCTTGAGAACGGTGCTGCTGCCCTCAGTTGGCTAACACTGCCCACCACCAGGGTGGAAACGGCACAGACCGCAGACCTGCCCGTTGTTATAGAAGTGCTAGAAAGCGAGGGGTCAACCGTAACAGCTCCCCAGTTTAGGACCTGGACCAGCCAGCATCCCACATTACCGCCTGCTAACAGAGAACCGCCAGACGGAATGTTGCAGTTTATCCGTCACGAAGACGAAATGCTCATCCCATCAGATTGCCAATCCTGCAACAGTCTTAAGAACATAAGAATTAGGAACAGGAGTTGGCCATCTAGCTCCTCGAGCCTGCTCCGCCATTTAATAAGATCATGGCTGATCTGGCCGTGGACTCAGCTCCACTTACCCGCCCTCTCCCCGTAACCCTTAATTCCCTTATTGCTTAAAAATCTATCTATCTTTGACTTGAAAACATTCAATGAGCCAGCCTCAACTGCTTCCTTGGGCAGAGAATTCCACAGATTCACAACCCTCTGGGAGAAGAAATTCTTTCTCAACTCGGTTTTAAATTGGCTCCTCCGTATTTTGAGGCTGTGCCCCCTAGTCTCCCCCACCAATGGAAACAATCTCTCTGCCTCTATCTTGTCTATCCCTTTCATGATTTTAAATGTTTCTATAAGATCACCCCTCATCCTTCTGAACTCCAACGAGTAAAGACCCAGTCTACTCAATCTATCATCATAAGGTAACCTCCTCATTTCTCGAATCAGCCTAGTGAATCGTCTCTGTACCCCTTCCAAAGCTAGTATATCCTTCCTTAAGTAAGGTGACCAAAACTGCACGCAGTACTCCAGGTGCGGCCTTACCAATACCTTATACAGTTGCAGCAACACCTCCCTGCTTTTGTACTCCATCCCTTTCGCAATGAAGGCCAACATTCCATTTGCCTTCCTGATTACCTGCTGCACCTGCAAACTAACCTTTTGGGATTGGCAGCGGCCGCGTGGCCTAATGGATAAGGCGTCTGACTTCGATTACAACCGCAAAAGTTACCAGAAGATTGCAAGTTCGAGTCCTGCCGCGGTCAACTTAGCTCGCTACGTGAAATTTTATCCAAAAAGAGTTTCATGCACAAGGACCCCCAGGTCCCTCTGCACCACAGCATGTTGTAATTTCTCCCCATTCAAATAATATTCCCTTTTACTTTTTGTTTCCCCCAAGGTGGATGACCTCACACTTTCCGACATTGTATTCCATCTGCCAAACCTTAGCCCATTCGTTTAACCTATCCAAATCTCCTTGCAGCCTCTGAGTCCTCTACACAACCCACTTTCCCACTAATCTTAGTGTCATCTGCAAATTTTGTTGCACTACACTCTGTCCCCTCTTCTAGGTCATTTATGTATATTGTAAACAGTTGTGGTCCCAGTACCGATCCCTGTGGCACACCACTAACCACTGATTTCCAACCGGAAAAGGACCCATTTATCCCGACTCTCTGCTTTCTGTTCGCCAGCCAATTCTCTATCCATGCTAATACATTTCCTCTGACTCCGCGTACCTTTATCTTCTGCAGTAACCTTTTGTGTGGCACCTTATTGAATGCCTTTTGGAAATCTAAATACACCACATCCATCGGTACACCTCTATCCACCATGCTCGTTATATCCTCAAAGAATTCCAGTAAGTTAGTTATTCATGATTTCCCTTTCATGAATCCATGCTGCGTCTGCTTGATTGCACTATTCCTATCCAGATGTCCCGCTATTTCTTCCTTAATGATAGTTTCAAGCATTTTCCCCACTACAGATGTTAAACTAACCAGCCTATAGTTACCTGCCTTTTGCCTGCCCCCTTTTTTTAAACAGAGGCGTTACATTAGCTGCTCTCCAATCCGCTGGTACCTCCCCAGAGTCCAGAGAATTTTGGTAGATTATAACAAATGCATCTGCTATAACTTCCGCCATCTCTTTTAATACCCTGGGATGCATTTCATCAGGACCAGGGGATTTGTCTACCTTCAGTCCCATTAGTCTGTCCAGCACTACCTCCCTCGTGATAGTGATCATCTCAAGGTCCTCCCTTCCCACATTCCTATGACCAGCAATTTTTGGCATGGTTTTTGTGTCTTCCACTGTGAAGACGGAAGCAAAATTATTGTTTAAGGTCTCAGCCATTTCCACATTTCCCATTATTAAATCCCCCTTTTCATCTTCTAAGGGACCAACATTTACTTTAGTCACTCTTTTCCATTTTATATATCTGTAAAAGCTTTTACTATCTGTTTTTATGTTTTGCGCAAGTTTACCTTCGTAATCTATCTTCCCTTTCTTTATTGCTTTTTTAGTCATTCTTTGCTGTTGCATAAAATTTTCCCAATCCTCTAGTTTCCCACTAACCTTGGCCACCTTATACGCATTGGTCTTTGATTTGATACTTTCCTTTATTTCCTTGGTTATCCACGGCTGGTTATCTCTTCTCTTGCCGCCCTTCTTTTTCACTGGAATATATTTTTGTTGCGCATTATGAAAGAGCTCCTTAAAAGTTCTCCACTGTTCCTCAATTGTGCCACCATTTAGTCCTTGTTTCCAGTCTATTTTAGCCAACTCTGCCCTCATCCCACTGTAGTCCCCTTTGTTTAAGCATAGTACGCTCGTTTCTGACACAACTTCCTCATCCTCAATCTGTATTACAAATTCAACCATATTGTGATCACTCATTCCGAGGATCTTTTACGAGATCGTTTATTTTTCCTGTCTCATTACACAGGACCAGATCCAAAATGGCTTGCTCCCTTGTAGGCTCTGTTACTACTGTTCTTAGAAACAATCCCGCATGCATTCTATGAATTCCTCCTCCAGGCTATCCCCTGCGATTTGATTTGACCAATCGATATGTAGGTTAAAATCCCCCATGACTACTGCCGTTCCTTTTTCACATGCCTCCATTATTCCCTTGATTATTGCCTGCCCCACCATGAAGTTATTATTTGGGGGCCTATAAACTACGCCGACCAGTGACTTTTTCCCCTTACTATCTCTAATCTCCACCCACAATGGTTCAACATTTTGTTCATTGGAGCCAATATCATCCCTCACAACTGCCCCGTCATCCTTTGTTAACAGAGCTACCCCACCTCCTTTCCCTTCTTGCCTATCTTTCTGAATCGTCAGATACCCCTGTATGTTTAATTCCCAGTCTTGGCCACCTTGCAACCATGTTTCTGTAATGGCCACCAAATCATACCCATTTGTAATGATTTGTGCCGTCAACTCATTTACTTTATTTCGAATGCTGCGTGCATTTAGGTAGAGTGTTTTCATCCTAGTTTTTAAACCATGATTTTTAGTTTTGACCCCTCCTGCAGCCCTTTTATATTCAGTGGTCCTTTTTGTTTCTTGCCTTTGGTTTCTCTGCCCTCCACTTTTACTCATCTCTTTTCTGTCTTTTGTTTTTGTCTCCTTTTTGTTTCCCTCTGTCTCCCTGTATTGGTTCCCATCCCCCTGCCATATTAGTTTAACTCCTCACCAACAGCACTAGCAAACACTCCCCCGAGGACATTGGTTCCATTCCTGCCCAAGTGCAGACCATCCGGTTTGTACTGGTCCCACCTCCCCCAGAACCTGTCCCAATGCCCCACGAATTTGAATCCCTCCCTGCTGCACCACTGCTCAAGCCACGTATTCATCTGTGCTATCCTGCGATTCCTACTCTGACTAGCATGTGGCACTGGTAGCAATCCCGAGATTACTACTTTTGAGGTCCTACTTTTTAATTTAACTCCTAGCTCCTTAAATTCGTCTCGTAGGACCTTATCCCTTTTTTTTACCTATGTCGTTGGTACCAATGTGCACCATGACAACTGGCTGTTCTCCCTCCCTTTTCAGAATGTCCTGCACTCACTCGGAGACATCCTTGACCCTTGCACCAGGGAGGCAACATACCATCCTGGAGTCTTATCGACTCTAGATCAGTTCCTATGGACTGGAGGGTAGCTAATGTAACACCACTTTTAAAAAAAGGAGCGAGAGAGAAAACGGGGAATTATAGACCGGTTAGCCTGACATCAGTAGTGGGGAAAATGTTGGAATCAATTATTTAGGATGAAATAGCAGCGCATTTGGAAAGCAGTGTCAGGATCAGCCCAAGTCAGCATGGATTTATGAAAGGGAAATCGTGCTGGACAAATCTTCTGGGATTTTTTTGAGGATGTAACTAGTAGAGTGGACTGGGGAAAACCAGTGGATGTGGTGCATTTGGACTTTCAGAAAGCTTTTGACAAATGTCCCACACAAGAGATTGTTGTGCAAAATTAAAGCACATGGTATTGGGTGTAATGTATTGACGTGGATAGAGAACTGGTTGGCAGACAGGAAACAGAGAGTTAGGATAAACTGGTCCTTTTCAGAATGGCAGGCAGTGACTAGTAGAGTGCCGCAGGGCTGTGCTGGGACCCCAGCTATTTACAATATACATAAATGATTTAGATGAAGGAATTGAGTGTAATATCTTCAAGTTTGCAGATGACACTAAGCTGGGTGGTGGTGTAAGCTGTGAGGAGGTTGCTAAGAGGCTGCAGGGTGATTTGGACAGGTTAGGTGAGTGGGCAAATGCATGGCAGATGCAGTACAATGTGGATAAATGTGAGGTTATCCACTTTGATAGCAAAAACAGATTATTATCTGAATGGCGGCAGATTCGGAAAAGGGGAGGTGCAATGAGACCTGGGTGTCATGGTACATCATCATTGAAAGTTGGCATGCAGGTACAGCAGGCGGTGAAGGAGGAAAATGGCATGTTGGCCTTCATAGCTCGGGGATTTGAGTATAGGAGCAGGGAGGTCTTACTGCAGTTGTACAGGACCTTGGTGAGGCCTCACCTGGAATAGTGTTCAGTTTTGTTCTCCTAATCTGAGGAAGGACATTCTTGCTATTGAGAGAGTGCAGCGCAGGTTCACCGGACTGATTCCCGGGATGGCAGGATATGAGGAGAGACTGGATCGACTGGGCCTGTATTCACTGGAGTTAAGAAGAATGAGGGGATCTCATAGAAACATATAAAATTCTGACGGGACTGGACAGGTTAGATGCAGGAAGAATGTTCCCGATGTTGGGGAAGTCCAGAACCAGGGGTCACAGTCTAAGGATAAGGGGTAAGCCATTTAGCATCGAGATGAGGAGAAACTTCTTCCACTCAGAGTTGTGAACCTGTGGAATTCTCTACCGCAGAGAATTGTTGATGACAGTTCGTTAGATATATTCAAGAGGGAGTTAGATATAGAAAATATGGCCCTTATGGCTAAAGGGATCAAGGGGTATGGAGAGAAAGCAGGAAAGGAGTACTGAGGTGAATGATCAGCCATGATCTTACTGAATGGTGGTGCAGGCTTGAAGGGCCAAATGGCCTGCTCCTGCACCTATTTTCTATGTTTCTACGTTGCAAAGAAAGGCAGGGAGGCGACACACAGTCGGTGGTCTGGGGCCTCCATACTGTTGTAGGAGGTTGGCACCTTTAGAATATACCAGAACACTAGGCATTAGGCACCTGCTAGATATATCTAAACGCATATAAGTTTAAAGTGGCCACACATAAAATGGCTGGCCAGGCATGATGGGAAATCAGGTAGTCAAGCTGTGAACTGTTGAATGTTCAATGACCGAGCAATAACCCTGTGAGGCCCACTATAGGAATGCCTTGGATGCAGGATAAGAATAATGAGGAGAACCCATCTCCTGTAAACAAGGTCATAAACCAATTAATTCCCCAGGAAGAAAGATGTAAGGAGGGAACCCATCTCCTGTAAACAAGGTTATAAACCAATTATTTCTCCAAGAAAGAAAGAAATAGGGAGAGAACCTATCTCCTGTAACAAAGTCATCAATCAGCTCGAGCTGACAATAACCGAACATATGGTTCCTGAGGCACCAGGGGAATTCTATTGGGTTAAAATAACCTATATGTAATCTATAATCATTGTGATTGGCTTGTGTCCAGCCGTGATGGGCTGTGTAACTGTAGTAAACTGTTTGTAACTGTTGTGAAACATATAAAAGTGCATGTAACCCTTTGTTCTGTGGAGAGAAGCCTGGACTCAGTCTTGTAATTTCCTCCCCGCTAGCGTTAATAAAGGCCTCGACGGCGTTGGAACCGACTGAGTGTTGAGTGATTCTTCTGAGAAAACACTAACGCTAACAATACCATGACCCTGGATCCACGGTGATCACATGGCCTCCCTCCACTACTGAAAGTCTCAAAGCCATATCAGCCATCCTTGGCTTTCCAGACTTTAGGGTCAGCGACAATAGTGCGGAGCGGGCAGCCCAAATCATAAAGCCATGCACCACACGTGTCACGGTAGACTCCCTACAGACCCGGCTAGCCCGGGTGCTACGCAGTCACCGGGCAGAATGACTCAGAACAGAGCCTTCCGGATGCTATCAGCGGAAAATGTACCATGATCGCACGGCTCCTCAATGCGACATCAGAATAAATGATGTAGACCATGTTCATGGCCCCAGATAGGCTGCTAGCACTATATTAGCCAAAGCGGGGAATGGAGTGTTTGTGATGAAAATTGAGTGTTTGTTTTGAAAAGGGCAAACGCAGAAAGCATTTGGACCAGACCAAACTGTGAACTACAGATAACCAGGAACCAGTGAAAAGACCTAGCCCCCAGCGACCCACTAACACAATCGACCTCGCTGTCAACCACAAGGATGAACCTGCCATGCCCAACAGTCCGATCAGACCAGCCGCGCGGCCGTGCAGTAATGATCCGACTAACTCACCCATGCCAGAACTTCAACTCAGGCGATCGACCCGGGAACGCAGAACGCCAGATCGCCTCAACTTGTAAATAAGTCTTCGGGGGAGGGGGGGGGGGTGTTAGTGATGTTATGTATGTATGTAAACCTCACCAATATGTAAGACTTGCCACTAGGGTGCACAACTGTGGGAGACCCAAGGGTCACCTGTGCACCCTGGGCAAGCAGGTATAAAAGGTAATCTACCATGCTGCTTCCTCACTCTGGAATCACATTAAAGAGACCAAGGTCACAACAGTTTGAGCTTACAATACAATCTTGTGCAGTTATTCTGAACATAATAGTTGGGAGACAGGAACAAGATGGAGCTGCTGCTCCTGAAGTTCTCTCAGTATTGCCAATCGCACAAGAGTGTTCCTTTTGAGAGATATGGGCTGGAATTTTAATGGAGACGGGTTGGGAGCGGGTGGCTAGAAAGCGGTCGGGAAACCCAGAACAGGTTTCCCGCAAGCCATGCTGAATTTAAAGGCAGGGCCTAATTAGTATTTCAAAGCTGTTTCCCACCCAAGCCAGCCAGCTGGAGAGGCTGGCTGACTGCAGGTGGGTAGACCTGTGGCACTAGGCCGCAGAGAGGTGGGTGGGAGGGATCAGATAGGACAGGTCAGGGGTCTGGGGATCGGGCCCGAGGGAAAGAGTGCAGTTAGATACAAAGAAATTATTTTCTTTGATGAAGGTGTTAAGAACAAGGCAACATAGTTCTATAAATTCCATTGTGCCCAGTTTGGGGCGATAACTTTCGAAATGTGAGAAAAGTATCGCCAGGTGATAATCCTTTTTGATCCAGGAACTTCAGCTTTCGTGCTCCAAGAGGAAAGTGGAGCACTAAATCAAGTGCTAACCACTTCTCTTAGGGTGTTAATGTGCGTGAGGGGCGGTAGAAGCAAAGTGCTGAAAAATGGCCAGTGCAGTGCTGCCGGCATCAAAGGCTCCTTCCCTCACTAAAGGGAAAGGCCAATGATGGTTATCAACATTCTTATTATTATTTTGTGGGGCCAGGGGACTCGCGTGACTTCCATTACAGCCACAAACACTCAAGAGTGGCGGGCTTGGGCATCGCGCAGTAATGAGACATTAAAAACATTCAACAGGCACCAGACTGGTGTGAAGAATAAAGTTTGGCCGACCTGACCACCATTGCCTTTAAATATCACTCCCTAACCAGTCAGTCGAGGTGACAACACGTCCTGTTGTTACCACTGTTGACGCTCGGTGATGCAGCAGGGGGCGGGAGTGAATTTCACATCCGGGATGGTAATGTGGTGCTGCGCACTTGATGACGTCATGATCTATGGGACACCAGAGACCAATACAGTGTTAGCGCGAGCACAAAACTGCCAGTGAAGTTCACGGGCGGTGATTTTGCTGTGCCCGGTCAGTAACCCCTTAGCGTCCCGTTACCACTCCCAGCAAGCACAAATGGGGAGGAGTAAAGCAGCCAAATTTCTCCCTCATAATCTTAAAATTAGAACAAGGCAATTTGGGAGGGAAACCAGTCAGTATTTTTTCACAAATTTTAGTAGAAATCTGGAATTTGGGCTGTGGATGCTGAAACAATTCGAGCTTTCACGACTACAATTGATAGATTTTTGTTAGGTAAGGATATTAAGGGATATGGAGCTCAGGTGGGTAAATGGAATTGACGTGCAGATCAGGATCAAGGAACTGAATGGCATACTCATGTTCCTATGATAACAATGCAGTATGGGAAAGAGAGGACTTTGGGCAAGCAGGTAGGGTAGCAGCCCAGTGGGAATGACATGTTTTGCAAAATGACATCTCGTAGCGTTGCTCACGGTAATGGCAAGGACATACCAAGACAGACAATGGCCACCAAACAAAATTCAAGCTCCAGGCTGTTGAGTTTACAATTTAGCTGAAGCATTTTCAATAGGATTTGGCAATTTTATGAATAAGTTAAAATATGTTTTGAAATTATTTAAATGGTTTATGTTTAGTAAGTTATGATTTTTACTTTTTACCTGTGTAATTAACAGCCCCAGGAAATATGAGCTCCAAAACTATTCTGAGCAATTGCATTGGGTCCCTTTCTTCTTGCTTGGTAGCTATTTGCTGCCAACTGTTTCTTAACCTCCTTCCGAGTTGTTCACTGGTTATTTCCCTACCTGTTCAACATTATTTATGGCCCAATTATCATTATTAATAAACAAAAGCAAACAGGTGCAGTCTGACATAAAATTTGCAGGAGACACTTTCAAGTGTTATGTCACATAATAAATATACCCCAGACAAGCACTCCAATGGGTGGAAACTCATTGTGGCCCATTTTCAGGCCCGAAATAGGCTGCCTAATTTGTGCCAAAGGCTGCAGGCCCAAACCTCACCAGAAATTGGGTCTCAGACCTTGAGCATAGTTCCGGTGAGCTGCAGGCACCATGGGAGCTCACCAGTTCAACAAGTAAAAGTTGGCCTAGATGCCTCCCTGGTAACTATTTTCAGGTATGTCCTGAAAAGGGGTCCAGGGGGGGGAGGGGCGGCAGTGCTGCTATCTGGAGGGAGTGAAGCGATTGGGAAGGGGCTGAGCTGGGGCCAGCACTCCTGCTCCACCCACCTCCACATTCAGTTCAGTACCTTTTTTTACAACGTACCATTTTGGTGGCGGCCTTTAAGGACCGATTAGGCCACATGTGCATCTGGTTATTCTGAACACAGCCAGACCACGCCACTGGCTACGTTCAGCTCAAGAACAAGGCATCAGGAGCAGATGGAACCCCAAAGAGGCACTAAAGTATGGCGGAGATGCACTATTGGCACGAATACATGACCTCATCTCTCTTATCTGGAAGAACATGCCAGGAGATTTCAGAGATGCCGTAATCGTGACCATCTTCAAAAAAGGGGACAAGTCCGACTGCTGCAACTACAGAGGAATCTCCCTGCTGTCAGGCACTGGGAATGTCATCGCAAGAATCCTCAATCGTCTTCTCACTGTGGCTAAAGAGCTCCTCCTAGTCACAATGCGGATTCCGTCTACTAAAGGGGTACAACGGATATGATCTTCACCGCGCAACAAATACAAGAGAAATGTAGGGAACAGCACCGACCCTTGTACATGGTCTTTTTTGACATCACAAAGACTTTTGACACGGTCAACCGTGAGGGACTATGGAGCAGTTTTGGCTGCCCCCAAAAGTTTGTCACCATCGTCCACCTGCTCAACGATGACATGCAAGCCGTGATCCTGACCAACGGATCCACCACAGACCCAATCCACATCCGGACTGGGGTTAAGCAGGGCTGCTTTATCGAGAGACAGCACTTGCGCTGGGGGGGGGATGCACGTGCTGGGGTATGGGAGTTCAGCTGGGGAAGGCAGCACTTGCGCTGGGGCGGATGCACTTGTGCTGGGGTAAGGAGGGACTTCGGCTAGGGGAGGCAGCACTTGTGCTGGGGGGGTAAGGGACTTCGGCTGGGGGAGGCAGTTTTCTTTGGAAGAGGATGCTAGGTGGAGACCTGATTGAGGTGTAGAAAATTAGCACGAGCTTATTTGACTAAAAATGGCCGCCCTTTGTCTCTGATTGGTCCGCTTGGAGGATAAGCCACACCCTGAAGTTTCTCTGAAATGTGTAATGGGAACCGCCTAGCCCAAGGTCTCATTGACTTTGCAAATTGTCATTCGATGAAGCCACCAAGTGCCAGCCGAAGTCCCTTACCCCAACACAAGTGCTGCCTCCCCCAGCCAAAATTCCATTAACCCCCAGTGCAAGTACTGCCTCCCCCAGAATCCCAGACCCGAGTGCATCCCTCCCCCAGCCAAATTCCTGTACCCCAGTGCAAGTGCATCCCTCCTTCAGCTGAAGTCCCTCCTTACCCCAGCACAAGTGTGCACCCCCCCTCCCCCCAGTTTAAGTCCTGTACCTCAGCGCAAATGCTGCCTCCTCCAGCCGAAGTCCCTTACCCCTTACCTTACTCCACCTGCCGCCCACCATAGATGGGGCAGTGCATACAGATTGTTAAGTTTTATTGTGTATGAACACATTAGTGACAGTGTCATCCACTCCAATGATGTTCCTTGTATGGGGTTTTAAGGTGGTATTTTGACTTCTTTGAGTTCCCTCTCTCCTGTCCGTTTTCCCACCCCCCCCGGCTCTCTCTCGCTCTCTTCACCACCCCCCGCCCCCCACCCCCAAACTCTCGACCGTTGGCCGGGTCGGGGCCACTCGAATCGGGACTGCTCAGGGCCGTTCGATCAGTGGCTCAGCAGGCAACGTGGTGGATGGGAATGATTCGGGTCTGGGGGCCGTTCTTCTAGTTCGGGCAGGAACCATCGGGGACGGGCACTCCACAGCACAAAGCATCACTTCGATAAAATTATGAGGGGCCTGTATAGAGTGGATAGGAAGGACCTGTTTCCCTTGGCAGAGGGGTCAACAACCAGGGGACATAGATTTAAATAATTGGGGGTGGTTTAGAGGAGATACGAGAGGAAACTTCTTCACCCAGAGGGTGGTGGGGGTCTGGAACGCATTGCCTGAATGGGTGGTAGAGGCAGAAACACTCACCACATTTAAAAGATACTTCGATGTGCACTTAAAAGTGTCATAACCTACAGGGCTACGAACCAAGAGCTGGAAAGTGGGATTCGGCTGAATAGCTCTTGGTCAGCTGGCACGGACACGATGGGCCGAAATGGCCTCCTTCCGTGCTGTAAATTTCTATAGCACCAACGCTTTTCTCTATCTTCCTTGCTGCAATGCTCCCAACAAGCTCCAGACTGGAGTGGACCTAAACTAGAAAACCAGCGGGGACCTGTTCAACCGACGCTGCCTCCAGGCTAGTTCCAAGGTCATCCCATCTTCTGTCATCGAATTACAGTATGCGGATGACGCTTGCATCTGCGCACACTCAGAGGCCGAACTCCAAGCCATCGTCAACACCTTCACCAAGGAGTACTAAAGCATGGGCCTTACACTAAACATCCATAAGACAAAGGTCCTCCACCATCCTGACCCCACCACACAGCACTGCCTCCCAATTATCAAAATCCATGGCGCGGCCTTGGAGAACATGGACCATTTTCCATACCTCGGGAGCCTACTATCAGCAAGGGCAGACATCGATGACAAGCTCCAACGCTGCCTCCAGTGTGCCAGGGTAGCCTTCGGTCGCCTGAGGAAGAATCTGTTTGAAGACAGGACCTCAAACCTGGCACCAAGCTTATGGTCTACAGGGCAGTAGTGATACCCTCCCTCCTATATGTCTCAGACATGGACTATATGATATACAGCAGACATCTCAAAGTGCTGGAGAAGTACCACCAGCGCTGCCTCCGCAAATCCCCTGGGAGGATAGACGCATTGTCAGTGTTCTTGATCAGGCCAACATCCCCAGCATCGAAGCACCGACTACACTCGACCAACTCCTTTGGGCGGGCCACGTCGTCCGCATGCCCGACATAAGACTCCCTAACCAATCGCTCTACTCAGAACTCCTACACAGCAAGCGAGCCCCAGGTGGGCAGAGGAAACATTTCAAGGACACTCTCAAAGCCTCCTTGGTAAAGTGCAACATCCCCACCGGCACCTGGGAATCCCTGGCCCAAGACTGCCCAAAGTGGAGGAGGAGCATCCAGGAGGGCGCTGCTCACCTCGAGTCTCGTCACCAGGAGCTTGCAGAAATCAAGCGCAGTGGAAGGAGCGTGCGGCAAACCAAACCAAGCTCCCAACCCACCCTTTCCTTCAACCACTGTCTGCCCCACCTGTTAGACTGTAATTCCCACATTGGACTGTCCAGCCACCCGAGAACTCACTTTTAGAGCGGAAGCAAGTCTCCCTCGATTTCGAGGGACTGCCTATGATGATGGCTACATTCAGGGCAGCCCAATTTTGGAAAAGGGCCATATGCCTGTTTCAGTCACGGACCCTGGATGCCTATACTGGTGCCTTTGTCAATATGGTGCTTGGCGCATTGCCGGCGTGAAATATGTGCATGCATGCTGTATGTCAAATTGGATGCGGAGGTGCCTGTTTTACACCTTTAAAACAGGTATAGCATCAACAAATTTTAAGGCCCATGTTTCTTAACAAAGGCATTGAAGAGGATCTTCACAATAAGTTGTTAAAACAAATTGTCTACTCTCGTTAGAACCATTTTGGACTGTGAGAAAAACTCAAACTTGTGTAATAATGGAAGAAAATGATGTAACCGCTTTCCCTCTCCATTTTAGTCACATCTACATTCAAAATTAAACTTATGGTCGTAGATGAAACAGAAGTAAACTCAGCTTTTTTTTCAACAAAACCACTGTTTGAAAAATTCAAGTGGGGATGTTTTACTCCATGCCAGCTTTTCTATGATTTTAAGGCAACAATATCCTTCAACAAATTGTTACATTATGCCACTCTTTAAATTAAATTGTGCACAGTATTTTGTTCCTTTCCAGAGTAAGAAAGATTTGCATTTATATAGCGCCTTTCACGACCACCAGACGTCTCAAAGCGCTTTACAGCCAATGAAATACTTTTGGAGTGTAGTCACTGTTGTAATGTGAGAAACGCAGCAGCCAACTTGTGCACAGCAAATTCCCACAAACAGCAATGTGATAATGACCAGATCATGTTTTTTTTTTGTTAATTCAGAGAGAAGTATTGATCAGGTCACTGGGGATAATTACCCTGCTCTTCGTTGGAATACTGCCATAGCATCTTTTACGTCCACTTGAGAGGGCAGATGGGACCTTGGTTTAACGTCTCATCCGAAAGACGGCACCTCCAACAGTGTAGCACTTCCTCAGCACTGCACTGGAGTGTCAGCCTAATTTATGTGCTCAAGTTCCTGGAGTGAGACTTGAACCCACAATCTTCCGACTCGGATCTGCTACCCACTGAGCCACGTAAGAAATAGGAGCAGGAGTAGGCTATTTGGCCCCTCGAGCCTGCTCCGCCATTCAATATCATGGCTAATCTGATCCTGGTCTCAACGCCACTTCCCCGCCCGCTCCCCAACTCTGGACTCCCTTATCATTCAAAAATCTGTCTATCTCCACATTAAATATATTCAAAGACCACAGCTGACACCAGATTGAGTACCAGGTTGATAAAATAATCTATTAACTGTCACATAAAGACATAATATAGGTATAAACTAGTCACAATATACCAGATTTCTCAATTTCTATGAATATTTATTTATTTACGTTGGTGAAATCTAACATTAAGTTTGCCAATATTCTCACTAATTTTGTTTTGGCTGTGCCGGCCCCTTTACCGGGCTGCACAGCCCATTCAAATTATCGCATACGCTGTGTTCTTCATTTAAAAGTCGGCAACCCTGCGGGGACCTCGACGGCTGCGTGGCCACGTAGCTTAACAGGTACGCTGATGCTTGCGTAGAGCTTTACACAGGTATTTAAGGAAAAGCTAAACACATGAAAGAAAAATACGTTGATGAGGTGAGATGAAGTAGAGTGGCTGGAGGCTCGTGTGGAAAATAAACACTGGCCTGGATCAATTGGGCCAAATGGCCTGTTTGTGTGTGGTACATGCTATGTAATTCCATATGCATTTCTATACTGTATTACAAATTTCTTACTTGTGAAATGAATGAAACTAAACCTAACTTTGTGCTCAATTTGTTGCTGTCTCTTTACAACGTCCTTGGTTTTTATACAATCCAATGTTGTTTAACTGCAGAAGTACGGCTGCGAATATCAGCATGAGTATAAGTTATTTTCACTATGGACTGCAGGCAGCCTAGTATCAATTAATTATCGGCTTGTAATATATTTTAGGTTCTGTAGCAAGACATTTGTGAAGCAATCCAAGAAATCAAAAAAGTCTATAATGTAAATCAACGTTCAAACAGAATTCACAACAAAAGGACGTTGTACTAAATCATGCTAAAAATAGTGATCTCAGTAAAACTCATCTACAGCCATTTCCTGTGGCTGGTTTATAATCACTCTCATCAGCTTTCCTTTTCCTGTAGCAGATCAGAACTAAAATTGATTAAAAAATCTATAGTATTCTGGCACATTTATTTGCTAAATAAAACAAAATTAAAAATAGCTGGTATGTGTTAAACTGGATTGTGTATGTTGATAGAGACTCTTACCAGTTGTAAAGAATAAGGATGATCCTTAAAAAAAATTGTGCTGACCACAAATAGAAAGTGAATACATTTAACTGCAGGAACCAATTTCCTGTTCAAGTCAAAACACCTTCAGCAACAAACAATTAAAATACTGTAGTCATTAAACAGCTGCAAATAATGTAATTATTAATACAAAAACATTTTGGGGGTCATTTTGACTTTGGGCAATATCAGATAAGCTGCCCATTATAAACCTATCCAAAATATGCTATCGCCCGTTTTACATTCAAAGTGAAAATCATCCCCTTTAAAACAAATTATTAGGTTCTATTATCATTTAATACAACGTGTTTAGACATTTACCTGGCTAGATTTTCTCCGGCAGTTTTGTTGCTGGAACTGAACTTCTGCCCATCGCTGTGACCCCATTACATTTTATTATAGGTAGGCTCCCAGCACCATTTACTCACTATTAGAAGCTTGTTCCTTTGCTTGGGGGGGGGGGGGGGGGGGAATAATTCGGTGCTGCTGCTGTATTTAAAAAGCTGCTGCAGTTTAAAGGGACTGGCTGTCCAAATTTGGAGCAACCTGCTGCTACAACATCAGGACACAAGCTCCCAAATTCACTGACTTACCAAAAGGAAATTACCAAAAGGGACTAGCTAAAACTATTCCTAACCAAAGAAAGTGGGTACTTACCCCAAACATCCAAGACGCAACTTACCGCATCAATGGACGCACCCCAACTGAAGACTACACAGTCCGAAGTCCTCTCCTCCGTCCGGGGTACGGCTCGCCTAGAAGGCAAAGTGCAGCGAACCCCGAAACCGTGATTCACCGGAAACTGTCTAAAGGGATTGGTGAGCATAGCCCCTGAACCCTCAGAGATATAACTTAGTTCGTTAGGGGAATTGGGAGGGGGGTGGCTGGGATAACTTGTGTAAATGTATCTGCATTCTCCTCTTTACCCCATTTAGAGTTTAAGCTGTATTCTTTTCCCCACAGGCTGTAATTTGACATTTTATTCAATGTGTTGTACCCTTCAGTGTGTATTGGTCTGTGTGTGTTATTAAAGGTGTGCCTTTTACTTCTTTTTCAAACACAATAAAGCCATACCTGCTTCCTACCTTGAAACCGATTGTCTGTCCAAGTCTGTCACAGTCCCTTCATAATTCCAGTGTCTAGAACCAAGGGTGTGGGAGCGATTCGGAACCGCTTATATAAGGTCAGAAGGGAAAGCTGACCCCCTGAAAACCACCCCTTACAGGTACCATGATCTTTCACACCCATTTTCTTCGCAGACAACTGTCCATCACAGCCTATATACAATTCATATATTTTTTTTTAAGACGGGGACAAATAAACCAATGGAAGTTCTGAAAATATTGCCCTTTTTGTTCTGACTGATCCACTCCATTTCCAGCATTTTCTGCTTCTGTATTTCAGATTGGCAGCATTCAAGGATTTATTTTGGCCACTAGGTTAACACAAAGGGTTGCCAGATTACATAAACTTTATATAAAGAACATTTAGAATGACCAAATCTATTTAAAGACTAGAGACAATTGTCACAGGCATTTTCACATACATACCTTTAATAGATATGAAAATCTACACTTCAAGTATGGTCTGCAATGCTATTTAAACTGTTTTTCAGTGGAAGGCCTGTGGTAACGCATTTTACAATAAAACTGTAATGAGGATTAGAAACATAGAAAATAGGTGCAGGAGCAGGCCATTCAGCCCTTCTAGCCTGCACCGCCATTCAATGAGTTCATGGCTGAACATGAAACTTCAGTACCCCCTTCCTGCTTTCTCGCCATAACCCTTGATCCCCCGAGTAGTAAGGACTTCATCTAACTCCCTTTTGAATATATTTAGTGAATTGGCCTCAACTACTTTCTGTGGTAGAGAATTCCACAGGTTCACCACTCTCTGGGTGAAGAAGTTTCTCCTCATCTCGGTCCTAAATGGCTTACCCCTTATCCTCAGACTGTGACCCCTGGTTCTGGACTTCCCCAACATTGGGAACATTCTTTCTGCATCTAACCTGTCTAAACCCGTCAGAATTTTAAACGTTTCTATGAGGTCCCCTCTCATTCTTCTGAACTCCAGTGAATACAATCCCAATTGATCCAATCTTTCTTGATAGGTCAGTCCCGCCATCCCGGGAATCAGTCTGGTGAACCTTCGCTGCACTCCCTCAATAGCAAGAATGTCCTTCCTCAAGTTAGGAGACCAAAACTGTACACAATACTCCAGGTGTGGCCTCACCAAGGCCCTGTACAACTGTAGCAACACCTCCCTGCCCCTGTATTCAAATCCCCTCGCTATGAAGGCCAACATGCCATTTGCTTTCTTAACCGCCTGCTGTACCTGCATGCCAACCTTCAATGACTGATGTACCATGACACCCAGGTCTCGTTGCACCTTCCCTTTTCCTAATCTGTCACCATTCAGATAATAGTCTGTCTCTCTGTTTTTACCACCAAAGTGGATAACCTCACATTTATCCACATTATACTTCATCTGCCATGCATTTGCCCACTCACCTAACCTATCCAAGTCACTCTGCAGCCTAATAGCATCCTCCTCGCAGCTCACACTGCCACCCAACTTAGTATCATCCGCAAATTTGGAGATACTGCATTTAATCCCCTCGTCTAAATCATTAATGTACAATGTAAACAGCTGGGGCCCCAGCACAGAACCTTGCGGCACTCCACTAGTCACTGCCTGCCATTCTGAAAAGTACCCGTTTACTCCTACTCTTTGCTTCCTGTCTGACAACCAGTTCTCAATCCACGTCAGCACACTACCCCCAATCCCATGTGCTTTAACTTTGCACATTAATCTCTTGTGTGGGACCTTGTCGAAAGCCTTCTGAAAGTCCAAATATACCACATCAACTGGTTCTCCCTTGTCCACTTTACTGGAAACATCCTCAAAAAATTCCAGAAGATTTGTCAAGCATGATTTCCCTTTCACAAATCCATGCTGACTTGGACCTATCATGTCACCATTTTCCAGATGCACTGCTATGACATCCTTAATAATTGATTCCATCACTTTACCCACTACTGAGGTCAGGCTGACCGGTCTATAATTCCCTGTTTTCTCTCTCCCTCCTTTTTTAAAAAGTGGGGTTACATTGGCTACCCTCCACTCCATAGGAACTGATCCAGAGTCAATGGAATGTTGGAAAATGACTGTCAATGCATCCGCTATTTCCAAGGCCACCTCCTTAAGTACTCTGGGATGCAGTCCATCAGGCCCTGGAGATTTATCGGCCTTCAATCCCATCAATTTCCCCAACACAATTTCCCGACTAATAAAGATTTCCCTCAGTTCCTCTTCCTTACTAGACCCTCTGACCCCTTTTATATCCGGAAGGTTGTTTGTATCCTCCTTAGTGAATACCGAACCAAAGTACTTGTTCAATTGATCCGCCATTTCTTTGTTCCCCGTTATGACTTCCCCTGATTCTGACTGCAGGGGACCTACGTTTGTCTTCACCAACCTTTTTCTCTTTACATACCTATAGAAACTTTTGCAATCCGCCTTAATGTTCCCTGCAAGCTTCTTCTCGTACTCCATTTTCCCTGTCCTAATCAAACCCTTTGTCCTCCTCTGCTGAGTTCTAAATTTCTCCCAGTCCCCAGGTTCGCTGCTATTTCTGGCCAATTTGTATGCCACTTCCTTGGCTTTAATACTATCCCTGATTTCCCTAGATAGCCACGGTTGAGCCACCTTCCCCTTTTTATTTTTACGCCAGACAGGAATGTACAATTGTTGTACTTCATCCATGCGGTCTCTAAATGTCTGCCATTGCCCATCCACAGTCAACCCCCTAAGTATCATTCGCCAATCTATCCTAGCCAATACAAGGAAGCTGGAGCTTTTTTTTTTTATTCGTTCAAGGGATGTGGGCATCGCTGCCAAGGCCAGTATTTATTGCCCATTCCTAATAGCCCTCGAGAAGGTAGTGGTGAGCTGCCTTCTTGAACCACTGCCACCTGTGAGATGAAGGTACTCCTACAATGCTGTTAGGTAGGGAATGCCAGGATTTTGACCCGGCAACAATGAAGGAACAACGTTATATTTCCAAACCAGGATGGTGCGTGACTTGGAGGGCAACTTGCAAGTGGTGGTATCCCCATGTACCTGGAACACTTGTCCTTCTAGGTGGTAGAGTCCGTGGGTTTGGGAGGTGCTGTCGAAGAAGCCTTGGCGGGTTGGCAGTGAAGGCAGGCAGATGTTAAAATGATATGAAACTCACCTGTATCGCAAGAAATTTAGTTGATTTACTTCTTGTTAATAGGACACTTGGGTATTGGCCACTTTATTCGACACTTTGCACTCCAGTGATACTAGGTTTAAATGTTCAAGCATGATCTGAGCGTTCTGCATTGCACTGACCGCACCTGCTTCCGAGTTCTACCTATTAGTGTCGCCACAGGTCGTTCCACTATCCTGTCTGCTGATGTCACTACTGGTCACTCCTTGTGTCAACCACTGCTATCATTATGTGCCTGCTTTGCCATGCTGCACATTGGGGCTTCTACCTGCCCATTTTCCTCTGATGCATGCCAGTGCCTCCACTGGCCCATTCTTGAGCCCCATCTAATAGTGCTGCTACCAGGGACTTTTAGCACCCCACAATGCATTGCAAAATCTTTTATGCAATTGCTGTGGGGCCATCTTTAAGTCCCCAGAATTGTAAACATGGGCTGCACCTTGTGAGCAGCACATAGAGGACCAAAATGCTGACAATTCGCTCAGAAAGTGAAAGGTTGGCAACTATGTTCCTGACATGAAAGGAAACAGTGAAAGATTCACGAGATAAGTACTTGCTTGTTTGGCATTAGAGCACCAAAACCCAGGCACCTCACCACTTAAAAAAAAAAGGAAGTTCTGGTAGTCTTGGGCAGGTATATGTCTCTTCAGTTCTTGGTGCACAAATCCAATTTGTCATCACAATACATTGCAAATGCTAAAGCTGATACCTTAGAATCATAGATTGATACAGTACAGAAAGAGGTCACGGTCCACTGGGCCTATGCCAGCTCTTTGAAAGAACAATCTAATTATTCCCATTCCCCTGCCCTTTCCCATAACCCTGCATATTTATCTCCTTCAAGCATTTATCCAATTCCCGTTTGAAAGTTATTATTGAAACTGCTTCCACCACCCTTTCAGACAGTGCATTCCAGATTGTAAGAACGTGCTGCCTAAAAACAATTATTCCCATCTTGGCTCTGAAATTGGAGCTCATTTACCTATGTTGATCTCTCTCCTTTACCTGCCGTCTGAGATGTGCCACGACAACAAGCTGAGGTAGAGCACCCAGAAGAACCTGGTTCTGTTTCTGGATCACCTAATCCCTCTTCAGTGCACAATGTAATGCATTGATCAGGATTGGCCAGAAATGCTGGTGATGAAAGATGTGGAGACATTGACCCTCAGCTGAGAAACTATGAGACCCAGATTTCAGGGTCTAGCATTTAAAAAAAGGATACTTGCAGGGAGTCAAATGTGTGTTTAGGTATTGGAGATGGCGTTTTAGAACCAGCTGGATGAATCCATTAACTGTACATTGTTAATCATAACCTCTACACTGAAGTCTAAATCATTGATATATATACACACCACAAAAAGCAAGGAACCTAGTACTGAGCCCTGAAGAACTCCACTGGAAACAGCTTTCCAGTCTCAAAAACGTGCAACCATCAGCCATGCTCTTATTGAATGGTGGAGCAGGCTCGAGGCCTGCTCCTGCTACTATTTCATGTGTTCTTATCCTTGTTACCTCCTCAAAAAAAAGGTAATAGGACTTTTAAGTGCTACAATGATCTGAAAGGTGCTTCTAAGTCTGCTTCCTCACTGATCAGTGCCCAAGCAGAGCCACAGCCGACTACCAATGGCCCACCTTGTGTGCACGTATGGCGTTGGCTCATGTGGAGCATAAACACCAGCATGAACCTGTTGGGCCAAATCACCTGTTACCATTACAAAAGCAAAATACTGCGGATGGAGACCATTCTGACAAAGGGTCATCGACCTGAAACGTTAACTCTGTTTCTCTCTCCACAGATGCTGCCTGACCTGCTGAATATTTCTAGCAGTTTCTGTTTTTAAATTGGCCTGTTACCATGCTGTAAATTCTATACAATGTATGATGATATTTCCCTTTAGGAAAGCACCATGTATCTGCCCTCTTGCCAGACTCCTTAGATGCCTGCACATGACATAAAATAGCCACAGCCATGCTACCCTCAACAGATGAGATGCAGCAGGTCCCCGAGGCCACACATGCCCAGAGTTGAGGGCTACCTCAGTCCACAATGTCTTTTGCTACTCAGCCAGTCATTTCTGCACCTCTTACCACTGAGGGAGCCCCAGATGAGTTGGAGACTAGATTTTGGAAGGACATGAAACTGCATGTACATTGACAAAAATCAGAAGGATAGCACACATTTTACTGAGGCTAAAAATAAGTCCAGATTGATTTGTGGCAAGATGGGACAACAATTGCAGTGCATTGGAAATGGGACTATTGTGCAGGAAAAAGGAATGTTAGCATCTGAATAATCATAAGGATTAGCTGTAAGGGTAATTAAGCAGGCAGGGCTGATTTTGTAATGACCACAGGTATTACTTAGCTGAAGATGCCCCTTAAGAGCTACCGATGTCTAGTAATTGGGAAAAGGTTCTCCTGTGCAATCTCTACCTGCTCAAACCAACTAGCTTTGGTTACCTTCTTCTTCCTTCTCCGAGTTACTCATCAATCAGTCTTGATTGGCAGAGTTGTGCCCATTTTAAATGGACTAATATGGATGGCACTGGGTTGCCTCAGTTTCACCGGACAGACATCAACACCACAAGTAGCCCCTTTTGGAAAGCACCACTAATAAAATAGTCTATTACAAGATCCAATCAAACGAAAAAAAGCTTAAAGTAAAACTTAATCAGGATATTATTGTCGTAACTAATTATAAGCTATAATTCTTGCAGTGCCCACCAGTCTTGGGCAGAGTTGTGCAGCATGACCACAATGTTGCAAAATCCTGAGCTGGATTGGACTGGAGCACTGCCCCATAGCTATCAAGGTACCTGAAGTCTGCCTTCAGAATCTTGGTGGCCAACTTTGGGATTCAAATTGCTATCATTTCCCTTGATTTCCAATTAGTCTTCCAGGCACCTGCCCTTTACCTGTGAACAATGGAGTGTCTTAAAATGAAATAATCATGGCAGCTCTCTGGATATCAAGCATTCACTTGCATAATGGCCCAGATTTTAGTTAGTGGCGAAGGAACAGCGCTCACCGTTCACTACACTTACAGCTGACCACAGACTTTTCTTGGGCTCGAGTGGTAAATTACGATTCCTAGAGATCATTTTCAGCATGGTGCCATCTACAGGGGATCCGTGGTGTCTGTGAGCAGGAAAGCAACAATGTGGCTCTTCAACCAGATTGATGAATCCTCAGAGACATGCAAAGTCTAAACCAGGAAGCATGAATTAGAATATATAATTCATTGTAAAATTATATACACAAAGCAAAATAAAGAGGGAATGAAAAATGGGATTGAGAGATAAAAGTGACAGAAAACGTAAAAAGAACTTCTATTTTTAAAATCTCAACCAATAATTGAATTTTAATGAATTTTTCTAACAAATTATTAAGTATGTGTAATAGTGCCTTTGCTATCTATTCCCCTAGATTATTTTAAAATACGTGGATGCAATCCATTCAGATTAGGGGTTTTATCCTTTGTGTAGGTATAATGGGCTCAAGTTTCGGGGCGCGCCTAGAACGGCGCAGCCCCGACACCCACGCCTGTTTTCCGCGCTCAAAAGCGCGTCAAAAACTTAAGAGCAATTCTCAGCCTCACAGCAGCTTCCTTCCAGCTCGGCGCGGCGTGCAGAGATGAGCGGGGGGCGGGGCCAAAGCGTCGTGCTGATTTTGAGACTGCAGGGGGGCGGGGCTAGGTCAGAGATGATGTCATGCCAGCAGCCCTGCGCATGCTTGCTGGAACATGCGCAGTGAGCTCGGGAGGCATTGCCTGTGTGTGTGGCCCCAACCGTGTCGCGTCCCTGTCTCCTGGCCGAACGGCCGAAGTCACAGCATAGTTCGGGAGGCATTGCCTGCGTGTGTGGCCCCAACCGTGTCCCGCCCGTCTCCTGGCCGAACGGCCCAAGTCACAGCGCAGCCCGGGAGGCTGCTGTGCTGCTTCAGACAGGTAGGAAAATTAAATTTTTAAAAAATTATTTGCTTTATTTATCATTTATTATTCAGGATTGCTCTTTATTTGTATAAGTGAGACTGTTGAATGCTTGTAAAATTGAATTACTTCCCTCCACCCTGCCCTGCCTCTCGTTTCCTACGCCTGATTTGTAAGTGTAGGCAAGGTTTTTCCTGAGTGTACAAAAATCTACACTTACTCCATTCTAAGTTAGATTGGAGTAAGTTTTTACTGCCTAAACTTGCAAAACAAGCCTAAGTGGCTGGACACGCCCCCTTTTGGAAAAAAAATCTGTTCTAAAATGAAACTATTCTAACTGACTAGAACAGGAGCAAACTAAATGCCGAGAAATGCAATTTCTAAGATGCTCTATTCTAAACTAATTGCTCCAAAAAAATAGGAGCATCTCAGGCCGAAACTTGAGCCCATCATTTCTAATCTCAGCTTCCGGTGCCATCCCCACCTGATCGGTCTCCCTGGTAAATACTGAATCAAAATAATTATTTAATAGTTCTGCCATCGCTGCATGTTATTTTATCTCTTAGTGGCCCCATCCAGACTTCGCTTCTTTTTAAAAAATGTGCGCTTCTCTCCTAATCTCTTCGTATTCTCTGGTCATGATCTCTCCTGCGAGACATGCATATGCCTCTTTCCTTAACCTCAATTTTTTTCTTTTATCTTTATTTGTCTCATTAGTATTTAGTTAGTTCTTGTTTTTTTAGCAGAATATTTTTTTCCTGGGCTGTTTTAAATATTCTACATAATTGTTTGCCAATATTGTTGTCCATTTCATTTTCCCAAGTTCCATTCACATCCCCTCAAAATCAGCTTTTTTCCAATCTTTGTCATGCTTATGCCCTTCTCAATTATTATCTTATGCTTACTATCGTCTAGATGCTCCCCTACTTTTACTTCTCTTATCTGCTGTGGTTCATTCCCCATTACTAGATCCAGGAACAAATCCTCCCTTGTTGGGCCATATGTCCAACTAAATTACAGTAGAAGAAATTTCTAGCCACGGTGATGGGCTTCCATACATGTTAAATACCCAGCTAGTGGGAGATGAAAAGAGTCGTTCTAGACCCCTGGACAAAATATTGTATTGGTCACATTAAAAAAAAAATCACTGATGACTCTCTTCCACTCAGCTGGCTACATATTCCATTATTCCCTGTCCAAACCACTATGATGACACATGGGCCTTACATCCCCATTCTATCTGAACCTCATTCCTTCAGCATCTTATTGACCTTTGTGCATTTCATCTGAACCCCTCCTTTAATAGATTTATCATCTATCGTCCTCCCAAGTCTTCCAGCAACGTCTTTGCTGAATTTTGTTCTTTACCTCGGCACTGAGAAACTCCTACTTTTTAATTCCGTCTCCTGTACATAAACTCTCTCTGCTCTCTTTCCTTAAACTTGGTCTCCGTACGCCAACTCGGTCATACCTTTCAACATTATCATTGTGAGGCTGTGCCATCTCCAAGATCTCAATCAACAAGGTCCTCCCTGATCACTTCCTTATCCCCCTCTTGTTGGTTCTCATCAGTACCCTCTCTAGTTCCCAAATCCCTCTCTTCTGGCTCACCGAGAACAGTTTTTAGGAATTTGGGATGAAAACCGTTTTTTTAAATAAGAGAGATGGGAATGGAGTATTTCAAACAGAAAGTCTCCCCCGAGACCTTCCTCCACTTTTAATATCTTGAACTAATTAATTTGGTGACAGATGAATCTGGGAAACTTTCAAGACAATCCTAGTACATCAAGAGGATATTCACCAGAGAGTCAAACAACTGCAGAGGACCATGGAACAAAGATTACAGAATACAGGAAAGGTTTTCCTTAATCAGAATGACTTTTTCAATGGCTACAATGTAAAACACCAAAAGTTTAAAATACAAACAGAAAATGCTGGAAATACTCAGATGATCAGAAACGATCTCAAACATTAACTCTATTTCTCTCCACAGACGCTGCCTGATCGGCTGAGTATTTCCAGCGTTTATTTTTATTTCAGATTTCCAGCATCTACAGTATTTTGCTTTTGTATTAATGAAAAGTTTTAAATGACTGCTGTTAAAACAGCAGTGACACAAGGAAACCCTCAAAGCCTCTTTGAAAAAATGTAACGTCCCCACCGACACCTGGGAATCCCTGGCCCAAGACTGCTCAAAGTGGAGGAAAAGCATCCGGGAAGGCGCTGAACACCGAGTCTCTTCGCTGAGAGTAAGCTGAAGCTAAGCGTCGACAGCGGAAGGAGAACGTGACAACCCAGGCATCCCACCCACCTGTTCCTTCAGCCACCTTTTGCCACACCTGTGACAGAGACTGTAGGTCTCTTCAGTCACCTGAGAACTCATTTCTAGTGTGGAAGCAAGTCATCCTCGACTCCAAGGAACTGCCTATGATGATGATGATGACGACGACCCAAGGAAAGATCCATATATAGGGTTGCCTTTAAGGAAAAAGCCTGTTGATTAGACATGGATTTTAGTTTCAGATGAAGTAAGGCTTATCAGAACCTAGGAATATTGCTAATACTGTTTTATGTCAGCTTGATGCCTCCCTTGTACAGTTAACCATTATGAAATACATTTTTCAACACTTCGAAATTTGAATAAAACATTTATATATCACTAAAACTCTTCACACAATCATTCTGTATTCACAGAAATTTAGTGCACACAAATCAACCTGGTCTTTCTGCACCTCCTGGTGGGCAGTTTTAAGAATGTCTGGTGTCAGTCTTGCACAACGAAATCAATTATGAGCCCTGCCACAACAGAGGCTGAAGTTTACAGATTGAATTGGTGTATATAGGTTAATTTACAATATGGACTAATTATTAAATGCTGAGGAAAAAAAATCAAGACTTGAAACTATTTTATTTAGCCTCAACAAAGTAAACACTAATTTCTAGAATAGAAAAACAAACTCCTCCAATTACTATACCATCCCCCTCCCTCTGAGGCAGGACAATAAGAGGGCATAATTATTTTGGACAGTCATTGCAAATCTAATAAACTTACATAAGAACTGTTTGCACATCTTAAAGGCTCACAAAAATTGTATTTAAGAGTCTAACTTTCAGTTACTGCAAGTTCCTCGTGTTAGACTGTCAGCACCTTGAGTAAATCCACGCTGTGACTGTGACTAAAACAAACCATCGCCTTACAGTAATGAACCTGCTCAATGTCAGGAATACTGTTACTAAAACAATAATTCTACGTAACTAAAATTATTAAATGAAAATAAAGATTTAAACATTTTTAATTTCTGCTAACCACATCTCCCTTTGCCCCCACCCCCATGTCACTTCCCCATTCTATTTCTCTTCAATAGTTATTATTTTAACTCTCACTTGGTGTTACCATTCATCCAAGCAAAATTGGGCTCTGCAGGCCACAGCGAGTTTATTGACCCAGTGCCAACTCTGCCTGACTGGATGCATTTTTATATTGGGAGCAGATAACTTAAGCATTGGTTTGGTTTAGGGGCTTGCTTGTGCAATAGATGTGACCATGTCTTTACACTTTGGACTTCCAATTTGCTTTAAGAAAAAAACCTTTATGATCAGTTTTCAGTCAATGATACTACTTTTTGGAAGTTGCTCCCCCTTGCAAAATGGATAGAAACCCGGGAAGGATTAAACAGCTAAAGGGATTTGGAGAGAGTCACGTTTCTTGGGAAATGGGATCCTACATGAAGAAAAATAAAATTGGCTTCGAGCTATCATCTAAAATATGAAGATAGGTACAGTCGCACCACAGATAATAATTAGGTCAAGCTTTGATATTTCAGCATCAAACACTCAAGCACAAGCACTGGATGAGCTACTATGTCAGCAGCACTGGTATCAAAATTGGGCGAGACAAGATAATTTATCCACAGAGCATTAAAGGTTTAAGTATAATTACATTTCAGTTTGCAATTCAATTTTTTTCTTGTACCAGCAACTAACTTGCAAATCAGGATTTATTACACTTCTGTAATCCTGCTGTGCTTATTTTCATAGCTCTATGAAGCTTGAAAGTAATAATGCGATGATGTGAGAATGCTGGATTTTGAGTGACCACTCCCTCAAATATCTTGTTTTCACTTTCAGGGGCCAGGTTCTCCACCAATCAAAGGCAAATATCTATTGTTAACGCTTCTCTCTTACAAATCCCTCTGTGGGCTGTTTGGCTCATTTAAAGGGCTATACAGGCGGTTTTGGTTTGAAGCCAACGCCAGTATTGCTTTGGGCTACTAAGAGGTGAGGCGCCTTCTGATTTTCCCTAACCCGACCTGAAAAACAGGTACATGACAATTGAAAATCAGGGAGACACCTTGGTCAGCTCACTGCTGCCCCAAGGCCTGGCTGATGCAATTTTTAGGCCGGCCTGTAAACTGCCGAGCAGTCCACGCACCTGAAACAGATGGAAGGCTGCTTAAAACCCAGATTGCATTTTTCAGATACAAATGCATGGAGTGTGCACAAGACTATGCCCCCCACCCACCCCCCTCCAAACCATCCTGCCCACTGTCAGCCGGCTGTGGAAACTGGCCAATTTCCCACCCTCCTAGATCTAGAAAACTGCAACAGAGTTGCATCCCCCTCAGTTTCCACCCTTTGCTTCAGTGTGAACCACAGCTGAGATCAGGAACTCAACGTGCTCAAATCATTTTTCTATATTTTTACCAGAAACATTTTAATATACTCTACTTTCCTGGCAATCAAATTCATTTCTTGTGCAAAGTGTAACTGACTGTCAAGACGGTAGAGGGTGGAAGCTAGGTGTTTCTTTTGAGGGAGGAAAATTAGGAGCATTACTACCAGGCTGACCTGCACTTTCTGACATCCAAGAGCAATACTGGCAATGGCTTGGACGCAAAGCTGCCTGTCCTCTTGAGTGCAGAGAAATGTGGCCTGCAGAGGGATAAGATAACACCATACTCAATTTGAAGGAGCAACAACTCACATTTCAGTACACACATATCATAAGGACTTTACAGTTACTGATATTAAGGTTATAAATATGATTTTTGTGAGCCTTACTTTCAGTACATCATTACATGGAAACTAACCAAAAATGAAGAAGGGTCTGAATATTCTATGGATATAACTGATTATATTCTGAACATTACACTTCAATGGTGCACAACATATGGTGAGTCAAATCTGACCCATCAGACTTTTTGGACTGATGCAAGAGGCCACATCAACCAGTTTGATTGGTCCAACTGGCCTTCTGTATTCCTGAGGCATCTCAATAATATATATTGGCTACAGCAGTTTCAACAGCCTAACACATCATGAATTAGCATTCTCATAATCATTTCTGAAATCATTATCTAGCTATAACGGCTGAGGGTGCAGATAAGATACATTGACAAAGGGAAGAAATAAAGTCAAAGGCTGTTCTGGTACTCTACTAAATTGAATATACTGGTAGGACTTATACTGACTACACTCTATACTATTGAGTTTCGCATCTTGAATGTAGCATCATGGGACGTATCTAGTGGAAGCCAGGCATTCCCCACAGTAGAAGCATGGCTAATTGGCCATTGAGTTTCTGGTGTACTCAGTCACCACTTGAATAAATCTAATCGTGTGTTTCAGGTCAAAATAGTTGTGCAGTACTCCTCTACTTGCTACATCATGGAAAAATAAGCTACACATCTAACTATGACATGAATCAAATCTCATACTTTGAACCACATATTCATTTTCAACCACACTCATTTTCAAGTGCAGAATTATGTCTTTGGTGCAAACAGTGCAATTGCTTTAGTGTAGGCAGGGCAAGCAAATATTTAGACGTTTCAGTTTTCAGTTAATGAACGCATGCTGTGTAGTACTTTTAGTAGCAATTCTGCACCAATGAACCAAATAGGATGTTGTATAAGAATCGTCTATTTCAGAATCAAATAATAGTTAGAATGTTGGCCAATGCTCTCTACCATAGTTATTTTTCTTTCCATAGTACTTTTACATCAAACATTAGTAACAAAAACTGTTCTTATTCATCCTCAGACTGCTTTTGCATACCTGGCCAGTGAGCACTAACTTTGAATAAGGGTCTGCTTTTCCAAGAACGTTTTTGAATCCAAAGGGAATTATTTAGGAACAAATACTGTAGTTTATGATGGAATATTCAAAAGTGAATTAAAACACAAGTGACACCCTAAACTTTCATATGCTCTTTGCCCATTATTCCAGCAAAGAATCTGCTGAAATCTCTACTAGGACGACAGTATACAGCAGCCTTCTGATGATGAAAGAATTGAACTGTGGATTAATGATTTACAATCCAGATTTTCCCTCGGCATTTCTCTTCATTGCATATGGAACACTTCTGCATTTGGATTTTTGACCAGCCAGGTACCAAAACCATGATGCACCAGCGATGATTTCAGCAAACCTTTTGCTTCTTGATATGATTTTGCCATCATCTGGAAGGAAATTAAAATTTAAAGATGAAAAGAACATGAATGCTGGAAATCTGAAGTAACAGAAAGTGCTGAAAATGTGCAGCAAGTCAATCAGCACCTTCAGCATTGTTGAGAATGAGACTCCAGCCATTTATCAAGGGTGTAATTCCAACAGAATTTCTTCCATTACTTCTGAATTTGACACTATTTTCAACACCATTCATACTCTTTAAAATATGGCACAAGCTGACAGCAATAGAACTTTTCCTCCATAATTAAAAAAAATTCTCCAAGCCCACGTGTTTGGCCCCTACTACTACTTGTTTCATATGATGGGGAAAAGCTTATAATGGGATGTCTAGTTTGGCTATCCATTTGACGGCCTCGAGGTGTCGAGTGGAGAAATGAGATGCTTCCCGCAACAGATCTTAGTGGGCATGTCTTCCCATGGTCTAGGACCCATGGTCAGTCGCTCTTTGGGTCATCCCTCATCTTCCACTTGTGGAGCAGGTGGCCGCATTGTCCATGCCCTGTACGGATTCGATTGAGCACTGTCCACCGTCTTCCAGGGAAGTCGAAGCCAGGAATCTCTGCTGTTGGGTCAATGATGAGGTGTTGGGTCTTTATGTTGCATGTGTCCCACGAGTCCGTTGATCTGGATATCTGCCAATACCAGCTGCATGAATATTGGCTGCTGTTTCCCAGAATGGCCGATGTGATTTTAAAACACTTTAGTGTGGGCTTTTCAAGTCTTCATGAATGGGAAGGTCGATGTTGCTCATGATTTTTTCAATTTCACGGAGAACGGTGGCGTCGTGGCGAATAGCAAGTGGGGCAATGTGGGACAGCACCGGGAGCCATTCAGTTGGAGTGGACTTGAGCGTCCCTGATACCGTCCTGATGGTGGTGTTTAGCTGCATGTGCACTACTTGTTATTCTCCATGACAACAGAACTGAGAATATGTGTAATTATTGAAAACAAGACTTGAGCCAAGCACTACTGTAAAAGGGATGGACCTTTAACTTCAGTACATTGCAAGGGGATCAGTTCAGAATCTTCAACAGGATATATTTCACCTCACACACTTCACAAATTCCATTCTATGGATGGGACTGTAACTAAATTAGCACTCTACTGCACAGATTATAGTCATGCACCTCATCCGACATTGACAAACATTGATAAAGAGGCCACCTAGAACACAATAGGCCAAAACAGCCCCTAAACCAAACTAATGTTATCTGCTCCCAACAAGAGAAGGACCCCCATAGACTTGCCCAGTTCTTGCGTCTAATGGCAAGAAGATACAATTATCAAATGTGAGGCAATTGGACACCTCAATGTGGAGAATTTGCCAAATCCAAGCGAGTACTGCATCAGTTGTGCATGAAATTGGGGAAACACTGTGGGCTGGAAATTCATCGAAAACCACCACCACCAGTTTGGCGCCCAAAAAACCGCTATGAATTCTCGGCGGAAAATTAATGAAAAAATGGGATAAAATCCGCCTGGTGGGAAAAATCAGCGTTGCACAAGGATTTGCAGTGGAAACTGTGATCCTTGTCAACTTTAGTCCGAGGCTGATTACCGCTGTGAGTTGGGCTTGGCAGGGGGAGGGGGAAAGAGAACACAAAAAATATAATTTTTTTTTAAAATCGCAGAACATTCACAAGACCCTTTTCCAGTGAATCTCTGCAAAAGAATTTTAAAATTAACTTACCTTTTTTTTCAGGGTTTCATACCTAACGCCATTCCAAGGGCTGCTCCGACTGGTTTCTCCTCAGCGTTTTTTTCCTCCATCTATGTATGGGTCACCGCTGTGACCAAATTCGGGAGGAAGATGTTTTTCGAGTGTTGCATACCGGCGGTTCGCTCCCCAGTGGTATTTCAAAACCGCCGGAAGACTTCGATGAATTTCCCGCCCAGAACGAAGAAATACCACAAAAAAACGCAGCAGAAGTCTGATGAATTTCCAGCCCCATGACATGATACCTTGGGAGGATTTTGGTTTACTGCAGTAATCAGGCAGATGGTGGGCATGGCAACGAGAGGATCAAACCATCTTTAATGGTCAGGCCTCATTAGCATGCAGCCAGTGAACTTAGTGTGCCGGGAGAGCGCGGGGGGGGGGGGGGGGGTGGTGGGGGTGAGGGGGCGAGAGTGAGGGTCACAGGGCTAGATTAGATGGGGCACGAATGCTCTTCCTAGCTGCACAAGAATGAAAGAAAAATATTTCTGGCTGTTTTTTAGCATGTTCTCATTGGGTAGAGAATGCCCATTGGTACATGAAAATTGTGTCGAATTCCTGCAATGTGTGTTAAATACGTAAAGAAGGTCCCAGCCTGTCTTGAGCAGAAGCCCTCGCTGCCCAGTTCAAGTTCAGCTTGATAATCGAATTAGACGAGCCTTGTGTGGTCAGTCTGCAAGACTGTTATTTTGAAAATTTTTGTTTGCCATTGTCCTGCTTTCCAGCGTAAAAGCGACAATTGGCATACAAATTCCATCCCAATGGATGGGACTGCAACTAAATTAGCACTCTACTGCACACATTATAGTCATGCACCTCATCCTACACTGACTTTTAAATGGTGAGCTTAATGCAAGGCTATACTACCTTTCCACCGAAGACAGAGGCATTGTTGACCTAGTAGATCAACAAGACTCTGCCTCCACTGCCAGTATATCACCAGTAGACTTAATGTACTGTCCAAACCCTACCTTCACCCTCTGTCTAGTGGGTCTCTTCACCCACCCAATCCATGGTTACCACTATCAAAAGGATTTTAATCCTTTCAACCGTCAACATTAAGTATTAATGAAATGTAGAGAACTTTGCAAGATCCTCACTACGTATCTTTATGTACCATGTAATGTAACTGTTAACATTCCACAGCTGAAGAAAACGTGTGAATTTTGCTGAATTCAATAAAATCCTTTTAAAAAGGTCTAACCTTAAGCACTTTCCATGGGGAACTTGTGTATGGGGGTTTTCTTCATCCATGTTGCTAATGGAAAAATAGGCTCACCATTACCTTGTATCACTAGATACAAATTTTTAGAGCTAGTCTCAGTAACTCCTTGAATTCAGTTAAGTTAGATAACCATTTCATCTTTAACCCGTATCATGTACACATTGTTGGAAAAAGTATTTGATTCTACCAAAGCAAATTAAGCCTGCACTTGTCATTACATAACTAGGGCTGGATATGTAGTTAGGTGTAGCAATGTAATATGACATTTTCTGAGCCAAAATTATAGTTAGCGTAAATTTGACTGAGATGTTTCCTTAACCAGAAGGTAACTTTACCTTTGCTGCATGATATGTCGGAACTGCAGACAAATCTTCTCTATTAGCTTCTTTAGCAACCAGATAGAAACGACTCAGCATGGCTGCTTTGCATAAGCGACTGGTCATGGAGGTACCACTTTTAAAGGGAGAGCTTAAAAACACAACAAATGCCACTTTTTCAAAAGGACAATAAATTGCTAAATCAACTAATTAGCACTGCTAAATTTAATATTCAAAACAGGTTTGCTTCAGTTGATAAAATTAAGTTAATCATATTAGTACAAGTTCAGTTCTATGCAAATCTTTACATAATGACCCAAATTGCGGGAATGGCGCATCTTGCGGCGAGCGATGAGAACTGGACCTTTAACCTTGACCGTCAGAATGGATTATATTTTCACTGCAAATGCAAATTGATAATGGCGTATCTGGGACCTCAAAAGTTCTGCCCAATGGTTTATCCTTTTGTTTCATTGGTTAAGGAGATAGAGAAACAGAGCGAATGATGGAGAAGAAATAGGGTAAATTAGAGTCAAAATTAGAAACAAAAAGAGAAATAAAGAGAGGGAAAGAGTGGATTGGGATAGAAAGAGAGACAAAGGAAAAGTAAGAAAAAAAAATAAAAGAACAGAAGAGTATTGTAACCCAGGTGTGTTTGGAAATTGTTGTATTAGTCTTTGAAAGTTAATGATGAGTGAATTGCACAGTCGTGTGCGAAAATTGTCTTCCAACACTAACAGAAGTGTGGATGGCAAGACTGGCACAAAAATACTGACAACAAACATTTTAAAAACCTCTAGGAACAATTAATTACCTGCTGGAGTGAAACTCCACAGCTTCATTTGTTCCCTTTCTGTCCTCCAAAGTTGAGTTTCATGACAATGACCTGATTTACAGTCCTAACAGGGTCCTTACTGTTGTGTATCTGTAAAGCATGCACTTCCATATTCCCCTTAAGTCACAAGGGATCCCAGCATCCCTTGGGAGAGTTCCTCACTCTGGAGAGTCTTGATAAAAGACTGAGGTCACTGTTACATTAACCTCCCTGTGTGCAGCCTCATCTGTGTTAGGAACACATTAACTGGCGACAAGTAGACGAATCCAACGCAAAGATGCAGCAAACTGGGCATCCTGGAGAAGTTCTCGGAGGGCGAGGACTGGGAAGCCTATGTCGAACGGCTAGACCAGTACTTTGTAGCCAACAAGCTGGATGGAGAAGGAAGCGCTGCAAAAAGGAGAGCGGTCCTCCTCACGGTCTGCGGGGCACCGACCTACAAGCCTCATGAAAGATCTTCTGGCTCCGGTGAAACACACAGATAAGTGGTACGAGGAGCTGTGTACACTGGTTCGGGAGCATGTTAACCCGAGGGAGAGCGTGCTGATAGCGAGGTATCGGTTCTACACGTGCCAGCGATCTGAAGGTCAGGAAGTGGCAAGCTACATCGCCGACCTAAGGCGACTTGCAGGACAATGAGTTTGATGGCTACCTGGAGCAGATTCTCAGAAACTTTTTTGTACTGGGCATTGGCCACGAAACCATCCTACGAAAACTTTTGACTGTAGAGACACCGACCCTCAGTAAGGCCATTGCGATAGCACAGGCGTTTATGTCCACCAGTGATAACATCAAACGAATCTCTCAGCACACAAGTGCTAGCAATGTTCATAAATTAACTGGCACTGTATTTGCGAGCAGAAATGTACAGGGCAGAAACCACAAGTCTGCAACTGCCAGCAGGTCTCAGGTGACCTAGATGACAAGAGTCTGCAACAAAGGATGAATGCAAGGCAATTCACACCTTGTTGGCGTTGTGGAGGCTTCCATTCAGCCTATTCATGCTGCTTCAAAGGGTATGTTTGTAAGAGCTGTGGAACAATGGGGCACGTCCAACGAGCTTGCAGACGAGCTACAAGCTCTGCAAAACCTGCTAACCACCACGTGGCAGAGGAAGATCGGTCCATGTGGATCAAAGCAATTTCGAGCCTGAGAGAGAGGAGGCAGATGCTGAAGTACAAGGGGTGCACACATTTGAGACGAAATGTCCACCTATAATGCTAAATGTAAAATTGAATGCCTTACCCGTAGCCATGGAACTGGACACTGGCGCTAGCCAATCCATCATGAGTAAAAAGATGTTTGAGAGACTGTGGTGCAACAAGGCACTCAGACCAGCCCTGAGCCCCATCCACACGAAACTGAGAACGTACACCAAAGAACTCATCACTGTCCTAGGCAGTGCCATGGTCAAGGTCACCTACGAGGGCATGGTGCACGAACTGCCACTCTGGATTGTCCCGGGCGATGGCCCCACACTGCTTGGAAGGAGCTGGCTGGGCAAAAGCCGTTGGAACTGGGATGACATCCGAACGCTATCACATGTCGATGAGGCCTCATGTACCCAGGTTCTTAACAAATTTCCTTCCCTTTTTGAGCCAGGCATTGGAAACTTTTCCGGGCGCAGGTGCGGATCCACTTGGTCCCAGAGGCACGACCCATTCACCACAAGGCGCGAGCGGTGCCTCACATGGAGGAGGAGAGAATGGAAATCGAGCTGGACAGGCTGCAATGCGAGGGCATGATTTCCTCAGTGGAATTCAGCGAGTGGGCCAGCCCAATTCTTCCAGTACTCAAAAGTGATGGCACGGTCAGGATTTGCTGCGATTATAAAGTAACTATTAATCGTTTCTCGTTACAGGACCAATACCCGCTACCTAAGGCAGACGACCTAGTTGCGACGCTGGCAGGAGGCAAGACGTTCACCAAGCTCGACCTGACTTCGGCCTACATGACGCAGGAGCTGGAGGAGTCTTCGAAGGGCCTCACCTGCATCAACACGCACAAGGGACTGTTCACCTACAACAGATGCCCGTTTGGAATTTGGTCGGCTGCAACGATCTTCCAGAGAAACATGGCGAGCCTACTCAAGTCGGTAGCACGCACGGTGGTTTTTCAGGACGACATATTGGTCACGGGTTGGGACACCGTCGAGCACCTACAAAACCTGGAGGTGGTCCCCCAGCGACTGGATTGCGTAGGACTGCGGCTAAAGAGGTCGAAATGCGTCTTCATGGCACAGAAGTGGAGTTTTTGGGGAGAAACAGAGGCCATCAGGAACACACGCAGGCCACAGAACGTCACGGAGCCGCGGTCGTTCCTGGGACCCCTCAACTATTTTGGTAACTTCCTACCGGCGTTAAGCACCCTCTTAGAACCCCTACATGTGTTATTGCGTGAAGGTGAGAACTGGGTATGGGGAAAAAAAACAAGTAATTGCTTTTGAGAAAGCCAGAAACATTTTATGCTCCAACAAGCTGCTTGTATTGTATAGCCCGTGTAAAAGACTTGTGCTAGCATGTGATGCGTCGTCGTACACAGTCGGGTGTGTATTACAACAAGCCAACGTTGCGGGGAAGTTGCAACCTGTCGCCTATGCCTCCAGGAGCTTGTCTAAGGCCGAGAGGGCCAACAGCATGATTGAGAAAGAGGCATTAGCGTGTGTGCGGGGTAAAGAAAATGCATCAGTACCTGTTTGGCCTCAAATTTGAGCTGGAAACCGATCACAAGCCCCTCATATCCCTGTTCGCTGAAAACAAGGGGATAAATACTAATGCCTCAGCCCGCATACGAAGGTGGGCATTCGCGCGATCAGCGCATAACTATACCATCCGCCACAGGCCAGGCATCGAGAACTGTGTGGATGCTCTCAGTCAGCTACCATTGCCCACCACGGGGGTGGAAATGGCGCAGCCTGCAAACTTGTTGATGGCGGCGCAGCCCACAGACTTGTTGATGGTTATGGAAGCGTTTGAAAATGATAAAGTACCTGTCACGGCCCGCCACATTAGGACTTGGACCAGATAAGATCCTCTGCTGTCTCCAGTAAAAAAAAAGTGTCCTGTTGAAATGCAAGAGCTAATCAAGCCGTTTCAGCGGCGAAAGGACGAGCTGTCCATTCAGGCAGACTGCCTGTTGTGGGGTAACCGCGTAGTGCTGCCCAAAAAGGGCAGGGAGACATTCATTTCGGATCTCCACAGCACACACCCGGGTATAGTAATGATGAAAGTGATAGCCAGATCCCACATGTGGTGGCCCGGTATCGACTCTGACTTAAGAGTCCTGTGTACGGCAATGCAGCAGGTGTGCTCAGTTGAGCAACGCGCCCAGAGAGGCACCACTAAGGTTGTGGTCCTGACCCTCCAGACCATGGTCGAGGATCCATGTCGACTATGCGGGCCAGTTTCTCGGTAAAATGTTCCTGGTGGTGGTGGGTGCTTTTTCAAAATGGATTGAAGGTGAAATAATGTCGGGAAGCACCGCCACCGCCACCATTGAAAGCCTGAGGGCCATGTTTGCCACCCACAGTCTGCCTGACATACTGGTCAGTGACAATGGGCCATGTTTCACCAGTGCCGAATTTGAAGAATTCATGACCTGCAATGGGAGCAAACATGTCACCTCGGCCCCGTTTAAACCAGCTTCCAATGGGCAGGCATAGCGGGCAGTACAAACCATCAAACAGAGCCTTAAACGAGTCACAGAAGGCTCACTCCAAACCCGCCTGTCCCAAGTACTGCTCAGCTACCGCACGAGACCTCACACGCTCACAGGGGTGCCCCCGGCTGAGCTACTCATAAAAAGGACACTTAAAACCAGACTCTCGCTGGTTCACCCCAACCTGCATGATCAGGTAGAGAGCAGGCGGCAGCAACAAAATGTAAACGATGGGTCGTGCCACTGTGTCACGGGAAATTGATCTGAATGACCCTGTGTATGTGCTAAACTATGGACATGGCCCTAAGTGGATCGTGGGCACGGTGATAGCTAAAGAAGGGAATAGGGTGTTTGTAGTCAAACTAGACAATGGAAAAATTTGCAGAAAGCACCTGGACCAAACGAGGCTGCGGTTCACAGACTGCCCTGAACAACCCACAGCAGACACCACCTTTTTCGAGCCCACAACACACACTCAAAGGATCAACGACACCACCCCGGACCAGGAAATTGAACCCATCACACCCAACAGCCCAGCAAGACCAGGCTCGCCTAGCAGCCCTGCAGAGCCAACAACATGCCAGCCCAGCGAGGGCACAGCCAACACACCAGAACAGACATTTGTACCAAGGCGGTCCAGGGAAAGAAAGGCTCCTGACCGCTTCACCTTGTAAATAACTTTCACTTTGACTTTTGGGGCCGGGGGGGGGGGGGGGAAGTGATGTTGTGTATCTGTAAAGCATGCACTCCCATGTTCCGCCACCAGGGAGCGCATACCCTGAAGTCCCATGGGATCCCAGCATCCCTTGGGAGCACTGTATATAAACCGGCCCCCAGGGCCTGTTCCTCACTCTGGAGTGTCTTGATAAAGACTGAGGTCACTGTTACTTTAACCTCCCTGTGTGCAGTCTCATCTGTGTTAGGAACACAATACTTACGACATGAATTACCAACCCTAAATGGCAGCAGCGAGATTAATTTGCATTTACAGCACAAATCCAGCAATTTCTGGACATGCAATTAAATTCAATGAGGGGCTCATGGCGCATTTGACATTTTTTAGGTTTTGTTGACGCCCAAAGGCAGAGTGGCATAAATCGTTCAGCAATTTATGGTGAATTGGAACTCATGACATATTTCTTCTTCGCCACAAATTGGTGGAACTTTTGTGAACTAATAATGGCGGGCACCATTAATTTACCATTATTTTTCCAGCAATTTCAGGGCCACTGTAACCAAAATGCAGTTTTTAAAATGAACAATTAGAATTTGTAGCCTTAAAGAGAGACATTCCCACAGTTTAGCAGAAGAATAATAGTGTTTTACTGGTGTAATACTCCTGTCCTAATAGACAGCATTCCATTCCCGACTTACCATGAGCAACAACAGTAGACATTTGCTCGTAAAAATATAAAAACATTCCTGGAGGCTTGCATTTCACTTCAGGTGCATCAGTTTATGAAACATACCAATTTCTGTGCCAAACTTTCCGAGCAATAGAAAATGCTTTCTAATTAACCAACAGGATGTTTCACAGCAATTAGCCACCAATTGATTTCAGTGATTAGACCTCATGGCCTTAAAGGGACAGGTAGGATTAGACACATTCACCTTAGCACTGTAGTACATAGTATAACACTCCTATCCTTGCAAAACAAAATATCCAATTTATGGAGGAGACGGAGACGAGGACGAGGAGATGAACACGAGGAGGAGACAGAGACAAGGAGGAGATGATGGAGACAAGGATGATGAGGAGGAGATTTGAACACTCCCAGCCACCAGCTCCTCAAGGTCGACCAGCAAGGCCATGAGCAGTGTCTCCCACTGAAAGTCAGCAGCCTTCCAATAACCATGCTGCAGCCACTGGGATAGCACTGTGTGACATCAGTAAGATAAGCAAAAGCACACAAGACAATCAATAAGAGAATGCATAAGGGTGATGAGTTGATTTCTTATTGCCATATTGGATGGATAGATATATAAAGTTGGATTGGAAAGTTTGCTTTGTGGTGGCTTTAATTTCAGCATACTGGCTAAGAGGACACTGTGATGGTCAGTAACAAGAGGGAAGGTAAGGTGTGGGAGCAATGTTGAAAGTGCAATTGGGATTGTGGTCACTGGTACGACAGAAATTTCACTTCTTCCCTGATATCCCAGCCAGAAAGGGGCTGTATGGGTTGCATCCTTCCTTTTGCTTCCTCCTTTTCGATTTCTTCTTCTTCTGTGTCTTCCTCTTTCCTCTGCGAACAGATGCTGTCAATCTGAAATTACTGCATAAAATGCTGGAAATACTCTACTGGTCAGGCAGAATCTCAACCCGAGAAGTGAACTCTGTCTCACTCTCCACGGATGTTGCCTGATCTGAGTATTTGCAACATTCCTTTACCATCCGAGGCCTTGCAAACATCCAGCAGCACTCCCTACACACTTAAAAAAAAACTTTTAACATCTATTGCAACAAGCCACTACTTCAATAAAATCAATAAAAACCTAGTCTTAAAAGCTTAAATTTAAACGTACCTGAAAGATGTGTGTCCCTTTAAGAGGTGCTGACATCTCGGGTCGAAGTTCGGAGTGGTAACGGTAAGTGGTAACGCGAAACATCCGTAAGACAAACGTCCTCTACCAGCCTGTCCTCGCCACGGAGCACTGCCCCCGAGTCATCAAGATCCACAGTGCGGCCCTGGACAACGTGGACCATTTCCCATAGCGCGGGAGCCTCTCATCAACAAAAGCAGACATTGATGAGGAGATTCAACACCGCCTCCAGTGCGCCAGCACAGCCTTCGACCACCTGAGGAAAAGTGTGTTTGAAGACGAGGCCCTCAAATGGTCTACAGGGCTGTAGTAATACCTGCCCTCCTGTATGGCTCAGAGACACCATGTATAGTAGACACCTCAAGTCGCTGGAGAAATACCTACAAATTCCCTGGCAGAACAGACACACTAACATTAGCGTCCTCGACCAGGCCAACATCCCCAGCATTGAAACACTGACTACGCTTGATCAGCTCCACTGGGCAGGCCACGTTGTCCGCATGCCAGACACGAGACTCCCAAAACAAGCGCTCTACTTGGAATTCCTTCATGGCAAACGAGCCAAAGGTGGACAGAGGAAGAAACGTTAAGGACACCCTCAAAGCCTCCCTGGTAAAGTGCAGCATCCCCACTGACTCCTGGGAGTCTCTGGCCGAAGACCACCCTGGGTGGAGGAGGCAGATCCGGGAGGGTATTAAGAGCCTCGAAACTCGTCGGCGAGTGCATGCGGAAGACAAGCGTAGGCTGCGGAAGGAACGTGCGGCAAACCTGTCCCACCCTCAACGACTGTCTGTCCAACCTGTGGCAGAGACACTGTTCAGCCACCTAAGGACTCATTCTAAGAGTGGAAGTCTTCCTCGATTCCGAGGGACTGTCTATGATGATGATTTTTGTTCCAGGACACTGACAGTTACCAGCAGTGCAAAGGGAGTAAGTAAAATGGCAGCTGCCGCAGGACCTGCCACTAACTGGCGAAAGAGCGCCGGCTGTCATTTTTTCACTATTTCATGGTGGTACAGAATGGTGATAATTAGATGAATTTCTAGCCCTGTCTGTTTAAAAAAATATTTTTTTTCTCATTAGTATTTTTCTCATAACTAATTAAATATTGGGAAGACTGAAGCCATTGTTTTCAGTACCCGCCACAAACTCTGTTCCCCAGCCAGTGACTCCATCCCTCTTCGCTATGGCATCACTGAAGTAGAGTAGCCCATGGCTCCACTAGAAATAATGCAGGCCGCAACTTTGGACTAATGCGATAACTAATCTGATCTGGAGTCATTAACATTACTGGTTGAGAATTTGAAATTGTTTCTGTCTGCAACTGAGAAAGTTGATGCTTAAATATCAAACAACATTTTTTTTATTTTTTTTTGTTAAATGGGACAGTATTTTGAACATAAAGTACTCCATTAGTTTTACTTTCCATTAAGTACAGCCATTAATCCATCATAGTATATATTTTTTAAATCAGCACAATGCAATATTTAGGTTATTTTTCAAATTTTAATCTGTTAGTATTTGTAATAGTAGTAGTAGTAGTATTTAATCTGTTCGTAACATTCCCCTGAAATGAATGGTGTGTAATAACCAGGGATTCCTATGGGATAAAATGAGGATAAAAAGTTTAATAAAAACTCAATAGTTATTTACAAATAATGAAATTGATAGTTGTGAAGCAGGACAATTGTAAAAATGGAACTCAAGACATTTTGTTTGAAATAAATCAGGGAGTCATGAGCAATTTTATCTGCATGAGGCTGATTTTATCTGCCAGATAGGAATGTGGACAAGTGAGCAGCCTGCCCATCTGGGCGTGTTAGCAGGAAGACTCGACAGGTAGTGGTTGGAAACCCCTGGTTATTATACAACATACAGTTCAGGGGGAATGGAGCAGAGTTCTAAAATCGTGCGGCTCGAAGGCTATCGCTGGGGACCCACGGCACAAGGTAAGTGGCTGTGAGGGGAATCTGGTCAGAGGAGCGGTAAAGTCAGAGCAGGGGAGGCTTAAGAATCATAGATACTTACAGCACAGAATGAGGTCATTCAGCCCATCGTGCCTGTGTCGTACAGGGTTACAGACAAAAAGCAGGAATGTGGGACCAGTCGTGCATAGTCCCAAATCCCTGCTTTTTGTCTGTAACCCTGTAAGTTCCTCATTGTCAAGTACCTGTGCAACTTCCTTTTAAAATTATTTATGGAATCTCCTTCCATCACCTTTTCAGGTAGAGCGTTCCAGATCCAAACAACTAAGTGAAAAAAATTCTCATTGCCCCTCCCCTCCAGAGCTTTTACCTAAGATTTTGAATCGATAACCTCTAGTTATTGACCCACTCACCAGAGGAATTTTTTTCCCTTACTTACTCTATCAAAACCTATCATCTTGAAAACCTGTATCAGGTCACCTCGTAACCTTCGCTGTTCCAAGGATAACAGCTCCAATTTTTTCAACCTCTTCCCATAATTAAAGTCTCTCATCCCTGATAACATCCTGGTAAATCTCCTCTGTAAACTTTCTAATGCCTTTACATCTTTCTTGAATTGTGGTGCCCACAATACTTCAGCTGAGGCTTTAACTTATAAAGTGCTAGAACGATCTCTTTGCTTTTATATTTTTCTATTTATAAACCCATACACTTTAACCACCTTATTAACTTGCCCTGCCACCTTTAAGAATTTGTGTATATGGCCACAAAGATCCCTCTGCCCATCTGCACTTTCAAAATCGTGCCATTTATAGTATACAGTCTTTCCATATTAGTCCTCCCAAAGTGCATCACTTCACTTTTCTGGTTTATCCCTCTCCACTTTCTTGAATAGTGGTATAACATTAGCAACCCTCCAGTCTTCCAGCTGTATCCAATAAGGAGTGAAAGATTGTGACAGTGCCTCTGCTATTTCTGCCTATGCTTCTTTCAGCAATCTAAATTGCAATGATCCATCTGGAATAGGTGACTTACCAATTTTCAATAACACTAATCTTTTTAGTATGCCTTCTCTAGCTATTGCTGTCCTGTCCATAATTACCCTCACCTCTTTTAATGTAACCTTCAAATCATCCACTTCCTTTGTGAAGACAGATGCAAAGTACTCATTCAATACTTTAGCCATGTCCTCTGCTTCTACATGAAGATTTCCCTTGGAGTCTTTAATAGGCCAGCTTTTTCCATATGTTGATAAAAATGCATTAGGTTTCAATTTAATGTTGCCTGCTAATTTTGTCGTAACCTCTCTCTGCCTGCCATATTAACTTTTTCAATTCCCTCCTGTACTTTCTGTAATCCTCCTGATTATTAAATGAATCTTGCTCCTAACATAAGCCTCCCTTTCTGTTTAATTTTAACTTTTATTTACTTTGTCATCCAAGGCGCATTAGCTTTGAATGCTGTATTTTTTCCCTTCAAAGGAACATGCTTAGTTTGTACCTGAACTATCTCTTCACTGAATGTTCTGCTCTCCATTGCTCTGTTACTGCTTTACCCTGCAACCGCCTTTTCCAATCTACCTGTGCTCGGTCTCTTCTTAAATCACTGAAATTAGCTCTTCCCCAGTTGTGCATTTTTACCTTCAATATTTTCGTGTCTCTTTCCATAAATACTTTAAACCCATTTATGTTGTGGTCACTGTTAGTTAGATGATCTCCTACTGTAACACACTCCACTTGCTCTACTTCATTTCCCAGAACCAGATCCAACACTGCTTCCTTCCTTGTTGAACTGGAGACATTTTGATCGAGAAAGTCCTGTGCACATATCAGAAACTCCTTCCCCACCACTATATTTTCCCCAGTCTAGATCAGGATAATTAAAGTCTCCTAATATTACTACTCTATTTTTGTTACATGCCTTTGAAATTTGCCTACAATTTTTCTCACCTATTCCTTTCTCATTGTTGGGAGCTCTATAAAAAAAAAAACTCCCAATTCTTTTTCTTATGGGACCCAGCATCTTCTGGCTCAAACAAACAAAAAATAATTAAGAAACTTACCCTGCTGGGCATCTTTTGGGCCTTGTTTTTTTTTTTTTACTTGGGGGATGGGGGGGCGGGGAGGAAAAGGAGAAAGCCACCACTGCTCCCCGCTCAGCCGTTAGATTAAAATAGCAGAATAGCAGATCAGGTCCTGATGATATAATCAGAGCCCAATCTGCATAAGTAAAGAGGACCCCGCTGGCTGCAGGTGGGCTTCCTTGCCATCTGCAATTTAAAATCAGTCGACAGATCAGTGGAGGAACAGAGTGGGTAAGTCCCCTGCTCCAATTTAACTAGGTTTCCACCAGGTTGGGGGAGTGGTAAAATTTCCCAGGGACACACACCGAGACAAACATTAACTGCTACTGGAGGACCATCAACACAGTGAAAGACACCCTTTGGTCTGCCCGAAACCTGCTGGTTGGTCTTCCAGAGTAAGGAGTTGTCAATGACCAAGTGTTGCAGACTGGCACATTCTAAAAGGACCAGGACTATGTGCTGAGGGATGCACTAAAGCTTGGTGCAGCCGCCACAAAGGCACAATGGGAAAGGGCCACAGTTTAAGGCCCTCCTGTCACTGTACAGGGGTTGGAACCAGTATAAAGGCCCCTCAGGCTGTATGACTTGAAAAATGTTTTAATAAAAATGTACTTGTAATCTGTTTAAGTAAATAGAGGACCATGTACTGCATTCATCTGTACTGCGCTATATTTAATGTGATTTGTAGATTGTATTGAAATGTATTTTTGACAAATTATGAATAAAGTATATTTTGAGAAAAAAAATCCTTATTTCTCACTAGAACCTGTAAGTTCACTGCCCTTTTGTTCTGTACCTTTTGCTCTTAAAATTGAGTAACACTGGTGAGAGAAATATAAATAACAACTACTATAGGCAAGATCTTCTGCATGTTTTGACAGAAATTCTGCCTCCAAATACATATAGGAACTGAAGTCCACTCAGAACTACATGTCCCTGTACTTCTGCTTTGGTCAGATGATGCTTCTCAGTGCACTGTATATATAGTCTTGTTCTAAATTACACCATTGACTATTTGATTGAGCAAGGAAGGCAGCATTGAGACCTTGAGTGCCAAGACATGAGCGATATAACATACAAATAAAAAAACTTCAAGCAACTTAGGTCAGACAGAGAATTGAGAAGTATGCAATGCAGAAAATCCGTGTGTGCGTGTGTTGGGGGGCGGGGGGGTGGGAGTGGGGGGGGCGAGAGTTTGAAAATTTTCGAAGAGTAAAGATGACCATATTTACAGCAAGTATAAAACATTTTTTCTCAGTCACCCCCTACACAAATAGCAGTATAATAAAGCAGTGTAGATTCCCAAAATTTATATTCTCAGATCAGTTTGCAGCACTGTCCCGTTAACGCGCTTGCCACCTTAAGCTGTCAGATCAAAACAATAATGTCTGGCAGAAGCGTATAAATTATGTGCTTCACAGAAAGCTTAGACACAAATCCACCAAATGCCTGGAACCAAAATGGCAGGCAGGGCAAGGGATTGATGAATATCTGGTGTAAAATAAAACATTGTAAAACGTAATAAAATTGGGTGGGGGGGGGAAACAATTCACTAACACGAGAAGAGAATGAAGGAAAGAGTCTGTACTGTAAAACATAACCGAAAAGAAGAAAATAGTGGTATGACCTTTTTCCAATGTTGGAGACAACATGGAAATCTGATGCTGACAACAGCTAAAAAAGAACTAAGGGTAGCCCACAATGAAATCGTTCAACAATGTGGGAGATCATTTGAGCTTGGCACAAAGATTTTAAAGGGGCAATAGTGGGTGATTTTCCTCCAGTGCAGATTAAATGTATCTGGAAGAATTCATGCTTATGGGAAACATATTCTTCTCCTAGCATGTAACAGTGATAGTATTTTGATGGCTATTTTGTAACTGCAACAATCCTCCAAGTACCATTGCTCCAACAGGAAGAGAACATTATCATTAAGTTCCCTACAAATATAATTAAAACAGACTGTTATTACTTAAGTGATGTGACTAAAATTCTGGAATAACTTCTAGTGCCAATAGGTGCTGAAAACGGAATGGACTTGGGCAGCAGGGCATACAAGTTTAAAAACCTGGAGCTGGGTGATAGTGAGGGTGGAGGGAGGGAGGTTTGTGGGGTTGGGGGGTTGGGCAGTAGAGGTAGTATTCACCACACAGGACAATTTATCAGAGCTGTTAATTAATGCTACCAATTAATAGGAAAGAAAGAACTATGCAAGATACTATCCAGCACGAAAGAATACCATATATATGATGAGAACAGCCCAGGATATTCAATGTACAATAATTAAAGCAGCAGTCAGATTCTGACTGGAGTGCTGCCTTGGAGCAAAACCCACTGCACCAAGAGATAATCTAAACTGAAACATCATTCGTTTACTCAAGTAATGTGGTTGCTAACAGTATTTTACCTTTCAGCGATCTTTCCAGTCGTACCATTCACCACTTCAACTAAACCATCTGACTGAGACCAATTCAGACTAAGGGTTTTATAAACAGCATTTGACTGGGAGGGATATGCAGCTTCTGTAAGGCTTATTTGCGGTTTGCTGACAATGTAGAAGTTTGGGAGCCTTGAAGTCAGTGAGTCATCTACACGCTGTTTAATTGCAACCTCCACTCCTCGTGTGTCTATGCAGTTTGCATCACCTGAAAGATCAAAATAAAATATGATTTTACAAACATTTCATTTAATTATTAAAATTAAGTTATAGGCAAGGTAAACAGTGCAGCTAAGAGTTAACACAAATTGAGAAGATTTTTAACAATCTTGTAAGGCATAACAACTTAACCTTCCTATTGTCCACTATACAAGTGAGTTTCCGACAGCCAGAGTAGACTTATGAACCGTTTCTCGTGCAGGAGACATCAGGGGGATCCATCATCATCAATAGAAGTCACAATTATGTTAATTGCTTGTACTCAAACAACAAACGTCTGTTAAAAGATCAAGCGGATATTTTCCTACGATTTACTAAGCAGCAGTGGTCTGTAATAGTAATCATTCTACTTTGCAAATATTTGAAATAACTTTGCCAGATTTGTGTATTTTGCTGATTGTAGAATCAAATCTGGTCAAGTTCCAAACTTTTGCATCCATATATTCCAAAGCGATTTATAGTCAATTAAGTACTTTTGAAATGTTGTCACTGTTGTAATGTAGGGAAACACAGCAGCCATTTTGTGCAAAGCAAGGTCCCACAAAGAGCAATGTGATAATGACCAGATAATTTGTTTATTAGTGATGTTAGTTGAGGGACACCAGGGAGAACTCCCCCATTCTTCTTAAAAGTAGTGCCGTAAGAACTTATGTCTATATGAGGGGGCAGACAGGACTTTGTTTAACGTCTCATCTGAAAGACGACACCTCCGACAGTGCGGCATTCCCTCAGTTCTGCACTTCAGAGTCAGCAAAGAATTTGTGCTCAAGTCTCTGGATTGGAACTTGAACCCACGACCTTCTGACTCAAATGGGAGTGTGCTACCACTGAGCCAAGGCTGATACAAATCTAGTCACCCAACTTTAAAAAAAATGGTGAAATACATGACACTAATCAATACTAGAGCTTCCAAAAGATTGTGACCAGTTTGTGAAGTTCTTAATGATAGAAGTGTGCTAGACAGAAATGCGACTTAAGAATTTTGAATTTTTTTCAAGTGTTTTAAGACATTTGTCAGCAACTTGGCTGTTCATACAGATAAAAGGTTAATTAACCCACAACTGATCTTACTAGCCATATTTAAGTTTTAGATTGGTTATGTTTCTTTTTTTTTGCCTCTCCTCCTCTCCTAGAAGATCACATGGTTAGGGAGATAGGTCAATTGTACATGTGGTTGCACCATGTCCTGATGGGGCAGATTTCAATGCTTAACCTTATATGCTCTGCTGATTTCAATCAAGCCTACTTCTTTTTCATTGGCACTAGAAGTCCTCCCAGACTTGTAATCGTGCAAAAACTTTCACAGCTATGGAGATGGTGCTAACTTTTAGTAGGTCCTTTCCTATGTGCTTTGCCCCACCCTAAGCTATCCTCCTCCAACACCAAATCCACACCCAATATTCGGTTATGGTCCACCCACCTGATCTGATACCATCTTGCTTTAAATGTCCTATTGTAACAGCTGTGGATTTCTGAAGACTTAACTTAAAATAATTCTGCAGGTCCTGATCTGAATCAATCTCCAAATTAACCTCTTGTTTGGGTATTGCCATGTCCTACTCCCTCTGAGTAGGAGCTGACCTCTTCACTAACAAGGATTTAGAAGGAGCAAAGATCATGAAGATTTGCTGCCAAATCTGAAAATGGTCTTTTAATTCGAAGGTTACCCAAATTTTGAATTTCACCCTCCACAGGTTCCTGATGCCAAAGTAGAACCCTTTCCACAAATTTACAATAATTAGTCTATTCTATTTCCAGGGTTTGTGATTCCGCCAGTTTTCTGCCAGTGTGAAGAATTTCACAAAATGGGTAATAAATCTTCTGGAGAGGTTGCGAAAGCAGTCAAAGGCATGGCCCATGTCGGAACAAATGACAGATACAAGATGCAGAGGAAATTTAAGGAACTAGGGGGTGAAATTGCCCCTTTTTGAGGCCCGGTAGCCCCTGTAGGGAGCACTAATGGGGCACAACAGACTTTTCACCCGGGGGTGGGGGGGCGTTACCTTCAGTACTGTGTGCCGACCCCTTTCTGCCCCGCAGCCCATGAGACTGACTTGAGGTCCAGCAGAGGCCTTGCAGAGTGCGCAGCAGCCCTCCCCTTTAAGTGAAGGGGAGGGGCATTGAAGCGTGTCAGTGCTATGCGGAGCATTCACGTAGCGCTCACGATCGCGCCTCGTTAGCGCCACTGGCCTAACCCCTAACAGAAGTGGAGCGCGCGCGAATGCGCTTCATTTCCTTTGAGGGGCTGTAAGCCCAATTTAGCGGCCGAGGTGGAACTTCCGTGCCAGACGTAGGAAGTCCTGCCTCGAGCGGGTTATCGCCCACAATCGGGGTGCAGGGCAATTTCGCCCCCTAGGCATTCAATTGAGCAACAAGATCTGTAGATTTAGGAGAAAAAAATCAAGACGGTCAATAAGTGGCTACATAGCTAGTGCAGGAAGGAAGAGTTCACATTTTTGGGGCACTGGTGTGATATCTGAAACTAGAGAAGGCTATACTGAAGGAACAACCTTCATCTGAACCAAACTGGCACCAATGTCCTTGTCTAGAGGGTAAATAGAAGAGCTAGTTAACTAATATGCAAGGGGAATGAGGAAAGTCTAGGATTGAGACTAGAGTGGGAGAACATGTAGAGCAGCTACTGGGATAGAAGCAGAATATTTAGCTGAAATAAATAGTAAGAAAATACTGAGAGGAGGAAGGGAAAGAAACAGGTTAGGAGATGGAAATAAATAAAAACACTGTTCTAGAAGGAGCAAGGAAATAAATAAGAAAACAGGAAAAACATGGGATATCGTTCCAAAACTGGAGTCAAGATTGAAATGGGTGTACAGGGCAACAATTTCAAAATTTGCAGACAACACGAAACATGGAAGTTTAGTAAACAGTCAGGAAGAGAGTAGTAGACTTCAATAAGACAGACAAGCTGATGGAATGGACGAAAACATGGCATATGAAATTCAACAGAGAAGTGTGGAGTGATACATTTTGGTAGGAAGAATGAAGGGACCATACATACTAAATGATGCAATTTTAAATGGGGTGCAAGAACAGAAAGACGTGGGAGTATTTTTGTACAAATCTTTGAAGGTGGCAGGACAGGTTAACAAAGCAATTAATAAAGCATATGTGATCTTGGGCTTTATAAATAGAGGCATAGAGTACAAAGGCAAGGAAGTTATGCTAAAACTAAAATACTAGTTTGGCCCCAGCTGGAGTATTGTGTCCAATTCTGGGCACCACACTTCAGGAAAGATGTGAAGGCTTTGGTGAGGGTACAGAAGAGATTTACTAGAATAGTCCTAGGGATGAGGGATTACAGTTACGTGGATAGACTAGAGAAGCTGGGGGTTGTTCTCCTTAGAGCAGAGAAGACTAAGAGAATATTTGTTGGAGGTGTTTCAAATTATGAAGGGTTTAGAAAGAGTAAATAAAGAGAAACGGTTTCCAAAGGCTGAAGGGTCGATAATAAGAGGGGACAGATTGAACATGATTGGCAAAAGAACCCAGAGGCGACATGACAAAAAAGTGCCAAAAGTACGCAACGAGTGATTAGGTTTTGGAATGCACTGCCTGATAGGAGGGTGGTGGATACAGATTCAATAGTAGCCTTCAAAAGGGAATTGGATAAATACTTGGAGAAAAAATGCAGGAATATGGGGAAAGAGCAGGGAGTGGGACTAACTGGGTTGCTCTTCGAAAGAGCCATGCATACTCGATTGACTAAATGGCCTCCTTCTAAGCTGTACTATTCTATGATTCTATGTAAATACACAAAATTGGAGAGTTAAAAAGCATTAATAACTATGTTATTATGTTAACTATGTTAAGGGAGCGCACTGGTAAGCGTAGTTGCTTTCCAAGGCAATTTAGCAGCTCCTCCACAATACCGAGCCAGAAGTAAACGTTTTGGTGTAGGGGGGTACAGAACAGCTGGCAGCGGGTATGAAAATTTATGTCGGGCAAGGAGAAGCATGTGTGTTCCTCCTGGTCCCACAAGAGTCAGTGTTTCAGGTTTTCTTTTGAACATTTAGGAGTGGCCTCCAATAGTACGTTTAAGGATTTCTGGTTAGGCTGCTGCTTCTTTCGTGTGGTACTAGCAAAGTAAATCAAATGTCAATATCCAAGTCAGATATCCAGGCCAAAGCTTCCGGTGTTACAGCATGGAAATCTTATAGGCTGCCTGTGAATTTCCTCTGAGCATAGTGCTCAATCATATGCTCCACGGTCTGATCAGGAGCTCCAGTCGCATGATGGGGATGCTTTAATCTTCCATCTATGGAGAAGGTGCCAGCATCTACCTATTTAGGAGTCCACTTGATTGCACCCTGTCGTATAGACAGCATCTCCACAGCCGTGGGAAGACACTACAAAATAGGGTCAACTTGATTAAGAAACTCGCCAGATCCACATGGAGAGCAGATGCTCAAACCCTCAGTACAGCAGCACTCGTCCTGGTGTAGTCTACAGCAGAGTACTGCTCTCCAGTATGGCTACCAAGTCCGCATGTCAAATCCGTTGATGTTCAGCTGAATTCTACTATGAGAATTATCACCGGTACGTTTTTATCGACACCAACATCTTGGCTGCCCGTGCTTGCAAACATCGCACCACACCAATGCCATGAATATGCAATCTCCTGAGAATACAAACACTAAGCCAGCAAAGACATGAATATCCAGGCCAACTTGAACAACCTACCACCAACCCCTCTCAAATCTAAGTGACCATTTTGGACTGTCGCCGAAGCCCTTTAGCTATCTCCCCTCAGCTTTGATGACCTGTGGCTAAATATTTGGAAGAACTGTGACAGAGAATGGATTCCTTCTAGAGGATTCCACAGTACAGCCTGAAGGATCAAATCTTCCTTGCAAACAGTGGACAACCATCAACCGCCTCAGAACCAGTCATGGTAGATGCCATAATAGAGTACAAACACAGGGTCATTGACCTCAATATGGCGTGACAAGTTTGCACGATCATGGTACATGCTTTGTTGATGCCGCCTGCCCTCGACGTGATCATGGTCAGGGTAGACAAGAGAGCCTTGTTTTGAATGTCCTTTTCATGAGCAGCTCAGCTGGGGGAACCCTGGTGAGCGAGTGGGGTCTGGTGCAGTGGCTGAGCAGAACTCGGGACAGTCGGGTCTGCAGGGACCCTTCCGACACGCGTTTCAAGCTTTGCTTGATGGTTTGAACTGCCCATTCTGCCTGGCTTTTGGATGCGGGCTTGAACGGGGCAGATGTGACGTGCTTGCTCCCATTGCAGGTCATGAATTCCTTGAATTCAGCACTGGTGAAACACAGCCCATTTTCACTGACTAGGACATCAGGCAGGCTGTGTGTGGCAAACATGACTCGTAGGCTTTCGATGGTGGCGGTTAGCGTGCTTACAGACATTATTACACATTCAATCCATTTTGAATAAGCATCCACACTACCAAGAACATTTTGCCTGGAAATGGGCCCGCTTGGTCAACGTGGATCTTAGACCATGGTTTGGAGGGCCACGACCACAAACTTAGCGGTGCCTCTCTGAGTGCATTGCTCAGTTAAGAGCAAGTGTTGCACTGGCGAACGTATGACTCTAAATCTGAGTCTATGCCGGGCCACCACACATGAGAACTGGCTATGGCTTTCATCATTACAATGCCTGCGTGGGTGCTGTATAGGTCGCGTATGAACGTTTCTCTGCCTTTCTTGGGCAATTCCACGCATTTACCCCACAAAAGACACTCCGCCTGTAAGGACATTTCGTCTTTGCATCTGTGGAACGGATTAATCTCTCCCTGCATATCCGCTGGGGCGCTGGACCAGTTCCCATGAAGGACAGTTTTTTTTTTTTAAAACCAGGGCCAGCAAAGGATCCTGGCTGGTCCAGGTCCTGATCTGGCGGGCCATAACGGGTGACTTTTCATTTTCGAATGCATTCATCACCGTGAGCAAGTCTGCAGGCTGTGCCATTTCCACCCCAGTGGTGGGCAATGGTAGCCGACAGAGCATCAGCGCAGTTCTCTATGCCCGGACTGTGGCGGATTACATAGATGTATGCCGACATCGTGAGCGCCCATTTTTGGATGCGGGCAGAGGCATTGGTGTTAATCCCTTTGCTCTCTGAGAATAGCGATATGAGCGCCTTATGGTCAGTTTCTAGCTCAAACTTGAGACCAAACAAATACTGGTGCATTTTTTTCACCCCGTAAACGCACGCCAGAGCTTCTTTTTCAATCATGCTGTAGTCTCTTTTGGCCTTGGACAGACTCCTGGACGCATAGGCGACCGGTTGCAAAATCCCCAATTCGTTAGCCTGTTGTAACACACACCCGATCCCGTATGACGACGCATCACAAGCTAGCACTAATAGTTTACATGGGTTATACAGAGCAAGCAGTTTTGTTTGAACATAACAGATTTCTGGCTTTCCCAGTCGTCTCCGTTGCGCAGTAGCACATGTAGGGGTTCTAGCAAGGTGCTTAACCCGGGGAGGAAATTACCGAAATAGTTGAGGAGTCCCAGGAACGACCGCAGCTCTGTCACGTTCTGTGGTCTCGTCGCGTTCTTGATGGCCTCCGTCTTGGCGTCGGTGGGTCTGATGCCTTCTGCTGCGATTCTTCTTCCCAAGAACTCGACCTCTGGCGCCAGGAAAACACACTTCGAGCGTTTCAACCCGATTCCCATGCGATCGAGCTGACTTAGAACTTCTTCCAGATTCTTCAAGTGTTCGATGGTGTCCCGACCTGTGACCAGTCTGTCGTCCTGGAAAATCACGATGCGTGGAACCGACTTTAGCAGGCTCTCTGTTGTGTATGCATGCCTGTTTACTGTGTGATGTCTGTAACACTGTTATGCAACAGTGAATGTACCCTTACACTGTACACACCTTGCCTGTACACCAGAGGGTGCTGCTGCTGGAGACCGAAGGGTTACCGGCACACTGCAGGTAACCCAGTATAAAAACAAACACACAGCTTGGTGTCCTCACTCAGGAGCTGCAAATAAAGGACTACAGCTCTACACAGTTTAAGTATCATACCCTGCCTCGTGGAGTCATTACTAAAGGTGCCTACATACACTACACTCTCCATGTTCCATTGGAAAATTGCCGCGGCCGAATAAATCCCAAACGGGCATGTTATAGATGAACAGACCTTTGTGTGTGTTGATGCAGGTGAGGCCTTGCGAAGATTCCTCCAGTTCCTGCGTCATGTAGGCCGAGGTCAGGTCCAACTTGGTGAACGTCTTTCCTCTAGCCAGGGTTGTAAATAGGTCTACCTGTAGCAAAAAATGGTTAATCGTTACTTTATAGTCCCCACAAATTCTGACCGTGCCATCACCTTTGAGGACAGGGACAATGGGACTGGGCCACTCGTTGAATTCCACCGGCGCGATGATGCCTTCTCGCTGCAGCCTGTCCAGCTCAATTTCCACTTTCCCTCGCGTCATATACGGTACCGCTCGTGCCTTGTGGTGGATGGGTTGTGTACTGGGAACCAAGTGGATCTGCACTTCCACCCCTGAAAACTTCTAATGCCTGGCTCGAACAACGATGGAAATGTGCTCAGAACCTGGGCATATGAGACGTCGTCAACGGACGAAAGCGTTCAGATGTCATCCCAGTTCCAGCCAGCTTCTGCCGAACAGTGTGGGGCCATCCACTGGCATGATCCATAGTGGGAGTTCGTGCACTTCTCCATCATAGGAGACTTTTGACTTCTGCACTGCCAATTACAGGGATAAGTTTGGTGCAAGTTCTTAACTTGGTGTGAATGGGGCTCAACTTGGGCCTGTGTGCCTTGTTGCACCACAGCCTGTCGAAGGCCTTTTTCCTCATTATGGACTGACTCGCACCCGTGTCCAGTTCCATGGATACTGGAATTCCATTCAGTTCAACTTTTTACATTATCGGTGGACATTTCGTGGTGAAGGTGTGTACTCCGTACACTTCTGCCTCCTCGATTCGAGTCTCTAATTCAGCCTGATCCACTATGGAACGATCTTCCTCTGCAACGTGGTGGTTTGTAGGGTTTGCAGCTCGCCTGCACATTCGCTGGAGGTGTCCCATTGTTCTCCAGCCGTTGCACGCATAGTGCTTGAAGCGGCATTGATGGGCCCGATGATGATTTCCACAGCGTCAACAAGGTGTTAACTGCCTCGTATTAACGATTGATGGCGGACTCTGGGTCACATGAGGTCGTGCAGCAGCCGGCGTGTGCGTTCTGCCATGGATATTCCTGCTCGAAAACGACGTTACTTTGTGCTGCGAAATTTTTTTGCCATTATCGCTGGTGGACATAAATGCCTGGGCTATCGTTATGGCTTTGCTCAGATTCAGTGTTTCAACAGTCAATAGTTTGCGAAGGATTACCTCATGGCCAATGCCAAGCACAAAAAAGTCTCTTAACATTTGTTCAAGGAATCCATCAAATTCGCAATGTTCTGCAAGGCGCCTTAGTTCGGCGACGTACCTCGCCACTTCCTGGCCCTCTGACTGTTGATACGCGTAGAACCGATACCTCGCCATCAAAACGCTTTCCTTCTGAGTTAGGTGCTCCTGGACTAGCGTACACAATTCTTCATAGGATTTGGTTGTTGGTTTTACCGGAGCTAGAAGATTCTTCATGAGGCCATAGGTTGTTGCCCCACAGACGGTAAGTCGGATCGCCCTTCATTTGGCAGCATTCTTGTCCCCTTCCAGCTCGTTGGCCACGAAGTATTGGTCGAGTCTCTCCACGAAGGCCTCCCAATCGTCACCTTCTGAGAACTTCTCCAGGATACCAACAATTCTTTGCATTTTTGCGCAGTTGTTCGCTACCTCATCGCCAATTATTATGCTCATAATAAAGGATGAAACTTAATACTGTATGCAATGAGTAAGTGTGACCTTAGCTCCTTTAATTAGACTCCAGAGCGTAGGTACAGCATGGGAGGCCTCCTTATATACAGTGCTCCTAAGGGATGCTGGGATCCCTTGGGCCTCCAACAGGTAGGCCCTCTGATAGCAGTATGATACAGGTTGCCAAGTGTTAAATATATAACAGGTGTAGACGGCATACATCACAGATTCATTGGGATGATGCCAGGGATGGGAAAATATAGTTATGAGGACAGACAAAACACAGACTATTTCATTGGAGGCTAAGAGGAGATTTAACAGAGATTTTAAAAACCATGAAGCGTTCTGATAGAGTGAATCAGAAAATACTATTTCCTTTGGCCAGGGAGTCAGTGACAAGGGGTCATCAATTTAAAGTTATTACTAAGAGAGTGAGGGGAGAAGTTAGGCAAAAATTCTTTAGAGAGTGTGTTTTTGGAGCATGGAATTCTTTGCCAGAGTGGCCGAGGCAGAGACCGTTGTATCTTTTAAGGGAAAACTGAGTATATATTTGAAGCAGAGGAAGACTATGGGGAGCGAGTGGGGCATTAGGATTAGTTTCAGCTTGATCTAGCAAAGAGTGAGCTGTGAACTTTTATGATTCTGTCTGGATCATAATCAACATCATTTGAGGACACATGCAGCCTATCACACCCATGCCCTAAGTTGATGAGAGTTACAAATTATGTGCTTCAGTTGAGTCTTTGCATAATGCTCCCACTGCAGACTTGATTGGTTCTTCAAGTCCTCTTCCATTGTGGGAAACTCAAATCCTGAAGACAAATACAAGTTTTTAGATACTAGTCAGCAGATGCTCAGGACATAACCAACTTCCTATGAATCGTCATGAAGACTATTGGGTAGGGTTGGTGCAGAAAGCAGCACTAACCTATGCCTGGCGACTGGGAGAGATACATAGAACAAAAAAAGTGACAAAACAGACAATAAGAGCTACAAAAAGGGAGTATGAAAAGAAACTTACAAGGGATATCAAAATCAACACAAACATTTTTTACAATTAACATTAGGAAAAAGAGGGTGATCAGGAACAATGTGGGCTCCTTGAAAACTGATAATAAGAACATAAGAACATAAAGAGTAACGTGTCCCCAGGACAAGATGGTTTCCATCCTGGTTTTTAAAAGGATAAAGTGAGAATATTGCAGATGCCCTAACTATATTCTTCCAAAGTTCTCTCGATTCAGGAACCATCCCTTTTGATTGGAAAATTGCACATGTCACTCTGCAATTTAAGAAAGGTGAGACAGGGAAACTAGGGAATTATAGATCAGTTAGCCTACCATCTGTTGTCGGGAAATTACTAGAGTCTATAAATTAAGGCGAGAGTGACTGAACACCTTGAAAATTGTCAGCAGGTCAGAGCAAGCCAGCATCTATTTGTAAAGGGCAGATCATGCCTGACAACCTAATTGAAATTTTTGAAGAGGTAATTAAGTAGTGGACAGGAGGTGGTCTATGGATGGTATTTATATGGACTTCCAGAGGGCTCTCATCATCATCATCACAGGCAGTCCGTCAGAATCGAGGAAGACTTGCTTCCACTCTTAAAATGAGTTCTGAGGTGGCTAAACAGTCCAATACGAAAACCACAGTCTCTGTCACAGGTGGGACAGATAGTCATTGAGGGAAGGGGTGGGTGCGACTGGTTTGCTGCACGGTCTTTCCGCTGCCTGCACTTAATTTCTATATGCTCAGCACCCTCCCGGATGCACTTCCTCCACTTAGGGTGGTCTTTGGCCAGGGACTCCCAGGTGTCAGTGGGTATGTTACATTTATCAAGGAGGGTTTGAGGGTGTCCTTGTAACGTTTCCGCTACTCACCTTTGACTCGTTTGCCGTGAAGGAGTTCCGAGTAGAGCGCTTGCTTTGGGAGTCTCGTGCCAGGCATGCGAACAATGTGGCCTGCCCAGCGGAGCTGATCAAGTGTGGTCAGTGCTTCAATGCTGGTGATGTTGGCCTTGTCGAGGACACTAATGTTGATGCATCTGTCCTCCCAGGGAATTTGTAGGATCTTGCTGAGACATCGTTGGTGGTATTTCTCCCGCGACTTGAGGTGTCTACTGTACATGGTCCATGTCTCTGAGCCATACAGGAGGGCCGGTATTACTACAGCCCTGTAGACCATGAGCTTGGTGGCAGTTTTGGTCGTCAAACACTCTTTTCCTCAGGCGGCCGAATGCTGCACTGGCGCACTGGAGGCGGTGTTGAATCTCGTCGTCAATATCTGCTCTTGTTGATAAGAGGCTCCCGAGGTATGGGAAATGGTCCACGTTGTCCAGGGCCGCACCGTGGATCTTGATGATTGAGGGCAGTGCTGTGCGGTGAGGACAGGCTGGTGGAGGACCTTTGTCTTACGGATGTTTAGCATAAGGCCCATTGCTTTGGTACGCCTCAGTAAATACGTCGACTATGTCCTGGAGTCCAGCCTCTATGTGCGTAGACGCAGGCGTCGTCTGCGTACTGTAGCTCGACGAGAGAGGTTGGGGTGGTCTTGGACCTGGCCTGGAGATGGCAAGGGCTGAACAGGTTCCCACTGGTTCTGTAGTTTAGTTCCACTCCAGCGGGAAGCTTGTTGAGGCGGAGCATGGCCGTGAGGAAGTTTGAGAAGAGGGTTGGGGCGATGACGTAGCCGTTTGACCCTGGTGCGGATGTGGATTGGGTCTGTAATGGATCCGTTGGTAAGGATCACGGCCTGCATGTCGACGTGGAGCAGGCGGAGGATAGCAACGAACTTTTGGGGGCATCCAAAACAGAGGAGGACGCTCCATAGACCCTCACGGTTGACAGTGTCAAAGGCTTTTGTAAGGTTGAAGGCCATGTAGAAGGGCTGTCGCTGTTTCCTGCAGCTGTCGCGCTGCAAAAATCATGTCCATTGTGCTCTGTAGGGGACGAAATCCGCACTGCGACTCCGGGAGGAGCTCCTCGGCCACAGGGAGAAGACGGTTGAGGAGGACTCTAGCGACGACTTTCCCAGTGGTTGATAACAGGGCGATTCCTCTGTAGTTGCCGCGGTCGGACTTGTCCCCTTTTTTAAAGATGGCCACGATCACTGCATCTCTGAGATCTCCCGGCATGCTCTCCTCCCTCCAGATGAGAGAGATGAGGTCATAAATTCGTGTCAACAGTGCCTCTCCACCATACTTCAGTTCCGAAGCAGGAATTCCACCTGCTCCCGTAGCCTTGTTGTTTTTAAGCTGTCTTATGGCTTTTTCTACCTCGTGCAGTGTTAGGGTTTTGCCGAGGTGGTGGCGGGTAGCATGCTGCGAGATGGAGTCGCGAACACGCGGGTCAAAGGCAGAGTCTCGATTGAGGAGATCTTCGAAGTGCTCCTTCCAGCGGGCCCTGACTGCCTCGGTGTCCTTGATGAGTGTTTCCCCGTTTTTGGCCAGGAGTGGGGTGGGGCCTTTGGTGTTTGGATCGTAGATGGCCTTGACTGCGATGAAGAATCCTCGCACATCATGGCTGTCAGCCAGCTGCTGCATTTCCTGTGCTTTCTCCATACACCACCTTTTCTCTTTAGGTCCCGGGTTTTTTGTTGGATCTCAGCCTTGAGCAGTCTGCAATGCTGCTTTGCTGCTCCAGAGTTGAGTTGTTGTTTAAGGCTCAGAAGTGCCCTGCGCTTGTGATCTATCAGCTCTTGGATCTCCTGATCATTCGCATCAAACCAGTCCTGGTGTTTCCTGGTTGAGTGACCGAGAGTCTCTTTGCAGGCACTGGTTATGGAGGTCTGGAGGACAGACCAAGCGTTGTGGGCATTCTGCATCTCGGGGTCATCAAGGCACGCCAGGTTAGCTGTGAAGCGCTGATTGTATAGCGCTCTCTTAGCTGGGTCCTTAAGTGCCCCATCATTGACTTTTTTTGTGGCACTGCTTCTGCTGCCCTCCGCTTTGGGGCTATGTTGATGTCAATGATGGATCAGATTAGGCGGTGGTCCGTCCAGCAGTCGTCAGCTCCTGTCATGGCGCGGGTCCCTCATAAGTGTCTGTTAGCTAAAGGTGAGCTCATTTAATTGAAGGCAAATTATTGAATTGGTTCAGAAATTGGTTGAGCTGCAGGAGACAGTAGAGTGATATCAAGAAACAGCTGTACACAGCAAAGGCCATGGGCCCCGGCTGTTGTGCTGAATACTTGTGCTCCAGAACTGGCTGCGACTTTAGACAAGCTGTTCCAGTACAGCTACAACACTGGCATCGACCCAACAATGTTGAAAATTGCCCTGACACAAAAAAAAAGGAGAAATCCAATCCGGCCAATTACCGTGCCACCACTCTACTCTCAAATCATCAACAAAATAATGGAGGTGCCGTTGACAGTGCTATCAAGCAACACGTACTCACCGATGCACAGTTTGGGTTCCGCCACAGGACAACTAGGCTCAAGACCTCGTTACAATCTTGGCCCAAACATGGAGAAAAGAGCTGAATTCCAGGTGAGTGAAGAGTGACTGCCCTTGACATCAAGGCAACATTTGACCGAGTGTGGCATCAAGAGGCCCTCGTAAAACTGAAGTCATTGGGAATCAGGGGAAAACTCTAATGGCTGGAGTTATACCTAGCATAAAGGAGGATGATCGTGGTTGTTGGAGGCCAATCATCTCAGTCCCAAGACAGCACTGCACGAGTTCCTCAGGGCAGTGTCCTAGGCCCAACCATATTCAGCTGCTTGATCAATGACCTACCCTCCATCTTAAGGTCAGAAGTGGGGATGTTCGTTGATGATTACTGTGTTCAGTTCCATTCACAACTCCTGATAATGAAGCAAACCGTGCCCGCATGCAGCAAGACCTGGACATCGTTCAGGCTTGGGCTGACAAGTGGCAAGTAACATTCATGCCACACAAGTGCTTTACAATTACTATCTCCAACAAGAGAGAGTTTAACCACCGCCCCTTGACATTCAATGGCATTACCATTGCCGAATCACCCACCATCAACATCTTGGGCATCACCATTGACCAGAATCTTAACTGGACCAGTCACATAGGCACTATATGACCTGCTAGTCACATATCCAGCAGGTATGAGGCTGGGTATTCTGTGGCGAGTCTCTCACCTCCTGACTTCCCAAAGCCTTTCCACCATCTCCAAGACACAAGTTAGGAGTGTAATGGAATACTGTCCTGGATGGTGTCGAGCTCCAATGACACGCAAGAAGCTTGACATCATCCAGGATAAAGCAACCCGCTTGATTGACACCTCATCCACCACCTTAAATATTCACTCCCTCCACCACTGGCAACTGTGGCTGCAATGTGGACCATCTACAAGATGCACTGCAGCAACTTGCCAAGGCTTCTACGACAGCACCTCCCAAACCATTGACCTCTACAGCTTGGGTCAAGGACAGCAGATACATGGGACACCATCACTTCCAAGTCACACACCATCCTGACTTAGAAATATATTGTCGTTTCTTCATCATTGCTAGGTTAAGATCCAGGAACTCCCTCCCCAACAGCATTGTGGGAGTACCTTCATCACACGGACTGCGGCGGTTCAAGGTGGCAGCTCACCACAACCATCTCAAGGACAATTAGGGATGGGCAATAAATGCTGGCCACAAAGTGTGGTAGAAGTTTGGAACTCTCTTCCACAAACGGCAATTGATATTAGGTTAAACGATAAAAATCTATCAATCTCAAATTTTAATTATCAAAAGGTATTAAGGAATATGGCCCAAAGGCGGGTATATGGAGTTAGGTCGCAGATCAGCCATGATCTCATTGAATGGCGGAACAGGCTTGAAGCGCTAAATGGCCTACTGCTGCTCCTACATTCCTATACCCATTGTCTGTTGCTGAAGCTTAAGCTTTTCACAGTTGATTCGTAAGCCAAGACGAGCTTAGCAGTGCTCACAATAGATTAGCCCCATTGCTTTTGACATTGTTCCTTGAATAGTTATACCTGCAATGCCTACAATACCCCTTTAACAGTAAAGGCATAATTAGGGCAATTTTTTATCCCCCTTGAACACTTTTCTTAAATTCACAGCTGGTCTACAATTTTCCCAACTGAACGTTATGCCTTTATTCTGCTCTTGTATGGGTTGGTGTGCCCAGCTTTAATAATTAACCGACTCATTGTAAACTGGAAAATAGGTGGGATGCCCACTATATTCTTCCCTTTATTTCAGAAGGCAGAACATAGCATTCTGCCAGACTGTAATGCACAAGCTAAACAGCTGGTTTAGATTTTATTTACAGATAAAAACATACACTGAAGTAAAAAGACATGCCAAGATACTGATGCAGTACAAACTGTTCTCGCCATCCAAAATCCTAGAAGTTTTTCCTCAGCAAGCTCTTGGTAACAATAATCTCTGATGGGTCTTTTGTGAGCTTGTTTCTCATATTTTCTATTCCATGTTTCTTCTAAAGGTTAGGTAAATGGATGACAAGACCCCAAATGATTTCTAGGTTAAAAGGTTGTCCTCTCTTCGATGTAAAAAAAACTGAAAGATTTGTCCTCAACAAACACATCACGGCAAATAACGTATTAAGGGTTTACGAAAGCAAATTTATTCTTGGTCTCAACATCCACAAAAAGATGACATTACTTTCTTTGGCTCCATCAGCCCAGTTGAGGTGTAACTAACAGATACCATTAATGACAATCGGTGACATAGTAATTGCAAATAATACCTTCAGCTGTGCAGCTGGTCACTGTACTGGCATATAAAATATCCCCCGAGCTTTCGGTCGCTTGTCACTTTAATTCTCCGCTCCACTTCCACTCTGACCTCTACCTCCTGCACAGTTCCAATGAAGCTCAACGTAAGTTTGAGGAACAGCATCTCATCTTTCGATTGGGCACGTTACAGCCTTCCAGACTCAACATGGAGTTAACAATTTCAGATCATAACCTCTGCCCATTTTTTCGGATGGTAGCTGATGATTCTGCTATTCCCACTTACACTGAATCGAGACCCATCTTTTGTTCCATTACTCGTCCCATTACGATCTCCTTTGCACTGCACCATAACTCCTTTTGTCATTTAATCTCTCCTGCCTTCTATCCTATCACAGATCTTTAATTTTGTTCTTTCCTCCCATCCCCACTTTCCCTGCCTCTGTAACTGCTTAAAACCTGTTACATCTGTAACATTTCTGATTCTGATGAAAGGCGATCGACCTGAAACATTAACATATGTGTTCTCTCCACAGATGCTGCCTGATTTCCAGCAATTTCTGTTTTTGTTTCAGATTTCCAGCATCTGCAGTATTTTGCTTTTACATGAAATATCCCTCCTCCTCCAAAGCACCTAAAGCTCTGATTTTACCCAAAGGCGAGGAACAGGCTTGGTTCAACTCGCCAATGTAAGACCCGGGCTATTTTAACTCCTGGTCTCATTAACATACTTCAGGAACAAATTCTGTCCGAACTCGGTGGGAATGATGCGAGGCCAGAGAGAGGAGCGGGGCGAGCACGACAGAAGGCCGCCGCTGGGGACCCACAGGAATGGAAAATAAATGACCAATGTTTAATTAATTTTAAAAAGGACCACAAAATACTAATCACCTTCTGACAAGCCGCAAAATTTCCAATCAGGCGGAAATTTTAAAAAGCACAAAATTAGCTGTACTTAATAAATATTTTTAATAATGAAGATTAAAAACTAATCACTTTAGCAGAATAGCAATTTTCTAGGTATTGAAATATGACACTTACCAATAAGAATGCTGTTGATGTAGATGGGCTCAATGAAGTGACTAAGTAGAGCTCCCTGAACTCCAAGAACTTCCCAACGAGTGAGCTTGTCACTGGCAGACATACTGCACACTCTTGTGCCAGTTACTTCAGAACTGCAATGACTAATCGAGTACACCTTTCCATCCAAAATAACATGAAGTTCCATCTCTTTGTTAGTATGGAAGGTAGATATTGAGTGAGGAGCCAGATGCCTGTGTAAAGAAAGTAACACATTTCCCTTACAAATGGAAAATAAAAATGCAAGTACTGGATAAACATAGGTCAGTCAGCAGATACTTTCATGTCTGTGGGTAAAATATCAATGTGAACAAACCTAACCTATCCATTATCAAATATCTTGACCAAATATGTGCGAGGACCACATATCTTCACCACTCTTCCTGGTAACCACTTTACCCATTTATGGTGATGGGTCTTCACTCTCACCACCTGATTTAATTTCACACTTCTCTCTCTTATTCTACCTCTATCATGACTCTCTTTCTGTCTTAATTGTGTCTCTTCTATGGACTGTGCCATGTTTGGTTTTAACAACGAGAATCTAGTTCGTGGCTGTCATTTGAGAAACAACTCTGCTGGTGTTATACCAGTAGTTTTGTGAGGAGTATTATGATAAGTTTAGAAAATTAGCCAATTTGTGGTCCAATGACAACCATTGTTTCTTTGGATTTGGATCCAACATTTGTTTGATGAGGACACGTTTTACAATTTGTATAGTGCGCTCTGCTGCACTATTCGAAGCAGGGTGGTACGGTGGAACCTTGGTATGTTTAACGCCATTTTTGCTGGTGAACTGTGCAAATTCTTCTGTGGTCCATTATCCGAAACATTTCCTTCTGGGAGGCCAAATGAAGAAAATAATCTTCACAAAATAGCTAATGTTTTACTTGTTATTTTCCACATTGGAAACACCTCGGCCCACTTCGAATAGCTATCAATCACAATGAACAATTGTTGCCCTTCTAGCTCAGCAAAATCACTATGTAGCCTTTGCCACACCCTGGGAGGCCATTTCCATGGCTGTAATGGTACTGATGGTGGTTGCTTGCTTACCGATTGACATGTCGTACACTGACTTACGACATACTCTATATCTTTATCAAGACCTGGCCACCATAAGTAACTGCATGCAAAACTCTTGGTCAAGCACATTCCCAGGTGCTGGTCATAGAGGTCTTCTAATAATTTGGACCTGAATTTATTTAGTATAACCACTCTTGCACCCCAATGATACAATCTTTATTGAATGATAATTCCTACGAATGAAAAATGGATGAATATCTTTGTCTGTTATCTGGTTTGGCCATCCGTTTGCAATATAATCATACACCTTTGACATCGCTGGGTCACGTTTGGTTGCTCTACCAATCTCTTCAGCTGTGACTGACAGTTCATCAATGTATGAAAAATAGAACATCTCTTCCCTATCAGGTATAACTTGTGATAGGGAAGGCAATCTAGACATAGCATCAGCATTACTGTGATCAGTTGATCATCTGTATTCACTATCATATGTATATGCTGACAAAATCAACGCCCATCTCTGCATTCAGGCTGCAGCTAATGTTGGAACTGGGGACTTTGGATGGAGGATTGCTGTCAGGAGCTTATGGTCCGTAACGAGAGCAAATTTACGACCATACAAGTATTTGTGAAACTTCTTGACCCCAAAAATTAATGCTAAAGCTTCCCTTTCGATTTGCGTATAATTACACTCACTGGCACGGAGAGTGCGTGAAGCAAAAGCAATTGGTCTCCTCCCCACTACGTAATACAGGAGATTACTGCCCGAACTCCATACGGAGAGGCATCACATGCTAGCTTGATCTCCTGAGATACGTCATAGCGAACTAACATGGTGCTCTCTACCAAGTTGCTTTTATACTCCTTGAATGCTGTATCGCATTCTTTTGACCACTTCCAATGGACCTGTTTTTTCAATAGTTCATTCAGTAGATGTAATACTGTAGCCAAATTTGGTAGGAACTTCCCATAATAGTTCAAAAGACCCAAAAATGATCGAAGTTCAGTGACATTCTTGGGAGTGGGTGCATTTCTGATTGCATCTAGTTTTTCCTTGGTTGGATGTAAACCATCTTTGTCTACTCTGCATCCTAAGTACTCCACTGAGTTTTGAAATAACTCACACTTGCGAGCAGACACTCGTACTCTGTGCTTCTCTAGCCGTTTGAGGACTTCATTCAATATGTTATTATGAAGTTGCCTATTTGGTGCTGAAATGACTAAGTCATCTAAATAACATACTACCCCTTCAATACCTTGCAGAATCTGGTTCATTACTCCTTGGAATATAGCAGGGGCAGAAGACACTCCAAATGGTAGCCTATTAAATTGATATAGGCCTAGATGAGTACTTATAGTCAAGCATGACAGACTCATCTAGTTCAAGCTGTAAGTAGGCATTTGTAGAATCCAACTTTGAGAAAATCTGCCCCCCCTGTCAGTGTTGTGAACAAAACTTCTATATTTGGCAATGTATTGGGGACATTACCCTCTAGAACCTGGTTTACGGTTACTTTATAATCACCACACAATCTTACCTTACCATCGGACTTAGGTACAACAATGGATGTATGTAGCCCAATTACATCGATCTATCTTAGAAATAATGTTCTGTCTCTAGTCCTTGCTCAACTTTCTCCTTGCGTGCATATGGTACGGAACGTGGCTTGCAATAAACTGATCTAGCGTACTTCTGTACCCTGACACTTGCCTTGAATCGGACTGCTCGTTTCGCAGAACACCTTCGGATAATTCTTGATGACATCATCCTTTGACGCAAATCTCGTTTCAATACGAAAAATCTCACTCCAATCCAGCTTCAGTGATCCCAACCAATTTCTTCCAAGTAAGGCAGACTTGTCTTCTGCCACTACTATTAGAGGTAAGCTCTGAACTTGATCCTTATATTTCACCGGTACGGTGATACGACCGACCACCGGAATGTTCTCTCCAGAGTAGCCTAGCAGCTCTATCTTGGCTTTCTCCAATGGGAAATCCCACAATTTGTCGAGGTAGAGCGACTCCGGTACTACACTCACGGATGCACCAGTGTCGATTTCAATGGGTATTTTGAATCTTGCAACACCGATGTGGATTATGATATTTTTCGAATCGCCGTCCGTTAACCTCGTGCTCCTGATGACGTTTAACTCAAACATCTCCTCGTCGTGTTGTTGTTCTTCCATGCTATGTAGTCTCTGGGGATATACCCTTCAGGCATGCCTTCGCAAGATGCCTAGTTTTCTTGCAGACGAAACACTCTGCCTTCACAGATGGACAACTTTGAGTAATGTGCTGTCCCAGGCACCGATAGCAGGACGTCAATGCTCTGTTCCCATTTCCAGTTTCTGAGCCCTTGGGGCCGCACTGCCTTTTACTTTGAACCTGCAGGCAATTCACCTCGGTTGTCTGATGATTGAAATTAGTGTGAAATTCTTGGGAATATTGGTCAGTCTTGCTCATCGACCTAGCTGTCTGATAAGCTAAATCACAAGTCAAGTTAGGCGTCGTCAGTAACTTTCTTCTAATCGCATCACTTTTCATCCCACAAAGCAGTCTTGCAATGCTCGGTTCTGAAAGTCTCCGAAATTACAGTTAATAGATAGCTTTTTTAATGTTACAATGTACTCAGATATTTTCTTTGGCCTTCTGGTTTCATATTCCGAAACAATAACTTTCAGCAATTTCTAACGGAATGGGGCTGTAATGTTGTTCTAACTTAGTTAGAATTTGTTCCAGCGTTGTATCCTTTGGCTTGTCAGGCACAAGCAAATTTATCAGCGTTTCATACAACTCGGGCCCGGCCTCAGTTAAGAATCTAGCTCTTTTTCGTCCCAACACCGCCCGGTTATTGTCTTCATTACCGGAGGTTTTGATAATATTATTTGCAGTGAAAAACATTGCTAGCCGATCCACATACGTTCTGAAACTTTCATGGTCGCATTGAAATGCCCCCCAAATGCCCTATAACTCCCATAGGGGCAGCCATTTTGACTCTGGCAGTTTAACCAAGTGTGCTCGTAATTTACCTCGGATTTGTAGCTGTTTCCAAAAATAGAGAAGCTCTCAAAGTCTCTCTATCGGCTGGCTAATCCTTCAACAAAAATTTCAGCTTTGTATTATCTGATTACATCCCATTCTCGCTGCCAAATGTCATATCTTCTGAGAGCACACAACACACAACCTGCAAGATGGCTGCAGGTTCCGGAATCTTCTGACCTGCTGGTCAGGTGACCTGCTCTTTATTAATCAGCACTCGCTGCAGTAACACAGGCGTCGACAGTGTGGAGCTACAGACATTACAATCAGGAAGAGTAGCCAACCCCAGGTGAACTGCAAAAAGATCTACTTTTCTTGGCTAGTAAAAGCAAAACCACGTTCAGCATGGGTGGATTCTAATTCTGGGAGAAGCAGGATTAAAAAAAAGGCATCACCAAACTAGGCCATTTCCTCCACAAAAGCCAGATTATGCCTTTTCAACAGCTGACAAACTCCGCCCTACTACTACAACCAATAATGCTACCTCCAAATTAGACATTACCTCCAATATATGCTCCAATGTCAGCTGACCCCATCCCCAACCATACCTCATCTCTCCAACAAATCCATGCAAAAGAAATGTACACCATGACCTCCATGTCAAGAGACAACAGAAATTATACCTGCTCCCCTGGATAGCCAAGATGGATTGCAGAATGGTAGGCAGACAGACTCTTACATTTTCTGCATGTGGTAGCTGCACGAGAGCCAACTCAAGGTAAAAAAAAACATCACACCGCACACAAATTCCCATTCTAACTGAAGGGTGACTGCTGAAGGAACTGTGACCCTAAAGCATATACCCACATAAGTTCCGATAAAACCTCTCATCCAGCTGCCTAAAGGGAAAGGCTCTGCTCCAAGTGTAGACCTTCGTTTTGCAGTGAATGCACATTGGAAAGTCAAGGCTGCAATGTTGTAGCTCTTTCTCCTCAGCTGTACTGGCCTTCAGCGAGGTTCAGCAATTAGGAATCTTGCTGTGCAAAATTATTGACATTTTTAAAACGATCCGTAGGTACGGTCTGAAGAGAACTATTAAATTACTAATCCGTGTGTTTTTCTGAAATGTACTGCAAGAGAATATACTTGCTGGGATCATCTTATCTTATCCTTTTGATGACAGTCTTGATATCTTATTAACGGAGATTGGAACCTCAATTAATATTGACCTGAAAGTGGCTGTATTAGAGTGATGACTGTATTAGTGTGAGCTAATGGCTCTCGAGATGCTTGCGTGACACTTTTGAACATTAGATATTCTATTTCGATTCAGGATCGTTGGCCACTCCTGGAAATTGACCTGGCATCCCCAATGTACCAGAGTATTCACCTGCCAAACAAAGGAACTATGAGGGGCAAACTTATTAATAGAGCTGATAATTTTTTTGAAGTTTGACAACTGCATCTCCTCCCCAGGAACAGTATAATTGGGATTTTCTGGCTGCATCTCCATCAACAGACAGAAGAACCCAATGTTCAACACATAACTGCAATCCTCTTTTTGCTACCCTTCCTTTGGACTAGGTACAGTCAGGCCTGTGCTATAGGGTGAAGCCTCGCCCACCCTGAAATACAATATTAGACTGCGGTTATTTATTCAATTCCCAGCTAGCCACCTCCAACCCCCCTCCAAAGCATGATTAAATTTACGCCAAAATGAAAAGTTGCCATTACTTTTAAAATACAATTTTTATAACATTAGAAATTTACAAAACATCTTACGGGCAGGACAGATAATAACGGACACAGTTGTAATATAAAGAGTTTGCTAACTCAAGCTAGAGCGGCACCAATTGTTGGAAGGATTAAATATGTAATCATAAGCAGCTTTTAGTGTTGTTCATTAACAGGAATTGCACAGTCTCGAGGAAAATTGGTATCAGTAAACTGCCCATAATCAACTGATGAATGCAAGTTTTAAAGCCAATACATAGAGGGGTGAACTTTTAATTTTTTGTAGCTCCATCTAATAGTAGAAATGTGCAGTGATAGGTATAGCTGGGACTTGACACCAATAGCTACTCTTAATAATGGGAAAACATATCCAGGTGCGACCCAGATGCATGATAGAACAGTGATCAGGAGTGTATCAAGCATAAATAGCAAATTTCATTTATTTATATCGATGATCTGTATACTGAATGAAGTTTAGAATTTGCTATCGTAGCCTTAAAATAAAGAATTAAAATTTCAACCTTCAGGTTTGCTAACTTTACGTTATGAAACTATCAGCAACCTCAGCATTAGAAAATTGAGCACAGAGAATGTGAAATATTCAGCATGCTATATCGAATTTTCTTCTTGAGCATATACATTGGATGTCCTACAGTTGAAAATAAGCACACAGATTGCCTTATGGTGGCTTTAAAACAATGGCCCTCAAGCGAGTCACTGCTTGGGACTGTAGTGCTCAACCAAAAATGAGTACCACTCCCATAAAATGTGATAAATATTTTACCTCTATAAAGTTACACCATATCCAACATCTCAAAATTAAATTAATTTGATACATCCTTCCCCATGCAGACTTACAGTTGTTTAATCTGAGCAGCCCCTTTTGGCAGTTGATTCAGATAGAGGTGAAAGCTAGTATGATCCTTAACAGCAAGAACTTTTCTTCCAGAGTCGATGCAAAAAATAGACTGGCTCACCACATCAGGATTTTTATTGTAGAACATTAGAAGATGTCTATAAAGATACCTAGAACGTACACAAGTGCACATGAAACATCTGCATGAAGGTTCACTGATGTAACATAAAACTTCAATGTAATAAAACCTGTCTGTGCTTTGGTCCCCAAATAAGAAAACATGTTAAAATGAATGCGTCGTTAGAAACCACACAAGATTGTGTCTTAATAACAAAGTCTTGCAGAGAAAACCCAGTGTGTTTCAAAGAAAACTAGAAGTGATTTATTTATTTATTTATTTATTTTTTTTTTTTAAGTAGTTTATATCGTGTGAATGGAAATATGATTTACCTTGTCAGGTTCTCATTTGAGGAGCATCTTCCACACACTTCTGGAATGCGCCAAAACTGGGCCACTGGGGTGGGACCGGGAACTCGCGTGAAGGAACTTCATGTCTGACAGAAGTATCCCCCATGCGACCAACCATACTCCCGCATAGTACATAAGGACATACCCTACTTTGCAGTATCTGTTTTGCTGCAAAGTATTTCCTACTTAAGAAATTTGTTATTCACACTGCAAGACACAATGAAGGCATCTAGATGTGTGGCAGATGCTCCTGAAGATAAAGGCGGCCCCACAAAGTAGGTAATCTTTCTCTGTTCGACTAATGGCATCCCGATACATTGCTAGAAATTGAACGAAAGAACATTCAAAAAATAGGGGCAGAAGGCGATATGGCCCTTCAAGCCTGCTCCACCATTCAATGGCTGATCTTTTACATCAACTCCACTTTCCTGCACGATCCCCATATCCCTGGAATCTTTAAGTGCCCAAAAATCTATCAATCCCTGATTTGAATATACTCAACGACTGCCTCCTCCTTTCTTGAACAGTGGGGTTACATTTGCTACCTTGCAATCCACAGGGACTATTCTAGAATTTAGGATATTTTGGAAGATCAAAACCAATGCATCTCTGCAGCCACCTCTTTCCAAACCCTAGGACATAGGCCAGCAGACCATGGGGATTTGTTGGGTTTTAATCTTTGTTCTACTAATTGCATCACTAAATCACTGGACAGAGAATGAATTTTAAAGAGAGTGAAAGACCGATTTACTTTGCTTCAATTACGGATTATAACTTAATTTATAATTATTCTATATATTATTTAATTTTATTTAATATAATTAATCATGATTTACTGGGCCCAAGTTTCCACATGATTTGCGCCTGATTTTTAGGAGCAACTGGTGGAGAACGGACTATCTTAGAAATCGCAATTCTCCACATTTTTTTTTCTGCAGTTCTAGTCAGGTAGAACAGTTCTACTTTGGAACAGAATTTTTTCTTCAAAAGGGGGCGTGTCCGGCCACTGACGCCTGATTTCAAAGTTTCAGTGAAGATTTTTGCAGAACTGAAAAAACCTGTTCTACACATTAAAAAAATCAGGCGCAGGTTACAAATTAGGCGTCCAGAACGAGGTGGGGGGGGGGGGGGGAAGGGAAGTCATTAAATTCGACAATAAATCCTTATTTATACTTCTACAAATATTATACAAATAAATCCAACCTGAATAAACATTTATAAGCAAAGAAAAGATTAAATAAACCATCTTCCTACCTGTGTGAAAGTGCTTCAGGCACGGAGAATTCTGCAGTCAGCCTGAAGCGCCCGTTCTTCCCGCGCGGGGGGGGGGGGGGGGGGGGGTGAGGAGGAGACAGTGAGAAGGCTGCAAGTGCTGATGGCAATGTGCTTTTATTAAAAAAAATGTTCAAAAATTAAACAGCTACAAAGAACTACGAAAATGGCCGAGTGCCAATGTTTTTTTCACACTGAGCATGCGCGAACGCTTCAATGCGCACGCGCAGCGTTGCCGGCAGGAAAAAAACTAATTTAAATAGTACCCGCCCCCTCCCACTTACAAAATCGGCGCGAGTGTAGGCTCCGCCCCCCTGGGAGGCAGACAAGGAGCTGCAGAACGCTCCAGAATCGCGATTTTTTTTTTTTAGGCGTGAAAAATGGGCACCCAGCTCGGAGGGGCGCCCATTTTTTATCGTGTGGAAACTTGGGCCCACTGATTCTACTATTGTAGAATCCTTATTGTATTTACCATGTAAATTGAATTAATTTTTTTTCGTTTTTCGTTTGTATCTATTTGCATGCGCACTTTAGCTGCCGCTTCAGATCCGAGCCAGTGACTTCTTTTTACACATTCTTCTCCCACTTTTACTCTTTCCCTCCCTGGCCAGTATATAATGTTGATATGCCACCTCTCATATATACTGTGTCCTGTAAAATCCCTATGCTAACACTTCATTACTCTACAACCTTCCTACTCTCGTGCTGTCATTCCAGACTTAACTCCATTTTAAACAAGCATGCAGCTTCCCTCTGTGCCTTTCATGGCATTTGCAAAGAGCCCCAGCATGGTACTCGTCGCTGTCTTCTCACAAGCAGCAAACCACACTGTCCCATCCTACTGTCTCACCGACCTTACCATCCAACTTGCCCAGGGAGGGCTGACCTTGCAAATCTCCTCCCCGTCCAACTCATTCCTCCAAGCAATGACAATGTGCATTATCATCATCATCATAGGCAGTCCCTCGGGATCGAGGAAGACTTGCTTCCACTCCCAAAGTGAGTTCTTTGATGACTGAACAGTCCGATATGAGAGCCACAGACCCTGTTCCAAGTGGGACAGACATTCGTCGAGGGAAGGGGTCGGTGGGGCTGGTTTGCTGCGCCCTCCTTCCGCTGCCTGCGCTTGGCCTCTTCATGCTCTTTGCGTTGAGACTCAGGTGGTCTTCGACCAGGGTCTCCCAGGTGTCAGTGGTAATGTCGCACTTTACCAGGGAGGCTTTGAGGGTATCCTTATAACGTTTCCGTTGTCCTCCTTTGGCTCGTTTACCATGAAGGAGCTCCACATAAAGCATTTGCTTAGGGAGTCTCGTATCTGGCATGCGAACTATGTGGCCTGACCAGCAAAGCTGATGAAGCACTGACCACACTCTAATACTGGGGAGGTTAGCCTGTCCGAGGACACGGATGTTGGTGCGCCTGTCCTCCCAGAGGATTTGCAGGATCTTGTGGAGACATCGTTGGTGATATATCTCCTGCAACTTGAGGTACCTTCTATACATCATCCGTGCCTCAGATCCATACAGGAGGGCGGGTATTACTACAGCCCTGTAGACCATGAGCTTGGTGGTAGATTTGAGGGCCTGGTCTTCAAACACTCTTTTCCTCAGACGGCCGACGGCTGCACTGGCGCACTGGAGGCGATGCTGAATCTCCGCATCAATGTCTGCCTTTGTTGATAAGAGGCTCCCAAGATGTGCATTCTATCTGTAGATCAGCCATCACAGATGATCTCTAAATATCCCTGCAGAATGTCCATTCATTTTCAAAAAAGGCCCTGGCCATCCATGACCTTATCGTGGATGAATGCATCGACATCATGGCACTAACTGAAACTTGGCTGAGCGATAACGACATAGTACCTTTAAATCGAAGCCTCCCTCCCGGCTATACCTTCCACTACTTGCCCCGCCCAGACCGCCGCGGTGGCGGTATAGCTCTCATCACTAAATCATACCTTGGTCTGTCCCCCTACTCCTCTAGCACTCTCATCTTTTGAGCATCTCACCTTATTCCACCACTCCCACCTCATTCAAAATTCACGTTCTCTACCGCCCACCCAAATATGATAAAAACTTTATCACAGATATATCCTCACTGCTATCCTCCCTCAGCCTATGCACCGAGCGACTTCTCATCCTCGGTGACTTCAACCTCCATCTCAATTCATCATGCTCTCTCCCCTGAGTTCACTACCCTCTTGTCCTCCCTTAATCACTCCCTCCATGTAAAGTCCTCAACCCATATTCACAGCTACCCCCTTGACCCTGCAATTTCTTGCTATTACAACCGTATCAATTAAAGCCATCTCTGACCAGTTCCTTGTATCACTCTCATAAGGCCACCTGGCCCCTCGAGCCTGCTCCACCATTTAATAAGATCATAGCCGATCTGATCATGGACTCAGCTCCACTTCCCTGCCCGCTCCGCATAACCCTTTATTCCCTAATTGCTCAAAAATCTGTCTATCACCAGCTTAAATATATTCTCTCTGGGGCAGATAATTCCATAGATTTACAACCCTCAGAAAATAAATTCCTCCTCATCTCAGTTTTAAATGGGCGGCCCCTTATTCTGAGACTATGTCCCCTAGTTCTAGTTTCCCCTAGGAGTGGAAATATCCTCTCTGTATCCACCTTGTCGAGCCCCTTCATTATCTTATATGTTTCGATAAGTTCACCTCTCATTCTTCTGAACTCCAATGAGTATAGGCCCAACCTATGTTCATAAATCAACACCCTCATGTCCAGATCAACCTAGTGAACCTTCTCTGAACAGCCTCCAATGCAAGTATATCCTTCTTTAAATACGGAGACCAAAACTGCATGCAGTACTGTAGGTGTGGCCTCACCAATACCCTGTACAGTTGCAGCAGGACTTCTCTGCTTTTATACTCTCATAGGCAGTCCCTCGAAGCGAGGTTGACTTGCTTCACCGCCATAAAGGGATGAGTTCAAGGAGTTTCAAAGAAGGACCTAATATTCCAGATCCAGAACTACATCATGAAAGGTAAATTTTTTTAACGTGTGGTGGCCATTGCACACCAGCCATCACGCGGGCTTGACAGAGTTAGGTCTTGGTCCAGTGGCAAGGATTACCCAAGACTAACTGGAGACCAGCTCTGCTGCACAGACCGAGAGCGCCCACATATCGCAAGACCATCTGCATATACTCTATCCCCCTTGTAATAAAGGCCAACATTCCATTTGCCTTCCTGATTACTTGCTGTACCTGCATACTAACTTTTTGTGCTTCATGCACAAGGGCCCCCAAGTCCCTCTGTACTGCAGCACTTGGCAATTTCTCTCCATTTAAATTATAATTTGCTTTTCTATTTTTTCTGCCGAAGTGGATAACCTCACATTTTCCCACATTATACTCCATCTGCCAAATTTTTGCCCACTCACTTAGCCTGTCTATATCGCTTTGCAGATATTTTGTGTCCTCAGTTTGCCTTCCCATCCATCTTTGTATCATCAGCAAATTTGGCTACATTACACTCGGTCCCTTCATCCAAGTCATGAATATAGATTGTAAATAGTTGAGGACCCAGCACTAATCCCTGTGGCACCCCACTAGTTACTGTTTGCCAAAGGGAAAATTATCCATTTATCCCCACTCTCTGTTTTGTTAGTTAACCAATCCTCTATCCATGCTAATATATTACCACCAACCTCGTGAACTTTTACTTTTGCAGTAACCTTTTACGTGGCACCTTATCGAATGCCTTCTGGAAATCCAAATACACCACATCCACTGGTTCCCTCTTATCCACGCTGCTTGTTACATCCTCAATCCACATCCCCCTTCACCAACCCAAACCTACTTCCTTCTGCATCCGCCCCTGGAAAAAAAAAACTTTCCAAACTCTCTTACAATTGCACTTATCAACTCACAACTGTCAAACCTTTGGCCCTCTTTTAACAATGACAATACTGCAGCCACCGATCTACTCAACTCACACCCTCACCACCATCTTTGATGCCCTAGGCCGTATTAAAAAGATTACTCTCATGCTGGCCGTTCCCCCTGGTACAGCCCTCATCTTTGCTCCCTTAAGTCAAGGGGGGGGGGGGGGAGGAACTTAACAATCACAATCACTAAGGAGGTGGTACTCAGTAAGATAATTGGACTAAAGGCAGATAAATCCCCTGGATCTGATGGCTTGCATCCTAGGGTCTTAAGAAAAGTAGCGGCAGGGATTGTGGATGCATTGTTTGTAATTTACCAAAATTCCCTGGATTGGGGGGCGGAGGGGAAAAGAGATCCCAGAAGATTGGAAAACTGCAAATGTAACGCTCCTATTTAAAAAAGGAGGCAGACAAAAAGCGGGAAATTATAGACCAGTTAGCCTAACATCTGTGGTTGGGAAAATGTTGGAGTCCATTATTAAAGAAGCAGTAGCAGGACATTTGGAGAAACAAAATTCAGTCAGGCAGAGTCAGCATGGATTTATGAAGGGGAAGTCATGTTTGACAAATTTGCTAGAATTCTTTGAGGATGTAACAAACAGGATGGATAAAGGGGAACCAGTGGATGTGGTGTATTTGGACTTCCAGAAGCCACATAAAAGGTTACTGCACAAGATAAAAGTTCACGGGGTTAGGGGAAATATATTAGCATAGATAGAGGATTGGCTAACTAACAGAAAACAGAGAGTCAGGATAAATGTTTCATTCTCTGGTTGGCAATCAGTAACTAGTGGGGTGCCGCAGGGATCAGTGCTGGGATCCCAACTATTTACAATCTATATTAACGACTTGGATGAAGGGACCGAGTGTAACTTAAGCAAGTTTGCTGACGACACAAAGATGGGAGGAAAAGCAAAGTGTGAGGAGGACACAAAAAAATCTGCAAAAGGACAAAGACAGGCTAAGTGAGTGGGTGAAAATTTGGCAGATGGAGTATAATGTTGGAAAGTGTGAGGTCATGCACTTTGGCAGAAAAAAAAATCAAAGAGCAGGTTATTATTTAAATGAAGCAAGATTGCAAAGTGCTGCAGTACAGCGGGACCTGGGGTACTTGTGCATGAAACATAAAAGGTTAGTATGCAGATACAAGAAGTGATCAGGAAGGCCAATGTAATCTTGGCCTTTATTGCAAAGGGGATGGAGTATAAAAGCAGTGAAGTCTTGCTACAGTTGTACAGGGTATTGGAGAGGCCACACCTGGAATACTGCGTGCAGTTTTGATTTCTATATTTACGAAAGAATATACTTGCTTTGGAGGCAGTTCAGAAAAGGTTCATCAGGTTGATTCCAGAGATGAGGGGGTTGACTTATGAGGAAAGGTTGAGTAGGTTGGGCCTCTACTCATTGGAATTCAGAAGAATGAGAGGTGATCGTATAAGATTATGAGGGGGCTTGACAAAGTGGGTGCAGAGAGGATGTTTCCACTGATGGGGGAGACTAGAACTAGAGGGCATAATCTTAGAATAAGGGACCGCCCATTTAAAACTGAGATGAGGAGAAATTTCTTCTGAGGGTTGTGGATCTGTGGAATTCGCTGCCTCAGAGCTGCGGAAGTTGGGACATTGAATAAATTTAAGACAGAAATAGACAGTTTCTTAAACGATAAGGGAATAAGGGGTTTTGGAGAGCGGGCAGGGAAGTGGACCTGAGCGTATTAAATGGCGGAGCAGCCTCGAGGAGCCGTATGGCCTACTCCTGCTCCTATTTCTTATGTTCTTATGTTCACCTAGCCCACAGGGCCAAACATCATCTGAGGTTCCCACCTGCCCTGGCCCTAAACTCATATCTTTCTCTAGTTTTGCTTTGATCTCTGCAAACTCATCTTCTCCACGAGAACCACTTCCTACTCTCGACCATATTCCCACTAAACTGTTGACCACCCAACTTCCTTTTTTGGCTCCCAAGTTAGCTGACATTGTTAACGGTTCTCTCGCCTCGGGTACTGTTTCCTTCTCCTTCAAAGTTGCTGTCATCAACTCGCTCCTCAAAACACCTATCCTTGACCCCACTTTGCTTTCTAGCTATCGCCCTATCTTCAACCTCCCTTTCCTGTCCAAAGTACTTGAACGTGTTGCCGCCTCCCAAATCCGTGACCATCTTTCCATTAATTCAATGTTTGAATCCCATGAATCTAGTTTTCGCCCCTGCCACAGTACCAAAACGGCTCTCATCAAGGTCACAAATGACATCCTTTGCGAGTGTGACAAAGGTAAACTATCCCTCCTCGTCTTTCTGGACCTGTCTGCAGCCTTTGACACAGTTGACCACTCCATCCTCCTCCAACGCCTCTCCACCAACGTCCAGCCAGGTGGGACTGCACTCACCTGGTTCCATTCTTATCTATCTAATCGTAGCCAGAAAATCTACTGCAATGGCTTCTCTTCCCACTCCCGCATCGTTACCTCTGGTGTCCAAGGATTTGTCCTTGGCCTCCTCTTATTTCTCATGTATATGCTGCTCCCCTTGGAGATTTCATCCAGAAACACGGAGTCAGTTTCCACATGTACGCTGACGATACCCAGCTCTAAATTGTCAGATGTGCAGAAATTTACACCAATTAAATATTGGGAAGACCGAAGCCATTATCTTTGGTTCCCTAACCACTGACTCCATCCCTCTCCCTAGCATCAATCTGAGGGAGAACAAGCCTGTTCTCAACCTAGGTGTCATATTTGAACCTGAAATGAGTTTCCCGGCCACATATCCACAGCATAATTAAAACCGCCTTTTTCCACCTCCGTAACATTGCCTGCATCCGCCCCTGCTCAAGCTCTTCTGCTGCTGAAGCCCTCATTCGTGCCTTTGTTACCTCCAGACTTGACTACTCCAACTCACTCCTGGCCGGCCTCCCACAGTCTACACTATGTAAACTTGAAGTAATCCAAAACTCAGCAGCCCGTGTACTAACTCGCACCAAGTCACGATCACCCATCACCCCTGTGCTTTCTGACCTACATTGGCTCCTGGTTAAACAACGCCTTGATATCAAAATTCTCATCCTTGTTTACAAATCACTCCCTGGCCTTGACCTCCCTATCTCTGTAATCTTTTTCAATCTCACAACCCCACAAGATGTCTGCACTCCTCAAATTCTGGCCTCTTGAACATCCCTGATTATAACTGCTCAAGCATCGGTGGTCGTGCCTTCAGCCGTTTTGGGCCCTAAGCTCTGGAACTCCCTCCCTAACTCTCTTTCCCCCTTTAAGATGCTCCTCAAAACCTACCGCTTTAAACAAGCTTTTAGTCATCTGCCTTAATTTCTTCTTTAGTGGCTCAGTGTCAAATTTATCTGCTTTGTCTTGTAACACTATTGTGAAGTGCCTTGGGATGTTTTACTACGTTAAAAGGTGCTATATAAATAAAAGTTATTATTAGTTATTTAGTCTCATGAATTTCTCTTGTAAGCTTTCTTTACTAGTATTCATTACTTTAAGTTCCTCACTTGTTAGATCCTTGGTTCCCCACTATGCTTTTTGTGTCTTCTATTGTGAAGATAGTCAAAATATTTGTTTACTGTCAAAGTACTTACCACAAGAGGGAAGCTACTGACGGGTAAGAGATTCTACCCACGAGCAAGACCTGTTAAATCAAGCATGCACTACAACGAAGTCTAAGCAATGTTTAGTGATGGTATTTGGGTTACTCCAGGTATTTATAGATATTATCTGTTTTAAGGATGTTTCATGAAGCAGCTGTCAGTGTGCAATGCCCTTTCACTGACATTTTGGGTTATCTGTCTGCTTCATGGTAGTAATATATAACAAGACGTGGCGGCCCAGGCGCAGCACGGGCCAGCCCACACTGCGATGTGTGCGCGCACTAAGTCCATGCAGCAGAGCAGGTCTCCAGTTGTCCTGGTTCAACCCTTGCCACTGGATAAAGGCCTAGCTCTGTCAAGCCAGTATGGTGGCTGATGTAAAACGGTCACCACACGTTAAAAAAATCCACGCACAGGCATCTTCCACCCCCTCAATTGGAGTTCAGGACTGGAACATTGGGTCCTTCATTGAAACATCTGTGAACTCTTGTCAAAGCAAGTCATCCTCGCTCGAGGGACCGCCTATGATGATGAGTAATATATTGGCAGAGAAATTGATAGAATGGTGCATTTCGTGGCAAGTGACATGAACTGGACTTTTGAACTCACACTTCAGATTGTACTATATTTGCACTGCAAATTTCTGTAAATGTGACTTGATAATAACTTTTATTTATATAGCGCCTTTAACGTAGTAAAATGTCCCAAGGCGCTTCACAACAATTTTACAACACAGCAATGGTGTTTAATGTGCAGCAATATCAATATCGGATCCGGGACCTCATGACCGTTGTGCCCTATGGTCTATCTCTGTAACTAATGAAGCAAATATATAGAGAAAGAAACAGACGAACGACCAAGAAGGAATTAGAGTAAATTAAAGTCAAAAATTATAGAAAGAGAAACAGAGGAATAAAAAGAGTAGATTGAGAGAAAAAAAGACAAAGGAAGAGCAAGATATTTTTAAAAAACCTCGAACCAATTTACTGCAGGAGCGAGACTACATGATTCATTGTTCCCTTACTGTGCCACCAAGTTGAATGGCATTTCACGACCATAAATCATCTAATTAACAGGGTCCTTACAACATAAATTACCAGGCCGAAATGGCTGTGGCATTAATGGCGTAAATCCAGCAATTTTATGACATGCAATGAACTGCATGGGGAGGCTCATGGCTAGGTTGCAATTTTTTCGGTTTTGGCGAGGCTTGCAAATCATCCTGCAATATGTGCAGAAGTAGTGGGGAAAATGTTGGAATCAATTATTAAGGATAAAATAACAGCGCATTTGGAAAGCAGTGACAGGATCGGTCCAAGTCAGCATGGATTTGTGAAAGGGAAATCATGCTGGACAAATCTTCTGGAATTTTAGTAGAGTGGACAAGGGAGAACCAGTGGATGCGGTGTATTTGGACTTTCAAAAGGCATTTGACATAAGAGATTGGTGCGCAAAATCAAAGAACATGGTATTGGGGGTAATGTACTGGAGTGGATAGAGAATTGGTTGGCAGACAGGAAGCAGAGAGTCGGGATAAACGGGTCATTTTCGGAATGGGAGGCAGTGACTAGTGGAGTGCCACAGGGCTCAGTGCTGGGACCCCAGCTCTTTACATTATACATTAATGATTTAGATGAAGGAATTGAGTGTAATATCTCCAAGTTTGCAGATGACACTAAACTGGGTGATGGTGAGAGCTGTGAGGAGGATGCTAAGAGGCTGCAGGGTGATTTGGACAGGTTGGGTGAGTGGGCAAATGCATGGCAGATGCAGTATAATATGGATAAATGTGAGGTTATCCACTTTGGTGGCAGAAACACGAGGGCAGAGTATTATCCGAATGGTGGCATATTATGAAAAGGGGAGGTGCAACGAGACCTGAGTGTCATGGTTCATCAGTCATTGAAAGTTGGCACGCAGGTGCAGCAGGCGGTGAAGAAGGCAAATGGCATGTTGGCCTTCATAGCTAGGAGATTTGAGTATAGGAGCAGGGAGGTCTTACTGCAATTGTACAGGGCCTTGGTGAGGCCTCACCTGGAATATTGTGTTCAGTTTTGGTCTCCTAATCTGAGGAAGGGCGTTCTTGCTATTGAGGGAGTGCAGCAAAGGTTCACCAGACTGATTCCAGGGATGGCTGGACTGTCATATGAGGAGAGACTGGATCAACTGGGCCTTTATACACTGGAGTTTAGAAGGGTGAATTTCAAATTCAGTTGGAGGGTGAGAAAGTTGGATCTCAAACCAGTGTCCTGATCTTAAATAAGGGCGATTACAAAGGTATGAAGGCAGAGTTGGCTAAAGTGGACTGGGAAAATAGATTAAAGTGCAAGACAGTTGATAATCAGTGGCAGACATTTAAGGAGATATTTCATAATTCTCAACAAAAATATATTCCAGTGAGAAGGAAAGACTTTAAGAGAAGGGAGAACCATCCGTGGTTAACTAAGGAAGTAAAGGATGGTATCAAATTGAAAAAGTGGCCAAGATTAGTGGGAGGCCAGAGGATTGGGACATTTTTTTAAATTAGCAATGGACGACTCAAAGAATTATGGAGAGAGAAGATAAGAGTATGAGAGTCAACTAGCAAGAAATATAAAAAGATAGTAAAAGATTCTACAGGTATATAAAAAGAGTAGCCAAAGTAAACGTTGATTCCTTAGAGGATAAGATTGGGGAATTAATAATGGGGAACAGGGAAATGGCAGAGTCTTTGAACAAATATTTTGTATCGGTCTTCACGGTAGAAGACACTAAAAACATCCCAATAGATAATCAAGGGGCTATAAGGAGAGAGGAACTTAAAACAATCCCAATCACTAAAGAAAAAGTACTCGGTAAAATAATGGGACGAAAGGTGCTCATGTCCCCTGGACTTGATGGCCTGTCTTAAAAGAAGTGGCTACAGAGATAGTGGATGCATTGGTTGTCATTTACCAAAACTCCACATGCTTTGACCTTAGTCATGAGTCTATTATCGGTACCTTATCGAAGGCATTTTGAAAATCCAAGTATATTACATCTACAATGGGTGTGTAATTGGCAAATTAATTTCTATATAGACAAGTGTGAGGTGTTGCATTTTGGTGGGAGGAATAGGGAGGCCACCTACTCCTTGGAAACTAAGAATCGAAATGGGGTAGAGGCTCAAAAGGCTCCAAGAGTACAGATTCACAAATCATTAAAGGTAGCAAAGGAGGTTCACAAAGCCATTAAAATGCAATCAAAGCACTGGAATTCATTTCTAGAAGAATAGAATTCAAAAGCAAAGAAGTTATGTTAAACTTATATAGAACCTTGGTTAGACTACACTTAATTGCACTGTGCATAGTTCTGATCTTCATATTAGAAAAAAGATAAGACGCACTGGAGAAAGTGCAAAAAAGATTTACAAGCACGATATCAGAACTAAAAGGGTACAACTATCAGGAAAGACTGATCAGACTGGGGCTCTTTTCCCCAGAAAAGAGAAGACTGAGAGGTGACATAATAGAGGTAGAGTGGATGTTGCCACTTGCGGGGAGACCAAAATTAGGGGCCATAAATACAAGATGGTCACTAATGAAATTCACGAGAAACTTCTTTACCCAGTGAGTGGTGAGAATGTAGAACTCGTTACCACATGGAGTGGTTGAGGCGAATAGCATTGATGCATTTAAGGGAAAGCTAGATAAGTACATGAGGGAACAAGGAATAGAAGGATATGTTGATAGGGCGAGATGAAGTAAGGTGGGAGGAGGCGCGTGTGGAGCATAAACACGAACATAGACTTGCTGGGCCGATTGGACTCCTTCTGCGTTTTAAAATTTGATGTAATTCTCAGAACTAATAGTGGTGACCACAGTGAACTCGCCATTACTTATCCAGCAATTTCTGGGCCAATATTCATTCTACAGGCCATCTGAGAAACATATTTTTGAGACTAGTTTACTAAGTACCTTATATTTCCTTGACCCAGAGATGAGCTTCCGACCACATATCCGCTCCATCACCAAGACCGCTTATTTCCACCTCCGTAACAGCGCCCAACTCCACCCTTAACTCCGCTCACCTGCTACTGAAACCTTCGTCTAGTCTTTGTTACCTCTAGACTTGACTATTCCAACAGCTGGCTAGCCTCCCATCTTCCATAAACTTAAACTCATTAAAAACTGCTGCCCATATCCTACTTCACACCAAGTCCCATTCACCCATCATCCTATGCTCGCTGACATACACTGGCTCCCAGTTGAGCAACACCTTGATTTAAAAGTTTTCATCCTTCTTTTGAAATCCCTCCATTGCCTCATCCATCCCTATATCTCTGTGATCTCGTCCAGCCCTACAACCCTTCAAGATATCTGTGCTCCTCCAATTCTGTCTTCTGTGTATCACCGATTTTAATCGCTCCACCACTGGCGACCGTGCCTTCACCTGCATAAGCTCTATGCTCCAGAATTTCCTCCCGAAATCACTCTGCCACTCTTTCCTCCTTTAAGACTCTTTAAAACCTTCCTCTTTGTCATCTGTCCTAATATCTTCTTTTGTGGCTTGGTGTCAAATGTTATTTGAGAATGCTTCTGTGAAGCACTTTGGGACATTTTACTACATTAAAAGCATTATATAAATGCAAGTAGTTGTTATATCATATATCTTGATTATAATATATTATATATACACGTATTTTTTTTTAAACTGTATTGGCGCACTACTTTTCCACAAGCTTTTTTGCCTGTTTAATATCAAAATACTCTAAACACTTATAATTAAACTTTTTTACAATTGCCTGCAATTATTGATGAATCAAATAAATTATTCAAAATACTTTCTAAAAATGTTTTGCCACTTTTTCTCAGCAATTGAAATTAATAAGAAATATACATTTCACAACAACAGAAAGATTGATTTGCATTTATATGTTGCCTTTCACAACTTCAGGATCTCCCAAAATACTTTTAAAAAATAGTACTGAAACGCAGCAACCAATTTGCATACAGCAAGGTCTTTCAAATAGCTATGATATAATAACCAGAGCATCTGTTTTAGTAATGTTGGTTGAGGGATAATTATTGGCCAGAATATCAGCAGTGGGTTCCCTGCTCTTTCAGAGTGCTATGGAATCTTTTTAGTCAGGCTGAGAGGGCTGACGGGGACTCGGTTTAACATCTCATCCAAAAGACAATACCTCCAACAGTGCAGCGGTATTGCCTAAATGCTGCACTCAAGTCATTGGAGTGGGACTGAGGGCTGTGAAAGGTGGTATATAAATGCAAGCCTTTCTTTTATTTTTTCTTTCAGACTTATGCAGATTTATCTGTGCGGCAGCAGTCTGATTGTGTTTTACAACCATTACCATTATTGTATCCATCAGAAACAAAAAATCAAGTTTAATCTTTACCTTCTGTACCACTTCCAGCACAATAAAAATTTGCAGCTTTATCAATCGAACACTAACTTACTAATTTAGAGTATCATATACTTTACCTCAATAGTGAGCGTCTCGCAGTGACCACAGCATGGGAATCATGCACAATTCGGCCTTCAGAATATAAAGGATCATGACAGTTCATCTCTCCTGTTCCAACTGCAACAACTTCATAAGGCTGTCCATCTAAATTTGAAAACCGTAACATAATGCTCAGTAAAAAATGTAGTCACATTGAGCCCAAGTTTCCACATGATTTGCGTCTGATTTTTAGGAGCAACTGGTGGAGAACGGACTATCTTAGAAATCGCAATTCTCCACATTTTTTTTTCTGCAGTTCTAGTCAGGTAGAACAGTTCTACTTTGGAACAGAATTTTTTCTTCAAAAGGGGGCATGTCCGGCCACTGACGCCTGATTTGAAAGTTTCCACAGTGAAAACGTACTCCAAACTAAAGTAGAATGGAGCAAGTGAAGATTTTTGTAGAACTGAAAAAACCTGCTCTACACATTAAAAAATCAGGCACAGGTTACAAATTAGGCGTCCAGAACGAGGTTGGGGGGGGAAGGGAAGTCATTAAATTCTATAATAAATCCTTATTTATACTTATACAAATAAATCCAACCTGAATAAACATTTATAAGCAAAAAGATTAAATAAACCATCTTCCTACCTGTGTGAAAGTGCTTCAACCAGGGAGAATTCTGCAGCCGTTCGTGCCGCTGAGCGGGAGGGGGGGGGGGGGAAGGGGAGGGGGCGGAGAAAGCCGTTCGTGCCGCTGAGCGGGGGGGGGGGGGGGGGGGAAGAGAAAGCAGTTTGTTGTTGTGGAGGGGAGGGAGACAGCGGTTTGTTGCCGCGAAGGGGAGGGAGGGGAAGGAGACAGCGGCTTGTTGCCGTGGAGGGGAGGGGAGGGAGGGGAAGGAGACAGCGGCTTGTTGCCGTGGAGAGGGGAGGGAGGGGAAGGAGACAGCGTCTTGTTGCCGTGGAGAGAGGGGAGGGAGGGGAAGGAGACAGCGGCTTGTTGCCGTGGAGGGAGGGGAAGGAGACAGCGGCTTGTTGCCGTGGAGAGAGGGGAGGGAGGGGAAGGAGAGAGGGGAGGGAGGGGAAGGAGACAGCGGCTTGTTGCCGCACAGGGGAGGGGAGGGAGGGGAAGGAGACAGCGGTTTCTTGCCGCGGAGGGAAAGGAGGGGAAGGAGACAGCGGCTTGTTGCCGTGGAGGGAGGGGAGGGAGGGGAAGGAGACAGCGGCTTGTTGCCGTGGAGAGAGGGGAGGGAGGGGAAGGAGAGAGCGGCTTGTTGCCGCGCAGGGGAGGGGAGGGAGGGGAAGGAGAGAGCCGTTTGTTGCCGCGGAGGGGAGGGAGGGGAAGGAGACAGTGAGAAGGGTAGCCTCAGTGCTGATGGCAATGTGATTTTATTAAAAAATGTTCAAAAATTAAACAGCTACAAAGAACTACAAAAATGGCCGAGTGCCAATGTTTTTTTTCACACTGAGCATGCGTGAACGCTCCAACGCGCACGCGCAGCGTTGCTGGCAGGAAAAAAACTAATTTAAATAGTACCCGCCCCTTCCCACTTACAAAATCGGCGCGAGTGTAGGCTCCGCCCCCCTGGGCACCGCGCCAAACAGACAAGGAGCTGCAAAGCGCTCGAGAATAGCGCGTTTTTTTTCTGGCGCCGTTTTAGGCACGAAAAACGGGCGCCCAGCTCGGAGGGGTGCCCATTTTTTATCCTGTGGAAACTTGGGCCTAAAAAATGTACAGCACAAAAACAGGCCATTTGGCCCAACGGGTTTGAGTCTCTTCCTACCCCTCTTCATTTAATCCTATATCCCATTGCAGCGTCTTTGCATCCTCCTCACAACATACTTTCCCACCTAGCTTTGAATAGTCACCAAACTTGGATACATTACACTCGATCCCCTCAGCTCAGTCATTGATATAGATTGTAAATAGCTGAGGTCCAAGCACTGATCCTTGCGGAACGTGACCAGTTACAGCTGTCAACTTGAAAATGACCCGTTTATTCCTACTCTTAACCAATCCTCAATCCATGCTAATATATTACCCCATGAGCCCTAATTTTCTGTAATTACCTCATAGGGTACCTTACTGAATGCTTTTGAAAAGTCAAATACACTACATCCACTGTTTCCCCCATATCAACCCTACTAGTTACGTCAAAAAACTCCAGATTTGTCAAACACTATTTCCCTTTTATAAACCGTGTTGACTCTGTCCAAACATATTATGATTTTCTAAGTGCTCTGTTACCACATCCCTAATAATAGATTCTAACATTTTCGCTACTACTGAGGTCAATCTAACTGGCCTATAATTCCGTTTTGTCTCTCCCTCCTGCATCCACTATCTCTGTAGCCACCCCTTTTAAAACCCAAGGAAATAGTCCATCAGGTCCAGGGGATTTGTCGACTTTTAATCCCTTTAATTTCTCCAGTACTATTTCTTAAAGTTTCTCATTCTCACTCGAACCTTACTTCCGCACTATTGGAATGTTTGTGTTTTCTACCGTTAAGACAGATACAAAATATTTCTTTAATGTCTCTGCCATTTCCTTATTCCCCATTATATTTCTCCTGTCTCTGCCTGTAAGAGACCCATGATTATTTTCACTATTCCCCTCCTTTTTACATACCTATAGAAGCTTTTTACAAGGTACGATAGCTTAGTGATTATGTTACTAGATTAATAATCCAGGGGCCTGGATCCCACCACGGGAGCAGTTGGGGAATTTAAATTCAGTTAATTAAAGAAATCTGGAATAAAAAGCAGTCACCATTAAACTGCCGGATTGTCGTAAAAACCCATCTAGTTCACTGGAAGGAAATCTGCCATCCTTACTTGGTCTGACCAATGTGTGACTCCAGACCGGTATTAATGCAGTTAACTCTTAACTACCCTTACAAATAGCCTATTAGGCCACTCAGGTCTAACAAACTGCAACAAAGAAGTATACCAAGAATATAACCGGATGGACCACCTGGCATCGACCTAGACATCAGACACGACAAAGGCACAACCAACCCAGTCGACCCTGCAAAGCCCTCTTCACGAACATCTGGAGACTTGCACCAAAATTGGGAGAGTTGTCCCATTGATTAGTCAAGCAACAGCCTGACATTGTCTGAAAGATATGATTCTGTGAGTATGACTATGTTCCAGACTCCTCCATCACCATCCCTAGGATATGTCCTGACCCACTGGCCGATCAGACCCACCAGAGATGGCAACACAGTGGTATACAATTGAGAGGGGGTGGCCATGGGAGTCCTCAACATTGACTCCGGACCCCATGAAGTCCCATGGCATCAGGTCATACATGGGCAAGGAAACCTCCTGTTGTTACCACCGACCACCCTCCCGCAGCTGATGAATCCGTACTCCTCCATGTTCAACACCACTTGGAAAAGGCACTGAGGGTAGCAAGGGCACAGAACGCACGCTGGATGGGGGACTTCAATGTTCACCGCCAAGAGTGGCTCAGTAGCACCACTACTGACTGAGCTGGCTGAATTCTGAAGGACATTGTTGGCAAACTGGGCTTGCAGCAGGAGGGGAGAGAAAACCAACACGAGGGGGAAAACTACGTGACCTCGTCCTCACCTATCTATCTATCCCAGATGAATCTGTCCATGACATCATTGGTAGGAATGACCACCGCACAGTTCATGTGGCGACAAAGTTCCATCTTTACATTGAGGTTGTGTGGCATTACCACGATGCTAAATGGAAATGATTCAGAACAGATCTAGCAGCTCAAACTGGGCATCCATGAGCAGCAGCAGAATTGTATTCCACCACAATATCTATCTTCATGGCCCATCACATTCCTCACTCTACCATCATCAAGCCAGGGGACCAACACTGGTTCAATGAAGAATGTCGAGGAGCTTGCCAGGAGCAGTAGCAGGCATACCTAAAAATGAGGTGCCAACATGGTGAAGCTTCAACACAGGACTACAGGCATGCCCAGTGGAGCCCAGCAGGTGAGCGCAAAAGTGCCGAATGGATGGTCCATCTCTGCCTCCTCCTGAGGTCCCCACCATCAGAGAAGCCAGTCTTCAGACAATTCAATTCACTCTACATGACGGCTGAGTGCCCGTTCACCAATGCTCAGTTTAGGCTCCACCAGGGCCACTTGGCTCTAAACCACATTACAGATTATGTCCAAACATGAAAAAAGAGCGCGAGTTCCAGAGCTGAGACGAGAGTGATGCCCTTGACATCAAGGCAGCAATTGACCGAGCGTGGCATACCTAGTTAAAGGAAAATGGTTGCGGTTGTTGGAGACCAATCATCTCAGCTCCAGGACATTGCAGCAGGAGTTCCTCAGGCCCAAGCCTCGGCCATCTTCAGCTGCTTCATCAATGACCTTCACTCCATCATAGGGTCAGAAGTGGGGATGCTCGTTGATGATTGCAGTGTTCAGTTCCATTTGCAACTCCTCAGTTAATGAAGCAGACCATGTCGGCATGCAGCAAAGTGTCAAGTAACATTCGCGCCATACAAGTGCCAGGCAGTGACCATCTCCAACAAGAGGGAGTTTAATCACTGCCCCTTGACATTCAATGGCATTACTATTGTCGAATTTCCCACCATCAACATCCGAGAGGTCACCATTGACCAACAACTTACTTAGACCAGCCACATAAATACTGTGGCTACAAGAGCAGGTATGAGACTAGGTATTCTGCGGTGAGTGTCTCACCTTCTGACTCCCCAAAGTCTTTCCACCATCTACAAGGCACAAATCAGGAATGTGATGGAATACACTCCACTTGCCTGGACGAGTGCTGCTCCTACAAAACTCAAGAAGCTTGACACCATTCAGGACAAAGCAGCCTGCTTGATTGGCACCCCATCCATCACTTTAAACATTTTCTACCACCGGCGCACCGTGGCTGCAGTGTGTACAAGATGCACTGCAGCAACCCGCCAAGGCATCTTCAATAGCCGCTCCGAGACCAGTGACCTCTACCAGCTAAAAGGACAAGGGCAACAGGTGCATGGGAACACCACCACCTCCATATTCCCCTCCTAGACACACACCACCCTGACTTGGAATTATATCACCGTTCTTTCATCGTTGCTGGGGCAATCCTGTAACTCCCTCCCGAACAGCACTGTGGGAGTACCTTCACCACACGGACTGCAGTGGTTCAAGGCGGCGGCTCACCACCATCTTCTCAAGGGCAATAAATGCTGGTCTTGCCAGCAACACCCACATCCCATGAACTAATAATAAAAAACATTATGACTCTTGCTAGTTTACACTCTCATTATATTTTCTCTCTCTATTAATTCATTGGTCATCCTTTACTGAGTTCTAAAATCCCCTCAATCCTTAGGCTTACTACTCTTTTTTGAAACATTATAAGCCTCTTCCTTTAATCTAATACTATATTTAACTTCTCATTAGCCACGTGTGGACCACATTTCTCATGGGGTTTTTATGCCTTAAGGGAATGCATATTAGTTGCAAATTAAGAATTCTTTCTTTAAATGTTTGTAATTCCTTATCTACCATCATATATTTTAATCTAGTTTGCAATCTATTTTAGCGAACTGACTCCTCATACCTAGTTATATATGTAAACCTGTAAATATCTTGTTTAACCACCAGAGGGCTCATCCCCTGGAGTCCCAAGGGATCCCACAATCCCTTGGGAGCACCTGAACTTAAGGAGGCCTCACAGGCTGGAGAGGCACTCTGGAGACCTGTAATAAAAAACTACGGTCACACTTTGCTTTGAGCTCACAGACTCTTGATTCATATTTAATAACTAGCGACGAGATACAGATGACGAATCCCACCGCAACGATGCAGAGAACAGTGGGCATCCTGGAGAAATTTTTGGAGGGAGATAATTGGGAAACCTTCGTGGAACGATTCATAGAAACATAGAAAATAGGTGCAGGAGTAGGCCATTCGGCCCTTCGAGCCTGCACCGCCATTCAATGAGTTCATGGCTGAACATGCAACTTCAGTACCCCATTCCTGCTTTCTCGCCATACCCCTTAATCCCCCTAGTAGTAAGGACTACATTGAATTCCTTTTTGAATATATTTAGTGAATTGGCCTCAACAACTTTCTGTTCTGGAGAATTCCACAGGTTCACCACTACTCTCTGGGTGAAGAAGTTTCTCCTCATCTCGGTCCTAAATGGCTTACCCCTTATCCTTAGGCTGTGACCCCTGGTTCTGGACTTCCCCAAACATTGGGAACATTCTTCCTGCATCTAACCTGTCTAAACCCGTCAGAATTTTAAATGTTTCTATGAGATCCCCTCTCATTCTTCTGAACTCCAGTGAATACAAGCCCAGTTGATCCAGTCTTTCTTGATATGTCAGTCCTGCTATCCTGGGAATCAGTCTGGTGAACCTTCGCTGCACTCCCTCAATAGCAAGAATGTCCTTCCTCAAGTTAGGAGATCAAAACTGTACACAATACTCCAGGTATGGCCTCACCAAGGCCCTGTACAACTGTAGTAACACATCCCTGCCATTGTACTCGAATCCCCTCGCTATGGAGGCCAATATGCCATTTGCCTTCTTAACCGCCTGCTGTACCTGCATGCCAACCTTCAATGACTGATGTACCATGACACCCAGGTCTCGTTGCACCTCCCCTTTTCCTAATCTGTCACCATTCAGATAATAGTATGTCTCTCTGTTTTTACAACCAAAGTGGATAACCTCACATTTATCCACATTACACTTCATCTGCCATGCATTTGCCCACTCACCTAACCTATCCATGACTGTCAATGCATCGGCTATTTCCAAGGCCACCTCCTTAAGTACTCTGGGATGCAGTCCATCAGGCCCTGGGGATTTATCGGCCTTCAATCCCATCAATTTCCCCAACACAATTTCCCGACTAATAAGGATTTCCCTCAGTTCCTCCTCCTTACTAGACCCTCTGACCCCTTTTATATCCGGAAGGTTGTTTGTGTCCTCCTTAGTGAATACCGAACCAAAGTACTTGTTCAATTGGTCTGCCATTTCTTTGTTCCCCATTATGACTTCCCCAGATTCTGACCGCAGCGACCTACGTTTGTCTTTACTAACCTTTTTCTCTTTACAAATCTATAGAAGCTTTTGCAGTCCATTTTAATGTTCCCTGCAAGCTTCCTCTTGTACTCTATTTTCCCTGCCCTAATCAAACCCTTTGTCCTCCTCTGCTGAGTTCTAAATTTCTCCCAGTCCCCAGGTTCACTGCTATTTCTGGCCAATTTGTATGCCACTTCCTTGGCTTTAATACTATCCCTGATTTCCCTTGATAACCATGGTTGAGCCACCTTCCCTTTTTTATTTTTACGCCAGACAGGGATGTATAATTGTTGTAGTTCATCCATGCGGTCTCTAAATGTCTGCCATTGCCCATCCACTGTCAACCCCTTAAGTATCATTCGCCAATCTATCCTAGCCAATTCACGCCTCATACCTTCAAAGTTACCCTTCTTTAAGTTCTGGACCATGGTCTCTGCATTAACTGTTTCCTTCTCCATCCTAATGCAGAATTCCACCATATTATGGTCACTCTTCCCCAAGGGGCCTCACACAATGAGATTGCTAATTAATCCTCTCATTACACAATACCCAGTCTAAGATGGCCTCCTCCCTAGTTGGTTCCTCGACATATTGGTCTAGAAAACCATCCCTTATGCGCTCCAGGAAATCCTCCTCCACCGTATTGTTTCCAGTTTGGTTAGCCCAATCTATATGCACATTAAAGTCACCCATGATAACTGCTGCACCTTTATTGCATGCATCCCTAATTTCCCGTTTGATGCCCTCACCAACATCACTACTACTGTTTGGAGGTCTGTACACAACTCCCACTAGCGTTTCCTGCCCTTTGGTATTCCGTAGCTCCACCCATACCGATTCCACATCATCCAAGCTAATGTCTTTCCATACAATTGCATTAATTTACTCTTTAACCAGCAGCGCCACCCCGTCTCCTTTTCCTTTCTGTCTACCTTTCCTAAATGTTGAATACCCTTGGATGTTGAGTTTCCAGCCTTGGTCACCCTGGAGCCATGTCTCCGTGATGCCAACCACATCATATCCGTTAACTGCTATCTGCACAGTTAATTCGGCCACCTTATTCCGAATACTCCTCGCATTGAGGCACAGAGCCTTCAGGCTGGCCATTTTAATACACTTTGACCCTTTAGAATTTTGCTGTAAAGTAGACCATTTTATTTTTTGCCTTGGGTTTCTCTGCCTTCCAATTTACTCATCTCCTTTCTGTCTTTTGCTTCTGTCTCCATTTTGCTTCCCACTGTCTCCCTGCATTGGTTCCCATCTCCCTGCCATATTGGTTTAACTCCTCCCCAACAGCACTAGCAAAAACTCCCCCTAGGACATTGGTTCCGGTCCTGCCCAGGTGCAGACCGTCCGGTTTGTACTGGTCCCACCTCCCCCAGAACCGGTTCCAATGCCCCAGGAATTTGAATCCCTCCCTGCTGCACCACTGCTCAAGCCACGTATTCATCTGAGCTATCCTGCGATTCCTACTCTGACTAGCACGTGGCACTGGTAGCAATCCTGAGATTACTACTTTTGAGGTCCTACTTTTTAAATTTAGCTCCTAGATCCTTAAATTCGTCTCGTAGGACCTCATCCCGTTTTTTTACCTATATCGTTGGTACCAATGTGCACCACGACAACTGGCTGTTCACCCTCCCTTTTCAGAATGTCCTGCACTCGCTCCGAGACATCCTTGGCCCTTGCACCAGGGAGGCAACATACCATCCTGGAGTCTCGGTTGTGGCCACAGAAACGCCTATCTATTCCCCTTACAATCGAATCCCCTATCACTATCGTTCTCCCACTCCTTTTCCTGCCCTCCTGTGCAGCTGAGCCAGCCACGGTGCCTTGAACTTGGCTGCTGCTGCCCTCCCCTGATGAGTCATCCCCCCCTCCCCCCCACAGTACTCAAAGCGGTGTATCGGTCTTGCAGGGGGATGACCGCAGGAGACCCCTGCACTACCTTCCTTGCACTGCTCTTCCTGTTGGTCTTCCATTCCGTATCTGGCTGTGGACCCTTTACCTGCTTTAAGATCAACTCGCTACACGTGCTAATCACGTCATTCTCAGCATCACCAATACTTGGTGGCCAACAAGTTGGAAGGGGAAGCGAACGCTGCCAAAAGAACGCAATTCTCCTCAGCGTTTGCGGGGCACCAACGTATGGGCCTCATGAAAAATCTGCTTGCTCCAGCGAAATCCACAGAGAAATCATATGATGATTTGTGCACACTTGTCCGGGTGCATCTTAACCGGAAGGAAAGCGTTCTGCTGGCGAGGTACCGGTTCTACACGTACAAGAGGTTTGAAGACCAGGAAGTGGCGAGTTATGTCGCCGAGCTAAGACGCCTTGCAGGACACTGCGAATTTGAAGGACACTTGGAGCACATGCTCAGGGACTTCTTTGTACTTGGCATTGGCCATGAAGTAATAGTTCGCAAACTTTTAACTGTAGAGAACCCAACCTTGAGTAAAGCCATAGCAATATCCCAGGCGTTCATCGCCACCAGTGACAATACCAAGCAAATCTCTCACCACCCGAAGGCTGTTACAAGTACTGTGAATAAAGTAATGTTTTCGAATCGTAACGTACAGGCCAGGCCTCACATGTCTGCAGCTGCACGTCCGCTGATGTCCACCATCAAGGGTGATGAATGCTAGGCCATTAACACCTACTTAGCGCTGCGAGTGTGATCATCGTTTCCATCCAAAGGATACGTTTGCAAGGGCTGTGGAACAATGGGACAGCTCCAACGTATGTGCAGGCAAGCTGCAAACCCTGCTAATCCTGCAAACCACCATGTTGCAGAGGAGGACAGATCTACGGCGGATCACGACGAACCAGTCTCAGACAGAGGAGGCAGAGGTATATGGGGTGCACAAATTTACCACAAAGTGTCCCCCGATAATGCTGAAGGTTGAATTAAATGGACTCCCGGTGTCAATGAAGCTGGACACGGGCACGGGCCAGTCCATTATGAGCAAAAAGACTTTTGATAAATTGTGGTGCAGCAAGGCCTCAAGTACAATCCTGACTCCCATTCGCACTAAACTGAGAACTTACACAAAGGAACTGATTCCCGTAATCAGCAGTGCTACTGTAATGGTTTCCTACGATGGAGCGGTGCACAAGTTACCACTCTGGGTGGTACCGGGCGATGGCCCCACGCTGCTCGACAGGAGCTGGCTGGGGAAGATATGCTGGAACTGGGACGATGTCAGAGCGCTCTCGTCTGTTGACGACACTTCGTGTGCCCAGGTCTTAAATAAGTTCCCCTCGCTGTTCAAACCAGGCATCGGAAAGTTCCAAGGAGCAGAAGTGCTGATCCACCTAATTCCGGGGGTGCAACCCATCCATCACAAGGCGAGAGCAGTACCGTGCATGATGAGAGGGTGGAGATCGAGCTGGACCGGCTGCAACGAGAGGGCATCATTTTGCCGATTGAATTCAACGAGTGGGCCAGTCCGATTGTTCCAGTCCTCAAGGGAGACAGTACCGTTAGCTACTTTGTAATCACCACAGATTCTATCAATCGTTTCTCCCTGCAGGATCAAATTCCACTACCAAAGACAGACGACCTTTTTGCGACGCTGGCACGAAGCTGGATTTGACCACAGCCTACATGGCACAGGAGCTGGAGGAATCAACACACACAAAGGTCTCTTCATTGACAACAGATGCCCACTTGGGATTCGATCAGCCGCGCCGATATTCCAGAGAAACATGGAAAGCTTACTGAAGTCGGTCCCGCGCACCGTGGTCTTCCAGGACGACATCTTGGTTACAGGTCGGGACACCGTCGAGCATCTGCAGAACCTGGAGGAGGTTCTTAGTCGGCTTAATCGCGTGGGGCTCAGGTTCAAACGCTCGAAGTGCGTTTTCCTGGCGGCTGAAATGGAGTTCCTGAGAAGAATCGCGGCGGACGGCATCAGACCCAGCGATATGAAGAGGGAGGCAATCAAGAATGCACCGAGGCCACAGAACGTGATGGAGCTGTGGTCGTTTCTAGGACTCCTGAACTACTTTGGTAACTTCTTACCGGGTCTCAGCACACTGTTAGAACCACTGCACGCCTTACTGCGTAAAGGAGACGAATGGGTATGGGGTAAAAGTCTAGAAAATGCCTTTGTAAAAGCTAGAAAACTGTTATGCACAAACAAATTGCTTGTGTTGTATGATCCATGTAAGCATTTGGTACTAGCATGTGATGTATCGTCATATGGTGTCGGGTGTGTATTGCAACAAGCCAATGAATCTGGGAAATTGCAACCGATTGCTTATGCATCCAAAAGTCTGTCTAAGACTGAGAGGGCCGACAGCATGATTGAAAAAGAAGCGTTAGCGTGTGTTTATGGGGTAAAGAAAATGCAGTTGTTATATATGTGGACTTGTATTTACTCTGTACAGCCACCAGAGGACTCATTCCCCAGAGTCCCAAGGGATCCCATAATCCCTTCGGAGCACAGGTTTTTCAGAAGGATTCACAGGTTGGAGAGGCACTCTGGAGACCTGCAATAAAAGACTTAAGGTCACACTTTACTTTGAGCTCACAGTGTTTAGTCTGACTCTTTCTCCACACACAACTGGCGACGAGATGCAGATAGCGAACCCAAAGATGCAGAGAACAGTGGGCATCCTGCAGAAATTTTCGGAGGGAAATGGTTGGGAAACTTTTGTGGAGTGACTCGACCAATACTTCGTGGCCAACGAGCTAGATGGGGAAGAGAGCGCTGCCAAACGAAGGGCGATCCTCCTCACCGTCTGTGGGGCATCAATGTATGGCCTCATGAAAAATCTGCTCACTCCAGCGAAACCCACGGAGAAATCGTACGACGACTTGTGCACACTGGTCCGAGAGCATTTTAACCCGAAGGAAAGCGTTCTGATGACGAGGTACCAGTTCTACACCTACAAAAGGTCTGAAGGCCAGGAAATGGCGAGTTATGTCGCTGAGCTAAGATGCCTTGCAGGACACTGCGAATTTGAAGGACATTTGGAGCACATGCTCAGAGACTTTTCCGTTCTTGGTCTTGGCCATGAAACTATACTTCGCAAACATTTGACTGCAGAGACCCCAACCTTGAGTAAGGCCACAGCGATAGCCCAGGCGTTCATTGCCAGTGACAATACTAAGCAAATCTCTCAGCGCACAAGTGCTGCGACAAGTACTGTGAACAAAGCGATGTTGTTTTTGAATTGTAACATACAGGGCAGGTCACACATACCTGCAGCTACACATCTGCAGATGTCTCAGAGACCACCATCAAGGGTGATGAATGCAAGGCCATTAACACCTTGTTGGCGCTGCGGGGGGGGGGGGAGGGGGGGGATCATCGTTTCCATTCATGCCGATTCAAAGGATACGTTTGCAAGGGCTGTGCAACAATGGGACACCTCCAAGTGTGCAGGCGAACTGCTAAGCCTGTTAAACCTGCAAACCACCATGTTGCAGAAGAGGATCACGACGAAAGAGCCTCAGATAGAGGAGACAGAGGTACATGGGGTGCACACATTCACCATGAATTGTCCCCGATAATGCTGAATGTTGAACTAAATGGACTCCCGGTGTCAATGGAGCTGGACACAGGCGCAAGCCAGTCCATCATGGGCAAAAAGATTTTCGAAAGGTTGTGGTGCAACAAGGCCTCAAGGCCAGTCTTAACTCCAATTCGCACAAAACTAAGAACTTACACAAAAGAACGGATTCCTGTAATCGGCAGTGCTATTGTAAAGGTCTCTGACGATGGAGCGATGCATAAGCTAATGAATCTGGGAAATTGCAACCGGTTGCTTATGTATCCAGAAGTCTGTCTAAGGCTGAGAGGGCCTACAGCATGATTGAAAAAGAAGCGTTAGCCTGTGTCTATGGGGTAAAGAAAATGCATCAATACCTGTTTGGGCTAAAATTTGAATTGGAAACTGACCATAAGCCACTTGTATCCCTGTTTTCCGAGAGTAAAGGGATAAATACCAACACATCGGCCCGCATCCAGAGATGGGTGCTCACATTGTCCGCATACAACTACGCCATCCGCTACAGGTCAGGCACAGAAAACTGCGCCGATGCGCTCAGTAGGCTGCCGTTGCCCACCACGGAGGTTGAAATGGCGCAGCCCGCAGATCTAGCCATGTTTATGGAAGCATTTTAGAGTGAGCAATCACTCGTCACTGCCCGGCAGATCAAAACCTGGACAAGCCAGGACCCCTTATTATCTCTAATCAAAAGCTGTGTGCTTCACAGGAGCTGGTCCAGTGTCCCAGTGGAAATACCGAAAGAGATAAAGCCGTTCCTGCGGCGCAAAGATGAAATATCTATACAGGCAGACTGCCTTCTGTGGGGCAATCGAGTAGTGGTCCCCAAGAAGGGCAGAGACACCTTCATCAATGATCTCCACAGTACCCATCCAGGCATCGTAATGATGAAAGTGATAGCCAGATCCCACATGTGGTGGCCCGGTATCGATGCGGACACAGATGTAATACATGCTCGCAGTTAAGCAATGTGCCGTTAAGTTTATGGTCTTGGCCCTCCAAACCCATGGTCTAGGGTACACGTCGACTATACAGGCCTGTTCTTGGGTAAAATTTTCCTTGTGGTTGTAGACGCGTACTCCAAGTGGATTGAATGTGAGATAATGTTGGCTAGCATGTCCGCTGCCACTACTGAAAGCCTGTGGGCCATGTTTGCCACACACGGCTTACCCGATGTCCTGGTGAGCGACAACGGGCCATGTTTTACGGGTCATGAATTCATGACCCGTAACGGGATCAAACATGTCATATCTGCCTCGTTTAAACCAGCGTCCAATGGTCAGGCAAAGAGAGCAGTGCAAACCATCAAGCAAGGCTTGAAGAGGGTAACTGAAGGCTCACTGCAGACTCGTCTATCCCAAGTCCTGCTTAGCTACCGCACGAGACCCCACCCGCTGAACTGCTCATGAAAAGAGCACTCAAGACAAGGCTCTCGTTAGTTCACCCTGATCTACATGAACAGGTAGAAAGCAGGCGGCTTCAACAAAGTGCACACCATGATAGCGCAAATGTGTCACGCGAGATTGAAATCAATGATCCTGTAATAGTTTTAAATTATGGACAAGGTCCCAAGTGGCTTCCTGGCACTGTCGTGGCTGAGGAGGGGAGTAGGGTTTTTCGAGTCAAACTTTCAAATGGACTCATTCACCAGAAACACTTGGATCAAACCAAGCTCAGATTCACGGACTATCCAGAGCAACCCACATTAGACCCTACCTTTTTTGATCACCCAACACACACACAGTGGCAACCGACACAGCGGTTGATGACGAAGCAGACCCATCACCTGCAGCAGCCCAGCAGGACTCACCACACCAGGCAGCCCAGCAAAATCACTCAAACTCAATATAAAATTCTATCACTCTTCCCCAGAGGCTCCTTTAATAAAAGGATATTAATTAATCCTGTCTCATTGAATAATACTACATCTAAAATAACCTGTTTCCTCGTTGCTTCGTTGATATATGGATGTTGAATCTCGTCGTCGATGTCTGCCCTTGCTGATAATCGGCTCCCAAGATATGTAAAGTGGTCCACGTTGTCCAGGGCCGCACCGTGGATCTTGATGACTAGGGGGGGCAGTGCTGTGTGGCGGGGTCAGGTTGGTGGAGGACCTTTGTCTTACGGATGTTTCGTGTAAGGCCCATACTTTCGTACGCCTCAGTGAAGATGCTGACTATGACTTGGAGTTCAGTCTCTGAATGTGAGCAGAAGCAAGCGTCGTCCGCGTACTGTAGTTCGACGAGAGGTTGGAACGGTCTTGGATCTAGCCTGGAGACGACGAAGGTTGAACAGGTTCCCACTGGTTTTGTAGTTTAGTTCCACTTCAGCGGGGAGCTTGCTGAGCGCGAGGTGGAGCATTGCTGCGAGGAAGAGAGTGTTTGAAGATCAGGCCCTCAAATCTGGCTCCAAGCTTTTGGTCTACAGGGCTGCAGTGATACACGCCCTCCTGTATGGCTCAGAGACGTGGACCATATACAGTAGACATACTGGAGAAATACCACCAACGATGTCTCCGCAAGATCCTGCAAATCCTCTGGGAGGACAGATGCACCAACATTAGCGTCCTCGATCAGGCCAATATCCCTGGCAAACCAGTTCCATCCACCCTTTCCTTCAACGACTGTCTGTCCTACCTGTGACAGAGACTGTAATTTCCGTATTGGACTGTTCAGTCACCTAAGAACTCACTTTGAGTGGAAGCAAGTCTTCCTCGATTTCGAGGGATTGCCTATGATGATGAATGGATCTAGAAAACTATCTTGAAAGCATTCCATGAATTCATCCTCCATACTATTACTGCAAATTTAGTTTGCCCAGTGTATAAGAAGATTAAAGTATAATCCTTGTTACATGTATCTCTAATTTCCTAATTTATACTCTGCCTAACACTACAACTACTGTCAGAGGGCCTATAAACTACTGCTACTAGTGTTTTCTTGTTTCTTAGCTCCACCCAAACTGATTACACCTTAATTTTCCAAGCTAAGATCCTTTCTCCCGACTGTCTTTATCACATCCTTTATTATCAGGGCTACCCACCACCCTCCCCTTTTTCCATTTTGCCTATCTCTTCTAAAAGTCAAGTATCCTGGAATATTTAGTTGCCAACCTTGGTCACTCTGCAACCACATCTATTAAATCAAACCCATTTATTTCTATCTGTGCTATTAATTTATTTATTTTGTTGTGAATGCTTCACGCATTCAGATATAGTGTGTTTAGCTTTAACTTTCTTCCATTTTTCCCTGCTTCACCTCAGTCACTCATGCCTTATTACCTTTGTTCAGCTCTCCGTCCCTTCCTGACCACTCTGCTTATTTTTACCCAAATCGCTACTCTGCTCTACAACCTTGACATTTCTCTTGCATCTTTTGAATTTACCCTTTATTGAATCCTCCCACTCCCTTCATTAAAGCTCTAACTCTGCTGGGACCAGTGACCTGGCGAATCGAATAACTGTGTTAAAGAGGGACTTGTTCTATTGGAACTGGATCCAAGTCCTTCTTTCCGGCATCAGTGCCCCATGAATCGAAGCCCCTACCTCCCACAACATACTTTCAGCCACGCATTTAATCTTCTAATCGGTTTGTCCCTTTGCCAATTTGCACGTGGCTCTGGTAATAATCCAGAAATTATTAACTGTGAGGTTCTGCATTTTAATTTTGACCCTAGCTCAAACTCCCTCAGCAGTACCTCATTCCTAGTACTACCTATATAGTTGGTTCCTATGTGGGCCTCGACAACTGGATGCTCCCCTTCCAAGTTCTTCTTGAGCCACCTTTGGAACTCCCTGTCACAGCTGCAGAGAATAGTATCTTTTACCCTGCAGGAATAAGATGAAGCTCTGGTCCAAAAGCCAAGATGGAAGCCATCTGTGCTTTAATGGCAGCTGAGAGAGCTGGCAGGAGGAGCTCCATGACAGAGTACACCACTGTGGTGCTGACGGAGCTGACCATTTGGTTCATGTTAGACAGCATGGTCTCCATTTTCTGTGCAAAGCCTCACACAAGTTGGAACTGGACTCCTCCATGCTCTGCAACTTTTTGCACAATCTCGCTGGCAGTTGTCCAGGGCACCTAGCGTTTCCTGGTAAATGCCCATCAGCATTTTTCGGTAGGCTGGGTCCTTGAAGGCAGTATCAGAGCCCTTTGCAGCAAAACTAGTTTGCAATCTCATTATTGGGGAGCTGGCACCTGTGGCATCCTATCCCCCTTCACCAGCGAGTGTTTCTCCTCCTGACTCCCCAAAGCTTTTCCACCATCTACAAGGCACAAATCAGGAGTATGATGGAATATTCTTCACGTGCCTGGATGAGTGTAGCTCCACCACCACTCAAGAAGCTCAACAACATCCAGGACAAAGTAGCCCGCTTGATTGTCACCCCATCCACCACCTTAAACATTCATTCCCTCCACCACCAGTATACCGTGGCTGCAGTGTGCATCATCTGCAAGATACACTGCAGCAACTTGCCATGGCTTCTTCGGCAGCATCTCCCAAACCCATGACCTCTATCACCTAGAAGAACAAGGGCAGCAGGTGCATGGGCACACCATCATCAGCACGTTCCCATCCAATGAACGATTTTTTAAAAAGCTCCAACACATTTCTGCCCGGCGATTCACCACATGTAGGCATCTCCTCTAACCCAGCCTAACATGTGATGCCAGTACCAGAGTTGGAGTTTCTAAGTGTGAGAGTGAACGATGGTGCAGCTTCAGGAATGCTAGCCTCCTCTTCTTCCACTAGCAAAGAAGCTTCTACATCTTCAGCACCTGAAATGAAAGAGAGAGACAAGGGTTAGCATGTGATGTGATGGGAGAGCGGAGAGAAAAGTGGCTGGTGAAAGCATTTGCAGTTTGTCATGAAATGTGTCGGGTTAGATAGAAGTAGCAAAGGAAAATGAGGGTAGGTCATGAAGAAACCTTGAATGGCGTCTCCTGCTGCGTTGCAGTCTACTCAGCCATAACTCTGCCCCTGCCTGTAATGGCCAGCACATTATCTTCAAAGGGGTGAGGTTGTTCAGATGAGCTTTCCCATCCTCTACCTGTGGCTTCCTGGTGCAGTTTGTAGGAGACCTTCTTCTGCAAGAAAGGAGTGAGTTAGTGAGAGTCTTGAGTGGTTTGGAGAATGTGCATCTCTTTGTAAAATAGTTGTTATGCAGTGTCAGATGTGAGGTATGGGGAAGTGAGGGTTGGAGTCAAAGGGAGTTATGAATATGAGCAGAATGAGCTGCAGTGAAGTGTGGTACAGTGATCATAGGAGGTTGAAGGGATGCAGGACAGTGGAGTATAGAGTAGCCAGGCTGTAGGTGGTGGAGATAGGAGGAGAGAATATTCTTAAATTGACAACTGTGGCAAAGTCACTAAACTTTTCGCAGGATGTTATAGAATCATAGAAAAATTACCCGACACAGGAGGCCGTTCAGCCCATCGTGTCTCTGCCGGTCGAAAAAAAGTTACCCAGCCGAATCCCACCTTCCAACACTAGGTCCGCTCAGCCTCCTTTGTTCCAAGGAAAACAATCCCAGCCTATCCAATCTTTCCTCACAGCCAAGTTTTCCAGTCCTGGCAACATCCTCATAAATCTCCTCTGTACCCTTTCTATTGCAATCACATCCTTCCTATAATGTTGTGCATGCAGTACACAAGCTGTGGCCTAACGAATGTTATATACAGTTCTAGCATAACTGCTATGCCCTTGTATTCTATTCCTCGGTTAATAAAGGAAAGCATTCCGTATGCCTTTTTAACTACTTTATCAACCTGTCCTGCTACCTTTAAGGATCTGTGGACATATACTCCAAGGTCCCTCTGTTCCTCCTCACTGGAGTATCCTCCCCGTCATGTACGTATGCTTGGGTTTACTAGACACCAGGTGGCGCCACTGTCGGCAGTCATTGGGAAGTGCGCATGTGTGTGCGGCCCAGGTATAAAAGGCCAGCCATCTTGTAACGTGATCACTTCGGGCCCTAATAAAGTACAGCCAGGTTTGTGCCTGTTCGGAGTTTACAGTATTCAGTCTATTGAGTTATTACATACACAACATTTGGCGAAGAGCTAACAAGAACCTTCGCATGCAAAAATGAGCACAATTGGAATTCTGGAACAATTCGTGGAGGGGAGAAGATTGGGCAGAATTTGTAGCCTGCTTGAACCAGAACTTCGTGGCCAACAAAATGGAGAAAGAGGCAGACACAGTTCGACACCAGGCAGTCCTCCTCACGGTTAGCGGTCAGAAAATCTATGAGCTCAAAGAATCTCCTCTCGCTCTCAAGTCCAACCAACAAGGACTATGAAACATTGTGCGCTCTGGTACGTGACCATCTCAAACCAGATGAAGGCATCATCATCTCAAGATATCGATTCTATATGCACGTTCGTTCTGAGAGCCAGGATGTATCGGAATTCGTTGCCGACCTAAGACGTCTAGCTCGACCGTGTAAGTTCGAAACTGCATTGGCAGACATGCTGCGGGACTTCTTTGTAATCGGCATCAACCACGAGGTGATCCTGCGTAAGCTAATGGCGGCAGAGACGCTGGATTTGAGCAAGGGCATCACGATTGCCCAGTCATGCATGATAACGGACAAAAGCTTAAAGCAGATATCATTGAAAAATCGGAACTCGGCAGGTACTGTAAACAAAATAGTATCGTTGTTTGGCAGGGCTGCATATGGCAGGGGCTATCCGACTGCTTACGCGAAACCTGTGGTTGCTCAAAGTCCACCAACGGGAATCAATCCAATATCACCGTGTTGGCGTTGTGGGGGAAATCATCGGCATCATCAGTGTCGGTTTAAGATATTAACAATTAATAACAAGCGTGCTACGACACACCACGTGGAGGATGATGACCAGTCTAGCACGGATCCGGATATGCAATCCGAGATACCAGAGGAAGTGTATGGACTGTATTCATTCTTAACAAAGAGCCAACCAATAATGATTAATGTAAAACTTAATGGTGTGCCGGTATCGATGGAATTGGACACGGATGCAAGTCAATCAATAATGAGCCAGTGGACATTCGACAGGCTATGGGATACTAAGGCTGTAAGGCCTAAGCTGAGTCCAGTCAATGCCAAGTTGCGTGCGTACACTAAAGAACTCAAAACGGTGATTGGCAGTGCAGTAATCAAGGTGTCGTATGATGGTGCGGTTCATGATTTACCATTATGGATTGTTCCAGGCAATGATCCATGCTGTTCGGCGGGAACTGGTTAGAAAAAATCAAATGGAACCGGAATGAGATCAAAGCATTGTCGTCGGAGGAGGATACTCCGTGTGCTTAAGTGCTGAGCAAGTTCCCCTCGCTGTTTAAACCAGGCATCAGCAATTTCATGGGAGCCAAGGTGCAGATTCATGTGGGTTCGGATGCAAGACCCGTCCACCATAAAGCTCGGGCAATTCCGTACATGATGAGGGAGACGGTCGAAATCCAACGGGACAGACTCCAGCGTGAAGGGATCACATCACCGGTCGAATTTAACGAATGGGCCAGCCCCATTGTTCCTGTGTTGAAAAGTGATGGCAGTGTCAAGATTTGTGGAGACTACAAGGTTACGATCAACCGAGTTTCGAAACAGGATCGATACCCATTACCAAAGGTTGATGTCCAGTTTGCAACACTATGCAACACTAGCCGGGGGAAGTCGTTTACAAAACTGGATCTGATGTCGGCCAACATGACACGGGAGCTGGTCGACGCGTCGAAGAAACTTACGTGCATCAACATTCATAAAGGACTGTTTATCTACAACAGGTGCCCTTTCAGAATTCGCTCGGCTACAGCCATATTTCAGAGGAACATGGAGAGTCTACTGAAGTCCGTCCCCAGAACCGTCATGTTCCAAGATGACATACTAGTCACAGGTCATGACTCCCCCCTAACATCTGAACAACCTGGAAGAGGTTTCTACATTGTCTGGACAAAGTGAGACTCAGACTGAAACGCTCGAAGTGCGTCTTCATGGCACCGGAAGTCGAATTCCTGGGGAGGAAAATTGCTGTTGACGGTATCAGGCCTAGAGACTCGAAAACCAAGGCCATCAAAAATGCATCAAAACCTCAGAATGTGACAGATCTGTGTTCGTTCCTTGGTCTACTCAACTACTTCGGTAATTTTTTTACCTAGATTGAGCACCTTATTAGAGCCACTGCACATGCTGCTAGAAAAGGCGACAACTGGGATTGGGGCGAGTCTCAAGTTAGAGTTTTTGAGAAAGCTACTAATCTGCTTTGCTCTAACAAGCTGCTGCTACATTATGATCAATGTAAGCGTTTAGTATTGGCCTGTGATGCTTCGTCAAATGGAGTTGGTTGCGTGCTCCAACAAGCTAATGAGTCGGGCAAATTACAACCTGTTGCATATGCTTCAAAAAGTTTGTCAAAGGCGGAAAGAGCCTACAGCATGGTAGAGAAAGAAGCACTGGCCTGTGTGTATGGGGTTAAAAAGATGCATCATTACCTGTTTGGTCTTCGGTTTGAACTGGAAACAGATCACAAGCCATTCATTTCATTGTTTTCGGAAAACAAAGGTATCAATACCAATGCATCATCCCGCATCCAGAGGTGGACGCTGACATTATCTGCCTATGATTATGTCATTTGTCATAGACCCGGCACTGAGAATTGTGCCGATGCATTGAGCCATCTGCCGTTGCCCACACCGGAGATGGAAACGCCACAACCGGCAGACCTACCGTTAGTCATGGATGCTTTTGAAAGTGAAAGAACTCCTGTCACAGCCCAACAAGTTAAGACCTGGATCAGCCAGGACCCGATATTATCGGTTGCGAAACGTTGTATCCTTAGTGATGATTGGTCTGCCATACCCAAATTTGAGAGGAGACTAAATCTTACATCCATCGCAAAGACAAACTACCCTTTCAATCAGATTGTATACAGTGGGGTAATCGTGTTGTTATACCCAAGAAAGGCAGAGAGAAATTTGACATGATCTACATAGCACGCAGCCCAGTATTGTCATGATGAAAGCCATTGCCAGGTCTCATGTATTGACTCTGGAATTGACTCTGATCTGGAATCATGTGTGCATCAGTGCAACACTTGCATGTAGCTCAGTAAAGCACCAGCGGAAACGCCGCTGAGTCTGTGGTCGTGGCCATCTAAACCATGGTCTAGGATCCACATCGACTTTGTAGGTTTCTTCCTGGGAAAGATGTTCTTAGTTGTGGTGGATGCTGATTCCAAGTGGATAGAGTGTACAATCATGTCATCCAGCACATCCACAGCTACCATTAAGAGCCTTCGTGTCATGTTTGCTACGCATGGTCTGCCTGATATCGTTCTAAGCAACAACGGATGTTGCTTCACCAGTATGGAGTTTCAAGAGTTCATGAAACTCAATGGCATCAAACATGAGGTCAGCACCATTCAAACCCACATCCAATGGACAAGCAGAGCACGTGGTCCAAACCATCAAGCAGAGTAGGCAATGTGTAACTCAAGGTTCACTGCAAACTCGCTTGTGACGCATATTGCTTAGTTACAGGACAAGACCCCATACGCTTACCGGGGTCTCCCCTGCTGAACTATTAATGGAGAGGTCTCAAGACCAAGTTCTTTCTTGTCCACCCTGACTTGAATAATCGTGTCAAATACAGATGTCAAAGTCAGCAAGGATATTAAGATTGCGCTACTGTGTCACGCGACATTTCTATCAATGATCCTGTATATGTACTGAACTATGGTCAAGGTCCCAAATGGATGGCCTGTACTGTTACAACCAAGGAGGGTAACAGAGTGTTTATCGTAAAGCTCAAGAATGGGCAGACATGCCAGAAACATGTCGATCAGATAAAGCTGCGGCACACGGATGAACCGGAACAGTCCGAGGAAGACACAATCAGTGACCAACCAACCTACCCTCAGTCATCAGAGGACTCCGCTGTCATCAATTAATCTGGACTTTCAAATCACAGACATGGTCAATGAATCTGGATTTTCAAACCCTGACATGGTCATTGCCACTCCCATCAGATCGGCTACCCAGCCCCCAGTCATAACAGACTCAGAATGCTCATCCAAGGCTGGAGTTGAACTGAGACTAATATCTTAAAGGGGGATATTATTGTGTATTCCCCTGCCTTGTTGCTCCTCCCCAAATGCATTACCTCACAGTTTTCCGGATTGAATTCCATTTGCCACTTTTCTGCCCGTGACTAGTTCATCGCTATCAATGCAGTCTGGAGGTTTCCTCCTCACTCTCAACTACACGGCCAATTTTTGTATCATCTGCAAATTTCTTTATCATGTCCCCAACATTGAAGTTTAAATCATTAATGTATACTACAAAAAGTAAGTGACCAAGTACAGAGCCCTGTGGAACTCCATTGGAAACAGCCTTCCAGTCACAAAAGCTTCCGTCAACCACTACCCTTTGCTACCTGACACTGAGCCAATTTTGGATCCAATTTGCCACTCTCCCTTGGATCCCATGGGCTTTTACTTTTTTGATCAACCTACCATATGGGGCCTTGTCAAAAACCATGCTAAAATCCATGTAAATTACCACCCTCATCGACCCTCCTTTTTACCTCCTCAAAGAACTCAATCAAGTTAATCAGACACGATCTTCCCTTAACAAATCTATGCCGACTGACCTTGATTAATCTGTGTCAATGAAGGTTCATACTGTCCCTCAGAATTGATCAATTGTCCTGGGAGTTAAGCTGCTGGCACTCATGCTTTGCTACCTCTTCTCGCTGTGGTCAGAGTTGAAGCCTGGAAGGCTTCCTTCTCGAAGAGGATGTGCCTCTTCCATCTAATGTTGGCATTAGGGCCTCGAAGGGGATTTGTAGGATCTTGCAGAGGCATCGTTGGTGGTATTTCTCCAGCAACTTGAGGTGTCTACTGTACATGGTCCATGTCTCTGAGCCATACAGGAGGGCGAGTATTACTACAGCCCTGTAGACCATGAGCTTGGTGGCAGTTTTGAGGGCCTGGTCTTCAAACACTCTTTTCCTCAGGCGGCCGAAGGCTGCACTGGCACACTGGAGGCCATGTCTGCTCTTGTTGATAAGAGGCTCCCGAGGTATGGGAAATGGTCCATGTTGTCCAGGGCCGTGCCGTCCAACATTAGTGTCCTCGACCAGGCCAACATCCCCAGCATTGAAGCATTGACCACATTTGATCAGCTCTGCTGGACAGGCCATATTGTGCGCATGCCAGACACGAGACTCCCAAAGCAAGTGCTTCACTCGGAACTCCTTCACGGCAAACGAGCCAAAGGTGGGCAGAGGAAACATTACAAGGACACCCTCAAAGCCTCCCTGATAAAGTGCCAACATCCCCACTGACACCTGGGAGTCCCTGGCCAAAGACTGCCCCTAAGTGGAGAAGTGCATCAGGGAGGGCGCTGAGCAACTCGAGTCTCATCGCCAAGAGCATGCAGAAATCAAGCGCAGGCAGCGGAAAGAGCGTGCGGCAAACCAGTCCCACCCACCCTTTCCCTCAACGACTATCTGTCTCACCTGTAACAGAGACTGTGGTTCTCACATTGGACTGTTCAGCCACCTAAAGACTCATTTTAAGAGTGGAAACAAGTCTTCCTCGATTCAGAGGGACTGCCCATGATGATGATGATGATAGCCTCCAAGGCAGCATCTGCGAACCTGGGGCACGATTTGCTGCTCCAGCAGTGATTCCTTTGATGCCACCTGTAGCCAGATTGCACCTCCCCTTGAAGAGGTGCTTGATGCCTTTAAGTTGAGTCATGGACATCCAATATCCAGCCTCTCCCCACCCTCCCAATGGGTGTATAGCCAATAAGTAGCGCAAGGAGCATTGTTTGCATGCTCAGGTGATTATAATCATCATTATATATTATAATATTGCCCCAACCACAGCATGTCTGTTTTTGGCACAATTGAATTTCTGGGTCCTTGAATTGCAAACTTTAACTATATTCCACTTACGTCTTTCAATTACAAAAGCAGCCAAAGAGCTGCTACAATTCTGGTGTTCGGGCAGGTTAGCAGTCAGCTTGTTGAACACATCTCTGCAGGCTGTAGAAACAGCTTTGTAATATGAATTCCTTCCCTCTATAAGATATTAAAAATATTTAATGTATATATCAATCTAAACATGAATAAGCTGCATTTATGAATTATTGTAGAGATGTAATAAAAGATTAAAATATTATCTTACAATAAGGACACCTTGATAAATAAGCGCAGCAAGAAAAACGACTCACCAAACATTAAAAAAACATTACCATATTGTATAGTAATCATCAAAGCAGAGAATGTAATTCCAAGGAAATTATATTCCACAAATCATTTATAGTTTATACCTAGCTTTGGCCGCCATGAAAAGATGGATGCACCAAAAAGGATTCAAAGATGGCACCCTCCATTGTGTTGTGTAGCACTACCAGCCTGCTAAATGGAATAGAACAGATCTAGCAGCTTAAAACTGGACATTCATGAGGCACTGTGGGCCGCCGGCAGCAGCAGAATTGTATTCCATGACAATATGTAACCTCATGGCCCGTATATTTCTCACTCTACCATTACCACTCAGCCAAGGGACCAAGCCTGGTTCAATGAGGAGTCGAGAAGAGCATGCCAGAAGTACCTACAAAGGAAATGCCAACACAGGATGCATTCTATACAGCGGAAGTAGAGCTAAGCAATCCCACAACCAACTCATTGCATCAACTTAAAAATACAAGAAAATATATTGCAGCAACTTACCTCCAATTATGATCTTACAATAAGGATACCTAGCCCCTAGCCCTGGCCAAAGGGCTTGCCAGTCTGCTTCTCCCTCCCCGCCCCCCCACCAGCCCCGAGTGCCAACTCTGAGACTGCAGCAGTTCAAGGCGGTGGTTCACCATCACTTTCTCAAGGGCAATTAGGGAAGGGCAATAAACATCCTGTGAATCAATTTTTTTAAATGTACATGTTCTTTGCTGCCCAACTTCAAGGAGGCATGCCGGGAAGGCTGACCAGATTGAATAATTGTTATGCAGACTGCCTGGAAGGTTACAGATTAGACAGCTTTGAGAGCCTGTGGAGAACTATTGTAAGCACCAGGTGTTGTCTGATAGCATCAGTCGACGTAACCATGGGAGAAAGAATTAGAACTTTTGGAAAACATGTTTTCATCAGCAAAAATGGTGTAAGTGCAGTCATTCTAAAGTGAACAATGACACAGTCCACAAGACCAACAGAACACAGTCCATGTGACAGACCAAAAGAATTCCATACAGGATGCGAATTGATTATTAACCTCTCAGTCCCGTGAAGTACAAGAATTGACCATTCTGAGTTTCAAGTTATACTACTGACTAAGATTGTATGGGTCCCATCTGTAAACTTTGTTGCATTTTAACATTAATAAAACCATTTGGTCATAAAAGTTTAAACCCTTGGTTGATCTTATCTCCGATTACCCTAAACAATAGAGTTAAAAACAAAAGCCCAACAGTTTGGAGCAAGTTTTTGCACACGGCAGAGTGGGGAAGGAAAGAAGGAGGATTACTTGACTATGATGACCACACCTAGTAAACAGTGCTTAAAATATTCAAATTTTGTTTTTTCACAACTATGCACACCTCTGGTGGGGTGGAGAGAGGAGGAGGAAATTATAGGGTAGATGTCCACTTCTGTGCTCCTGGTGCAAAGCCTCGACCACTGGAAGCACATATTTAAGGTGTTAGGCCTTGGTTGAGTGGTAGGACTCCGAGTAAGAAAGTTGAGCACAAATCCAAAACTGACACCTCAGTGCAGTCCGGACAGAGTGCTGCACTGTCAGAGGTGCCATCTTTCAGATCAGACATTAAACAGAGGGCCAATCTGCCTTTTGGGTGGACGCTAAAGATCCCATGGCACTATTCAACGAAGAACAGGGGAGTTCTGGCCAATATTTAATTGTCAGCCAACATTGCTGAGAGATTATCTGGTCATGTGTTTGTGGGACATGCTCTGAAGGCATGAAAGATGCTATGTAAATAACAAGCCCTTTCCTTCTAAGCGTGCCAATTTGGCAAGCTATTTCGTTTCGCTTAAACCAGCTCTATTCTGGCTCAAACCTGATGTTCTACCAGCTGTCCCAATACCTCTCCCGGGGCCTTCTTGATATGCTGCCATTTCCAGCTCAAAAACCTTCTGAACTACTGGTCCAATTTTTAATCTCAGCTATCTGCCATCTTGCGAGACCTCTTGGGCAGGGAGCAGCAGCAGATCTAGCTTAAGGACAAACAAGCAACCTGGCCATAAGTTTCTGCCAAAACTATTCTATACTCGCTGCCAAAAGAAGTTCAGCAAAAGAATGGACGATTTGCTTTGTGTGTGTAAAAACAACTCATCTATATTCTCACAGACCAGACTAGCCTACATCCTACTAATCTGTGGCACTGTACATTAGTATATTGACAAGTTATCCCAATGGATCATCAGCACAAAAAATTAAAGGCTTCTTTTTAAAATATAGCTTGACCATTTTTCTTAGAGGAACACATTCAACGTTTCCTTTTGGGAGATGGAAAACTGTATTTCAAGATGAAAAGAAGAATGTCACAGCAAGAGATCCTCACAGTAGCGATGTTTCACTTTTTAATGTTGTAGAGCTTTGAGAGCCTGTGGAAAACTATTGTAAGCACCAGGGATGCCTTTCGGCCAGGGCTAGGAGCGGGACTGGTAAGGCACTGGGGGCTGGGGGGGACCGGGACCGGCAAGCCCTTCAGCCAGGGCTAGGGACCGGCAAGGCACTTGAGGCTGGGGGAAAGAGACCGGGACCACATCTAATAAACATGCTTAAAATATTTCTATTTTGTTTTTTCACAAATAAGTACATCTCTGGTGGGGTGAAGAAGAGGAGAATACAGGGCAGAGTTTCCACTTCTGTGCTCCTGGAGCAAAGCCTCGCCTGCTGGAAGCACAAATTTAAGGTTCTAGGCCTTAGTTGAGTGGTAGGACTCTGAGTAAGAAAGTCTTGGATTCAATCCCTACTCCAGAGACTTGAGCACAAATTCAAAACTGACACCTCAGTACAGTCCTGATGGAGTGCTCACCATTGGAGGTACCGTCTTTCAGATGAGACATTAAACCGAGGCCCTGTCTGCCTTTTGGGTGGACGCAAAAGATCCCATGGTACTATTAAACTAAGTGCAGGGGAGTTCTCCCGATGTTCTGGCCAATATTTAATCATCAACCAACATTGCTAAAAGAGATTATCAGGTCATGTGTTTGTGGAATATTGCAGTGTGCAAATTGGCTGATACTTTTCCTACATTACAACAGTGACTGCCCTCAAAAGTACTTCATTGGCTGTAAAGCATTTTTGAATGCCCTGAAGTCATGAAAGATCCTTCTTAGTGTGCCAATTTGGCAAGCTATTTCCCTTTGCTTAAACGAGCTCTAATCTGGCTCAAAGCTGTCCCGATACCTTGCCTAAGATCTTCTTGATATGCTGCTATTTCCAGCTCAAATGCCTTCTGAACTACTGGTGCAACGTAATCTCAGACATTTGCCATCTTGCGAGACTTATTGGGCAGAGTGCAGCAGCAGATCTAGCTCAGAGGACAAACAACCTGGCCATAAGTTTCTGCCAAAACTATTCTATACTCGCTGCCAAAAAGAGTTCAGCAAAAGAATGGATGATTTGCTTTGTGTGTAAAAACAACTCACCTACAATCCCATAGACTAGACTAGCCTACATCTTACTAATCTGTGGCACTGTACATTAGTATAATAGGTTATTCCAATGGATCATCAGCACAAAAATTGAAAGGCTTCTTTTTAAAATATAGCTAGACAATTTTTCTTAGAGGAACACTTATTCAATGTGTCCTTTTGGGAGGTGGAAAACTGTAGATGGAAAGAAAAATGTCAGCAAAAGATCCCCACAGTAGCGATGTTTCACTTTTTAATGCTGTATAGCTTTTCTTGAAACAAAGTGCTGCTCATTAGCAACTGAAGAATGAATGCTAAGTTTCACTAGGACAGACAGAAAGGAAAAGGAGGTGGAGTAGCACTGTTAATAAGTGCGTTAGTGAGAAACGATATTGGCTCAGAGGATCAAGATGTTGAATCAGTTTGGGTGGAGATGAGGAACAATGAAGGGAAAAAGTCGCCGGTGGGGATAGTCTATAGGCCCTCTAACAGTAGCTACACTGTTGGATGGAGTATAAATCAAGAAATGATGGAGGCTTGTAATAAAGGAACGGCAATAATCAGGGGTGATTTTAACCTTCATATTGATTGGACAAAGCAAATTGGCCAGGGTAGCCTTGAGGAGGAGTTCATAGAGTGTATCCGGGATAGTTTCTTTGAACAGTACGTTGCGGAGCTAACCAGGGAGCAGGCTATCTTAGATCTAGTACTGTGTAACGAGGCAGGATTAATAAATGATTTCTTATTAAGAGATCCTCTAGGAATGAGTGACCATACTATAGATGAATTTCAAATTCAGTTGGAGGGTGAGAAAGTCGGTTCTCAAACTAGGGTCCTAAGTTTAAATAAAGAAGAATACAAAGGTATGAGGGCAGAGTTGGCTAAAGTGGACTGGAAAATAGACGAAAGAATGGGACGGTTGATGAGCAGCAAAAATATATCCCAATGCGAAGAAAAGATTGTAAGAGAAGGGATAACCATCCGTGGCTAACTAAGGAAATAAGGGAGGGTATCAAATTGAAAACAAAGGCAGACCAGTGGGAGGCCAGAGGATTGGGAAACTTTTAAAAGCTAGCAAAGAACTACTAAAAAAATGATAAAACGAGGGAAGATAGATGATGAAAATAAACTAGCACGAAATATAAAAACAGTAAAGAGTTTCTAAAGGTACATAAAAAGGAAAAGAGTGGCTAAAGTAAATGTTGGTCTCCTAGAGGATGAGACTGGGGAATTAATAATGGGGAACAGGGAAATGGCAGAGACATTGAACAAATATTTTGTATCGGTCTTCATGGTAGAAGACACTAAAAATATCCCAATAGTGGATAATCAAGGGGCTATAGGTAGGGAGGAACTTAATACAATCACTAATGAAGTAGTACTAGGTAAAATAATAGAACTAAAGGTGGACAAGTCCCCTGGACCCGATGTCTTACATCCCAGGGTCTTAAGAGAAGTTTAAGAGAGGCGGCAGAGATAGTGGATGCATTGGTTGTAATCTACCAAAATTCCCTGGATTCTGAGGAGGTCCCAGCAGATGGGAAAACCGCAAATGTAACGCCCCTATTTAAAAAAGGAGGCAGAAAAGAAACAGGAAACTATAGACCAGTTAGCCTAACGTCCGTCGTTGGGAAAATGTTGGAGTCCATTATTAAGGAAGCAGTAGCAAGACATTTGGAAAAGCATAATAAAACCATGCTGACGCTGCTTGACTGTATGAAAGGGAAATCATGTTTGACAAATTTGCTGCCATTCTTTGAGGATGTAACGAGCAGGGTGGATATGGAGGAACCAGTGGATGTGATGTATTTGGATTTCCAGAAGGCATTCGATAAAGTGCCAAATAAGAGGTTACTGCAGAAGATAAAAGCTCACGGGGTTGGGGGTAATATATTAGCATAGATAGAGGATTGGCTAACTAACAGAAAACAGAGAGTCGGGATAAATGGGTCATTTTCTGGTTGGCAAACAATGATTAGTGGGGTGCTGCAGGGATCGGCAGAGGCCTATAAAGGCCACGAGTTCAGCAGGCGGGAGGTGCGTCGCTGAGGTGTGAGTCCGCGGATCAGCAGAGGCCTATAAAGGCCAGCTGGTGCAGCTACAGGGAGAAGGCAAAAAAGCAGAAAGAAACAGAAAGGTGATGTCACAGCCAAGGGGGTAAGTGATTGGCTGGTGATTGGTGAGTAGTTTTTCTTTTTTCTCTTCGACAACAGTGAGTAAACTTTAGCATTGCTGTTGCCAATTTAAGTGTATCTAACGGTTAAGTCATGGCAGGAGAGCTCGGTCACGTGATATGCTCCTCCTGTACTGTGGGAACTCAGGGACACTTCCGGTGTCCCTGACGACTACGTGTGCGGGAAGTGTATCTGCCTCCAGCTCCCGACGGTCTGCGTCGAGGAATTGGAGCTGAGGGTGGGTTCACTCTGGAGCATCCACGATGCTGAAAATGACGTGAGTAGCACGTGTTGCAAATTGGTCTTACCTCAGGTGAAGAGTCCACAGCCAGATAGGGAATGGAAGACCAGCAGGAAGAGCAGTGCAAGGAAGGTAGTTCAGGGGTCTCCTGCGGTCATTCCCCTGCAAAACAGATACACCGCTTTGAGTACTGTTGAGGGGGATGACTCATCAGGGGAGGGCAGCAGCAGCCAAGTTCAAGGCACCGTGGCTGGCTCAGCTGCACAGGAGGGCAGGAAAAAGAGTGGGAGAGCGATAGTGATAGGGGATTCAATTGTAAGGGGAATAGATAGGCATTTCTGCGGCCGCAACCGAGACTCCAGGATGGTATGTTGCCTCCCTGGTGCAAGGATCAAGGATGTCTCGGAGCTGGTGCAGGATATTCTGAAAAGGGAGGGTGAACAGCCAGTTATCGTGGTGCACATTGGTACCAACGATATAGGTAAAAAAAAAAGGGATGAGGTCCTACGAGACGAATTTAAGGAGCTAGGAGCTAAATTAAAAAGTAGGACCTCAAAAGTAGTAATCTCGGGATTGCTACCAGTGCCACGAGCTAGTTAGAGTAGGAATCGCAGGATAGCTCAGATGAATACGTGGCTTGAGCAGTGGTGCAGCAGGGAGGGATTCAAATTCCTGGGGCATTGGAACCGGTTCTGGGGGAGGTGGGACCAGTACAAACCGGACGGTCTGCACCTGGGCAGGACCGGAACCAATGTCCTAGGGGGGGGTGTTTGCTAGTGCTGTTGGGGAGGAGTTAAACTAATATGGCAGGGGGATGGGAACCAATGCAGGGAGACAGAGGAAAACAAAATGGAGACAAAAGCAAAAGACAGAAAGGAGATGAGTAAAAGTGGAGGGCAGAGAAACCCAAGGCAAAAAACAAAAAGGGCCACTGTACAGCAAAATTCTAAAGGGTCAAAGTGTAATAAAAAGGCAAGCATGAAAGCTCAGTGCCTCAATGCAAGGAGTATTCGGAACCCAAGAGAGGGCTCTGAGCTAGTTAGAGTGGGTGAGAGCTCATACGAACAGGACCCCAAGAAAGAATGCAAAAGGCAGGAGGCAACAGAGCAGATAGCACTGGGGTAAGTGTAAACCACAAGGTGATAGGAAGGGACAATATGTATGAATATAAAGGGGCTGCAGGAGGGGTCAAAACTAAAAATCATGGTTTAAAAACTAGGTTTAAAACACTCTACCTAAACACACGCAGCATTCGAAATAAAATAAATGAGTTGACGGCACAAATCATTACAAATGGATATGATTTGGTGGGCATTACAGAATCGTGGTTGCAGGGGGGGCCAAGACTGGGAATTAAACATACAGGGGTATCTGACAATTCAGAAAGATAGACAAGAAGGGAAAGGAGGTGGGGTAGCTCTGTTAATAAAGGATGATATCAGGGCAGTTATGAGAGACGATATTGGCTCTAATGAACAAAATGTTGAATCATTGTGGGTGGAGATTAGAGATAGTAAGGGGAAAAAGTCACTGGTGGGCGTAGTTTATAGGCTCCCAAATAATAACTTCACGGTGGGGCGGGCAATAATCAAGGGAATAATGGAGGCATGTGAAAAAGGAACGGCAGTAATCATGGGGGATTTTAACCTACATATCGATTGGTCAAATCAAATCGCACGGGGTAGCCTTGAGGAGGAATTCATACGTTTTGTTTCTTAGAACAGTATGTTACAGAACCTACAAGGGAGCAAGCTATATTAGATCTCGTCCTGTGTAATGAGACAGGAATAATAAATGATCTCCTAGTAAAAGATCCTCTTGGAATGAGTGGTCACAGTATGGTTGAATTTGTAATACAGACGGAGGGTGAGGAAGTAGTGTCTCAAACGAGCGTACTATGCTTAAACAAAGGGGACTACAGTGGGATGAGGGCAGAGTTGGCTAAAGTAGACTGGAAACACAGACTAAACGGTGGTACAATTGAGGAACAATGGAGGACTTTTAAGGAGCTCTTTCATAGTGCGCAACAAAAATATATTCCAGTGAAAAAGTAGGGTGGGTAAGAGAAGGGATAACCAGCCGTGGATAACCAAGGAAATAAAGGAGTGTATCAAATTAAAGACCAATGCGTATAAGGTGGCCAAGGTTAGTGGGAAACTAGAAGATTGGGAAAATTTTAAACGACAGCAAAGAATGACTAAGAAAGCAATAAAGAAAGGAAAGATAGATTACGAAAGTAAACTTGCGCAAAACATAAAAACAGATAGTAAAAGCTTTTACCGATATATAAAACGGAAAAGAGAGACTAAAGTAAATGTTGGTCCCTTTGAAGATGAGAAGGGGGATTTAATAATGGGAAATGTGGAAATGGCGGAGACCTTAAACAATTATTTTGCTTCGGTCTTCACAGTGGAAGACACAAAAACCATGCCAAAAATTGCTGGTCACGGGAAGGTGGGAAGGGAGGACCTTGAGATAATCACTATCACTAGCGGGGTAGTGCTGGACAAGCTAATGGGACTCAAGGTAGACAAGTCCCTGGTCCGGATGAAATGCATCCCAGGGTATTAAAAGAGATGGCGGAAGTTATAGCAGATGCATTCGTTATAATCTACCAAAATTCTCTGGACTCTGGGGCGGTACCAGCGGATTGGAAAGCAGCTAATGTAACGCCTCTGTTTAAAAAAAGGGGGCAGACAAAAGGCAGGTAACTATAGGCCGGTTAGTTTAACATCTGTAGTGGGGAAAATGCTTGAAGCTATCATTAAGAAATAGCGGGACATCTAGATAGGAATAGTGCAATCAAGCAGACGCAACATGGATTCATGAAGGGGAAATCATGTTTAACTAATTTACTGGAATTCTTTGAGGATATAATGAGAATGGTGGATAGAGGTGTACCGATGGATGTGGTGTATTTAGATTTCCAAAAGGCATTCGATAAGGTGCCACACAAAAGGTACTGCAGAAGATAAAGGTACACGGAGTCAGAGGAAATATATTAGCATGCATCGAGAATTGGCTGGCTAACAGAAAGCAGAGAGTCAGGATAAATGGGTCCTTTTCGGGTTGGAAATTGGTGGTTAGTGGTGTGCCACAGGGATCGGTGCTGGGACCACAACTGTTTACAATATACATAGATGACCTGGAAGAGAGGACAGAGTGTAGTGTAACAAAATTTGCAGATGACACAAAGATTAGTGGGAAAGCAGGTTGTGTAGAGGACACAGAGATGCTGCAAAGAGATTTAAATAGGTTAAGCGAATGGGCTAAGGTTTGGCAGATGGAATACAATGTTGGAAAATGTGAGGTCATCCACCTTTGGGAAAGAAAAACAGTAAAAGGGAATATTATTTGAATGGGGAGAAATTACAACATGCTGCGGTGCAGAGGGACCTGGGGGTCCTTGTGCATGAATCACTAAAAGTTAGTTTGCAGGTGCAGCAGGTAATCAGGAAGTCGAATGGAATGTTGGCCTTCATTGCGAGAGGGATGGAGTTCAAAAGCAGGGAGGTCCTGCTGCAACTGTTTAGGGTATTGGTGAGGCCGCACCTGGAGTACTGCATGCAGTTTTGGTCACCTTTCTAAAGGAAGGATATATTACCTTTGGAGGTGGTACAGAGACGATTCACTAGGCTGATTCCGGAGATGAGGGGGTTACCTTATGATGATAGATTGAGTAGACTGGGTCTTTACTCGTTGGAGTTCAGAAGGATGAGGGTTGATCTTATAGAAACATTTAAAATCATGAAAGGGATAGACAAGATAGAGGCAGAGAGGTTGTTTCCACTGGTCGGGGAGACTAGAACTAGGGGGCACAGCCTCAAAATAAGGGGGAGCCAATTTAAAACTGAGTTGAGAAGGAATTTCTTCTCCCAGAGGGTTGTGAATCTCTGCCCAAGGAAGCAGTTGAGGCTAGCTCATTGAATGTATTCAAATCACAGATAGATAGATTTTTAACCAATAAGGGAATTAAGGGTTACGGGCGGGTAAGTGGAGCTGAGTCCATGGCCAGATCACCCATGATCTTGTTGAATGGCGGAGCAGGCTCGAGGGGCTAGATGGCCTACTCCTGTTCCTAATTCTTCTGTTCTTATGATCGGTGCTGGATCCTCAACTATTTACAATCTATATTAATGACTTGGATGAAGGGATCGAGTGTAATGTAGCTTGGTTTGCTGATGATACAAAGATGGGTGGGAATGAAAATTGCGAGGACGACACAAAAAATTTGCAAAGGAATATAGATAGGCTAAGTAGTGGGCAAAAATTTGGCAGATGGAGCATAATGTGGGAAAATGTGAGGTTATCCACTTTGACAGAAATAATAGAAAAGCAAATTATAATTTAAATGGAGAAAAATTGCAAGGTGCTGCAGTACAGAGACACAGAGCTGTGGAGGCTGGGTCATTGAATATATTTAAGGCGTTGATACAGATTTTTGAGCGATAAGGGAGTAAAGGGTTATGGGGAACAGGCAGGGAAGTGGAGCTAAGTCCATGATCAGATCAGCCATGATCTTATTGAATGTCAGAGCAGTCTTGAGGGGCCAAATGGCCTACTCCTGCTCCTATTTCTTATGTTCTTATATACCAGTGTTCATTGCAAGGGGGATGGAGAATAAAAGCAGGGAAGTCCTACTACAACTGTACAGGGTATTGGTGAGGCCACACCTGGAGTGCGGCGTACAGTTTTGGTCTCCGTATTTAAGGAAGGATATACTTGCATTAGAGGCTGTTCAGAGAAGGTTCACTAGGTTGACTCTGGAAATGAGGGGGTTGACTTATGAAGATAGGTTGGGCCTATACTCATTGGAGTTCAGAAGAATGAAACATAAAAGATAATGAGGAGGCTCGATAAGGTGGATGCAGAGAGGATATTTCCATTCATAGGGGAAACTAAAACTAGGGGACATAGTCTTAGAATATGGGGCCGCCCATTTAAAACTGAGACGAGGAGGAATTGCTTCTCTGAGGGTTATAAATCTATGGAATTATCTACCCCAGAGAGCTGTGGAGGCTGGGTCATTGAATATATTTAAGGCGTTGATACAGATTTTTGAGCGATAAGGGAGTAAAGGGTTATGGGGAACAGGCAGGGAAGTGGAGCTAAGTCCATGATCAGATCAGCCATGATCTTATTGAATGTCAGAGCAGTCTTGAGGGGCCAAATGGCCTACTCCTGCTCCTATTTCTTATGTTCTTATATACCAGTGTTCATCTTCAAAACTGACATGTGAAATCTGAGGAGGATGTAAAGAGACTTCAAGGGGATATAAACAGGTTAAGTGAGTGGACAAGAACATGGCAAATTGAATTTAATGTGGAGAAATGCGAAGTTATCCACTTCAGTAGGAAAAATAGAAAAACAGTATTTTTAAATGGTGAGAGATTGGGAAATGTTGGTGTTCAGAGGGACCTGGGTGTCCTTGTACACAAAACACAAAGTTAACATGCAGGTGCAGCAAGCAATTAAGAACGCAAATGGTATGTTGGCCTTTATTACAGGAGGATTTGAGTACATGAGTAAAGATGTCTTACTGCAATTATATAAGGCCCTGGTCAGACCACACCTGGAGTATTGTATGCAGTTTTGGTCTCCTTACCCAAGGAAGGATATAGTTGCCATAGAGGGAGTTCAACGACCGTTCACCAGACTCGACCTCTGGTGGGAGAATTGTACTCTGAGGAGAGATTGAGTAGACTAGGTGTATATTCTCTAGAGTTTAGAAGAATGAGAGATGATCTGATTGAAATATACAAAATTCTTCCAGGGCTCGACAGGGTAGATGCAGGGAGGATGTTTCCCCTGTGTGGGGAGTCTAGAGCCAGGGGTCACACTCTCCGAATAAAGGGTCGGCCATTTAGGACTGTGATGAGGAGAATCTTTTTCACTCAGAAGGTGGTGAATCTTTGGAATTCTCTACCCCAAAGGGCTGTGGGTGCTCAGTCGTTGAGTATATTCAAGACAGAGATCAATATATTTTTGAATATTAAGGGAATCAAGGGATTATGGCATAGTGCGAGAAAGTAGAGTTGAGGTAGAAGATCAGCAAAGATCTTATTGAATGGCGGAGCAATCTCGAGGGCCCAAATGGCCTACTCTTTCTCTTAATTCTTATGTTATGTTCTCTTTACTTCAATAGTATAACATTCAATAATTAAGAAATAATACATTTTTTGAAAAAGCATATTTAGTCTCACGATCATGATCTAATTTCACAGCATCAGCTATTCTGCTCAAATGTTATCCACCCTGAGCTATGGAAAGTTAATACTTCCTCACCATAACATAGCTTTGAAGGCTGGTTTCTTGAAGGCAGACTTGATGAAGGCAATACCCTTCGTTCAGTAGGTATTGGACCTGAAGCTGAAAATAAACATTAAAATATTGCTGTGAACAATTATGTTTATAATTGAGAATCAGCACCGTCACAACTAGAATAGCTACATTTTCATGGTTTTTCAAATACAAGTTGTCCTTCATCATAGAAACATAGAAAATAGGTGCAGGAGTAGGCCATTCGGTCCTTCGAGCCTGCACCACCATTAAATAAGATCATGGATGATCATCCACCTCAGTACCCCTTGATCCCTTTAGCCGTAAGGGCCATATCTAACTCCCTCTTGAATATATCCAATGAACTGGCATCAACAACTCTCTGCAGTCGGGAATTACACAGGTTAACAACTCTGAGTGAAGAAGTTTCTCCTCATCTCAGTCCTAAATGGCTTACCCCTTATATTTAGACTGTGTCCCCTGGTTCTGGACTTCCCCAACATCGGGAACATTCTTTCTGCATCTAACCTGTCCAGTCCCGTCAGAATTGTATATGTTTTTATGAGATCCTCCCTCATCCTTCTAAACTCCAGTGTATAAAGGCCCAGTCGATCCAGTCTCTCCTCATAGGTCAGTCCAGCCATCCAGGGAATCAGTCTGGTGAACCTTCACTGCACTCCTTCAAGAACATCCTTCCTCAGATTAGGAGGCCAAAACCGAACACAATATTCCAGGTGAGGCCTCACCAAGGCTCTGTACAACTGCAGTAAGACCTCCCTGCTCCTATACTCAAATCCCCTAGCTATGAAGGCCAACATACCATTTGCCTTCTTCATCGTCTGCTGTACCTGCATGCCAACTTTTAATGACTGATGTACCATGACACCGAGGTCTCGTTGCACCTCCCCTTTTCCTAATCTGCTGCCATTCAGATAATATTCTGCCTTTGTGTTTTTGCCCCCAAAATGGATAACCTCACATTTATCCACATTATATTGCATTTGCCATGCACTTGCCCATTCACCTAATCTGTCCAAGTCACTCTGCAGCCTCTTAGCGTCCTCCTCACAGCTCACACCGCCACCCAGTTTAGTGTCATCTGCAAACTTGGAGATATTACACTCAATTCCTTCACCCAAATCATTAATGTGTATCGTAAATAGCTGGGGTCCCAGCACTGAGCCCTACGGCACCCCGCTAGTCACTGCCTGCCATTCTGAAAAGGACCCGTTTATCCCGACTCTCTGCTTCCTGTCTGCCAACCAGTTCTCGATCCACGTCAGTACATTACCAATACCATGTGCTTTAATTTTTCACACCAATCTCTTGTGTCGAACCTTCTCAAAAGCCTTTTAAAGTCCAAACATACCACATCCACTGGTTCTCCTTTGTTCACTCTACTAGTTACATCCTCAAAAAAATTCCAGAAGCTTTGTCAAGCATGATTTCCCTTTCATAAATCCATGCTGACTTGGACCGATCCAGTCACTGCTTTCCAAATATTCTGCTATTTCATCTGTTAATAATTGATTCCAACATTTTCCCCACTACTGATGTCAGTATAATTACCCGTTTTCTCTCTCCCTCCTTTTTTTTAAAAAAGTGGTGTTACATTAGCTACCCTCCAGTCCATAGGAGCTGATCCAGAGTCGATAGACTGTTGGAAAATGATCACCAATGCATCCACTATTTCTAGGGACACTTCCCTAAGTACTCTGGGATGCAGACATATCAGGCCCGGGGATTTATCGGCCTTCAATCCCATCAATTTCCCCAACACAATTTCCCGCCTAATAAGGATATCCTTCAGTTCCTCCTTCTCACTCGACACTCTGTCCCCTAGTACTTCCGAGGTTATTGGTTTTCCTTCGTGAAGACAGAACCAAAGTATTTGTTCAACTGGTCTGCCATTTCTTTGTTCCCCATTATAAACTCACCTGAATCTGACTGCAAGGGACCTACGTTCATCTTCACTAATCTTTTTCTCTTCACATATCTATAGAAGCTTTTGCAGTCAGTTTTTATGTTCCCGGCAAGCTTCCTCTCATACTCTATTTCCCCCCTCCTAATTAAATCCTTTGTCCTCCTCTGCTGAATTCTAAATTTTTCCCAGTCCTCAAGTTTGCTGCTTTTTCTGACCAATTTATATGTCTCTTCCTTGGATTTAACACTATCTCTAATTTCCCTTGTTAGCCACAGTTGAGCCACCTTCCCTGTTTTATTTTTACTCCAGACAGGGGTGTACAATTGTTGAAGTTCATCCATGTGATCTTTAAATGTTTGCCATTGCCTATCCACCATCAACCCTTTAAGTATCATTTGCCAGTCTATTCTAGCCAATTCACATCTCATACCATCGAAGTTACCTTTCCTTAAGTTCAGGATCCTAGTCTCTGAATTAACTGTGTCACTCTCCATCTTAATAAAGAATTCTACCATATTATGGTCACTCTTCCGCAAGGGACCTCGCACAACAAGATTGCTAATTAGTCCTTTCTCATTACACATCATCATAGGCGATCCCTCGAACGAGGATGACTTGCTTCCATGAAGGTTCATAGCTATTTCAATGAAGGACCCGATGTTCCAGTCCCGAACTCCAATTGAGGGGGTGGAAGATGCCTGTGCATGGATGTTTTTTTCAAAAAAACGTGCAGTGACCATTGCACATCAGCCACCACACGGGCTTGACAGAGCTAAGCCTTTATCCTGTGACAAGGATTAACCAGGACGACTGGAGACCTGCTCTCCTGCACGGACCTAGGATGCACACATATCGCAGTGTCGGCAGGTCCGTGCTGCCCCTGGGCCATCGGCTCTTCTGGGCCCCATACCCTCATTCGCCGCACCTCCGCCACGATGCTCCAGGGCCCGGCGCTCCATTTCTATTTATAGGCCCGACCTGCGGTGGTGGTCTCACACAGGTCGGGGCGGCCCATGATGTACCAGTGAGAATCAACCCAATAATCCATTGTGGGGAAGAAAATCTAAGGGACATGTTCCTTTAAGAGATTACAGGCAGTAGCTATTGTAGTGCCTCCCTTTCCCCAGGATATAATTTACTTTCCTTTACTTAAATTTATCAGCAAGGTTTTCATTCAGGTTTGATCCACCAAAATGCATAAATGAAAGACAAATCTTTGAGACATTTCCGAGCAAGAAAATGTTTTCATTTGCAACAGTAACTACAATGAAACCAATGTAATAGCTGGTGGAAAAGTTATGGCGTGCAGTGGGACTCATACTCCTACCACAATACTCACTGTGCAGTAATGCATGAAAGCTCTTTCCATCATTGCTATTGTTTTTAATTAGGCTTTTCTTATTTAACGCAACTGGTGCCAAGCACAAAAAAGGAATACTCCGATGAGTTTAAAGAAAAATACAGCAAGACCAAGGCCACAGTTGCAGAACAAGATCAAATATAGCAAATACCAAGCAAGTTAACTTTTCCCCCTTCTCTTCTCCCCTGAAGATTCTAATTCACATATGATATTGTTCAAGGGTGCCAGAAGTCCTCTGCCCAAATGACCACTTTTTGTTGTAGGCCCAGAAAGTGAATGTTGGCAGAAAGTTCAATCACAGTGGATCATCAAAGCCTATCCCAATTTTCCTTCCTGGCCCCACAACCCACCCACCTCCAGACCTTCACCACTCTCTGGGTGAAAAAGGTTCTGTTCAACTCTCCCCTAATCCTATTACTTTTAATCTATTCCCCCTAGTTATTGACCTTTCTGCTAAGGGAAATAGGTCCTTTCTATCCACTCTATCTCGACCCCACATAATTTTATAATATGCAAGGAAAGAAGATCAAAGAAGATTGGAATGTATACAGAAATCAGGTAAGGATATCTAAAATGAACATTAATAAGAGAGTAATGGAGAGGCAGTCTATAGCTAGTGGTACATAAATTGACAGAATGGCAGGAAAACAGATAGATCCATTAAGCGCTAAGTGGTATAGAAGTATTACAAAAGGTTCATGAAATTGCATAGGTGTTGAATTAATTCTTCACTTCAGTCTCCATAGGAGACTGTAGAGTAGACATTTTAGATTGTTATTTTAGCTCAGGAATCTATAATACTTAGATATCAGCAAGACATAAGTAATGAAAGCAAATCAAGAAATTACACATATCGGGTACTGGGATCAGTTGGCACATATTGTAGATTCCTCAGGAGTATGATAGAGAAAGTAGAAAGACTGGTGAATATGGAGGTACAATAGTGTAGTGGTTATATTAGTAACCAAGGGTCATGAGTTCAAATCCAATCATGAATTCACTAAGTCTGGTCTTTTGTCAGCTCGGATCAAATAAAAATGACTACAAAAACTGCTAGATTATAATAAAAATCCAACTGATTCACTAATGTTCTTCAGAAAAGGGATCCTGCCACCCTCATCTGACTAATCTGTGACTAGTCCACATTACATGGTTGATTTTTAATGTTCTCTGAAGTGGCCTTGCAAGCCACTCAGTTGTACAAAGAACTGCTACTCAAAATGGGATGGTCAATAAATGTCTTGTCAGCGCTGCCCACATCCTTCGAACAGAAACATTTTAAGGAGTTCCAAAAGTACCCAAGAACTGCATAATAGAAACTGTTACTCTGGCATTCATTACAAAGTGAACATGAACTTGGAATTCTAGACCCATCAACCATTAGTTGTGGGGAAAATGCTAAATATCATAAAGGAGAATCAACATAAATTTAAAAGCAATAGGTTTCGTCTCTCAAAAATATACTGGGTTCTTTGAGGATGTAACTAAACAGGTTGCAGAGGGTACTTCAATAGATATAATCTAGTTAGATTTTCAGAAGGCATTTGGATATGGCTGCACACACGAGGTGCATAAAGAACAATAAATGAATGTATAGAGAGGAATTTCAATATTAAAAGCATGCCTCCTCTAATTATTTGCTCAATTTCATTATATTTAGCCTCTTCATTCCAAAATTAGTTTTTTCAAATAAATGTTCGTGAACATTGGAAACTCATGTTAGGCAGATACATCACGATTTTGTGACAAAACTTGAAAAGGGCACTTGTGGTAGGTTTATAATTTATTATTCTTTTATACAAGACTATATTTTTCTTATGAATATAATCAAAGACAAGACCTAATTCTGGAGTATCCATTCAAGTTTTATCATTGATCCTTTCAGAATTCATAAAATTCAGAAATGAAACATTTCTTTCAAAGTTTGCAGTTTGCAAAATATATCAGAGTACTTCAATAACTGATGAATTTCAAAACAATAATGTAAAAAACATTCTTAGTAGTGATTTACTGTTAGTATTACACTGCAATCACTGACCTAAGAAAAATAGTTCTGCAATGGTTGATTCGGATGCAAGCTAAAAAAAAGGCTGACTGAACAAAATCTTAATCTTTAAATGTATCCATGATTTTGTCTTGTGAAATATCATTTTTCAGCTGAGAGTATATGCAATCTGCTCCCTGGACTCTGCCAACATGGCTTTGTAAGTAGCTGCTTAGAGATACATAATGGCAAATAACAATGGCATAGCAACTGTGATTCACTGTGCATTCTCCTTCCCTGTAGAAAATGCCTTACCTCCAACTCACCTTGTTTTGGCCATAGAGAAAACAAGTTCATTTATTTATTTTTTTTACTTACTTGAAGTTTTGCTTAGTTCTGAGTCTAGAAGTTCATCAAGAGCTAACTGTGCAGCATTGGCTTTTGCTTCTTTCTTATTTTGACCCATTCCAGTTTTGTATTCAACACTATCAACCACAGCACAGAATGCAAAGTATTGTCCAAACACATTGCCTAGAAAGAGAAATGTAATAGTTCAGCGAAATGAATTCATAAAATAATTTTCTACTGGGGCATCTGCTGCAAAAAATAAATCCCACCTACCTGTAGCAACAGTTTCTTTTAAAATTAGTTGCATACGCAACATTTGTGCATACTGATGCAAAGCTGAAACTGGGTTGATCTCACCACGCCTGTATTTATCAATAAATTCCCGAGAAACTTTCTTAGGCGGTAGTGCAGTGCTTGGGAGTGGTTTAATATATTCAGTAAATTGTGACTTTGGATATTGACCTGTAAAAACATACATAAATTTAAAATTATAACATGTGACAAACATGATTGACTTTTGGTCAAAACATATAGTACTCCTGGACACACAGTAACAGGTGAAATAGGATATGGTAGAGGAACTTGCATTTATATAGCGCCTTTAATGTAGCAAAACATCCCAAGGCTCTTAACAAGACTGTTATCAATAAAAGCATTTTTGACACCGACCACAGGAGATATCAGGACAGATGACCAAAAGCTTGAGCTTACGACAACATATCCGCTCCATCATCAAGACTGCCTCAAACATCTCCTTACTCCAACTCTGCTCATCTGCCACTGAAACTTTTATCCAGATATTTGCTCCTTCTAGGGCTAGATTTTCCCCAAACAGTTTTGTCGGCGTACTGACCTCAAGCGCACCGACTTTGCACGCTGGAAACGGCGCAGGGAAAAACTCGCCCCATCCTGGCCGCTGCGTGCAGTCCCCGGAGTCCTGGCGTGGTATCGACGGTGAAGTGGGGGGGGGGGGCGGGCGGAGCTAAACACCCGCGCCAAAAACAAAGCAGGCACCTTCGCGCATGCGCAGTGGTGTCAGCCCCGATGTGCGCACATGCGCAGGAGAGAAAACTTGGCACTCTGCCATTTTTAAAGAGCATCCAGCAGCTTTCTTTCCCCCCCGCCCGAAATGCACAGATCTAGCAGGTTCTCCGGTGGCTCAGCAAGCTCTCACCCCTCACCCCCCCTCATGAAACGTGCAGATCCAGCAGCTGCAACTTCTCCAGTCCACAAGCTCGCATTTTTCTGGTGAGTCTTCCCTCCCCTATCCCAAGCCAAATGGCCTCATGCACAGGCCGGCCCGCTTCCTTTCCCGGGCAGACTTTAAAGATAAGGTAGGATTTACTTACTTTTTTATTGTATTTTATTGGTTTGAGCTTTTCATTAATGTTTGGTGCTTGGTTATTGAGGTCCTCTCCAGTTCCCTTCCCTCCTCTATCCCTGCCCTAATGTCTGCTGAATGTGCGCTGCTTTTTCTTAACTGCCCACAAGGTTTTTCAGAGCTGGCCACACACGCTGACCTAAGTCGATTTGGAGTAAGTTTTTGCTGACCAAAGTGGCATAAATGGCCAAAACTGGCATAAGTGTCTGGAAACGCCCCCTTTTGAAAAAAAAAAGTGACCTAAAAAAAAAATCGGACCTAACTGACTTACTCTGGAGCAAATTTTGGGGGGAAAATTGTATTTTCTAACTTACGCCAGAAGAAACAATTTACTCTAAAAAAAAATTGATGCATGTCATGGCCAATGTTGGGCCCCTAGACTTGACGATTCCAATGCTCTACTGGCCAGCCTTGCATCTTCCACCCTCAATAAATTTGTGCTCAGCCAAAGCTCCGCTGCTTAACTCGCACCAAGTCTCATTCAGCCATCATCCCTTGGCTTGGTTAAAGAGGTAGGTTTTAAATAGCATTTTAAAAAGGAGGCGAGAGGTAGAGCGGTTTAGCGAGTGAATTCTAGAGCTTAGGGTCTCAGCAGCTGAAGGCACGGCTGCCAATGGTGGAACCATTAAAATCAGTGGTGCACAAGAGGCCAGAATTGGAGGAGTGCAGAAATCTCGAAGGCTTGTAGAGCTGGAGGAGCTTACAGAGATAGGGAGTGGCAAGATCATGGAGGGATTTGAAAACAAGGATGAGAATTTTAAAATTGATGTGTTGTTGGACCGAGAACCCGTATAGGTCAGTGAGCACAGCGTGATGAGTGAACGAGACTTGGTGCGAGTTAAAATACGAGCAGCAGAGTTTTGGTTGAGCACAAGTTTATTTAGGGTGGAAGATGGGAGGCCGACCTAGAGAGCATTTGAATAGTCATGTCTGGAAGTAGCAAAAGCCTGGATAAAGGTTTCAGCAGATGAGCTGAGGCAGGGTTGGAGACAGGCGACGTTACGGTGATGGAAGTAGGTAATCTTGGTGATGGGAGCAGCTATGTGGTCAGAAGCTCATCTCAAGGTCAAACACAACACCAAGGTTAAGAACGGTCTGGCTTAGCTTCAGACAGTTGCCAGGGTGGTCAGGGAACAGAATTTGTGACAGGGACCAAAGACAATGGCTTCAGTTGTTCCAATATTTAGTTGGAGGAAATTTTTGCTCATTCAATATTGTAAGTCAGACAAGCAGTGTGACAAATCAGAGGCAATGGAGGGGTCAAGAGAGGTGGTGGTGAGATAGAGTTGAACAGAGTCAACGTACATGTGGAACTTCGTGTATTTTCGGACGATATTGCCGAGGAGCAGCATGTAGATGAGAAACAAAAGGGAGCAAAGGATAGATTATTGGGATACTCCAGGAGGTAATGGTGCAGGTGGGAACATAAGAATTAGGAACAGGAGTAGGCCATCTAGCCCCTCGAGCCTGCTCCGCCATTCACTAAGATCATGGCTGATCTGGCCGTGGACTCAGCTCCACTTACCCACCCTCTCCCCATAACCCTTAATTCCCTTATTGGTTAAAAATCTATGTGACTTGAATACATTCAATGAGCTAGCCTCAACTGCTTCCTTGGGCAGAGAATTCCACAGATTCACAACCCTCTGGGAGAAGAAATTCCTTCTCAACTCGGTTTTAAATTGGCTCCCCCGTATTTTGAGGCTGTGTCCCCTAGTTCTAGTCTCCCCTACCACTGGAAACAACCTCTCTGCCTCTATCTTGTCGATCCCTTTCATGATTTTAAATGTTTCTGTAAGATCACCCCTCATCCTTCTGAACTCCAACGAGTGAAGACCCAGTCGACTCAATCTATCATCATAAGGTAACCCCCTCATCTCCGGAATCAGCCTAGTGAATCGTCTCTGTACCCCCTCCAAAGCCAGTACATCCTTCCTGAAGTAAGGTGACCAAAACTGCACGCAGTACTCCAATACCCTATACAGTTGCAGTAGGACCTCCCTGCTTTTGTACTCCATCCCTCTTGCAATGAAGGCCAACATTCCATTCGCCTTCCTGATTATCTGCTGCACTTGCAAACTAACTTTTTGGGATTCATGCACAAGGACCCCCAGGTCCCTCTGCACCTCAGCATTTGCAATCTCTCCCCATTCAAATAATATTCCCTTTTACTGTTTTTTTCCCCCCCAAGGTGGATGACCTCACACTTTCCGACATTGTACTCCATCTGCCAAACCTTAGCCCATTCCCTTAACCTATCCAAATCTCTTTGCAGCCTCTATGTGTCCTCTACACAACCCGCTTTCCCACTAATCTTAGCGCCATCTGCAAATTCTGTTACACTACACTCTGTCCCCTCCTCCAGGTCATCTTTGTATATTGTAAACAGTTGTGGTACCAGCACCAATCCCTGTGGCACACCACTAACCACCGATTTCCAACCCGAAAAGGACCATTTATCCCAACTCTCTGCTTTCTGTTCGCCAGCCAATTCTCGATGCATGCTAATACATTTCCTCTGACGGCACGTACCTCTATCTTCTGCAGTAACCTTTTGTGTGGCATCTTATCGAATGCCTTTTGGAAATCTAAATACACCACATCCATCGGTACACCTCTATCCACCATTCTCATTATATCCTCAAAGAATTCCAGTAAATTAGTTAAACATGATTTCCCCTTCATGAATCCATGCTGCGTCTGCTTGATTGCATATTCCTATCTAGATGTCCCGCTATTTCTTCCTTAATGATAGTTTCAAGCATTTTCCCCACTACAGATGTTAAATTAACCGGCCTATAGTTACATGCCTTTTGTCTGCTCCCTTTTTTTTTTAAAACAGAGGCGTTACATTAGCTGCTTTCCAATCCGCTGGTACCTCCCCAGAGTCCAGAGAATTTTGGTTATAACGAATGCATCTGCTATAACTTCCGCTATCTCTTTTAATACCCTGGGATGCATTTCATCAGGACCAGGGGACTTGTCTACCTTGAGTCCCATTAGCCTGTCCAGCACTACTCCCTTCGTGATAATGATTGTCTCAAGGTCCTCCCTTCCCACATTTCTGTGACCAGCAATTTTTGGCATGGTTTTTGTGTCTTCCGCTGTGACGGCCAAAGCAAAATAATTGTTTAAGGTCTCAGCCATTTCCACATTTCCCATGATTAAAACCCCCTTCTCATCTTCTAAGGGACCAACATTTACTTTAGTCACTCTTTTCCTTTTTATATCTCAGTAAAAGCTTTTACTATCTGTTTTTATGTTTTGCGCAAGTTTACCTTCGTAATCTATCTTTCCTTTCTTTATTGCTTTTTTAGTAATTCTTTGCTGTTGTTTAAAATTTTCCCAATCCTCTAGTTTCCCACTAACCTTGGCCACCTTATACGCATTGGTCTTTGATTTGATACTCTCCTTTATTTCCTTGGTTATCCACAGCTGGTTATCCCTTCTCTTACCGCCCTTCTTTTTCACTGGAATATATTTTTGTTGCACACTATGAAAGAGCTCCTTAAAAGTCCTCCACTGTTCCTCAATGGTGCCACTGTTTAGTCTGTGTTTCCAGTCTACTTTAGCCAACTCTGCCCTCATCCCACTGTAGTCCCCTTTGTTTAAGCATAGTACACTCGTTTCTGACACAACTTCCTCACCCTCAATCTGTATTACAAATTCAACCATACTGTGATCACTCATTCCGAGAGGATCTTTTACTCGGAGATCGTTTATTTTTCCTGTCTCATTACACAGGACTAGATCTAAGATAGCTTGCTCCCTTGAGAAACCATTGCAGGTGATTCTCTGTCTACGATTCGACAGATAAGAATGGAACCATGCAAGGGCAGTTCCACCCAGCTAGAAGACTGAGGAAAGGCGTTGGAGGAGTGCTCAACTGTGTCAAAGGCTGCAGATAGTTCGAGAAGGATGAGGAGGGATAGTTTACCTTTGTCACAGTCACAAAGAATGCTATTTGTGACTTTGATAAGGCCGGTTTCAGTACTGTGGTGATAGTGGAAACCTAATTGGAGGGATTTAAACATGGAATTGCAGGCAAATATGGGTACAGTTTTGGAAGGTGCGAGCACCTTCAAGGACATGAGAGAAAAGGGAGGTTGGAGATGGGGGTAGTAGTTTGCAACGACAGAGGGATCAAGAGTTTGTTTTTGAAAAAGGGAGGGGAATGATGATGGCAGATTTGAAGGGGAGGGGCACAGTACCCGAGGACAGGGAATTGTTAACAATATCAGCGAACATGGGTCCCGGGAAGGGAAATTAGAGGGTCAATAGTTTGATAGGAATAGGGTTGAGGGAGCAGGTTGTGTGTCTCATGGATAAGGCGAGTTCGGAGAGCAAGGCAGGAGGTGGGATAGAATCTAGAGAAAGATCTGAGTTCAGGGCTAGGGCAGCAGGGAACATTAGGGGAAGTTTGGCCTGGTCAGCGAGGGGAAGGGAGGGAGGGAAGCAGCAGCGGCACCTGAGCGGATGGTCTCAATCCTTTTGACCAAAACTTCCACGAGCTCCTCGCACTTATTGTTGGAGGTGAGGGTGGAGATAGCACGGGAGGGTGGTTTGAGAAAATGGTTTGTGGTGAAGAGAAGCCAGGGGTTATCTTTGCATTGCAGGATGATGATCTGAATGAGCAATTTTAGCAATGAAGAGCAGGACCAGATAGTGGTTTACGTAGTCCAGCCAGATCTGGCGATGGATGGTTAAACCACTCGTCTGCCATAGACGCTCAAATCTGCGTCTCTTACACTTAAGGGAGTGGAGATGGGAGGGGGTATATCTCGGTGCAGAGATTGAGGGAGGAAAGCAGAAAAGATATTTCAGTGAGAAACTTGGCGTGATACTTGGATGGGTAGCAGAGGACAGAGATTTTAAGTGAGAGGCGTGAAATGTGGAACAAGGTGAGGCGCTCAAAATGAGAAGTTGCCAGAGGAGTAGGAAGACAGGCCAAGGTGTGATTTATTGATAAGAGCTACACCACCATTGCGGCGGTTTGAGTGGGGCAAGTGGTGGAATGTATAGCCAGGCAGGGAAGCTTCATTAAGGGGAAAGAAGTCATCATCCCTCAGCCATGTCTCTATTACGGTCATGATGGCGGTGTAATCATCCACAATTTTCTCATGGATGGAAAGTGCCTTGTTCACAAGTGAGATGTGGAGAAAGACGGTTACAGCCAATCCACTGGCAGAATCCACAGGGTCAGCAAGTGGAACGGCAAGGAGGTTGGCAAGATTAGCCCGACAGGCGCAGTGGGCAGGAAGATTGGGGAGCGTGTAGAGTGAGGCAATTGAAGTTAAAAAGTCATGTTTCAATCACTGTACTCCTGTCAGAAAATTATTAAACAAACCCAATCACTTTTATCGAATTGTTGCAGGTCTTCTAAAGTTATATCGAAATCTCTATCTGCAGTGTATAGAATCTGTTATGTATGTATGTAAACCTCACCAAAATGTAAGACTTGCCACTAGGGGACACACCTCAGAGACCTAGTGGTCACCTGTGAACCCTAAGGCAAGCAGGTATTAAAGGTGACTCACCAGGCTGCTTCTCCACTCGAGTCTGAATAGAGACTAAGGTCACAACAGTTTGAGCTTGCAACACAGTTCTGTGGATTTATTCTGAACATAACAAATTGGCGACGAGTAACGGATCACGGACTTTCACGTCATAATGGCTGCTGTTGATATCCTTGAGAGATTTGTTGAGGGTGATGATTGGGAAGCCTTCGTTGAGCGCCTCGACCAGTACTTTGTGGCCAACGAATTGGACAAGGCTGAGATGGCGATCAAGCGCAAGGCGATTCTCACCGTATGTGGGTCTTCAATATATGGCCTCCTCAAAAATTTGCTGGCACCGGTCAAACCAACAGACATGTCTTACACAGAGCTACGCTGGTTATGGAATACCTCAAGCCAAAGGAGAGCATCCTGATGGCCAGGTATCGCTTTTACACGCATCATCGCTCCGAGGGCCAGAACGTGGCGTGTTTTGTCGCCCACCTAAGACACCTTGCGGGGCAGTGTTATCTTGCAGGATCCTTGGGGGAAATGTTACGGGACTTTTTCATGCTTGGAATTGGCCACAAGGTCATTCTGTGCAAACTGCTGTCTGCCGGATCCTTAGGTCTGAGCAAGGCCATCACGATAGCCCAAGCCTTTATATCCACGAGCGATAACACGAAACAGCTATCTTCATAGAATCGAAGCTCACCGGCAAGTACTGTGCATAAAATGTTTTCAGCAGGCAGAATGGCACAAGGCAGGGCCCAGACGACTGCAGAGGCCAGACCTAGGCCTAGAGTGATTCAGAATCCGCCGTGGGGCGTGAATGCGTATCCATTAACACCATGTTGCCGCTGCAGGGCAGCCATAGAGCTCATCAATGTCGATTCAAGCCCTATGTGTACAAGGGTTGTGGAACAATGGGGCACCTCCAGCGAATGTGCAAACGATCTCTGACTCATCATATGGCAGTCGGGAGAGGACGACCGATCCAGCGAGGATCACGATGAACGAGCAGGAGAAGCAACTCAACCCGAGGATGATGATGAAGTATATGGGGGATACACACCACCACCACCAAAAGCCCTCCGATAATGTTAAAAGTTGAACTTAACGGTGCTCCAGTCTCCATGGAACTAGACATGGGGGCGAGTCAATCAGTCATGAGGCAGAAGGCATTAGAGAGGCTGTGGGGCGATGAAGTACAGCGACCCAAGATGATACAGATTCAGGCAAAACTGCGCACCTACATCAAAGAACGGATAGCAGTTATTGGTATTGCGGACATAAGAGTATCCCCATGAGGGAGCAGTGCACGATTTACCACTGTGGATTGTTTCAGATGATGGGCCAACGCTGCTTGGTAGGAGGTGGATGGGGAAGATTCGATGGAACTGGGAAGACCTCTGCGTACCTTCTCTGGCGAACAACATCTCCCCTTCTCAAAGGCGGAGCAAATCCCCACCTTCAGCTGAACCAGGCATCGAAGTGCAGATCCATTTGCAGATCCCCGAGGCACAGGCAGCTCATCATGACTATGAGGAGGTGAAGATCAACCGAGCAGCGGTACAGGCGCGGTACCCACCACCCGAAGCCGACGACCCCTTCACGGCGATGGAAGAGGCTCCATGTCGACCATGCAGAGTGGGACTCCGGCCGAAACTGTCCGAATGTATCTCCCCGACGCCAGAGGCCAAATCCTTGGGAAAATCGCGGCAGTCGGCATCACGGACAAGGGTGTGCCAAGACCACGGGGCGAGGGTGCGCCCAGACCACGGTAGGTCGCCGGAACGGAACGGAGGAATGTGTCGCCGAGCAAGGAAGACGACTGGGTTTGGGGCAAAGGTAAAGGGACAGCCGCTGAGAAGGCCAAGAACCCACCATGTTCCAATAAGTTGTTTGCACTGTGTAACCCATGTGAGTGGTCTTTCACAGCCAATGATGTACCATTATATGGGGTCGGGGGCACCTTACAACAAGTCAAAGTAGTGGGCGAACATCAACCTGTCGTATATGTATCTGACAAAGTACTTGTAACAAGTGATGTGTTATCACACGGGGTCGGGAGTGTTGTGCAGCAAGCAAAAGTAACGGGCGAGCCCCAAACTAGTGAACATGTGTGCAATAAGTCAACCAAGGCAGCAGCCTGTATTCACGAGACTAAAGAGACGTACCAATGAGTGTCCCAATATGTGCTCGAGTCAGACAAGCTGCTCATCCCACAAGTTTGGGAGAGCAGAGGCACCATTATCGATGCATTGTTTTGAGAATGTCTAACGCTGTCTGTGCACTGTAACATGATCCACCACGGGCCAGGCACTGAGAACGGGACTAATGCCCTCAAGTTGGCTACCATTGCCCACCACCGGGGTGGAAACGGCGCAGCCTGCAGACCCACTCGTGGTTGTGGAAGTGCTAGAAAGCAAGGGGTCAACCGTAACGGCCCCCCAGCTTAGGGCCTGGACCAACCAGGATCCCACGTTACCGCCTGCCAAAGGTGAACTGTTAGACGGGATATTGCAACCCATCCGTCGCAGAGACGAAAGGTCCATCCCAACGTTGCAAAGGCAGGGCGGCTAACACAGTCGGTGGTCCCCATAATACGGCCCAAGGTCCACGGGGACCACTAGGCCTCCGATCACTACCGAAAGTCTCAAGGCCACTGCGGCCATCCTAGGCTTGCTAGACCTCAGGATTAGCGATAACAGTCCGGAGCAGGCAGCCCAAAATCACTAAACCAAGCACCAAGCGTGTCACAGTAAACTTCCTACAGACCCGGCTATCCTGGGTGCTACGCAGTCACCAGACAGAATCACAGAACCAAGCCTTCCTTTTGCCATCAGCAGAGACTGCACCATGATTGCACGGCCCCTCCACGCAGCATCAGAATAAGTTATGTAGACCATGTTCAGGGCCCCAGTTGGGTCGCTAGCACCGCATTAGCCAAGGGGGGGAATGGAGTGTATGTGATGAAAACGAGCATTTGATTGTGAAACCATGTACCACGCTAACGCGTAAAGCATTTGGACCAGACCAACCTGCGAGCTACAGATAACCAGGAACCACTGTGAAAGTACCAGGCCCCCAGCGACCCACTAACACAATTGACCTTGCCGTCAACCACGAGGGTGAACCCACCACATCAGGACTTCAACCTAGGTGATCGACTCGGAGACGCAGGGCGCCAGATCGCCTCAACTTGCAAATTTATACACAAGACTTTGGGGTGGGGGGGGGGGGGGGGGTGGGAAGTGATGTTATGTATGTATGTAAACCTCACAAAAATGTAAGACTTGCCACTAGGAGGTACACCTGTACACCCTGGGGAAAGTAGGTATAAAAGGTGACTCACCATACTGCTTCTCCACTCTGGAGTCTGAATAATGAGACCAAGGTCACAACAGTTTGAGCTTGCAATACAGTCCTGAGGATTTATTCTCAACATAACAGAATCATTGAATACAGTATAGTGCAAGGAGGCCATTTGGCCCATTGTGCCTGTGCCGACTCTTTGAAAGAGCTATCTAATTAGTCCCATTCCACTGCCGTGCAAATATTTCCCCTTCAAATATATCCAATTCCCCTTTGAAAGTTATTATTGAATCTGCTTCCACCACCAGAGGCTCTAGCTCCGATCTGGAGGGGGGAAAGTCTGCGCCAATACTTGCTTGTGAAGCCTGGAGGAGCACTGCTGCCCTTCTTCGCCCACAAGGAACCTTAAAATAAAGTTACTTGTGTGCCGCTCAGTCCTTCAACTAAAATTGCAGATCAGGTCCTGATGACTTCCTGCAGGTGTCCGGCTTGTCAACTCAAAAGAGCAGTTTAAGATCGGGACACGGCGGAATCAGAGTGACAGGACTTATTTTAAACTGTGCACCGCCTCCCCAATCCTCCGCGACTCCCTCCCCCGAAATTGGGTTTTCGCCAGCCTGGGGCAGTTAAAATCGGGTCCCTTGTGTTGGTAGGCAATTTATAGATTGAGGGATCATAACTGAGCTTTATCCTGTCCTCTCCCATTAACCATATTTGTGCAATTTCCAGCAGAGGTATTCCCACTGGTATGGGAAATCTGAATGATTTTTTTCCCTTCCCTGCCCCCCAAAAAGCTCAGGAGGTCAATGGTAGTACCGCTACACCTAGCTGAGCTCAACTAATTCAGCGCAGAACAGTGATCAACCTGTCACTTTCCTGGTCTGTATGGTTTACTTCCATCCAAAAGCAAAATACTGTGGATGCTGGAACCTGAAATAAAAACAGTGGATAATGAGGGAATGGTAGCATAGTGGTTGTTATTGGACTAGTAATCCAGAGGCCTGGACTAATGATCCAGAGATGAGAGTTCAAATCCCTCCAAAGCAGCTATGGAATTTAAATTCAGCTAATTAAATAGACCTGGAATTTAGAAAAAACTATGAAACTCCTGAATTGTCATAAAATCGCATCGAGTTCACTGTTGTCCTTTAGGGAAGGAAATCTGCTGTCGTTACCTACATGTGACTCCAGACCCACAGCAATGTGACTCTACAAGAAACAATAATAAAACCGGACGGACCACTTGGCACCGGCCTCGGACACGACAACAGCACACCCAGCCCAGTCGACCCTGCAAAGTCCTCCTCACTAACAGCTGGGGATTTGTGCCAAAATTGGGAGAGCTGTCCCACAGACGAGTCAAGCAACAGCCTTACATAGTCATACATAATCATACCTTTCAGCCAATATCCAAGACTTCTCCATCACCAACCATCCCTGGGTATGTCCTGTCCCACCAACGGGAGGGTCCCACCAGAGGTGGCTGCACAGTGGTATACGATTGGGAGGGAGTGGCTCTAAGAGTCCTCAACAAAGCTAAGCGATCCCACAACCAATGATCAGATCAAAGCTCTGCAGTCCTGCCACATCCAGTCACCAATGGTGGTGGACCATTAAACAATTGATGGGGGAAGGAGGCCCCAAAAACATTCCATCCTCAATGATGGTGGAGCCCAACACGTGAGTGCAAAAAACAAGGGTGAAACCGTTGCAACCATCTTCAGCCAGAAGTTTTCCATATTATAGGGTGGATGATCCATTTGGTCTCCTCCTCAGGTCCCCACCTTCACAGAAGCCAGTCTTCAGCCAATTCGATTCATTCCACGTGATATTAAGAAACAGCTGAGCGCACTGGATACAGTGAAGGCTATGGGCCCCGACAGTATCCCGGATGTCGTGCTGAAGTCTTTTGCTCCAGAACTAGCCACGCCTCTAGCCAACCTGTTCCAGTACAGCTACAACACTAGCATCTAACCTACAATATGGAAAACTGCCCAGGTATGTCCTGCCCACAAAAAATAGGACAAATACAATCTGGCCAATTACCACGCCATCAGTCCACTCTCAGACATCAGCAAAGTGATGGAAGATGTTATCGGCAGGGCTATAAAGCAGCATTTATTCACCAATAACCTGCTCACTGATGCTTAGTTTGGGTTCCGGCAGGACCACTCAGCTGCAGATTTGGTCCAAACATGGGCAAAAGAGCTGAATTCCAGAGATAAGGCGAGTGACTGCCCTTGACATCAAGGTAGCATTTGACCGCGAGTGGCATCAAGGAGCAGTAGTAAAATTGAAGTCAATGGGAATCAAGGGAAAAGACTCTCCACTGGCTGGAGTCATGACTACCACAAAAGATGGCTGCGACTGTTGGAGACCAATCATCTCAGCTTCAGAACATCGCTGCAGGAATTCCTTCAGGGCAGTGTCCCAGGCCCAATCATATTAATGACCTCTTTAACAGAAGGTCAGAAGTGGGGATTGCTGAAGATTGCAGTGTTCAGTTCCTTTCGCAATTCCTCAGATAATGAAGCAGTCGATGTTCGCATGCAGCAAGACCTGGACGACATTCAGGCTGGGCCTGATAGTTGGCAAGTAACATCTGTGCCACACAAGTGCCAGGCAATAACTATTTCCAACAAGAAAGCATTGAACCACCACCCCTTGACATTCAACGGCATTACCATTGTTGAATCCCCCAACATCAACATCCTGGAGTCACCACTCCAGAAACTTAACTGGACCATACACAAACATTGCTGCTACAAGAGGTCAGAGGCTGGGTATTCTGCAGCGAGTGTCTCCACTTCTGACTCCCCAAAGCCTTTCCAACATCTACAAGGCATAAGTCAGGAGTGTGATGGAATACTCTCTACTTACCTGGATGAGTGCAGCACTCACTCCACCACTGGCACACCATGGCTGCAGTGTGTACTATCTACAAGACGCGCTGCAGCAATTCGTCAAGACTTCTTCAACAGCACCTCCTAAACCCACGACCTCTACCACCTAGAAGGACATGGGCAGCAGGCACATGGGAACACCATCACTCCAAGTTCCCCTCCAAGTCACTCACCAATCTGACTTGGAAATATATCGCATTCTTTCATAGTCACTGGGACAAAATCCTGGAACTCCGGCAGTGCATTTCACAGACTTACAACCTCTAAATGTTTCTCCTGTTTACATCTGTCCTAATATCGCCTTTGGCTTCATGTCAATTTTTGTCTGATTGTGCTGCAGGGAGACTTTTTATTGCCTTAAAGGCGCTATGTAAATGCAAATCTTGTATTTTAAAGGGGGTGCAGAAACAGAGACCTGGGGTGCATTTACACAAATCTCTGAAGGTGGAAGGCTGTTAAAAAAAGCATATGGGATCCTTGGCTTTATTAATAGAGAAATAGAGTACCAAAGCAAGGAAGTTATGCTAAATCTTTATGAAACATTGGTTCGACCTCAGCTGGAGTATAAAAACTTAGACCTTCTATGTAAGTGATTTATCATGTGGTGTATTTGCCAATAGAACAATCAAATGTCCTCTTAGTTCTCCTTAGAGTGGAGAAGGTCAAGTCCCTCATCCTTGGTACCATTCTAAAAACCTGCACCCTCTCCAAGGCCTTGACATCCACCCTAAAATGTGGTGCCCAGAATTGAAATACTGGAAACAGTCTGATTCTATCTACTCTGTCCTATTCTTCATGTCATTTTAATTAACAGTTCTCCATAGTAACACAGCTAAGGAAATGACAGATATTCCCACCAAGGTGGTGGGAATGAACATTGATGCTCCAAAAAAATAATCACAATGGGCCTGAATTTGCGGTCGGAGGCTACCTGCAGGCGGATACCTCCAAACTGCAATAAATCTACAAACCTACCTGATGGTCCTAGATCCACAGAGACTCACGCACCTGGGCTTCTACATGTAGGCCTGCGCAGAAGCCCTCGAATCCCATGGACGCATGCGCATAGGAAACTGCACTGAGTCTTTGCAGCCCAACCAATCAGAAAGGGGATTTATGTATGGAATCCCCATATGCTTGATAGGAATCACCCAAAAAACACATGTACACAACCTTGAAATAAAAAAAATTACATGTTTAAAATTAATTAAAATACAATTTCATTAAAACAAAAATTTTATTTTTTGGAAAAGAAATGTAAACATTTTGTAAGGGACCAAAAAATAAAAACACAAACTTATTTTACAGGTTTTTGAATGTTAAAATGATTTTCAAAATGTTACTTTTGTATTTATTTTCACCCTTCTGCTGGTAAAAGGTAGCTTTATGCCTGCTTTTACTAGGAGTAAGAATTTTACGGGCATTCGAACTCTCCACCAGAGGATGGCCATTTCCCAGCGCTGCGGAGCATCTGTCAAGAAGATTCTTGACATATCGCAAGTTCCTGGTTTTCGCGCATGCGCAGCCCATGTGTAAACCCAGAATTTGCGAGGCACTTCTGACCGCGTACGTCATAGGCCACGGAAAATCCAGGCACACGTAACTTAGCTGTTTTCATATTATTTGACAACAAATGCAAGCAAGGTAGATTAGAATCAACAGTAGTCCTCTAATTGTTCATTGGCAAATACACCATATGATAAATCAATTATTGAAGGTTGAAGGGCTAGGCTTTCCACTATAATCGCTATCGTTCCGGCCTTAGTACTTTTTAAAAAATTTTCAGGATCGCTGGAATATCGGCCATTTTAAAAACCGCTAGTTTTGCCTTTTTAATTTGAGCGATAGCCTTAGCGATGTGAAATGGGCCATAGCGATGTATTCAGTCGTGCAAGGCTGGAGTCCATAGCAACGGCCATTCTACACATGCCCCTTTTTTTTTCAGGCAAAGCACTTTTCACATGATTCAGGAGGTCAGGGGTCATCTGCGCATGTTCAGAAGGCAAAAGGAGGGAAAGCGAGAAGGAAGCTTTTCAACGAGGGTGTATTTTGAAGGAGTGTTGAACGTAACATGATGGCGATGTCCCAAGAGGATTCGAGAGAGAGTCTGCAGGAGGTTGCAGAGGGAAGGAGAGCGAAAGCCTTCTCAGACGAGGCTACTGAGGCCTTAGTCAACAAGGTCGAGACTCTGTGGGGCTAATTAACCCGGGGTGGACATGGGAAATCTCCACCACGGATTTACCAAATATATGCATATATCGCCACGCTCGTCTCATCGGTGGCCCACGATAGGCGTGAGGCAGACCAGTGCCGCAAGCGCTGGAACAGTCTTGTCGCATCGGCAAGAGTAAGTATTAAATTACTAAATTTATAACAGACTCATTAATTAGAATGTAAATCTGCCAGATTGTAATTAAGCTGGGTAATCTTGGGTAGCTTCTCTGTTAAGATTTGAACGGGTCGAAACCTGCGCCCTTTAATTCTAATTTTACTGAGATGCCTTAAACTTAAATCGACAGTATTAATTATTATTTAAAGGCTTTGATCGAAAATTGGGGCCAAAGGAATGACTGGAAACAGACAGACCATAAACACTCGGCATTTCTACCACTTTAATTTAGAAGAATTATTCAATTATATCGCTGCTTGTGTGCTACGAGCAACTCTCCTTTTTGGTTAGGTTGGTGGATGGGACACGACTGAGCATGGAGGGGTCCGGTCAGCTTTACCCAGACTGCTTGAGTCTCTCCGGCTGCTGTCAGTCACACAGTGACCAAGCCTGGACTGGGGGAAGAGCTGCACTGGCTCAATTTCTGCACTGGGACACTTTGGGACATTAGCTCCGGCCACACAGAGGTCTCCGAGCACAGCTCAAGGACACGGTGCCCCCTCCCATTACGGTTCCGAACTCACCAGCGGTCCTGATTTCTCCTCCCTCCCCAGCGGTCCTGATTTCTCCTCCCTCCCCACCCCCCTCGGGGACCTCCATCGATTCCAATAAACCACCTCCCTCACCGCGGGCGCCGAATGGCACGGCCCGTGGATGGGGCCTTTCCTGGAGATCGTATGACAAATGTTTGGTGTCGAGCATTATAGTTCCTAAGCACTATCTTTTAAAATATTTTCTCTGAACGTAGATGTTATAACCATGAATCCATTGGATAAAAACTGTATTAGCATATAACGTTAACGATGAATAGCATGAGGTGACTAATTATGGGTTACAATATATGCTGTGTTTCCGTAATAGTACCTAGTCAATTAGCTTATGCCACGCTCGTCACGTTTTCAGAGGAAGATATCTAAGAATCAGGCGGAATGGAGGCGGACCGGAGGAGGACCTGCTGAGCTGCACCCTCTCACTGATCTGGAGGAGCGTGCCGCAGCCTTAGTGGGCAGGCATAATCATTCTGCCACCCGATAGCTGGCATATCTCACAGATGACCTCCTTTCGGAATCGCAGCCTTCTAACGCACATTGTTATCCTTTATCCCTGTAAATGCGTTGGCTGTAACGTCTCCTCCTCCTCAGCAGTCTGCCACCTCTTTGGGCACATGCTGCTCTTCAATGGACCTTCTCCCATCTCTATTTTGCAGCATGCGAGTAGTCATCAATACTGGTTGAGAAATTACAGGCCCCATCACTATAAATCACTATAAATGCCCGAATCTGTCTTCTTAAATTGTCCTCAATAAATACAATATAAACTGGAAATTAACCACAATGAGATTAGATGATTGCCAAGATTCAAAAACGCCCTTAAAATCACTCTCAAATTACTTCTCCTGCTAACCACTTCAAGCAGCCTTTTATTAAAGATCCTCCGAGTTACAAAATGGCAAGCATATGGTCGAGTTAAGGTCAGGTGAGTGCAGCTTTTCTTGAGTGTCTTTTTGGGCCAGCAATCATTTGGGCGAAATGCCGAAAGTAGCGCTCGGCTATAATCGGGCACTAGTTTCCATTTTTTATCAAATATGGGCGATAGCCTGAATCTCAGCATTTTTTGGGGCGATGATTTGGCAAAAGTCTAGCCCTGAGTTTTTATGACTGATCTGTGTTGGTTGGCTTCATTCTGCCTGGACAAATGAAGGTTCTTGACTGGTCTGAATATACTGCGGTCAAGAAGGGGAACAGAGATAAAAGCTGGGGTTGCTAGTTCTAATCATTACTCAACTGTCCTGGGATTTCTGCTGAATGTGTATGGACAGTGGGAGGTTAGCGAACAGGAATATGATGGACTGCATAGTGAAAGAGTCCATCAGCTCATTGTTGATTCTCGCACATGAAGACGACGCTTGGATGAGGTGATGGACTGGTGTCAGCCAGCACCTGTGGAACTGTATCTTATCAATAGTGATATAATTGATGGCTCACCCTCTGACTCTTTTTACATTAACTTAGAGATTCACCAAGGCTCTGGCCTCTTTCTTCACTTATCATCCAACTCTATACACTCTTATATTAACAATTCTCTTCAATATTCTTCAGTTTGATTGTAAATACGAAGGGCAGGCAATCTCCAGTCCTCTCGAAAGATAGAAGTTGAATCATTACATATTGAATTTAAATGCCCTTCAACTTGATAATGGAAATCTTGTTTCTTTTAATTCTTTCAATACATGGTTTCTTCAGGTTTCTTGCACTGTTGCCCCTTCTACACGTATTGAAATTCTTGGCCTCGCTGTCTCCTGAGCCCCAAATGAAATACTCACATCTGCTCCATTGATGAAGCTGCCTCCAAGGAGCTCAATTATCTGTTTGGCACCAACCATTTATTTTTCTCTCATTATGTCTTAACTTCCTATAAATCCCAAGTCCATGTTATTGTCTTCCTAACACAGATGAGACTGCACACAGGGAGGTTAAAATAACAGTGACCTCAGTCGTTATTAAGACACACACGTGAGGAACAGGGCTTACGGGCCGGCTTATATACAGTGCTCCCAAGGGATGCTGGGATCCCTTGGAACTTCAGGGGATGCACTCCCTGGTGGCGGAACATGGGAGTGCATGCTTTACAGATACACATCACTCCCCTGCAAAGTCAAAGTGAAAACTATTTACAAGATGAGGCGGTCGGGAGCCTTTCTTTCCCTGGTGGACCGCCTCGGTACAAATGTCTGTTCTGGTGTGTTGGCTGTGCCCTCGCTAGGCTGGCATGTTGTCGGCCCTGCAGGGCTGCTAGGTGAACCTGGCCTTGCTGGGCTGATGGGTTCAATTTCCTGGTCCGGGGTGGTGTCGTTAATCCTTTGGGTGTGTGTTGTGGGCTCGAAAAAGGTGGTGTCTGCTGTGGGTTGTTCAGGACAGTCTGTGAACCGCAGCCTCGTTTGGTCCAGGTGCTTTCTGCAAATTTGTCCATTGTCTAGTATGACTATAAACACCCAACTTCCTTCTTTAGCTATCACCATGCCCGCGATCTACTTGGGACCATGTCCACAGTTTAGCACATACACAGGGTCATTCAGATCAATTTCCCATGACACAGTCACGTGACCATCGTTTACATTTTGTTGCTACCGCCTGCTCTCTATCTGATCATGCAGGTTGGGGTGAACCAGCGAGAGGCTGGTTTTAAGTGTCCTTTTCATGAGTAGCTCAGCCGGGGGCACCCGGGGTCTCGGGCGGTAGCTGAGCAGTACTCGGGACAGGCGGGTTTGGAGTGAGCCTTCTGTGACTCGTTTAAGGATCTGTTTGATTGTTCGCTCTGCCTGCCCATTAGAGGCTAGTTTAAACGGGGCCGAGGTGACATGTTTAATCCCATTGCAGGTCATGAATTCTATAAATTTGGCACTGGTGAAACATGGCTCGTTGTCACTGACCAGAATGTCAGGCAGGCCGTGGGTGGCAAACATGGCCCTCAGGCTTTCAATGGTGGCGGTGGCGGTGCTTCCCAGCCTAAAATGAGCCCGTTGCGTAGAAGTTTAAAGCAACCTGGACAGTGATAGACAATGCTGTCTTTGCCTTGCTTTGAGGCTGCAGCAGCTAATATCTCTCAATGATAACCTCCTTGGTGAAGTAAAGGCACCTCATGCCCTACTTCTTTCTCAAGTTGAGGTAGGAGAAGCGGTCCTTGAAGACCCTTTGCGGATATGGCCTCGCGCTGAGTGCCTTACTCCTTCTCCTTCCTTTTCTGGCAGCTTGACTTGCTCTACAGTGTCCCCCTTCCCAATTAGGTTCTATCCTAAGAGGTAGCCTACCAGACCACCCATGTCTGTGGCCAACTTATTTGGCAATATAGAAGAGTATTAAGGCAGTACATAAGACTGCAAGACTAGCCAGATCAATCCCTGTAGATTACTGAAACTTTCAACAACTCTACATCTCACCCAAAAACACATCCAACTCGAACCTGTACGTACTGCATGATCCCTTTAAATAGCACTGGGGGGGGGGGGTGTGTCCTTCATGCTGTTTATTGTCACGTTCTGCTGAGCAAGGTAAAGCATTGGTTTCATTGTTCAACAGCACCTGCCAAACTCACGATCTTCACCACTTAAAAGGACAGCAGCAGCAGGTGCATGGGAAACACAATAACCTCCAAGCTTCCTTCCAAGTCACACCATCCCGGCTTGGACATTTTTCGCCATTCCATCATCGTTGCTAGGTCAAGATCCTGGAACACCTTACCCAACAGCACTATGGGTGTATACATTGTGGGCCACCCCAACCTGCAAGAGAACATCTCCGCAGATCAGGGCTATAAAAAGAGCTGGAGCGCCAGGCCCTGGGACATAGGGGCCCACCCCGACCTGCGAGAGAACATCTCCGCAGATCTGGGCTATAAAAAGAACTGGAGCACACCACTGCAGCTTCAGCGCGAGCCGACACAAATGTGCGACGGCTTCGAGCTGGGCGATGTCATCAGGATCCAGGTCCTGGTACAGTAGAGGAGTGGGAAGGTCGTGGCGGACTTGCGACGAGTGAGTGATCGGGGCGGAGGAGTGATGAGGGATCGTGACTGAGATTTGGCGGGTGATCATAACGGAGGTTCGCCAAATGTTTGGTGCGGCGGGAGATCGTGGCGGAGGTGCGGCGAATGTTTATGGCGGAGGAGCGGCGAGAGATCGTGGCAAAGGTGCGGTGAATGAGGGTATGGGGCCCAGAAGAGCCGAGGGCCCAGGGGCAGCATGGGCCAGCCCACACTGCGATATCTGTGCGCACTAGGTCCGTGCAGCAGACCCATCGTCCTGGTTAACCCTTGCCACTGGATAAAGGCCTAGCTTTGTTAAGCCCGTGTGGTGGCTGGTGTGCAACGGTCATCAGAAGTTAAAACATCCACGCACGGGCATCTTCCACTCCCTCAATTGGAGTTCAGGACTGGAACATCAGATCCTTTATTGAAACATCTCTGCACTCATGTGGAAGCAAGTCATCCTCGTTCGAGGGACCGCCTATAATGATGATGAAGGGTGTACCTTCGACACATGGACGGCAGTAGTTCAGCAAGGTTCATCACCACCTTCTCAAGGGCAACTAGAGATGGGAAATAAATTCTGGCCTTGCTATCAACACCCTTATCCTGAGAATGAATCAAAAAAAGAATTGCAATAGCTCAATTTACATATCTGAGTGATATAGCGTGTGATCCCAGGTTCAGATGATTTGTATATTCCAATTAACCTCCCTATGCCTAGTCAAAGATAAGCAACTACAATAACATGTATTTATATAGCGCCTTTAACATAGTGAAACCTCCCAAGGTGTTTCACAGGAGTAGTAGGAGACAAAAAAATTGACACTGAGCCACATAAGGAGAAATTAGGGCAGGTAGCCAAAAGCTTGGTCAAAGAGGTAGGTTTTAAGGAGCATCCTGAAGGAAGAAAAAGGTAGAGAGGTTTAGGTAGGGAATTCCAGAGTTTAGGTCCTTGACAATAGAAGGCACTGCCATCAATGATTGAGCGATTATAAATCAGGGATGCTCAAGAGGGTAGAATTAGAGCGCAGATATCTCAGTGGGGGGTTGTGGGGCTGGAGGAGATGAGACATAGGGAGTGGCGAGGCCATGTAAGGATTTGAAAACAAAGATGAGAATTTTAAAATCGAGGGAAGGGTGAGGCCATGGAGGAATTTGTAAACAAGGATGAGAATTTTGAAATTGGAGCGCTGCTTAACCGGAAGCCAATGTAGGTCAGTGTGCATAGAGGTGATGGGTGAGCGGGACTTGGCGTGAGCTACGACACGGCCAGCCAACTTTTGGATCACCTCTAGTTTATGTAGGATAGAAGGTGGGAGGCCGGCCAGGAATGCGATGGAATAGTCAAGTCTGGAGGTATCAAAGGCATGGATGAGGGTTTTAGTAATAGATGAGCTGAGGGAAGGACGGAAACGGGCAATGTTACGGAGGTGGAAACAAGCGATCTTAGTTATGCTGCGGATATGTGGTCGAAAGCTCATTTCAGCATCAAATGTGACACCAAGATTACGAACAGTCTGGTTCAGCCTCAGACAGAAGTTGGGGAAAGGGATGGAGTCAGTGGCTTCGGTCTTCCCAATATTTAATTGGAGAAAATTTCTGCTCGTCCAGAACTGGATGTCGGACAAACAGTCTGACAATTTAGAGACCTTGGAGGAATCGAGAGAAGTGGATATGAGGTAGAGCTGGGTGTCATCAGTGTATATGTGGAAACAGACACTGTTTTCGGATGATGTTGCCAAGGGGCAACATGTAGATGAGAAATAGGAGGGGACCAAGGATAGATCCTTGGGGAACACCAGAGGTAACGATGCGGGATCATCTGCTACGATTAGATAGATAAGAATGGAACCAGGTGAGTGCAGTCCCACCCAGCTGGACGATGATGGAGAGGCGTTGGAGAAGGATAGAGCGGTCAACCATGTCAACGGCTGCAGACAAGTCAAGAAGGTCGAGGAGGGATAGTTTGCCTTTGCCACAGTCACAAAGGATGTCATTTGTGACTTTGATGAGAGCCGTTTCAGTAGAGTGGCAGGCGCGGAAACGGGATTGGAGTGATTCAAACATGGAGTTGCGGGCAAGCTGGGCACGGATTTGGGAGGCGACAACATGTTCAAGGACTTTGGAGAGGAAAGGGAAGTTGGAGATGGGGCGGATCTAGGGCTGTTTTTTTTGAGGAGAGGGATGATGACGGCACATTTGAGGGAAAGGAGACAGTACCTGAGAAGAGAGAACCGTTAACAATGTCAGCTAACATGGGAGCCCAAAAAGTTGGGGGGGGGGGGGTCAGCAGTTTGGTGAGAATAGGGTCAAGGAAGCAGGAAGTGGGTCTCATGGACAAGATGAGCTCGGAGAGATCATGAGGAGAGATTGGAGAGAAACTGGAGAAAGATGTGAAGTCATGATTAGGACTAGAGCAGGGGCAATCCGTGGAGGAATTTCGGCCTGGTGGGCTAGGAGAAGGAAGGGAAGAGGCAGAGGCAGCTGAATAACTTCAATCTTAGAGACAAAGAAGTCCATGAGCTCCATAAGCAAATTAAATGAATTACCAGAGTGTTGGAAATAAATATTAAAAATAAGTACTTTTCTGAGTTGAAATATGAAACCTTTCTATCCTTTCACATGGGCCTAGAACCTTCTCCTTAGTTTCTAAAAAAAAATTGCTATTTAACTCTTTATATTTATTTAATACAGGAACAATAAACTGTTCAGGTAGGATATTGGTATGTGAATGGAAACACTGACCAATGTACAGATATCTCGCTATTAAATGAAGGCATCACCACCGAACTATCTGAAATAATTTTATGCCCAGAAAACCGTAAATAATTCCTTTATCACACCTGAAATTTGAATAACTCTGGGTACGCCAGAGTCTAAATCTTCTGCAGCTCCACCTTGTGTTGTGAAAGTTACATTTAATGTTTGCTGAGGTGTCTTTGGAGATATGTTCTTCTTCAAAATCTGAGCAAAACTAGGTTCTCCCGAACCCTTACGCCAGGCACTGTCACTGGACATTCTGAAATAAAAACCACAGAACATAGACATGCGTAAATAGGAACAGATACCAACAGTACTTGTTGCAAACTAAGAAAAAAGGAAATCCAAGTGTGCATTCATGCATGTTTGTACTATCATCCATCGTAGCAAATATTTAGGCATGCTAAATATATTCAGCCCTAGGAGGCAGATTGACAATGTTGGTAAGTATAAGAAATTAAAAGGGGCTTCCCCAGTGACTCAGCAAATTTATCCAGTGAGTCGGGAAGGTTGTTATACCAGCTAAGTAGCTGGATTCCTTGATGTTCAAATGCAACTTTTTGTACCAGATTAGAAATTGCTGGTTAAGAATTAAGGCAGGTTTCACAGCAAATGAAATGGAAGATTTGAAAATTGCTCTATCCCCACCCCCTCCTGGGATTTAAATTCCTCAGAATCATACTCTTCCAGTACAGGAGGCCGCCATTAGGACCATCGTGCTGGTGCCGGATCTTTGAAAAAGCTGTCCAATTTAGTCCCATACCCCAGCTTTTTCCCCATAACCCTGCAAATTAGTTCTCTTCAAATACATGTCCAATTACCTTATGAAAGTTACTATGAAATCTAATTCCACCACGCTTTCAGGTAGAGCGCACCAGATCTTAACACTGTGAAAAATCTTATTTCCCACCTAGTTCTTTTGCCAATTATTTTAAATCAATGACCTGTGGTTGCTGACCCACTTTCAAAGGAAATAGTTTCTCCATACTTACTCTTATCAAAACCCCTCATATTTTTGAATACCTCTATTAAGTCATCCCTGAACCTTCTCTGCTCTAAGGAGAACCATCCCAGCTTCTCAAATCTCTCCACATAACTGAACTCACTCATTCTTGGTATCATCCTGGTAAACCCCCTCTGTACCCTCTCCAGGGCCTTGACATCTTTCCTAAAGTGTGGTGCCCAGAATTCTACATAATACGTCAGCTGAGGCCTAACCAGTGGTTTGGCTGGAGTTATTTGTTTTTATATTCAATGCCCCTATTTACAAGGTCAAGTATCCCACATGCTTTCTTAACTACCTGAACAACTTGCCCTGCCACCTTCAATGATTTGTGAATATGCATCCACAGTTCCCTCTGCTGTTGCACCACCCTCAAAATACAGGTACAACGTCTGAAATCCGGAATCCTCGGGAGTGAGTCCATGCCGGTTTTTGGGCTTTTCTGGATTTCAGACAAGAAAATCAATAGTCTGAAATCTGGAATCCTTGACTGAATCTGTGCCGGGATTTTGAGCAGCGAGGTCCGAAATCCAGCAAAATCCAAAATCCGACACCGATTCAGTCGAGGATTCCAGATTTCAGACTATTGATTTTCTTGTCTGAAATCCGGAATCCTCGATTGAATCCATGCCAGATTTCGGCCTTTGCCGCTTCAAGTCGCTCCGTGCCGCCCACCAATTCACGCCACCGCACCTTTTACTGATAAGAAGCCTCCTTATTCCTCCTACCAAACTAAACCACCCCACTGTTGGCCGCCTCAAAAATGTCTGGTTTTCAGACAATAATTCTGGATTCCGAACGACTCCATCTGTGATGCGCAAAATGTCTGGTTTTCGAACTATTCCGGTTTTCGGAGTTCCAGATTCGGGACGTTGCACCTGTAGTACAATTTAGATTATACTGCCTCTCCATGTTGTATCTCCCAAAGTGCATCACTTCACACTGATCCACAGTAAATTGCATCTGCCACGTGCCTGCCCATTTCAACAGTATGTATATGTCCTCCTGAAATCTGCTACTATCCTCTGCACTATTTACTACTTTGCCAAGTTTCATCCGCAAACTTTGAAATTGTACTCCGTATAAAGTCCGGGTTATTTATATACAAGAAAAGCAATCTTCCTAATCCTGCATACTTCCCTCCAGTCAGAAAAACATCCATTCACCACAACTCTTGTCTCCTATCCCTTAGCCAATTTCATACCCAAGTTACCACTGTCCCTTTAATACCATGTGCTTCTAATTTCAGAATAAGTTTGTCATGTGGTACCTTATCAAATGCTTTTTGAAAGTCCATTATACAACATCGACTGCACTACCTTCATCAACCTTCTGTTACTCATCAAATAACTCAATCAGGTTAGTCAAACACCATTTGCCTTAAATAAACCCATGCTGGTTATCCCTTATTAACCCATAATTCTCTAAGTGAGAATTAATTTTGTCCTTGACAAGGGACTCAATCAGTCTCACTAGACTGATTGGCTTGTAGTTATCCCTCTACCCTTTTTGAACATGGGTGTAACATTTGCAATCCTCCAGTCCTCTGGCACCATTCCCATATCCAAGGAGGATTAAAAGATTGAGGTCATAGCTTCTTCTATCTCCACCCTAGCTTCTCTCAGCAACCTAGGATGCATTTCATCTGGACTGGGTGTCTCAGCGGCAATAATAAGTAGGAACAAATTATTTCAGTTATATTGTAAGATGAAGACTATCCGTGTTTTTGGAACAATAAGAATTCTTGCATTTTCCAATGACAGCTCTTGTCATTTCTACCCCCAACCACCCAGTCACTGGTACCAAAAAATGAAACTTAACATTTTTTGCTTTTCTTCTCAACTTTCCAATTTTCACTTTCACTTTGACATTATCAAGCAGATCAAACTACCTATAACAATTTCTCTTTTCAATCAATCGTATCTACTACACCTACACTCTTGACTTTCACAGTGAATGCTGTCATTTTTTTTAAGTAATCGCACTGACTTCTGGAAGTTTTGAATTTAAAAAAAAACTTGTTGAGTAATACAAGGGCTTCTTCTTGCACAAATGATGTAGATAATGGAATGGACCTAGCAAACTCGAACCATTTCCAGACCATTAATGTATTTAGTATTTGTATATCATTTGCATTCATTTCCGAGATTTTTTCAAACAATAAATCAATCTAATTTCTACTTATTTGTTGAATTTATGCCTATCTACTGCAAGAATTATTGCCAGTATTTTAACATTGAGGACAGTCAATGAGGTAGCAATTCTACAAGATATTAATGAAACCAACATTTTCTTTTTCCAAGTCTTGTCTAGATGCAATATGTCCATCCTAAATAGCAATAATCAGATTAAAATTTAAAACATTTTACAGTTTTGAGATGGAAGTCCTAGAAACATAAATCCTCAGGGATGAATGACATTTATCCTGATTATTAAGGAAAAGGGATAACATTTGAGATGCTGATGGTCATTATGCCATTAGTTTTAAATCAGTACCTGGTAAAATAATGAAATGAACTATCAGGAGCAAATTGTATGATGATAAGCTGGTAAGTAGCAGCCAGCATGGATTCAGAAGGGGTAAATCCTGCTCGATAAATCTCCATGTTTTTTTGGAGACAACAACCATCTCAAGAGTTCTATAGAATTCCCTACATGATATATCTAGACTTTCAAACAGCATTTAACAACGGTCTGTTCAGAAAAGGTGGCATTCAAGTAAAACCTAGAATGTATAATAAATTGGTTGAAAGGAGACTGCTCGAGATTATGTTGAATGGAACCCCTACTGCTTCTAATTTGCATCAACTGCTTTGATTCAGAAGCTTAATGCAAATTGGTAAAGGAGGAAAAATAAATGAGTACTCCATGAGTGGCACTGAAATAGCGAAAGATGGATTTGAGAGATTTAGAGTTTTTGTAGTCAATTACTGTTTAAGAGCAATAAAGAAAACAAATTGAATGCAGAATATATAGCCAAAACAAGAGAGTCAAAGTTATGCTTAAACTCCATAATGCTTTGGTCAGACCAGTCCTGGTCACCAAGATATAAAGGAGATATTTAAGCCCTGGAAGAAGGCAGAAGAGTAATAAAGCTGTTTCTTCCTGTCAGTGGGCTGAGCTATGAAGAAAAACTGGAGTAACCTGTGCTTTTCAACTTTGAAAGCAAGTGATTTTATAGAGGGATAGTAAAAGTAAATACAGAATATTACTTCAAGGCAAACTGACATGGCGATAATAGGTTCAAATTAACTAATTTAGGACTGATTTCAACTTGTTCACACAAAGTGTAATTAATACATGGAATTAACCTCTGGGTAGGACAGTGAAACTCTGGAATAATTAAAGAAACCATTGGAAGTTATGCTGGGCATTTAGGATCTTTCTGGATGGATGAATTAATATTCACACAATAGTCTCCCTCATCTCGACTGACATTGTGAATGGCTTTGTAAATTTTCAGCTATTTATTCTGCCATCTGAAAGTGTGAATACAATGTTTAATTATTAATTTTCTAGATGGTGGGCTTTTCTCTAACTTCCAATAAATCAGTGACTAAGCACAACTATCTCGCTACGCATCCTCCAAACTAAGGCATGTAAACACTAAGTACAATCTGGTGGGGGTGGGGAGAGGTGGGTGGAGGGCAGTGATTGTTAAATGCTCCTATCCAACTAAATGGTGAACTTGGAGATGTCCAAACAAATATGAAAGAATGCAAATAGGTTATTAATTTTGTGAACCTTTACTCTTGCATACATGTGATAAGTAAAATGCATACATTGAGTGGCTATAATACTGATTACTCAGGTGACATCATGTTAGAGCTGTTGGTCAGGATGATAGACAGCAGCTGGATAAATGCAAGTACAGGAAATTATAAGCCAGTTATTCTTAACTCAGTTGCGGGTGTCAAATCCATAACATGGGCTTGGGCTAAATCAAGATTGATTTATGAAGGTTAGGTCATTCTTGACTTTTTAAAAACTGAGGGCAAGAATTTCCACTGGGATTGCTGCCGCCCAATTTTTAGCTGCATTCCGGCGGTTGCATCTTTTGAACCACCGGAATACCGTTGCTGCGCACTCCTGCGATTTTCGAGTCTCGGCGGTGGCGGTAGCAGAGGGCCTAAAAGTCGGCGATCTGCTTGCCTTACTAAAGGCAAACAGCCCCTCTAGAAAACGTGCAATTTTTTCTTCTCTGCGCATGCGCGGGCATTCTCCTGCGATTTCGGGGTCAAAGCTGACCCTGTGCATGTGCAGAGTTGGACATTTTGAAAGTGCAGAGATGGGTCGATTTGAGAGAGAAGAGCTGTTTAATAAGATTTGTTTATAAAAGAATTTAGAAGATTATTTTCAGTAGTAATTGATAATAACTTAATAGTACATCATAAAAAATAAGAAATATTTAAATTTAAATATAAAAAAAAAATCAGTAAAAATAAGATGGAAAAACAAGCTATGGAAGTGGAGGGGGAGGTAGGTGGGAGGAGGAGAAGGGGGGCCATTCTTTTCTCTGAAGAAGCCCACAAAGTGGAGGCCCGCTGGGATCAACTAACACGGCGTGGGCGAGGAAAACCTGCACCAAATGTGTTATCAAAGGTTATGGCGAGAGATCAATGAGGCGGTATCATCAGTCGCGCCCGTGATGCGTGGGCCGAACCAGTGCCGCAAATGGTGGAATGACATCGTTGGGTCTGCGAGAGTAAGTATTAAGTTATATCATGCACTGACTAATTACTTTTTAGTGTCATGTTTTATTATGTTGTAAAGCTTGGTTACATTTTTAATTTCCCATCATCGATCTCATTGTATTATTTTGTGTGTTCATCATGCAACACTTGCATGCTAACAGAACTTAAATGGTGCACTCGTTGATAAAAAGGACTGGGGACGGTTAATTGGAGATGTCTATGTTATATGTGTGTGTGTGTGTGTGTGTATGTGTTCCGTATTAGTAGCTGTGAAATTAGTTTACACATTTTTTGTCACCTTTGCAGAAAATATTAGCTGGCAATAGGGCAGAGCTCCGCAAAACTGGCGAATGTCCGCCGAAGACTCTCCAATTAACAGACCTAGAGGAACATGCTACAGCCGTGACGGGAGCGTATGATCATGCCGCCACGTATGTTGCCAAACCGATTCTGGCAGAGGGCAAGTCTGCAATATCCGTGGCCTGTAATGCGGTCATGTAATCCAATGTTATGGCAATATAATGTAGACTGTAATGTAATGCTGGGAGCACGAAATGTTGTTAATTCTGACATGAATTTTTGGTTGATCACACGGTCACTTGGAAAACAACTACTGTTTAGGACTCAAGTTTTGTTATGTCATGTAGTTTCTGTCTACTTTGCTTATGATAGTTTCATGTAATGATTCTTGGTAATATATGTTTGTTCGCCATATAAGCATGCGCAAATTGAATTTTCCCCTTTAACCTGTGACCCCAACCCTCTCCTTCCCTGTCGCCAACCATTAATGTTATGTTTTTACAGTCAACACTCAACAAGCTCCCCGCTGGAGTGGAACTAAACTATAGAACCAGTGGGAACCTGTTCTACCTTTGTCACCTCCAGGCCAGATCCAAGACCACCCCATCCTCGGTCATCGAGCTACAGTGTGCGGACGACGCTTGCGTTTGCGCACAGAGGCTGAACTCCAAGTCATCGTCAACATCTTCACCAAGGCATACTGGGCCTTACACTAAACATCCGTAAGACAAAGGTCCTCCACCAATCTGACCCCGCCACACAACACTGCCCCCCAGTCATCAAGATCCACGGCGCAGCCCTGGACAACGTAGACCACTTTCCATACCTCGGGAGTCTATCATCAGCAAGAGCAGACATCGACGACGAGGTTCAACACCGCCTCCAGTGCACCAGCGCAGCCTCCAGCTGCCTGAGGAAGAGTGTGTTCGAAGATCAGGCCCTCAAATCTGGCACCAAGCTTTTGGTCTACAGGGCTCCTCCTGTATGGCTCAGAGACATGGACCATATACAGTAGACATCTCAAATCGCTGGAGAAATACCACCAGCGGTGTCTCCGCAAGATCCTGCAAATCCCCTGGGAGGACAGACGCACCAATGTTAGTGTTCTCGATCAGGCCAACATCGAAGCACTGACCACACTCGACCAGCTCCGTTGGGCGGGCCATATTGTTCGCATGCCCGACACAAGACTCCCAAAGCAAGCGCTCTACTCGAACTCCTACATGGCAAGCAAGCCCCAGGTGGGCAGAGGAAACGTTTCAAGGACACCCTCAAAGTCTCCTTGATAAAGTGCAACATTCTCACCGACACCTGGGAGTCCCTGGTCAAAGATCGCCCTAAGTGGAGGAAGAGCATCTGGGAGAGCACTGAGTACCTCGAGTCTCGTCACTGAGAGCATGCGGAAAACAAGCGCAGGCAGCGGAAGGAACATGCAACAAACCAGACTTCTCACCCATCCTTTCCTCCAAGGACTGTCTGTCCCACTTGTGACAGAGACTGTAATTCCAGTATTGGACTGTTCAGTCACCTGAGAACTCACTTTTGGAGTGGAAGCAAGTCTTCCTCGATTTCGAGGGATTGCCTATGATAATGTTTTTGCAATTGCACAGGTGGAGCCGCCTGCCCCTCCCAGAGGAGTCATTGGAGGGAATGAGAAATGAAGAGATGGTGGTGGAAGAGATGATGATGCAGGAGCAGGAGAACACTCCTCAAAACTTTGTCATGGTGGTGGTGCAGGAAGAGGGAGAGGTGGCGGGACTTGAAGGGTTCTTTCTACCTGCGGCCACCGGTTCCTCATCGGAATCCAACTTTCCTGGATTCCGGTCCGAGGAAGCGGGACCAAGCGGCATGCAGCGGTGCACACCGACCTCCATGCTGAATCCGCGGCGGCTGATCCGGCAAGGTGGGAACGCTGCGAGACAGGCAGATGCGAACCCGGACATGGTATGACTGTCCAGGATGAGCATCAACTTGAGTCAAGAACTCCTCCAAGTCATTGCTGGGTTTGTCCACAAACAATGCAGCTTTAGCAGCCCGTCAATCGGAGGACATGGCACAGCTGATTGCAGCAGTGAGGGAGAATACCCAGACCGTCAATGCCAATGCTATGCGACAATCGACAGTCATGGGATTATAGCACTGCACCCCAAGGTGCCATATCACCTATGGCGACAGCACCTGATTGTCTGGAGGAACTAGTTTTAGGAAACACAACTTTAAATGTGTGATTGCCGGTGTCCTTGGTAACTGTACTGTTCAGGTTTTACTGTTCGCCACATATTAAGTTTTTAATACAGCTATTAGAAACCAACCCACCTGTTGGGGGAAAAAAATCCAAAATACCACAGAAAATGTGGGAAAACACAATAGTCAGTGAAAATTTACAACAAGAAAAGACAGTTTATTGTGCTTTGGATGTGTCCCCTTCACTGAAACTGAAAAATAAATTTAAAAATCTCTCTTTCATAAGGTGTAGTATTTTCTGGTAATCATATGCAGATTGTCATTTGTTAAATCTGCAGTGATTTAACAATTTGTCAAGGTTTCAACTCGTGTCCAGTAACTCCCCCCACCCACCAATGCTCAAACAGCCTGTTAACACTAACTATCTAGGCTTACACATGAGAATGTCCTCTTGGCTGAGGCAGAGTAGATGGTTCACTGTACCCGCGGGGTACTCCAGCAAGATTCAACATTTTCAGAACAGAAAGGGAGGGGGGGAAGGGGAGGGGATTGCATAGTAGTAACTCCATCTTTATTCAGGGCAGATTTTGCAATCGAATAAAATTAAATCAGCCGAACCTTGCAAATTCAGGGGAGATATTTTGAAGTAATAGAATTTTACTGAACAAGACACTAATGTTCTCCAAATTGTGAGTGAGTGGCAACAGTTGGGAACCCTGCAAAAGCAAGGGAGGGTTTCTATAAGATTGCAGGGTAATAATATTTCTTTGAAAGCATGGCAAAATAAAACAGAAATCAGGAAACAATTTGAAGAAGCCAGAAATTTAAACCTCAGTTGCAATATTTTCTATGAGGCCTCGAGATTGCTGGGCCCCACTGATTATCGTTTGTTTCTGATCAAATGCTCCTGTTTCTTCTTGTCCTCATTCAATATATATTGGGAGTGAAAGCCACCCCCCCCCCCCCCCACCCCAACAGAGGGGGAAAAAATGGTGGCATAACACTGAGACAAAGTACCTTAAAAAATGGGTGGTTCCGATCCTGAGCGATAACGGGCGGTTAAAAACAACATTTTTAGGGAAATTAGCGCTGCATGGGAATTTTGTTCCGATTTTTGGGCAGGAAACGTCAGTAAGCGATGTGCAGCAACGCCGGCGGTAATCGTAGGCCGAAATTACCGCCAGTGATAATCGGGAGTAAAATAGGTGTCAAACAGGCAGTAATGTGCCTTTTTGGCAAAAACAGGCAGTAACTGGGCAGTCATCCAGCAACCCCAGTAGAAATTCCAGCCCTGAATTTCTTGAAAAAAATCATCAGAGTGCTTAGGGAAAGGGCATGTTGTCGATGTATATGTGGATTTTCAAAAAGCATATGCTGAGGTACCACAAACAAAACTATGGCACAGGATATTAAAAAATAGCAGTATAAAAATAAATCTCTGGGCAATAGAAAGCAAGTAGGAGCAAATCAATATTTTTCAAATTGTTGAGCATATTTTGTGTGTTTTGCTTGTATAATGTGTTTCTACACATCAAAGTGCTATGTGTACAATTAAGTCAAAGTGTACTCCAAAGCCCAGGAAAATGCACCAAATTAAATGTCAAAAATCAGTTTGTTTTAGAGGAGCATACTTCCCTAGAAAGAAAATATTGTGCATGATATGCATTGTGCCTACTTCTAAAAATGGCCCTACAACACTGCTTACAAGCAAACCAAGCACTGAGTTTATTTATAGAGGGATAGAATTTAAAAGTAGTTAAGTAATGCTAAACATTGTATCAAACCTTGGTTAGACCACATTTGGTCACCATATTATAGAAAGGATATAGAGGTACTGGAAAGGGTGCAGAGATTTACGAGGATGATACCAGAAAGGCAAGGGTATACCTAATCAGAACAGATTGGGGTTTTCCCTTGAAAAAAGGCTAAGGCGTGACTCAATAGAGGTCTTTAAAATTATGAAAGGTTTTGATAAGAGTAAATACAGAATGTTTCCACTTGTGGGGAACAGCATAACTAGAGGTCATCAATATAAGATAATCACCAACAAATCAAATACAAAATGCATTAGAAACTTCTTTACCCAAAGTGGTGAGAATATGGAACTCGCTACCACAGAGTAGTTGAGGCAAATAGTAAAGATGCATTTAAGGGGAGGCTAGCTAAGCATTTGAGGGAGAAGGGAATCGAGGGTTATGCTGATAGTTAATCAGGAATGGCGGGAGAACATAAACGCAGCATGGACTGATTGAGGCGAATGGCCTGTTTCTGTGCAGTATATCCCATGTAAGTTTCTACCCATTATGCTTGGGGCCCTAGGCCCGGGTATACAACATACCTGGGGCGTGATACCAGCACTATCAGCCTCTCATTGCGAGATGCAGATTGAGAAAGTGGTGCAATAAATATAAAACCACAAATATAACCCTTTGCCGCATCACGTCAGCACCTCCGTAAAACGACACACTGTAAAGTTTCAAAAACAGAAAAGCTCTGCACCAAACGTGTGACCACGATACTCTGCTCAGGGTGCACATGTCGCACTCCCCCACTCTGGCTTACAGCCACAGCATTATTTCTGTAAAGTTATCATCAGTCACTCACTCGGCCGTTACTCTCTCGCGCTCGCCGTTACAAACTGCCGCTCTCCGCAGAAACAGAAGCCAACCCGCTCAAGAAGCCAGTGCGCCTGCGCGGTTACGCGCCTCACGCCCCAGAGCGGGAAGCGAGCGGTTGGAATGGACACGTGGTATTTGATTACTCAGAGCCGTGGCGGGTCCGCGAGAGCGCCTCGCTGCTCAAGCCCGCCATGGTGGCTGGCTGAAGGCGAATTAAACTGCCCGACATCTGACGAAAGCTCCTCAGATGTGCTGCGTGACCTGTTGAACATTTACTGCAGTTTCTGTTTTAATTTTGCAACAGCCATCTCTTCATTATTATTTTTACCCTCCTCGAAAAAGAAAATGCATCTAGAATCACGCGTTTTTGATTAAAGGATTGTCTCTCCCTCTTAAATGTAAACACAGTTTTGTAAATGTCTTGATTTTGTAAAGGGAACGGTAGCATAGTGGTAATGTTACTGGACTCGTAATCCAGAGGCCTGGACTAATGATCCAGAGACATGAGTTTAAATTCCACCAATTAAAAAATCCCATTTAAAAGAAACTTCTTTACCCAGACAGTGGTGAGAATGTGGAACTCCCCATCACAGGTAGTTGAGGCAAATAGCAGAGATGTGTGTAAGGGGAGGCTAGATAAGCATATGAATTCATTAAATAAATCTGGAATAAAAAAGCTAGTATCAGTAATGCTGATCTGAAACTATAGGATTGTTGTAAAATACTAATGTCCTTTAGGGAAGGAAATCTGTCCTTGTCTGGTCTGGCCTATTTGTGACACCTCACCAGACCCACAGCAATGTGGTTGACTCTTAACTGCCCCTGAAATCGCCAAGCAAGCCACTCAGTTGCAACAAACCGGTATGAATAACAATAAGAATAAAACCGGACAGACCACCCGGCACTTGCTTCGGACGCGACAATGGAACACCCAGCCCAGTCGACCCTGCAAAGTCCTTCTCACCAACATCTGGGCACTTGTGCCAAAATTGGGAAAGCTGTCCCACAGACTAGTCAAGCAACAACCTGACAGAATCATACTTTTCAGACAATGTCCCAGACTCCCCCATCACCATCCCTGAGTATGTGCTGTCCCACCAGCAGGACAGACCCACCAGAGGTCGCGACACAGTGGTATACAGTGGGGAAGGGAGTGGCCCTGCGAGTCCTCAACATTGACTCCAGACCCCATGAAGTCTCATGGCTTCAAGTCAAGCATGGGCAAGGAAACCTCCTTGGACTTCATGTCAAACTGGCCTGAACCAAATGGAGAGAGTGCCCAAAAGGCAGCGGGTTCAGTGTTTGGGGCCCTTCTCACATGGGATATATTCAGCTCAGCACCAACATTTCTAAACGACTCCCTGGGCTCAATGTCAATAAAGGAGTTTTCATTGAATTATGGAAATTACGATATGAAAATCGGACTCATTTTAAGAGTGGAAGCTTGTCTTCCTCGTTATCGAGGGACTTCCTATGAAGATGATGGAAATTACGTCACAGAAGGTGGCCATTCAGCTCCCAATGCCGGTGCTCTCTTCTGTAACCCCATTTCCTTCCAGATCTTTTTTATATTCCTCCTTTTCAAATATTTACCCCTTCTCTTTTAAATTCAGTTTTAATCTCTACCTCAATAGTCACATGTGGTGAAGGATCCCAGGATCTAATAGCTTTCAATTCAAAAATATTTTTCCTCCCTTCCCCTATGGTGCTTCCAGTGAGACTCCTTGATTTCCGTTTCCACGTTTCCTATTTGCTCATCAGTGGAAACAGTCTTACGCTATTTACGCATAGTAAAGTCCCCAAGTTTCACTCACCCCTTTACTGGCTGCTCTTTCGCCCTGCTCCCACTCACCACTTTGGCGCTGCTGGTCCTGACTCAGCAGGAAATGTTGGTCTCCATGCCCAATCCCACCCATTCTGCCTCCCCACCCAAGCTACAATCCTCAAATCCCAGTCCACTTCTCTTTCCTATTCTTCAGTCACCTTCTCATTGACCTCCCATCCCTGATCCCCACTCCTCAGTATCCCTCTTTCCCTGAACTCTCACTTTCTAGTCGCCATCTCTCCCCGAGCACCCATTCCCCCTTCATCCTGATCCGTCCATTCCCCAGTCCCCTCTCACTGACCGCCCATCCCTCCCCCATTCCTCAGTCTACTTTTCTCCCACTGAGTCCTGATTCCCTGAGCCGGATTGTGGCGGGAAATTTAAAGTGCTGATCTCTCGGGCTGCTAGGCGGGAGAGGAATTGCCGATTTCTGGAAACAAAAGCAGGAATGTTGGCAAAACTACGAGCTAGTTGTCAGCCCAAATCTGGATGCTGTCAAAATTCTGCTATAGGCTGGAGGTGTTGTACTATGTCCTAAGTCAATTTTAGTATTCTGGATTAACTGTCAGGTAAAATGGCTTAAAGCAGCAGAAACGTGTTTATTTCTAAGCAGTTCAAGTTTAAACAGTCATGGATGTTATCTTAACATCATTTTTATTTTAAGCAGTATCTCCTAATATTGGTTCTCTTCCCTCCCCAGGGTGCTCCAAGCCACCAAAGAATGGATTGGTAAGATTTGTTTTATTTAGTTCCCCCATACTTTGAGTTCCTGTGATCAACCACAGCACCACAGCTCGAGGACCGAGGAGGAAACAGTATCAGTCATCTAAGGAAAAAGTTGCTGCCTTATACACTGAGTGCGGATTTTCTGCAAGCATTCAAATGAGAGTTGGATGACTGTCATCATCATAGGCAGTCCCTCGAAATCGAGGAAGATTTGCTTCCACTCTAAAAGTGAGTTCTTAGGTGACTGAACAGTCCAATACGGGAATTACAGTCTCTGTCACAGGTGGGACAGACAGTTGTTGAAGGAAAGGGAGGGTGGGACTGGTTTGCCGCACACTCCTTCCGCTGCCTGCGCTTGGTTTCTGCATGCTCTCGGGGTGAGACTCGCGGTGCTCAGTGCCCTCCCGGATGCACTTCCTCCACTTAGGGCGGTCTTTGCCCAGGGATACCCAGGTGTCAGTGGGGATGTTGCACTTTATCAGGGAGCTTTGAGGGTGCCCTTGAAACGTTTCCTCAGCCCACCTTTTGCTCGCTTGCCGTGTAGGAGTTCCAAGTAGAGTGCTTGCTTTGGGAGTCTTGTGTCAGGCATGCGAACAATGTGGCCCGCCCAACGGAGCTGGTCAAGTATGGTCAGTACTTCGATGCTGGGGGATATTAGCTTGATCGAGGACCTAATGTTGGTGCGTCTGTCCTCCCAGGGGATTTTCAGGATCTTGCGGAGCCATCGTTGGTGGTATTTCTCCAGCGATTTGAGGTGTCTACTGTATATGGTTCACATCTCTGAGCCTTACAGGAGGGCGGGTATCACTACTGCCCTGTAGACCATGAGCTTGGTGGCAGATTTGAGGGCCTGATCTTTGAACACTGTTTTCCTCACGCAGCCGAAGGCTGTGCTGGCGCACTGGAGGCGGTGTTGAATCTCGTCGTCAATGTCTGCCCTTGCTGATAATAGGCTCCCGAGGTATGGAAAGTGGCCAACGTTGTCCAGGGCCGCGCTGTGGATCTTGATGACTGGGGGGGCACTGCTGTGTAGCAGGGTTAGGTTGGTGGAAGACCTTTGTCTTATGGATGTTTAGTGTAAAGCCCATACTTTCGTATGCCTCAGTGAAGATGTTGACTATGACTACAGGCATACTGACTGTAGCCAACATATCTACATATTGAAGGAATGTGGGTGGGCGGGGGCAAATGTATCTGCAGACACTGTGGTCTTCTGGAATTTGTGGGTAAAGACAGTAGAGAGAAAGGATCTTAGCTCGGAAAATCAAGTAGAATCAGTTTGGGTGGAGCTAAGAAACAGCATGGGCAGAAAACATTGGTGGGAGTTTATAGGTCTCCAAACAGTAGTGGTAATGTAGGGCACAGTATAAATCAAGAAATTAGAGGTGCATGTAACAAGGGCAATGCAGTAATCATGGGGTCTTTAATCTACATATAGACTGGGCAAACCAAATTTGTAGTAATAGTGTGGAGGATGAATTCATGGAATATATACAAAATGGTTTGCTAGATCAATATGTTGAGGAACCAACTAGGGAACAGGCTATTTTAAATCTAGTATTGTGCAACGAGAATGTTAATTAATAACCTTGTAGAAAAGGAGCCTTTAGGGAAGAGTGACCATAATAGGATAGAATTTTATATTGAGTTTGAAAGTGATTTAGTTAAATCCGAAACTAGGATCTTAAATCTAAATAAAGCAAACTACATAGGTATGAGGGGAGAGTTGGCTAAGGTAGATTGTGAAACTACATTAAAAGGTATGACAGCAGACAAGCAATGGCTAGCATTTAAAGAATTAATACATAATTTACAACAAACACTCATTCCTTTAAGGCACAAAACCCCCACGGGAAAGATGATCCAACCGTGGCTAACAAGGGAAGTTAAGGAGAGTATTAGATCAAAGGAAGAGACATATTATGTTGCCAAAAAGAGCAGTAAGCCTAAGGATTGGGAGGATTTTAGAATTCAGCAAAGGAGGACCAAGAAATTGATAAAGAAAAGGAAAATAGAATATGAGAGTAAACTAGCGAGAGACATAAAAACAGACTGTAAAAGCTTCTATGTAAAAAGATATGTAAAAAGGAAAAGATTAGCAACAGTACAGGCTGAGACAGGAGAAATTATAATGGGGAATAAGGAAATGGCAGAGAAATTAAACAAATACTTTGTGTCTGTCTTCACGGAAGAAGACACAAAATACCTCCCGGAAATAGTAGAGAACCAAAGTCCAGCGAGAATGAGGAACTGAAAGAAATTAGAATTAGTAAAAAAAATAGTGCTGGAGAAATTAATGGGACTGAAAGCCGATAAATCCCCTGGACCTAATGGGCTACATCCTAGGATTTTGAAAGAGGTGGCTATAGAGACAGTGGATGCATTGGTTGTCATCTTCCAAAATTCCATAGATTCTAGAATGGTTCCCACAGATTAGAAGTAACTGATGTAACCCCCTATTTAAGAAAGGAGGGAGAGAGAGAAAACAGGGCACTAACAGACCAGTTAGTCTGACATCAGTAGCAGGGAAAATACTAGAATCTATTATTAATTACATGGTAACAGGGTACTTAGAAAATAATAATAGGATTGGGCAGAGTCAACATAGATTTATGAAAGGGAAATCACGTTTGGCATATCTGTTAGAGTTTTTTAGTAGAATAGAACTGCGGGCCAGTGGATGTGGTGTCTTTGGATTTTCAGAAAGCATTCGATAAGGTGCCACATAAGAGGTTATTAAACAAAATAAGGGCTCATGGGATTGGGGGTAATAGACTAGCATGGATTGAGGATTGGTTAACGGACAGAAAACAAAGAGTAGCGATAAACAGGTCATATTCGAATTGGCAGGTTGTAACTAGTGGGGTGCCACAAGGATCGATGCTTGGACCCCAGCTATTCACAATCTATATCAATGATTTGGATGAGGGGACCAAATATAATATATCCAAGTTTGCTGATGGATACAAAGCTAGGTGGGAATGTAAGTTGTGAGGAGGATGCAAAGAGGCTTGAAGGGGATATAGATAGGGTAAGTGAGTGGGCAAGAACATGGCAAATAGAATATAATGTGGAGAAATGTGAAGTTATCCACTTTGGTAGGAAAAATAGAAAAGCAGAGTATTTTTTGAATGGTGAGAGATAGGGAAACGTTGGTGTTCAGAGGGACTGGGTATCCTTGCACATGAATCACTGAAAGTTAACATGCAGGTACAGCAAGCAATTAAGAAAGCAAATGGTATGTTGTCCTTTATTACAAGAGGACTTGAGAATAAGAGGAAAGACGTCTGACTGCAATTATATTAGGGCCCTGGTGAGACCATGCCTAGTGTATTGTGTACAGCTTTGGTCTCCTTACCTAAGGAAGTATATACTTGGCATAGAGGGAGTACATTGAAGGTTCACCAGACTGATTCCTGGGATGGGGGATTGTCCTATGAGGAGAGATTAAGTAGACTAAGTCTATATTCTTTAGAATTTAAAAGAATGTGATCTCATTGAAACATACAAAATTCTTACAGGACTTGACAGGGTAGATGCAGGGAAGATGTTTCTTCTGGCTGGGGAGTCTAGAACCAGAGGTCACAGTCTCAGAATAAAGGGTCGGCTATTTAGGACTGAGATGAGGAGAAACTTCTTCACTCAGAGGGTGGTGAATATTTGGAATTCTCTACCCCAGAGGGCTGTGGAGACTCAGTCTTTGAGTATATTCAAGACAGAGATCAATAGATTTTTGGATTTTAAGGGAATCAAGGGATATGGGGATAGTGCAGGAAAGTGGAGTTGTGGTAGAAGATTAGCCATGATCTTATTGAATGATGGAGCAGCCTCAAGGGGCCAAATGGTCTACTCCTGCTCCTAATTTTTGTTTGATCAACTTCAGGGGTTGGAGAGAAAGCTTCCAGAGCATTTTTCCTGAATTGGCCAAAGGTTTCTTAGAATTGTTATAGCACAGAAGGAGGCCAGTTGGCTCGTTGAGCCTGGGCAAGTTCTCTGCAAGAGCACTTCAGCTGTTCCCACTCCCTTTGGTTCTTCTGCCAATCACCTTAAATTTGTGTCCTCTGGTTCTCGATCCCTCTGCCAATGGGAACAGTTTCTCTCTATCTACTCTATCTAGACCCCTCATGATTTTGCACACCTCTATTAAATTTCCTCTCAACCTTCTCCACTCTAAGGAGAACAACCCCAGCTTCTCCAGTCTATCCACGTAACTAAAGTCCCTCATCCCTAGAATCATTCTTTTAAATCTTTTCTGCACCCTCGCCCAGAAGTAGACACAGTATTCCAGTTGAGGCCGAACCAGTATTTTATAAAGGTTCATCATAACTTCCTTGCTTTTGTACTCTATGCCTCTATTTATGAAGCCCAGAATTCTGTATGCTTTTTTAAGCACATTGTCAACCTGCCCTGCCACCTTCAATGATTTGTGCAACTATATTCCCAGGTCTCTCTGTTCATGCACCCCCTTTAGAATTGTACCCTGTAGGGTGTTTTGTCACTCTACTCTGATTCTTAGACCTCGGAACTTAGAGTGGGAAAGGACAACACGTGGCACAAAATTTTAGGCTTAACCCAGTGTTCGTTTTATTATGCAACAAAAAACGATTTAAAAAAACGACAGGACTAGACTGCTGAGAGAAATTTGACTTTAGACATACAATTATCGGCCCTGGCTGTAGCTATTGTAGTTCATGGGGCTTGACTTTCCACTTCACATCGCCCATCTAAGGCCTATCTATGGCCCAAAATGGACCTCTATCGCCCATTTTGAGCAAAAAGTGGAAACTAGGCCCAAAATATCGCCGGAAAAATAGGCCCCCAAGTTTCCACTTTGATCGCTGAGATGATCGCCCAAATGATCGCCCACACAAGGCCCATCCCAAGTTTCAGCAATTAGCATGTACTTTGCTGGGCCGATGCAAGGCCCAAAAGAGTGCTCAAAAATAGTTGCTTTTTCAGGGCCTTAGAGAAGGAAATGGGCACTACGGACACCATTTTTAGCCTCTGAGGAAGGGTGGAGAATTGTTCTGAGTTATTTAGAGAGTAAATTTGATGCAAATTGTACTCAGAAATTTGGGACAGGGAATATAAATAGGTATTATCACCTTATTTATGCATATATTGGAATTATTTATTAAATAGCTTTTACATAGTGAAGTTATTTAATGATATTCAGTGGGGAAACAGAATAAACAAACAAATCTGCATGAAATACTGTACGTTGTAAAACTTATGTAAGTAAGAGAGAAGGTTCAAAAATTGTAGAAAAATTATTTTTTATTAACAAAGAACTAATGAACAACACCATCCCTCCAACCCCCCACCAATCCCCCACCCCCCACACCAACCCACCCTTCCCTCAAAATCCCCAAAACTTTACAAGAAGAAGAACATAAGAACATAAGAATTAGGAACAGGAGTAGGCCATCTAGCCCCTCGAGCCTGCTCCGCCATTCAATAAGATCATGGCTGATCTGGTCGTGGACTCAGCTCCACTTACCCGCCCTCTCCCCGTAACCCTTAATTCCCTTATTGCTTAAAAATCTATCTATCTTTGACTTGAAAACATTCAATGAGCCAGCCTCAACTGCTTCCTTGGCAGAGAATTCCACAGATTCACAACCCTCTGGGAGAAGAAATTCTTTCTCAACTCGGTTTTAAATTGGCTCCTCCGTATTTTGAGGCTGTGCCCCCTAGTTCTAGTCTCCCCCACTAATGGAAACCTCTCTGCCTCTATCTTGTCTATCCCTTTCATGATTTTAAATGTTTCCATAAGATCACCCCTCATCCTTCTGAACTCCAAGGAGTAAAGACCCAGTCTACTCAATCTATCATCATAAGGTAACCCCCTCATTTCTCGAATCAGCCTAGTGAATCGTCTCTGTACCCCTTCCAAAGCTAGTATATCCTTCCTTGAGTAAGGTGACCAAAACTGCACGCAGTACTCCAGGTGCGGCCTTACCAATACCTTATACAGTTGCAGCAACACCTCCCTGCTTTTGTACTCCATCCCTTTCGCAATGAAGGCCAACATTCCATTTGCCTTCCTGATTACCTGCTGCACCTGCAAACTAACCTTTTGGGATTCATGCACAAGGACCCCCAGGTCCCTCTGCACCGCAGCATGTTGTAATTTCTCCCCATTCAAATAATATTCCCTTTTACTGTTTTTTTCCCCCAAGGTGGATGACCTCACACTTTCCGACATTGTATTCCATCTGCCAAACCTTAGCCCATTCGTTTAACTTATCCAAATCTCCTTGCAGCCTCTCTGAGTCCTCTACACAACCCGCTTTCCCACTAATCTTAGTGTCATCTGCAAATTTTGTTGCACTACACTCTGTCCCCTCTTCTAGGTCATCTATGTATATTGTAAACAGTTGTGGTCCCAGTACCGATCCCTGTGGCACACCACTAACCACTGATTTCCAACCGGAAAAGGACCCATTTATCCCGACTCTCTGCTTTCTGTTCGCCAGCCAATTCTCTATCCATGCTAATACATTTCCTCTGACTCCGTGTACCTTTATCTTCTGCAGTAACCTTTTGTGTGGCACCTTATCGAATGCCTTTTGGAAATCTAAATACACCACATCCATCGGTACACCTCTATCCACCATGCTCGTTATATCCTCAAAGAATTCCAGTAAGTTAGTTATTCATGATTTCCCTTTCATGAATCCATGCTGCGTCTGCTTGATTGCACTATTCCTATCCAGATGTCCCGCTATTTCTTCCTTAATGATAGTTTCAAGCATTTTCCCCACTACAGATGTTAAACTAACCGGCCTATAGTTACCTGCCTTTTGCCTGCCCCCTTTTTTTAAACAGAGGCGTTACATTAGCTGCTCTCCAATCCGCTGGTACCTCCCCAGAGTCCAGAGAATTTTGGTAGATTATAACAAATGCATCTGCTATAACTTCCGCCATCTCTTTTAATACCCTGGGATGCATTTCATCAGGACCAGGGGATTTGTCTACCTTCAGTCCCATTAGTCTGTCCAGCACTACCTCCCGAGTGATAGTGATCATCTCAAGGTCCTCCCTTCCCACATTCCTATGACCAGCAATTTTTGGCATGGTTTTTGTGTCTTCCACTGTGAAGACGGAAGCAAAATAATTGTTTAAGGTCTCAGCCATTTCCACATTTCCCATTATTAAATCCCCCTTTTCATCTTCTAAGGGACCAACATTTACTTTAGTCACTCTTTTCCATTTTATATATCTGTAAAAGCTTTTACTATCTGTTTTTATGTTTTGCGCAAGTTTACCTTCGTAATCTATCTTCCCTTTCTTTATTGCTTTTTTAGTCATTCTTTGCTGTTGCATAAAATTTTCCCAATCCTCTAGTTTCCCACTAACCTTGGCCACCTTATACGCATTGGTCTTTGATTTGATACTTTCCTTTATTTCCTTGGTTATCCACGGCTGGTTATCTCTTCTCTTGCCGCCTTCTTTTTCACTGGAATATATTTTTGTTGCGCATTATGAAAGAGCTCCTTAAAAGTCCTCCACTGTTCCTCAATTGTGCCACCGTTTAGTCCTTGTTTCCAGTCTATTTTAGCCAACTCTGCCCTCATCCCACTGTAGTCCCCTTTGTTTAAGCATAGTACGCTCGTTTCTGACACAACTTCCTCATCCTCAATCTGTATTACAAATTCAACCATATTGTGATCACTCATTCCGAGAGGATCTTTTACGAGGAGATCATTTATTTTTCCTGTCTCATTACACAGGACCACATCCAAAATGGCTTGCTCCCTTGTAGGCTCTGTTACATACTGTTCTAAGAAACAATCTAAGAAGAAATGAACATTTTACAGAACAAGTGGCCATTTAAGTAATGATAACAAGTGACCATTTCAGTCACGCTAACAAGTGACCATTTCAGTCATGATAACAATTGACCATATCAGTCATGCCAACAAGTGACCATTTCAGAAAAAATGGAAAGGGAACAGTTAAGTAATGATAACAAGTGAACAAGTGAACAAGTGAACATTTAACTATTGAATACAATTGGCCAATTTAGTAACAATAACAATAACAAGAGTATAATAAATTGGTAACAACAAGTGAACATTTTAAAACAGGTGAACTATAGAGAAGCACTACCCCCTCCCTACCTGCGGCCACGTTTCCCTCCAGATCCTATCCCACCCCGTGTTCGCACTCCAACCGCCCGTTTTGGTCTACGCAAACCGACACCAAGACGTCAAGACTTCCTGCCGTGGTGGAGGTGACGGAGAGGAAGCAGAAGCCTGAGGCTCCATTTCCGAGTCCGGAGGAACTGTGTCCTCCGTACTCACTTGCGTGCTCGGGGTCTCGCTGCGAGCAGACACGACACCTTGGGGTGCAGCGCCGTTTCCAGCCAGCAACGCATGCCGTAGGGCTTTGGTTGCGGCTGTCTGCTGCCAAATCGCTTCCAACGTCTCCCGAGCAGTTCGAGAAGTTCGTGCAGAACTCGCTCCAGGATGTTGGAAACTGGCTCCAGTTCGCAGAGAACTGGCTCCAGTTCGCAGAGAATCCCGCAAAACCCTGGATAAGGTCGCGACCAATCGTGACTGTCTCCCTGCACAGGGAAATCAAACTCTCTGTCCGGCCCTCCGTGGTAGGCGATTGCTCGCCACGCTGACCGGACCTCCGTATGGTCGGCGTTTGCAATATGACGCGCCTTGGCGTCGCCACCTGCACACCACTTGGTCCCGGTGCTTCTTCCATCTCAACTGAGGTGGCCGCAGGTTGTTCCCCCCCACCACAAAAATCTCTTCCTTTTCTTCCGTCTCGTCAATCTCCTCCTCCTCCTGCTGATATACCACAGCAGCAGGAGTCCGCAGTGGCTCCCCGTCCTCCTCAGTCTCCTGCGATCTCGGTGAAGTTTCAGTGGTGGTGGTAGTGGATTCCACCGACTCGACGACCACTTGACCTTTAATTTGATAAACAACGGTTAACAATTCAAATCATTACATTACAATTTTTCTCCAACTGAAAACATTGCTTTCCATTACCCCATATGCACAAGTGATCACAAGGTTTAACATGACCTCATTCGAAGATCTATAGTACATCACAATTATATATCAGATTATATTATAATCGCATAACATTACATGCATAACTACGATATTTTCAGTATTTACTAATGATTCACACATTGCACAATGCACATTTCTCATTGCTCACATATCTCAAGGGTGGGTTCAGCCACACCACGGGATGTGACCGAACGGCTTTCTGGCCCCACCAAGGACACCGCGAGCTCCTCGTACTGGCTTAGTGTGTGCATCATGGCAGCACCCCCACCCTTCTTCTGTAAGTGATACGATAACATTGCATGGCATAAGCAAATGGATCAGGCAATTTAAGACATTGAAGACATTTAAGACTGACAGATTTAAATGCTGTATTACAAATTAGCATTACGTTGCATATTTCGCACTACAACATTTAACTTTATGCTGGGTTGCGTAAAATTTAGTTATGTTTAAATGTAACCCAATAACATTGCAGATTCTAGTTACTATTTAAATTATTAAAAAATACATAAATATAAATTTCAACTTATTCTCGCAGCTGCCAGTAGGCTGTTCCACCGTTTGCGGCACTGGTCCGGTGTGTGCGTTTCATTGGAGGCCGATGTGACTACGTCGGCTATTTCGGACCAATTCCTGCGATATGCACGGGGTGGAGGTTTCCCCTGCCCACCCCATGTCAGATCCTCCCACCTGAAGCTGACAGCATTTACGAGGGCCTCATTTGCCTCTTCGCTGAAGGGTTTGGCCCTTCTCTTTCCTGCACCTCCCTCCATTCTTTAAAGTTATCTATAATTTGGATAAGACTTTCTGACCTGCTTCCTTTCTCCTCTCTCTCTCTCTCTCTCTCCCAGACCTACCCAGAGCTTCTGAGCATGTGTGAAGACGCTTGACCTCTCAAAACGCAGGAAGAAGCATCAACCTGAAAAAAAAATCAACCTGCACATGTGCAGTAATGCGTTGCTAGGGAAGCTTTTTTTTTCATTCACTTCCGTTTTCTTTGGACGATCAGGAGATCGGCGAGAAATGACATCGCCGGGCTAAGGCCGAGTGGAAAATCGCCCCCAAAAAAATGGGCCTTGAGCCGGCGATCAGCATGGGCGATAAGTCCCGCATCACTGGAACAAGGCCCATTTTTTTCGGCCTTAGCCTGAAAGTGGAAAGTCGAGCCCAAGGTTCTTCTGGACATTAACTGCAGCTTCTATTCCTTTCCTTCTGTGCCTGCTTGCTGTTTCTTTTTGTGTTCTTCCTCCTGCTTCTGCTTTGCTGTGTTCTCTGTTGTGCTGTTCCTTCATCCTGTGTTTGTATATTTATATCCAGGTTTTGAATAAGTTTCCCACTGTGATGAAATTCGATTATTGATCTGTTTAACTGTTTGATGATGAGGTTGAATGGCTCCTAATTTGCATGCGGAGTAGACAATGCAAAAGATATTTCCATATGCTGAATGTTGTTAGCCCCCAAAAACTTGCACCTTGTAGCGGGGGGGGGTCCTTTGTTGTTACAGACATGATGTCTCCATCAAGTTCAGGGCTTCACGTAACGTTGAAGTTATGCATGAAGTCAATTTTGGTTCCTAACCACAGGATGTCTTTAATGGTCCAGTTTAATTCCAAAGCTTGTATCAATCAATTTTTAGTTCATGGTCTGTGTTTTTTACTGAAGATTAAACATCCACTCAAATTCCAAACTTAAAATTCACCTCTTCACAAGGTGTTACTTTCTGAAGTCTTGCAGAGTGTTACCATTTTTCGCATTTTAAAAGTTCGACAAACATACATGCTAATGCATGGTACCCCGCAGACCAATAACTTACACATTATAATGGTTCTCTCTTTCATGCATAATAGCAGTACACACCCTTTTCTCCACTGGTCAGACATTCTTGAATTGGTTGGAACATTTTTATTTTTAAAATACCAAATATATCTGATTGCCTCATGTCCGTAACTAGAGGTTTTTCCACACAATTTAAACCAACCAGAATTCCACTATGGCCAGAATAAAAATCTGGTTTTTAACAGGTTAATTAATCCCAATAACTCCAAATTAATTCAAACCAATTTCAAACTAACCAGCGCCAGTTGAAAAAAGCAATACAGACACACACACTTAAAGACAATTTAAAATCCACATGCTTTTAACTTTACCATTCACACCGAAACATCACACACAATACATTTCATAACTTTTCAAACATCCATAGTAGCAAATTCTATGTTTTATTTTCTTAGATTCATAGAAATGCTTTTTCTATTTTTTTCTTCTCTTAAACAAACAGTTTACTAAGGTAAACACAATGCTTTCATGCCATGCTTTGTTCTTCCATTTGGATCCCACAGGGTCCTTCTGCTCATCTTGCTTCACCTCCTCCTGAAAACTCTTGCTGTCAGCTTTCAGATTTCTAAAACTGCTTTTCCAGCTATTGAGGATCTGCTTCAAGTTCACATCCTCCAACTCCAGGTTACCCCTCCAAAAATCCATCCAGCATCTATTAACATCCAGCAGACTATCCGTGGAGTTAATGGGGCCTATATCCCGGCTCAATGCTGCCAATTCGTCCTCAGCACAGTTATTGATCGGTCCCGGTGGTCCTGGTGCTTCAGGAGCCAGCCGACCCTCAATATTCTGGGTTCCATCATTGGGCTCCTTTCTCTCCTCATCCCAATCTACCCCAACTTTCCCCAGTGTCATAAGACAAGCCATACCCCTGGCTCCGGATAATACTAGGGTCAACTTACTGATATCTTTTAACTGACCCTCAGCCTTGTCAGCTCTCTCTGCTAGTTGGGAATTTTCTTCTCGGAGGACTTGCTCGTTGGACTTAGCCTCAGTAACCTGACACAGCAAATACTCTAAGTGATTCCGCGACATTTCTTCCTTCCTACCCTGGTCCTTTCTTTCTTTCACGGAACTGGCTACCTCGGCTTTTAACCTTTACTCTCCTCCTCCAGCTTTTCTACCCTTTCTCTTAACAGTTGTGCCTGAGCCAAACCGCCTTCTCTTTTGACCCATTGTGGTTGCTCCTGACTGTCCAGTCTGCTGCTTTTTCCTGCGTATCCCCAGAGTGCAGCATTTCCCGTGCCCATGGCTTTGAAATGTCCAATTTGTTGCATATATATGCAGCTACCTTAGCCTCCATGGACTTTCTATAACTGCTCTTAGCCGTGGGCTCTACCGTGTTTTGCTGTGGTGAGTCCACTTCCAATGCCTCTTGCTGAGAAATTCTCCCTGACTACCTTGATCGCCCCTGAGACCACCTCACAGTGACCTGCGGTTCCTGTTACTCAGGCATCTCTCTTTGGCCACCTTATCTGACCCGAAACTATTCCGGCCTGTCAGAGACTGTTTCTCTCCTGGTCCCCTAGTCACCTTTGAGATCACCCTTGCTATCACCCTGAGACCCCTGTTCGTAGACTACCCGCGGCTTCTCTCCGGGACTACCCCAGTCAACCGGGATTACTCCATCCTATCAGAGACTGTTTCTTCCTCTGGCTGCCCTGGCTGTCTGTGAGGTTACTATGGTCTCCCTGAGACCCCTGCACAGACTACCTGCGTCTTCTTTTCTCCATGGATACCCTAGTCAACCCGGGTTTACTCCAGCCTATCCAAGACTGTTTCCTTCCTCTGCTGGCTGCCCTAGCTGCCCCTGAGAAGATAACTTTTCGACTACCTTAGCTGACATTAGACTTAACCAAGCCTCCCTCGGAATTCTTGTCCTGGTTTTGTGTCCGTGATCCTTTTCCCAATGCCGAGATCCCTTCGTGGTCGCCAATTCTGTAGGGTGTTTGTTTTGTCACTGTACTCCGATTCTTAGACCTCGGAACTTATAGTGGGAAAGGACAACACGTGGCGCAAAATTTTAGGCTTAATCCAGTGTTCATTTTATTACACAACAAAAAACTGACTTAAAAACTACAGGACTAGACTGCTGAGAGAAATTTGACTTTAAACATAGTAATTTACAACTCAGGAGGCGGCCATTTCAGCCCATCGTGTCCGCGCCGGCCGACAAAGAGCTGCATGGCCCTTCATCAGCAGCCCTAAAGATTACATACAAACCCATGGACAATAACGGAAAGGCAAAGAGCACCCAGCCCAACCAGTCAGCCCCACACCACTGCAACACCCCTTATACTAGAAACATCTACACTCCACCCCAACCGGAGCCATGTGATCGCCTGGGAGAGGCAAAAACCAGATTAAAAACCCAGGCCAATTTAAGGAGAACAAATCTGGGAAAATTCCTCTCTGACCCATCCAGGTGATCGAAACTAGTCCAGGAGATCACCCTGGCCGTATTCTATTCCCTGCAATACTTACCATTATATCTGCACCAACCAACAAAAGGTCATCTAGTCTAATCCTAATTATCAGCTCTAGGTCCGTAATCCTGCAGGTTATGGCACTTTAAGTGCCCATCCAACCATCTCTTAAAAGTGGTGAGGGTTTCTGCATCCAGCACTCTTCCAGGCAGCGAGTTCCAGATCCCCACAACCCTCTGCGTAAAGAAGCCCCCCCTCAAATCTCCTCTAAACCACCTTAAAACTATGCCCCCTCGTAATAGCCCCCTCCACCAATGGAAATAGACCCTTGCTTTCCACTATGTCCAGGCCCCTCAATATTTTGTACATCTCGATGAGGTCTCCTCTCAACCTCCTCTGTTCCAATGAGAACAAACCCAGCCTATCCAATCTGTCCTCATAACTAAGATTCTCCATTCCAGGCAGCATCCTCGTAAATCTCCTCTGCACCCTCTCTAGTGACTAGATTACTAAAATTAGTAACCTTACAACCCTTTAGTTTATATTGCCTCGCCTCGTTCTTGTTACCAAAATGTATCACTTTGCACTTTTCTGTGTTAAACTTCATCTGCCACATGTCCGCCCATTCCACCAGCCTGTCTATGTCCTCTTGAAGTCTGTCACTATCCTCCTCACTTCACTATACTTCCACGTTTTTGTGTCATCTGGAAATGTTGAAATTATGCACCCAATTCCAAGTCATTAATATATATCAAGAAAAGCAGTGGTCCTAGTACCGACCCCTGGGGAACACCACTGTGTACCTTCCTTCAGTCCGAAAAACAATCGTTCACCACTACTCTCGGTTTCCTCTCACTCGGCCAATTTCGTATCCATGCTGCCAGTGTCTCTTTTATTCCATGGGCTTCAACTTTGCTGGCAAGCCTATTATGTAGCACTTTATCAAACACCTTTTGGAAATCCACGTATGCCACATCAACTGCTTTGCTCTCATCAAACTTCTCTGTTACCTCATTAAAAAACTCAATCAAGTTAGTCAAACACAATTTGCTATTAACAAATCCATGCTAGATTTCCTTAATTAATCCACACGTGTCCAAGTGACTGTTAATTTTGATTTGGTTTATCATCTCAATGCTTCCCACCGCCCAGGTTAAACTGACTGGCCTGTAATTTCTGGGTTTATCCTTAGACCCTTTTTTGAACATTGGTGTTACATTTGAAATTTTCCAGTCCTCTGGCACCAACCACATATCTAAGAAAGATTGGAAGATTTCCAACTTTATTTCCCTCAGCACCCTAAGATGCATCCCCTCCGGTTTTGGTGACTTATCTACTTTAAGTACAGCCAGTCTTTCTTGTACCTCTATCAATTTTTAGCCCATCCAGTATCTCAACTATGTCTTCTTTCACTATGACTTTGGCAGCAGCTTCTTCATTGGTGAAGACAGATGCAAAGTACTCATTTAGTACCTCAACCATGCCCTCTGCCTCCATGCATAGATCTCCTTTTTGGTCCCACCACTCCTCCTACTACCAGTTTATATTTATATGCCTATAGAAGACTTTTGGATTCCCTTTTATGTTAGCTGCTAGTCTATTCTCTCACTCTGTCTTTGCACCTCTTATTTTCTTTTTCACTTCCCCTCTAAACTTTCTACATTCAGCCTAGTTTTCACTTGTATTCTCGACCTGACATACACCCACTTTTTCTGCTTTATCTTACTATCTCTTTCGCCATCCGGGGAGCTCTTGCTTTGGTTTCCCTACCTTTCCCCCTCGTGGGAATGTACCTCGACTGTACTCGAACCATCTCCTTTTTAAAGGCAGCCTATTGTTCAATTAAAGATTTGCCTGCCAATCTTTGATTCCAATTTACCCAGGCTAGATCCGTTCTTCTATCCAAGAATATTTAGTACCCAATCCTGCCCTTTTTTGAGCCAGGTCTCAGTTATTGCCACAACATCGTATTTACATGTGGCTATTTGCAGCTGCAGCTCACCAATCTTATTTATCACGCTTCGTGCGTTTGCGCACACGCACTGTAAACCTATCTTCGACCTCCTTGTATTCTCTCTTAGTCTGACCCCATCTAATACCATACTATTTTTTACTTTGCTATCCGTCACTCCCAATCCTTTGTGCACCTTGTTTCTCCTTTCTAATGCTACATCCTGGTGCCCATCCCCCAGCCAAATTAGTTTAAATCCTCTCCAACAGCAACAGCAAACCCCCCGTGAGAATATCAGTCATCAATATATCATCTTGGAATCACATCTGTGGTGGCAGAAATGCCTGTCTGTTCCCCTAACTATTGAATCCTCCATCACTAGTGCTTTCCCTATCTTCCTCCTCCCTTATTGTACAGCTGAGCCACCTGTGGTGACGTGGACTTGGCTCTAGCTGTACTCCCCAGAGGATACATCGCCCTCACCAGCATTCAGCCAGTTAGAGAGATGCAGTCAGGGCACTCCTGCACTACCTGCCTGGTCCTCCTCGTCTGTCTGGCAGTCACCCATTCCCTTCTCTGCTTGCAGACATCCTGAAACATGCTCTCCACATAGCTCTCAGCCTCACGGAGGTATTGCAGTGACGCCAGCTGCTGCTAAAGCTCTGAAACCCGTAACTTGAACTTCCCCAGCTGACAACACTTCCTGTACATGTGGAAGTGTCCTGGAGTTCCCACATGGCACAAGATGTGTATTTCACTGGACTGAGGTGCCTTGCCATGCCTCTATTTAATAGATTATTGAACAAAAATAAACCGAAGACTTAAAAAAAAACACTCAATCAGCTGTTCACCAATCAGCTCCTTCTATTATGCTGATGTCACTTTAGGTATTTTTACACTGATATCACTCTTTCAAATTCTGCCTGTGTTGAGTTGCTCTTGCTGCCTCTGGTCGTGGGTCTGTTCTGCAGCTGCGCTCATTATCCCGCTCCGCTCTCCCAAGAAATTGTGTGGCTGGTGGATTGATGGGGGGAATTTGGGGCCATGGTATACAGAAGTTAGCATAGGTTTATGTTCAGTGGACCAACTGTTTATTTCTTGTCTTTCCTTTTTGTAAGTTTAGTGTGAAATGGATGATCTTAAACTTGACATCTTATTCAATTACTTCAGTGCCCAATAGAAGGATGACTTCAAAGCAGATACATTTCATCAAACTCTCAGGCCAAACCTTGGCTTATCTTAATTTTGGAAATACCTTTGGCACTCATCCTTACCTGAGGGCCATTTATTCTCAATCTAATGAGCATTCTCTCCAATGGTTTTTAACATTCCAACAGCAGTCCTGACAGGTTGCATAGTGAGCCACACTGGCTGTTCAATTAGCAATAGTGCCCTGGAATACAGCTTGGTTCAGGCATTGGTTTACTACTCCAGGAATCCACATTCTGAAATTCCCTCGCGAAACCCTTCCAACGCGTTCCTTTGGCTCAACATCTATTTTTGTTTAATTATGCCTTTATGAAGCACCTTGGGATGTTTTTGTGTGTTAAAAGTGTTATATAAAAGTAAATTGTTGTTATTAGAGCTTGTGAAATAAAGCAAGCGAGCAAGCTCAGGATGTCCCAAAGCACTTCACAGCCAATGAAGTACTTTTGAACTGTAGTCAGAGTTGTAATGTAGGAAACGTGGCAGCAAATATGCACACAGGTAGGTCCCACAGAGTAATTAAATAATTGTCCAGGTCATGTTTTAGGTGTTGGCTGAGGGATAAATGTTGGCCAATAGATCGGGAGAACTTCCCTGCTCTTCTTCAAAATAGTGCCTGGGATATTTTCCATTCACCTGAATGGACAGATGGGGCCTCAGTTTAACGTGTCATCGGAAAAACTGACACCTCCACCAGTGCAGCACACCATCAGCACTGCATCAAAGTGGCATCCTAAATTATGTCTTCAAGTGTCTGGAGTGAGGCTTGACCCACATTTTCTGACTCTGAGGCGAGATTGCTACCAGTGAGACGTGGCTCACAACACAGAAGGCTGATTTGGCTGTTAATCATCAGGCATTGCATCTTGGAACTACAGTATATTGATCCCAAAAAAGACTTTGCTCACCTCCTGTTCCTCAAGGATGGGAGAGGTGGAAATGAATTGCAGGGCTTGTCACACAATTGCATAACTGGTACAATTCCAAAAGCATGGAGCTTGCAGCCAATTTACTCCTACTCAAAATTCATTAATTAAAACAGTTTTAACCTACCTGTGCTCAAGAAAATACCAGAATTATAAGCTATCCGAGGTAGGTTATGGTTAAATCTGTCAATAAATTTGAAACCTTCCAAAGCTGTTAACTATCCCCTCAAGAAATTCTACACACACACTTCAATTTTACTGAGCAGCAGATTTTGGGGGGCGGGGAGGGGTTAAATTAACATTGCTCTTTTTTTTAAATTCAACAATATTTTTATTTAACAAATTCACAGATGAACTCATGACTATTTAGTTCTGCATTTGCACTAAAATGATTGATAGTTTTAAACATATCAAAGCACATTTGCTTTCCAAGTAATGCAATGCACATAGCATAAAGAGTATCAACAACAAATCCATAACAGTTGGAATTTAATTATGAACAATGAAATGTAAGACGATTCACAGTTAATATTCATTTTGGTAATTATAATACAAAGACATTAAATGCATTGCACATAATCACAATAAAAATGGGAATGCTATGCAGCACTTTGACACTCTTCACTATTCTTTTTTCTATATTTACAAACATCAAATTGTGCAATACTTTTAACCAGTTTAGAATGGCACCATGCACCATAGTAAACAGTTACACTCATACATTCATAACAAAACAGTAGTGTCAGTCTTTAAGTTACCATTATGAAGCATTTTCCAGTTGATTTTTGCTAATAATAAAGTTCCATAAAACTGTGAATTCTAATGAAGCGCTACTCAAAATAATATACAGAACACTATAAAACCCGTAAACGAAATTTACAGCAATAGCAAAAATAACAGTGCTTGTACTCATGTAATAAACTGTTATTTTTGATGTTCTTCCTTGTCTTTTCCTTTCTTTTCTTTTTCATCCTGTAGTGCTACTCCAAGTTTTTTAATCAAAACTGAGAGAACTTTATCTAGTGGATCCATGACACCACGCTGCACCCATTTTGGAATAGTGATTCTGGCATGATGGAAGCCCAGCTTTTGAAGAATATAGTCCACACCCACTGGGTCAATCTTCCTTCCAGTCCAGGAAATTAATCTGTAAAAAAAATTCAATCAAAATATGTCATTTTATATCATCACCAAACATTTCCATAGCAGCTGAAGATCACAATATTTGTTAATGCGAGTTACGACCTGTAGTTAAAGGTAGTGAAGTACCTCCAATACCAAGGAAAGTATTTAGGTGTTACTGTGAACCAAATAAAAGGATGAACTTCTAAAATGTGTGTGCTGGTAAAAAGCATTAAAGTTCTTGTGTTGGAAGAACCATAAAATAACCAGTGTTTTACTGCTTGCATAATATCTTATTCCAGCATTAAAAGGCTTGGTCATTTCCCATAGCATAGGTTTTTAGCAATACTTAGGGGGTTACATAAATCAACTTGAATGCATCAATAGAAATAACTTATTCATAACTTGCGGAGATTATATTAGAAATATTGAATTCTAATTTATTGACACCTACACTCAAGTTGTAATAATTCCTTAACCCCATCATTTGCAAAATAGATTTTATTAACAGTAATCGATAACAAGGTTGTAAACGAACACAGATAATGAGGAAAGCCAATCACTTGCTCGTTTAGAGAAAATTCAACATTATTAAGTTGAGAGATCATTCTTTTGAGATAGCCACGATTATACTATTTTTTGAAAGTTATGCATTTGATAAAGAGAAAACTATCACCTCCATAATTTTCTTCATTTTTATCCTGAAGATGCTGACTCGTGCTTGGGACAGTTATACGAGTGCTGGCAACACTTTTGTTACCTTGACATGTGTCCATTCTTCACATAAGGAGCAGAGAGAGAACATCAGCAAGCTACTTAAGCCATGGGCTCGAGAGCAGAGTAACTGGTGCTAGAGAAGTCACAGAAAATTAGCAGCTAGAACCCTGGCTGATTTCCCCTCTCCTCTTTGTAGCTCAGGAACGTGGAGACCAATTGTAGCACTTAGTGCCACCCCAGTTGAGATTAACCAACTCAGGATAGACCAGGGATAAAACCCTCTTGTCTGCACAGCTCTAGTTTCAGATTATCAGTACATTTCATGATTGATTTATCAGGGAGGTTTATGGAAGGAATTCTGAAGTTTGGTTAACAGGCACAGAACACAGAGCAGATAATAACCCTGAAATTCCATTTTCGCCTTCCCGTGGGCATTTTAGAGAAAAAATACGCACCTATCTTAAGCTGGTGCCCACGTTGGACTTTGAGGCTGAGGCCTCCTTCGGCTGCAATTCGCAGCGTGTGCACATTGACGCATGCGCAGGCCTCAAGCTGGAGTCACATGGCTCTGGGCAGCCAATCAGGTAAAGTATCATAGTAATACGAGTTCCGCAGGGTCCTAAACTCCTATTACTATGATTGTGATAGCGCCCGAAACACCCACTACACAGCCCCAAACATCCAAAACACTAATAAAAAATAGAAAATAATTACACTACATTAATTTAAATTAAAGTTATTAATGTTTAAAAAAAAAATAACTTCCCAATTAAAAATTTTTTTTTCAGGCCCAAGATTTTTGAGGACATTTGTAAGCATAAATAACGGAAATTTCCACTCAAGTGTCCCCGCTCCCGAGATGCGCGCGATCTGTTAAGCCAGAAACTTGACAGGTCGGAAATGCCGGTTTCCAGCGCATGCGCATTGCGCGCTGGAAACCGGCATTTCCGATGGCTTTCCAAACTCCATACGTACCCGGGGAGATCGGAATTTCAGGGCCAATGTTATACTGAAAGACTGAAGGTTTATTAGTAAGAACAGTAACCTTATGCCAAGAAGTTTACACTGGAATATTTCATAATTTTAAAGTCATTGGGCATAGGTTTTTAGGAGATATGATTGTAAAATACAGATTATAACAGGCAGCCATTTGTCTGGATGCTAACCTTAATGTGGGTTCCAGGTGCCAGGTATTACAAACAAACTCTCTCCAGTCCACTGTTGTATAGATCACCTCCTCAGTTTTATCGGTGGAGCTGTCATCATGAGCAATAATAGGACTTTTTTGGCCTGGGCGAGAGACAACAATTCGAGGAGGGAAAATAGCTAGGAACAGACAATAAAAAATAAATCAATCTTTTCTTCTGTAATTAAACAGCAAACCTTAATAGCTATACATACATAGAAATGATGGCAACTGGGTATCTCGGTGAAGGCAGTCTTTGCAAATTCTCTTAAATGACTTTTAGGACATTACAAGCAAGAGACCGTGAAACTCCCTATGATGTACCTCAAGAACCACAAGACTACTGTTAAAGTTAAGAACCATGGGGACCCAGGATAAAACATGACAGTGGATAAGGAATTATATAAAATATATTGGAAATAAAAAAAGAGTATTCATAAAATATGGTGCATCAGAATGGGGTGGGGAGAGATGTTAAGAGGCATACTGTTGGGCTCAATGCTTGGACCACTTGTTTTGTTTTATATAAATGATTTAAATGTCAGTTTGGCTAAATTAGTACCATGCTCACCTCCAAGTCAGAAGGTTTTTGGGTTCAAGCTCCACTCCAGGACTTCAGCATATAATCAACGCTGGCACTCCAGAGTATTAGTGAGAGGGTGCTATATTGTTGGAGGCTCTGTCCTTTGGATGACATGATAAGCCATCTGTCTGTTCCAGTGGTTCAAGTGAATGTTACAGATACCATAACACTATTCAAAGAACAGGAAGTTCTCCCTGTGTCTTGGTCAATATCACTTCCTCAAACAGTACCAAAAACAGGTAATTCACTTCATTGTTGGTTGGATTTTTCTCCATAACAATCACCGCAATTAAAAGTAATTCCTTTTACATGAAATATAAAGGGGCTGAAATTGCCTATTTTTTGAAGAAATGTTACCGCCGGGGCAAAAAGGAGTTACCACTCAGTTGGGGCAGAGTGGCCGATAATCGAGACATCGCCCTCGTCAATTTTTCCGGTGGAGAAGGTGACCGCCCTGCCCGTGTTCCCGCCCTCACCGCCCGGCGGCGACCCCTTTCTGCCTGAAGTCAGCCCGACAATGGTGGCCACGAGATCGGCCGGGCCGTCAACAGACAGCCCAGCACCCCCTCTTGGTTGTCGGACCGCTGGCCCGGCTGAAGTCCTCCCTGGTGGCCCACTGGGCACCACTAAAGTGGCTGCAGAGCTCGCAGCGGCCCGCCCCTTTAACTGAAGGGGAGGGTCGTTGTGACGCATCGCGCTGACATCATAAGTGGCGCGCTAACATGCTCAGCACGGCGCTCATGACACCTTCCGCCCCACTCCCAACCCACTTCTGCCCCGCCGCTGCTCGACACACTCAAATTGAAAAAGAGGGCAAAATCGCACTAATCATCGCCCCATTGATTAGGTCCACAATTAAATCAATTAAAGTGCGCCCCGTTTGGGGCGGAGGGCAATTTCGGCCCCAGATAGTTTTGAGACATGGGGGCCAAACCCATGGCTGCCGTCGACCGACAATTAAAATAAAATGGGACGTGCCGCCCAGCCACATGCAGTTTCCCACCGGAAAAAGCTGTCGAGGGCACCGACCGGTGGGGCAATTTCCCTCGCGGGGCGGAAAGAGGTTGCCGCTGGGCAGTGAGGGATCGGCGCGTGGCCAACGGGGTGGGAACACGGACGGGGCAGTCACCTTCTCCGCCGGAAAAATTGACGAGGGCAATGTCCTGATTGTCGGCCACTCCGCCCCGACTGAGCGGTAACTCCTTTCCGTCCGATACCATGCCAACGGCTCTTAAAAAAGGGGCAATTTTGGCCCCAGGATGAGGTGCTTTAGAATTGTAAATTGGATGGAGAAATCAAATGCAAGTTTGCTAAATTTGCAGCTGACACAAAGATAAGGAGACCAGTAAAGAATAGAGAATGTAAATAATGATTTGGAGAAGGATTTAGATTGGTTAAGAAATGAGCATACATATTGAAGTTTAACAATTTCTATTGGGCAAGAAATTAGCATCTGAGGCACACAATGAAGGAAACAGAAATAGCAGAGGAAGGCAGAATAGAACCTGGGGTAACAGTAGGTTTATCACTTTCATTGTTACATCAATGTATAGAAGCAATTAAATCAACTGCCAAATGCCTTTAAATTAGAAAAACATCCCAAGGTTTTCACACATGTGCAATCAGGCAAAATTGATACTCAACCAACAAAGGCATTATTAGGAGCGGTGACCAATAGCTTGGCCAAAGAAGCTTAAAGGAAGGTCTTAAAGAAAGAGTGGGAGATGTATAGGCAAAGGGAATGCTGATGCATAAGAAGCAAGAAGCAGAGGACCGGAGAGTTCTTGGATGACAGGATTGTTGGGATATAGGAGGTGAGAGGTAAAGAGGGGCAAGGCTATGAAAAAAATTAACACGAGGATGAAAATTTTAAATTGGAGGTATGGGGGGACCAGGAGCCAATGTATGTCAGGAAGGATAGAACTAATGAGTGAACAGGACTTGGTGAGAGATAGGATATGGGCAGCAGTGTTTTTAAATGAGTTTAAAGAGCGCAGCAGATAGAAGGCTGGGAATAGTAGAGTCTGGAGGTGACAAAGGCAGATGAGTGACGGAAGTATGCAATGTTCTGGAGGTGGGCAATATTATGGAGGTAGGCGATCTTTATGATGGAATTAGCAGCACGGGCGTGAAGTGTGTGGCAGGAATTGACGACAATGGCTTTGCTCTTCCCAATGTATAACTGGAGGAAATTGTGGCTCATCCAAGACTAGATTGGGTACGGTAGCACGGTGATTATGTTGCTGAACTAGTAATCTAGAGACCTGGAATAATGATCCAGAGACGTGAATTCAAATTCTACCAGCTTGGGAATTTAAATTCAGTTAATTAAATAAATCTGAAATAAAAAGCTATTATCAGTAATGGTGACCATGAAACTATCAGATTGACATAAAAACCCATCTGGTTCACTAATGTCCTTAAGGGAGGAAAATCTGCTGTCCTTACCTGGTCTGGCTTATATGTGACTCCAGACCCACAGCAATGTGGTTGACTTTTAACTGCCCTCTGAAATTCCCTAGCAAGCCACTCAATTGTACAATCACTATGAAAAACACTAATAAAAATAAAACCAGATAGACCACCCGACACCGGCTATGGACCTGACAACAGCACACTCAGCCGATCCTGCAAAGTCCTCTATATGAACACCTGGGCACTTGTGCCAAAATTGGAAGAGCTGTCTCACAGACTAGTCAAGCAACAGCCTGACATAGTCATACTCACAGAATCATACCTTTCAGCCAATCACCGTCCCTGTACAGACCCACCAGAGGTGGCAGCACAGTGGTATACAGTCGGGAGACCTCAACATTGACTTCAGACTCCATCAAGTCTCATGGTTTCAGGTCAAGCATGGGCAAGGAAACCTGCTGATCATCACCTACCACCCTCCCTCAGCTGATGAATCAGTACTCCTCCATGTTGAACGCCACTTAGAATAAGCACTGAGAAAAGCAAGGACACAGAATGTACTCTGGGTGGGGTACTTCAATGTCCATCACCAAGATTGGCTGGGTAGCACCACTACTGGCCGAATCCTGAAGGACATAGCTGTCAGTCTGGGCCTGCGACAGGTGGTGAGAGAAGCAACACGAGGGGAAAAACTTACTTGACCTCGTCCTCACCAATCTACCTGTCGCAGATGCACAGTCCTTATGGAGAGGAAGTCCCATCTTCACACTGAGGACTCCCTCCATCAAGTTGTGTGGCACTACCACTGTTAAATGGGATAGTTTCAGAATAGATCTAGCAGCTCAAAAAAGGGAGGGCCATCAGCAGTAGCAGAATTGTATACACCACAATCTGTAACCTCATGGACTGGCATATCCCTCACTCTACCATTAGCATCAAGCCAGGGGACCAACTCTGGTTCAATGAGGAGAGCACAAGAGCAGCACCAGGCGTACCTAAAAATGAGGTGCCAACCTGAGGAAGCTGTAGCACAGGACTACGTGTATGCTAAATAACAGAAGCAGTATGCTATAGACAGAGCTAAGCGACCTCACAATCAATGGATCAGATCCTGCCACATCCAGTCATAAATGGCGGTGGACAATTAAACAACTCACGGTAGGAGGAGGCTCCATGAACATCCCCATCCTCAATGATGGCGGAGCCCAGCACGTGAGTGCAAAAGACAAGGCTGAAGCATTGGCAAACACCTTCAGCCAGAAGTGCCAAGTGGATGATTCATATCGGCCTCCCCCGAGGTCCTCACCATCACAGAAGCCAGTGCTCAGCCAATTCGATTCATTACATGTAATATCAAGAAACCGCTCAGCGCACTGGATACAGCAAAGGCTATGGGCGCGACAACTTCCCGCGCTGTCGTGCTGACGATTAGTACTCCAGAACTAGCTGTGCCTCTAGCCAAACTGATTCAGAACAGGTACAACACTGGGATCTATCTGACAATGTGGAAAACTGCCCAGGTATTTCCTGTTCACAAAAAGCAGGACAATTACCGCCCAATCAGTCTACTCTCAATCATGGAAGGTGTCGTTGACAGTGCTATCAAATTACACTTACTCACCAATAACCTGCTCACAAAAAATCAGTTTGGGTTCTGCCAGGACCACTCAGCTCCAGAACTCATTACAGCCTTGGTCTAACCATGGACAAAAGAGCTGAAATCCAAAGGTGAGGCGAGGGTGACTGCCTTTGACCGAGTGTGATATCAAGGAGCCTTAGTAAAACCGAAGTCAATGGGAATCAGGGGGAAAACTCTCCAATGGATGGAACCATACCTAGCACAAAGGAAGATGGTTGTCATTGTTGGAGGTCAATCATCACAGCCCCAGGACATCACTGCAGGAGTTCCTCAGGGCAGTATCCTCGGCCCAGCTATCTTCAGCTGATTCATCAATGTCCTTCCCTCCATCATAAGATCAGAAGTGGGGATGTTCGCAGATGACCGCACAATGGGCTAGACTTTCCACTAGGGGGACATCGCCAGAAAAAAATGGGCCTTGTTCCAGCGATGTAGGACGTCTCAGCCTTATTGATCGCTAGTAAAAGGCCCATTTTTTGGGGGGGCGATTTTCTACTCGGCCGTAGCCCGGCGATGTGGAATGGGTGGTGAATTTTTGGCGACGTTACGATCGCCCACCGAAAACGGAAGTCCAACAAAAAAGCTTCCCTTGCAACGGCCTTGTGCGCATGTGAGTGTTTTCTTTTCAGCCGATTTTTTTAAACCACGTTTTGGGAGGTCAGGGGTCATCACACATGCTCAGAAGGCACAGAGAGGGTCAGAGAGAGAGAGTGCTGATAGAGAGGGAGGAGAAAGCTGGAGGAGGAGGAGAAGAATTGTTTATTGTTGCTGGGTTTCGTGGTATAAAAGCCAATATAAATCTCACTTTAATAATCTAAAATATTTATAATCTAAAATATTTATAATCTAATAAATCAGAATGTCGCAGGAGTTTGAAGCCGAAAGGAAAAGGTCAAAAGCCTTTCGTGATGAGGCGAATGAGGCCCTCGTCAATGAGGTGCATGCAAGGTGGGTAGACCTTACACGGGGTGTGCATGGGAAACCTCCACCCCGTGCATATAGAAAAATTTGGCAGGAGATTGCGGCCGTGGTGACCTCTTTATCCCTTGAGGCAAGGTCACTTGACCAGTGCCAGAAAAGGTAGAATAGCTTGGTGGCAGCAGCGAGAGTAAGTTGCTTTTTATATTTCAAATGTTATATTTGATATTCTAATGACTCATGCAAATGTTGATTAGAACATTGAATTTCATGTAATGAATTTCAGTTTGTCATTCTTAAATATATTCATTAATTAAGCCATGCTAACAGTAAGTTGCATTTTCCATTGCAAAAAAATTTCAGTGATGCATGCAAATTTTAAATCATCTCCTGTATTGCATTTAAGTTTGTCATTCTTAAATGGTTTATTAGCAAGTCCATTTGCTTATGCCATGCCGTGCCCTCTTCTTGTTTGCAGAAGGAGATATCAATCAACCGGGCAGAGCAGAGGGCGACAGGGGGCAGCTCTGCTCAACTTCAACCCTTGAGTGAAATTGAGGAGCGTGCGGTCGCACTAGTGGAAATTGAAAGCCGTTCGGTCACCATCCGTGGTCTGACCAAACCCAGCCTCGGGTCTCGTGAGTAATGTATACTGTGTAATGGGGGGGTGGGGGGGGGAGGAGGAGAGCTGGGAAAGGGGTTCGTCAGCAACCCCTGTAATGTGTGAAACAGTATGAAAAACATTTTTAAAAACTTAAATAAGTAACGCATGTAATGTCCTGTAATTATAATGTAATATGCAATATCCTGGAGATGTACTGTTGATATACTAATGATGTCATGTCTGGCCATGCATGCATGCATGCATGCATGCAGCCCGGGTGCAGTCCTTGTGCATAAGAAGCCGGGGATATAGCTGCTACAACTTAATGGGGTATTGAAAAGTATTGATATGTAACGTCTATTGATCACCGTCCTGTTCTAATAAGTTCTTCAAAAATGTCATACGTGTTTTTAAGGTCAACCAGAGAAGCGAGTGTCACTGCAGCCTTCCATTGCACCACCACCAGCCACCTTGGAGGATGAAGAGGAACCACCTCATTACTCAAGGGAGTCATAGAGGAAGAAGATACCTTTTCTCACCTTCTGGCGGAGGATGGAGGAGGAGGAGGAGGGTGAGGATCAAGATATAACTCTAGAGCTGCTGGAATCTGCAATTGTTGTGTGGGGGGGATATGAGCCTGCAGCCATCTGCATTGCTATTGAAGAGGCACCAGGACCAAGCAGTGATGATCCGGCAACGACAAGGCGCAATATATTGCAAACGCCAACCCAACAGAGGTCGGGTCAGTGAGGTGAGCAACTGCCTATTGCAGAAGGGCAGACAGAGTGCTTGATTTCCCTGTGCAGGGAGACGGTCGCAATTGGTTGCGATCTTATCCAGGGGTTCCATGAGTTCTCCACGAACTGGAGCCAGTTCTCAACGAACTTCTCCAACTGGTCTACGGTGCAAACTAGACCTTGGAGGGGATTAGAGAGCAGACCGCCGCAACAAATGCCCTTCGGCATGCGTTCCTGGCTGGAACATGGCGCTGCACCCCAAGGTGTCGTGCCAGCTCAGAGTGCAACCCCTAGCACTGAAGCGAGTACAGAGGATACAGTTCTTCCTGACTCGGAAGACAAGCCTCAGACTATGTCTTCCACTCCATCACCTCCGTCTTGCCGTTGCCCACTCCACGCCAGCTTCGTCCTGGTCTGCGAAGAACAAAACGGGAGGGCAGTGTTAAAACACAGGGTGGTAGAGGACCTGGAGGGAAACGTGGCCACAGGTAGGGAGGGAGTTGGTTGTTTCTTCAAGTTACATGTTAAATTTTTTTTAAGTTCTTGCGTTCATTGTTGTTTGGGGTGGGGTGGGGGGGGAGGGGGGGGGGAAAGAGGGTGTTTATAAAATCTTTACAAAATCATTGTTAAATAAAAAATTTTATTGAGTTAAACAATTGCTGTACATTCTCTTCTAGTTACGTTAAGCATAACATATTTAGTTTTCTGCATTAGTTGTTCATTCTTTTATTTTAACGTGAGTTTACTTAAAATACCAGGCCAGTGCAGGCAGGGCAAAAACGTAACTCAACGCAAATGAAACTTTTGCTTAACCGTAACTGTAAATGAAAATGTAACTATCCACAATGTAAGTTCATGCAAAGCGTTCATAAATGAGCTGCTGATGCAGCATCTTAGCTGCCGCCTAACTGCCACTGCGTACTGATCTTCGGGGGGGGGGGGGGGGGTGCTGCTGGTGGAAACGTGGATACATCGCAAGGCTGATTGTCCTCCCCTAGGTCCTCACCAGCCTCCACTTCCACCTGTCCCTCCTCTTGCTCCTCGCCGGCTGGCTCTTCCATCTCCCCTCCTTCTGGAGGTGGACCTGCAGCCAAGTCTGGCATTAGTTGTCCTCTCCTTATAGCTAGGTTATGCAGCATACAACACACCACAATAAAGTCAGCGACCTGGTCAGGATGGTACTGTAGGCTGCCGCCAGAATGGTCGGGGCATCTAAAGCGCTGCTTTAAAACTCCAATTGCCTTTTCGACGATGTTGTGTGTCGCTATATGGCTTTCATTGTAACGTTTCTCTGCTTCAGTGACGGGATTATGCAGTGGGATCATCAGCCAACTGGCAAGGCCATATCCCTTATCCCTCAGCATCTAACTGTGACCAACTGACTGAGAAACAAGTCAGGGATAGCACTCTCAAGTAGGATGTGTGCATCATGGATGCTGCTAGGAAATGTAGCATTTACTGTCATGATTATTTGGTTGTGGTCGACAACAAGCTGCACATTCAGGGAGTGGAATCCCTTTCTGTTACGAAACACCTCTGCATTCTTTAAAGAGGCTTTCAGGTTGATGTGCGTGCAATCTATTGCTCCCTGCACCTTGGGGAAGTCTGCTACTCTCGAGAACCACAAAGCCGTCGCGGTCTGTGCCTCCCTGGTCATCGGGAAGCTTATAAAGTCCATCCTGTGAGCATAAAGGGCTTCAGTCACCTGCCGAATGCAGCAGTGTGTGGCATGCTGAGAGATATAACAGATGTCGTCAGCTGAAGCCTGAAAGGATCCTGATATGTAGAAGGCTAGGGCTACAGTAACCTACACCTCAACGAACAGTGCAGTGCTGATGGTGCTGGAAGGCTGCAGATCCCCCTTGATGAGCTGGCAAATCTCATCGATGACCTCCTTCCGGAAGCGCAGCCTCCTAAGACACGCGTTTTCAGACAAGTTTAGCTAAGATTGCGTTTCTTTGTATCTTCGTTGGCTGCACACTCGCCTCCTCTGTCTCCATCCACGACTTACTCTGCCACCTCCTCGATTCATCTTTTCAGAAACAAGCTCGAGAGCAGTTACGAGTAATGGCGCAGAAAGCATCGGCCACATTATCAACAATTACTTCACTTTATTAAACTACTCTCTCTCTCTACTATTCTCTCTACACCAACCCCAGTCTAACACTGTATACCAGTCAGTCTAATAGGCCCCAACAATATCAATAATTATTTTCACTTACTATAAATGCACTTTTCACAAAAAAATGCCTATCAGCTAAGCTACTATCAGTAAATTTATATATAAGTTAATATTCTGAGTTGATCTATCTATAAATAACTCGATAAATAACTCTCAACTATCTAGCTAGTTTTTTTTCAGTTGCTTCCACCCTTCCTCCAATCTTCAAAATGGCGTCCGTAGTGCCCACTTCATTCTGTAAAGCCCGGGAAAAACAACTATTTCTCAGCGATGTTTTCGGCCTTCCAGCAGCCCGGCGAAGTGCCGGTGACGTGCCGAAAGTTGGGATGGGCCTTGTGTCGGCGATCAGTTCGGCAAAATGAGCCGAAATTTGGGGGCTTGCTTATTTTTCTGCCGATGTTTTGGGCTTAGTTTCCACTTTTTACTCAAAATGGGCGATAGAGGTCCGTTTTGGGCGAGATAGGGGCTATAAATGGGCAAGGTGAAGTGGAAAGTCTAGCCCCATGTTCAGTGCCATTCACAACTCCTCAGATAATGAAGCAGTCCATGCCCGCATGCAGCAAGACCTGGATGACATTCAGGCTTGAGCTGATAAGTGGCAAGTAACATTCGCGCCACAAAAGTGCCAGGCAATAAACATTTCCAACCAGCAAGAGTCTAATCACCACCCAATTGACATTCAACGGTATTATTATCGCCGAATCCCGCAATATCAACATCCTGGGGGTCACCATTGACCAGAAACTTAACTGGACCAGCCACATACATACTGTGGCAACAAGAGCAAGTCAGAAGCTGGATATTCTGCGGTGAGTGTCTCACCTGCTGACTCCCCAAAGCCTTTCCACCATCTCCAAAGCACAAGGCAGGAGTATGATGGGATACTCTCCACTTCGCTGGATGAATGCAGCTCCAACAACACTCAAGAAGCTTGACACCATCCAAGACAAAGCAGTCCGCTTGATTGGCACCCCATCCTCCACCTTAAACATTCACTCTGTCCACCACCGGCACACCATGGCTGCAGCTCTACTTGGAACTCCTTCATGGCAAACGAGCCAAAGGTGGGCAGAGGAAATGTTACAGGGACACCCTCAAAGCCTTCCTGAAAAAGTGCAACATCCCCACTGACACTTGGGAGTCCCTGGCCAAAGACCGCCCTAAGTGGAGTGCATCTGGGAGGGCGCTGAGCACCGCGAGTCTCATCACCGAGAGCATGCAGAAATCAAACGGAGGCAGTGGAAAGAGTGAACGGCAAACCTATCCCACCCACCCTTTCCCTCAATGACTATCTGTCCGACCTGTGACGGGAACTGTGGCTCTCGTATTGGACTGTTCAGCCACCTAAGGACTCATTTTAAGAATGGAAGCAAGTCTTCTTCGATTCCGAGGGACTGCCGATGATGATGTACCACCTACAAGGTGCACTGCAGCAAATTGCCAAGGCTTCTTCGGCAGCACCTCCCAAATTCGTAACCTCCACCATCTAGAAAGACAAGGGCAGCAAGCACATGGGAACACCATCAGCTGCAAGTTCCCCTCCAAGTCACACCATCCTGACTTGGAAGTATATCGCCATTCCTTCATCGTCACTGAGTCAAAATCTTGGAACTCCCTCCGTAACAGAACTGTGGGAATACCTTCACCCCAAGGATTGCAGCAGTTTAAGGCGGCGGCTCACCACCACCTTCTCAAGGGCAACTGAGGATGGGCAATAAATGCTGGCCTTGCCAGTGATGCCCATGTCCCATGCATGAATTTTTAAAAATCCAAGGCTAGATGTCGAGACAGCAAATAAATAAAATGTTGGATACAGCGTATAAACTACAATAGATAGTGAATTTTTTTAATGTCCTAATCACATCATACTTGAAGCACTGTATTATGGTGGCCAAAATTGTTCACAAACGAGACAAATTTGCTCTAGGAAAGAACAAAAATGATCCCAAGGAATAAGGGAAAGAGTGATTAGAAAAGATTAGAGAGGCTGAAACTCTTTAGTTTAGAAAGAATATGTATTAAACAATATTGATAAGGTAAGAATATCAAGTTGAACCAGTGGGATCAAAGGATATAAATTAATATTCGTGAAATGTAAATTTGAGAGCGATATCTTGAAAATGTTTTAAACATTTGGAATAATCTACCAGAAAGGGTAGTAGAGACACAAGAGGGAGTCAAAATGTTTTTAGATGCTAGACTGGGGATGTTGGGCTAGTAAAGAAATGAGATTCAATGGGCCAAATTGGAGCATATTCTGGTCATATGTAAAGAGACGCACATCTCCTTATGGTAAAAATGTTACTACTATCCCTATAAGCTTTTACATATAATTAATTTCATTTTAATGGGTTAATTTTTTATTGTGCAGCACATGCTTCAATTATTTTACTGGGTTACCAATTTTAAGAAAGTCACTGAAAATCAACAACTGAATTTCTACGTATGTATTTCCTGCACTATTTTATGTTTAATAGACTTTAGCATTAGATTCAATGCCACAAGAAATGTATACCATGGGTTACATTTTATAATCCCAAGAAATACTCCCCCATAACCCATCTTAAACCCTGCTGCCCGTATCCTAACTCACACCAAGTCCCGTTCACCCATTAACCCTGTGCTTGCTGACCTACATTGGCTCCCGGTTGAGCAACGCCACAATTTTAAAATTCCCATTCTTGTTTTCAAATCCCTCCATGGCCTCTCTCCTCCCGATCTCTGTAACCTCCTCCAGCCTGACAACTCTCCGAGATCTCTGCGCTCCTCCAAGTCTCGTCCCTTGAACAGTCCAGATTTAAATCGCTCCACCATTGGTGGCCGTGCCTTCAGCTGCCTAAGATCTAAGCTCTGGAATTCCCTCCCTAAACCTCTCCGCCTCTCTTTTCTTCTTTAAGATGCTTCTTAAACCCACCTCTTTGACCAAACTTTTGATCATCTGACCGAATCTCTCCTTATGTGGCTTGGTGTCAAATTTTGTTTGATAAGCGCCTTGGCCCATTTTACTATGTTAAAGATGCTATATAAACGTAAGTATATGGACGACATTAATATGTGACATTTAAACTTTCGCAGTTGTCTTTCCATCACCTACATGCCGCAGAAAAGCTGCACTTCAAACATTTGCAATTAACCACATTATCACAAATTATCAGTAAATCTAAACAAGTCAATACTATTTTAAGAAAAACTGTTTTAGGAAATCAATTTTTCAATAATGTTACCACATCTTGTTTTTATTTTTTGCAGTATCAAGTTATTAAGTACAATTTTCTGTTTGTACACATGGTATAAACAAAAACCGATCCAACAACTAGAATCCCAATTCACACTCATGAGGGGGTTACTTCACTTGTACTTTCTTTATCTGGGTCCTCCAGTCGACGGAATATCGACCTGGAACTTGGGGCTGGGATGACAACAAACTGGCAGCATTTGCCGTCACTCCGCCTCTGACCGCAACTTTAGAATTTGGTGCAGGTGGAAATCTCAAAATTGCGGTCAGTCATTGACAGCTCCAAAATAGGCTGCCCTGTGGCCCCTCCACAGAGCCAGCAATCTTTGTTATCAGCCAACTCTCTGAAACTGACGAAAACTTTGGCTCTTCTGCAGCAAATATGCTGTTAAATTCCCCACTAAAGGTTTCACCAAAAGGGATAAGGTGTAACTGGGGTTTTGACAGCAATTTTACTGCTAAACAAATGTTAAGAGCCTGGAAAACTAGTTTTAATTTTTTGCAGTTTGAAATTTGTTAATTTTAATAAAAATTTAATTTTTTTGAAAAGTTTCTGAAAAAGTGTGTTTTTAAGTGTGGCTATCAACAACAACCTGTATTTATATAGTGCCTCTAACGTAGTGAAACATCCCAAGGCGCTTCACAGAAGTATTATGAGATAAAACAATTTGGCACTGAGCCGCAGGTGAACAAAAGCTTAGTCAAAGAGGTAGGTTTTAAGGAGCCTCTTGAAGGAGGAAAGAGAGGTAGGTAATGAGGCGGAGAGATTTAGGCAGAGAGTTCCAGAGCTTGGGGCCTAGGCAACAGAAGGCACTGCCACCAATGGTTGTGATTAAAATCAGGGATGCTCAAGAGGGCAGGATTAGAGGGGCGCAGACATCTCGGGGTGGGTGCGGGGGGGGGGGGGGGTTGTGGGCTGGAGGAGATTACAGAGATCGGGAAGAGCGAGGCCATGGAGGGATTTGAAAATAAGGGTGGGAATTTTGAAATCGAGGTGTTGCTTAACCGGAAGCCAATGTAGATCAGCGAGCACAGGGGTGATCGGCGAGCGGGACTTGGTGCGAGTTAGGACACGCTCAGCCGAGTTTTGGGTCACCTCTAGTTTACGTAGGGTAGAATGTGGGAGGCCAGCCAGGAGTGCGTTGAAATAGTCAAGTCTAGAGGTAACAAATGCATGGATGAGGGTTTCAGCAGCGAATGAGCTGAGGCAAGAGCGGAGACGGGCGATGTTATGGAGGTGAAAATAGGTGGTCTTAGTTATGCAGTGGATATGTGGGCGAAAGCTCATTTCAGGGTCAAATGTGACACCAAGATTGCGAACAGCCTGGTGCAGCCTCAAACAGAAGTTGGGGAGAGGTTTGGAGTCAGTGTCTAGGGAGCAGAATTTGTGACGGGGACTGATAACAATGACTTCGGTCTTCCCAATATTCAACTGGAGAAAATTTGTGCTCATCCAGAACTGGATGTCGGACAAGCAGTCTGACAATTTAGAGACCACGGAGGGGTCGAGAAAAGTGGTACTGAAGCAGAGCTGGGTGTCATCAGCGTACATGTGGAAACTGACGCTGTGTTTTCAGATAATGTCGCCAAGGGGCAACATGTAGATGAGAAATAGGAGGGAACCAAGGAGAGATCCTTGGGTGACACCAGAGGAGAAGCCGTCGCAGGTGATTCTCTGGCTACCGTTAGCTAGGTAAGAATGAAACCAGGCAAATGCAGTCCCACCCAGCTGGACGACAGTGGAGAGGCGTTGGAGAAGGATAGAGTGGTCAAAGGCTGCACAGTCAAGAAGGACGAGGAGGGATAAGTTTACCTTTGTCGCAGTCACGAAGGATGTCATTTGTGACTTTGATGAGAGCCGTTTCGGTACTGTGGCAGGCACAGAATCCGGATTGGAGGGATTCAAACATGGAATTGCGGGAAAGAGGGGCACGGATTTGGGAGATGACAACACGTTCAGGGACTTTGGAGAGGAAAGGGAGGTTGGAGATGGGGCGATAAGTTTTCAAGGACGGAGGGGTCGAGGGTTGTTTTTTTGAGACGAGGGGTGATGACAGCAGATTTAAGGGAGAGGGGAACAGTACCCAAGGAGAGAGAACCGTTAACAATGTCAGCTAACACGGGAGCCAGAAAAGTTGGGTGGTCAGCAATTTGGTGGGAATAGGGTCAAGGGAGCAGGAAGTGGGTCTCATCGACAGGATGAGCTCGGAGAGGTCATGAGGGGAGATTGGAGAGAAGCTGGAGAAAGATGTGAGGTCACGGATAGGGCAGGAGGGATCCTTAGTGGAAGTTTGGCCCGGTGAGCTAGGGGAAGGAAGGTAAGAGGCAGAGGCGGCCGAACAGATGGTCTCAATCTTAGAGACAAAGTCGTCCATGAGCTCCTCACACTTATTGTCAGAGGTGAGGGTGCAGACTGGGGAGAGGTGTTTGACTTTTCCCCATGCGAGAGCCCCAATATTTGTTTTGCTCTCTCTAACTATTTTTAAGTTAGTACTTTAAAAGTTTACTCACTTCCTTGTTCACTGTCTGTAAGAATTCTGCCTTTTGATTGGCTGCTTAGACAGCCTGTTGACACCACAGCAGTTCGTGAAAAGGGACCACCACTACAGTTCATTAATTTGAATTGAAGGTCGGAAATCCCGAAGTTTTCCACACATGGATCGCAAAATCCTTGTGCGAAGTGCACTTCGGGGCCAGCCTTTGCTTCGCTGCTGACCTCAAATTCCAGGCCATCATCTCCACATGTCTCTCACATGCATCGTTGATGTGCTGAGGCAGATTTCATTAAAATTTTGTTGTTCACAACTTTCTCTTTATTCATTTAATTTCCCCACAATATTCCTGGTCATGAATGTGATCAGGAACTTTACTGTAGGCTTCCCATCAGTGTTGCTCCACAACTAGTCACTACTAAGTAGCTTGAGCATGTAAGGAATGAGAAAGGCCATTCAGTTCATTCCAGTGTCAAAGGCTGAACTGCCCCCTGATCTTCCTTGGTTTAGAGAAAACAATTCTTTTCTTTGCACCTCTGAAACCTAGTTGAGATCAGAAATGTGAGAAATTATGGAAAGACCACATATTCTGCCATTCTCAATTTCATTGTAAGAGTATTCTAAGCATTGCCTCTATTTCATTGTGTTATTATTTCTAACTGTTGTTCACAATGTTGTTTAATACTATTATACTAAAATATTTAATTACATCACAAATAATTAACTCACTGGCAAAGTATTGAATGGTCAGATCTGTAAAATATAACCCAGTTTATTCTATGGACAGCATCATTTTTAAGTGTGCATGCACTGGCAATGCACACTAGCAAAAGATGACAGCATAACTCATTTCTTTACATCATCTTCTGCAGCTCACACTGAATACCAGTATAATATAAAATATAGACAATTACACAATTCGCCTTTAGGCTTGTTAACCTAACAAAGCATCCCAACGCGCTTCACACTGTTACATCCATGCAGGGCTAGGAAGGGGACAAATTATATGGTCAAGAGCAGTGTTGAACAGAACTATTTTCAAGTTGGGAAAAAATATGAAAACTAAGGTAGTTGAGGGGACTTTGAGTATGGAGGAAAAAGATGGCTAAAGGCCAGTGATAGTAGAGCAGAGAGCTGCAGTGACAGTTCGGTGATGTCAGATAATCTTTTGGAGGTGGAAGCCTGCAGTTTTGAGTGAGTGAGTGGATATGGAGCTTGAAGTTTAACTCAGACACGAGAAAGCCAATGAGTTGTGCACAATCACATTTACCGGAATTCTGTGGCGAGTCGGGTGGGAAAGTGTTTTATCTTCTCAGCGGATCGGGACCCTGCTGTCAGCCCACCATCACACACCTTTCCTAACGTCGGGTCTGTAAGCTCTGAGCAGACCCGACAAACAGTGGCAGGGGACCCAATTCCAGAGAAATAGAGGCTTGTTTAGAGCCACTTATGAATCATTTTCAGCTTATCTTTTGGATTTGACGGCTTACTGACCACATCTGTCAAGCTGAGGCAGGAGTTCAGTGGCCATTGAATCAGCTGTTCAGTTGACTGCTGGAGTTCTTTGAGGATGTAACAAACAGGGTGAATAAAGGGGAACCAGTGGATGTGGTGTATTTGGACTTCCAGAAAGCATGTGACAAGGTGCCACGTAAAAAGTTATGGCACAAGATAAAAGTTCACGGATTGGGGATAATATATCAGCATGGATAGAGGATTGGCTAACTAACAGAAAACGGAGAGTCGGGATAAATGGTTCATTCTCTGGTTGGCAACCAGTAACTAGTGGGGTGCCGCAGTGATCAGTGCTGGGACTCCAACTATTTACAATCTATATTAACGACTTGGAAGAAGGGACTGAGTGTAACGTAGCCAAGTTTGCTGATGATACAAAGATGGGAGGAAAAGCAATGTGTGAGGAGGACACAAAAAATCTGCAAAGGGACATAGACAGGCTAAGTGAATGGGTATATTTTTGGCAGATGGAGTATTAATGTTGGAAAGTGTGAGGTCATGCACTTTGACAGAAAAAAATCAAAGAAGAGCAAGTTATTATTTAATTGGAGAAAGATTGCAGAGTGCCGCAGTACAGCGAGACCTGCGGGTACTTGTGCATGAAACACAAAAAGATAGTATATGCAGGTACAGCAAGTGATCAGGAAGGCCAATGGAATCTTGGCCTTTATTGCAAAGGGGATGGAGTATAAAAGCAGTGAAGTCTTGCTACAGCTATATAAAGTATTGGTGAGACCTCACCTGAAAAGCTGCGTGCAGTTTAGGTTTCCATATTTATGAAAGGATATACTTGCTTTGTAGACAGTTCAGAGAAAGTTCACTAGGTTTATTCCGGGGATGGGGGGATTGACTTATGAGGAAAGGTTGAGTAGGTTGGGCCTCTACTGATTGGAGTTCAGAAGAATGACAGGCGATCTTATCGAAACGTATAAGATTATGAGGGGGCTTGACAAGGTGGATGCAGAGAGGATGTTTCCACTGATGGGGGAGACTAGAACTAGAAGGCATGATCTTAGAATAAGGGGCTGCCCATTTAAAACAGAGATGAGCAGAAATTTCTTCTCTGAGGGTTGTAAATCTGTGTAATTCGCTGCCTCAGAGAGCTGTGGAAGCTGGGACACTGAATAAATTTAAGACAGAAATAGACAGTTTCTTAAACAATAAGGGGATAAGAGGTTATGGGGAGGGGCCCGGGAAGTGGACCTGAGTCCATGATCAGATCAGCCATGATCTTACTAAATGGCGGAGCAGGCTCGAGGGGCTGTATGGCCTACTCCTGCTCCTATTTCTTACGTTCTTAACATAGAAACATAGAAAATAGGTGCAGGAGTAGGCCATTCGGCCCTTCGAGCCTGCACCACCATTCAATAAGATCATGGCCGATCATTCCTTCAGTACCCCTTTCCTTCTTTCTCTCCATACCCCTTGATCCCTTTAGCCGTAAGGGCCATATCTAACTCCCTCTTGAATATATCCAATGAACTGGCATCAACAACTCTCTGCGGCAGGGAACTCCACAGGTTAACAACTCTCTGAGTGAAGAAGTTTCTCCTCATCTCAGTCCTAAATGGCCTGCCCCTTATCCTAAGACTGTGTCCCCTGGTTCTGGACTTCCCCAACATCGGGAACATTCTTCCCGCAAATACATGGCAGATGCAGTATAATGTGGATAAATGTGAGGTTATCCACTTTGGGGGCAAAAACACGAAGGCAGACTATCATCTGAATGGTGGCAGATTAGGAAAAAGGGAGGTGCAACGAGACCTGGGTGTCATGGTACATCAGTCATTGAAAGTTAGCATGCAGGTACAGCAGGCGGTGAAGGCGGCAAATGGTATGTTGGCCTTCATAGCTAGGGGATTTGAGTATAGGAGCAGGGAGGTCTTACTGCAGTTGTACAGGGCCTTGGTGAGGCATCATCTGGAATATTGTGTTCAGTTTTGGTCTCCTAATCTGAGGAAGGACATTCTTGCTATTGAGGGAGTGCAGCGAGGGTTCACCAGACTGATTCCCGGGATGGCTGGACTGACATATGAGGAGAGACTGGATCGACTGGGCCTGTATTCACTGGAGTTTAGAAGGGTGAGAGGGGATCTCATAGAAACATATAACATTCTGATGGGACTGGTTAGATGCGGGAAGAATGTTCCCGATGATGGGGAAGTCCAGAACCAGGATACACAGTCTAAGGATAAGGGGTAAGCCATTTAGGACTGAGATGAGGAAAAACTTCTTCACTCAGAGTTGTTAACCTGTGGAATTCCCTACCGCAGAGTTGTTGTTGATGCCAGTTCATTGGATATATTCAAGAGGGAGTTAGATATGGCCCTTACAGCTAAAGGGATCAAGAGATATGGAGAGAAAGCAGGAAAGGGGTACTGAGGTGAATGATCAGCCATGATCTTATTGAATGGTGGTGCAGGCTCGAAGGGCCGAATGGCCTACTCCTGCACCTATTTTTTATGTTTCTATGATAGATCGCTTCTGTCGTCTCTATTGCTCCAGGGCACACCAGCAGTACCAACACCACCAACCTTCTCTGCAATTAACTGATGCTGCACTGGACACAGTACATCAGTACCTGACCACATTGCTGCCCGGAACCACAAAGAAGGCCTCACCATGGCCAGATTTACTTCACTCGACGCTGTACATCCTGGCTGCCACATGATGCACCAGGTTGGCACCACCCGACACCAACACCATAAAGCATTCCTACAATGTCCAAGCCATTCCTTTCACACTCATCACCGTTGCGGGGGGTACCATTATGTCTCACCATTCACTGAAACTCATTAAGTCACCTCAAAAGGTGCACACAAATCTGTCCAAGAACGCAAAGTGTTCAAAATAAAGGTTTCAACGTTTGACACCACATTAACAGAAACTTTACACGAACATTGCATAAAACACCCAAGTGCCTACTCTTGTGTGGTGTTAGTTGGTACAATTGCATTAGGATGAGGGTGAAGGGTGGCTGGTGAGATGAGGATGTGATAAATATAGATAGAGAGGGATGGGTAGAGGTACAAGTTGGTGTGAGTAACGATGTGTATGAGTAGGATAGCGAAGGCAGAGTGATGGGGATGTGATGAGTGGCACTGCAGAATGAGATCGAGTGTGGCTTTGTACTAACGTTTCGTGATTTACTCAGAAAATTGAAAGGTTTGCGGCACTGCACCCAAGTTCTCATGATCACATCCCCGATTGTGTACTCCTGTGCAATGTGCAACCAGGCTGAGTTGATCTCCTGAAGAGGTCTCTTCCGCCCATGGGCAGGGAAGAGGACCTCCATAGAGGGAGTCATGGGAGAGCCTGTGTGCAGCTCTGTGCCTCTGTGCAGTGCTTGTCAGTGTTTACAGAGCCTCAGTGCTGTAGAACACTAACAGCACAACTGTCAAAATCAAGTTGGGCATGGTCCCTTTAAGGAAACCGCCTGATGACGCGTCATCAAATGACATCATGAGACCTGCTTCCTCTAATTGGCCGGGAAATGTGCTGGGCGGGCTTAACAAGCCCCACCAAGGGAAATTCATTTCACAGAGCAGGATAGAGGCAGCAGCGGGGTCTGGACCTGCCAACGATGTCGCCTGCCATGGACGCGCGAGGTCAGCAAAATCGCGGCCATTGTGTAATAACAGGCATCAAGGAAAGGGGATGGCATTGGAGCTAGGACAAGGAATTTCTCATGGTGAATTAAACAGGATGGCTTCTGTCTTGCCGATACTAAGCTGCAATAACTTCTGACTCCTTTACGAATTGCTGTTAGAAAGGTTGTCTCATAACACAACAGTCGTGGAATCAAGGATGGAAGCGGACAGGTAAAGCTGTGTATTGTGGCGATATATGAAAGCTTTTGGATAACAACACTAAGGGGCAAAGTTTCGATAAGGAACATGAAGTCGGCAAGGTGGAACTTGTGGCAAACTAAATGCGACCATGCAGATACAGAAGGGGATGTGCTCACAACATTGGATCAGGTAGGAATGTCTCATCAACAGCAGTCCTAGAGATGGTGATGGAGGATGGTGTGGTCGACCATGTCAAGGACTACAAAAAGGTCAAAGCAGGATAACACACCAGAGTAACAGTAACATAGAAAGTCAGTGATGACTTTGACCAGGGCAGTCACAGTGCTGTGGGTAGGACATAAACTAGACTGAAAAGATTCAACACAGTAAGTGCCAATATAGTTGGGTGGCAATGACATATTCCAGAATTTTAAGAGAGCGAAGTTGGAGATAAAGTTAAAGAGGACAAAGTAACTGAGGAGAAGCTTTTTAAGTCGCAAAACAATTATGGCAGTTCCGCAAACAGGGGAACAATGCCTGAGGAAAAGGAGCAATCGATGATATTGCCAAGCATTGTCCAAGGAGGAATTGTTGAGCGGTTAGGATCTGACTCCAGAGGGGTCAAGGAAAACAGTTGATGGTCTCATGGAAGAGATTAGTTGGAGATGAGGGAGAAGCTATATAGAGAGCTGGGAGTGATTGTGGCAGTATTACAGAGTGTATCAATTTTAGAGACAAAAAATCCATGACAATTAGTGTTCTTTATTATCAGACACTGAATTATCCAGAAAAGTTACTTACCTTTCTCTTTTTCTTTGAGATAAGCAGATACGAGATCATGCAAGAACATAATCAGTTCAGCATCCATGGTCACACAAATGTGATCAGTGAATTCTGTCACAACGCTACACTCTACCTTTGGCTTACTGTTGGGATCTGATGGACAGGAGAAAAAATAACACAATTTTCTGTTGTGTACACATTTTCTATTTGTTATTCACTTAATTTAAATTGTTCATATTCAAGAAGTAAACGTTGAATCCAGAGCACTAATAATTTTAACAAATGTATTTAAAAAAACTACTTCAGCAACAATTTGAGCTAAACAAGTTCTAATAATCCATTATAAAAGAATTAATTGGGGATAGATACTGATGTGAAAGTATTGATACAAGTCATTTATGATTATCTTCTGCACAACTGCAAACATGACAACATGTATGATCTAAATGAAAAAAGGTTGTTGTACAATTTTTGTATTAATTTTAAAATAAAACCAGAAGGTATATAACCTATTTTTTCTCCAAAAAACATAGTTACTTTTTCAGGTGTATGTAGTGATCTCTTGCGATGTTGCACTTTTTCCTGTCCTTGTCTCATTAACCTCCGATCATTGGTTACACTATATCCAGATGTCACTGCCCAGCTCTTGAGTTCTGATATCTTACCTGTTTCAGGTTAAGTGTCAGTATTCTAGCCTCAATCAGGTGGTTGTGTGTTCAAGCACCACTCCACCGCTTGAGCATACACCCAAGGCTGACACTATTGCAGTACTGAGGAAGTGCTGTTTTGTCAGTAATGCCCATTATGATTTGGGTTCATTTCCAATACTTTTTTCTCACATTCAGGATACAGCTTCCATAAGCAAGTGTGCTCTACTATATAGGAAATAGCATACAGCACAGCAAACATTCCATATTTTTATCATAAGCTTATTACAGAATAGTGCATAGGATTCCACTATGTCTTGCACCTAATCAGAGGATGCATAATATTCGCTTAGCCTGAAAAACGCGCCCAACTGGTCTGTTAAATGGTTGGATGTCCATCTCCTGCCGCAGTTTTAAGTGTTTCTCCTTCTAGTTCTGCCTTATAGCAGACAACATTGTCGGGCCAGGACAACCTCTCACTGAGCCTCAGCCCTACTCATACCCAATGCTTGATCTAGCACCTAACCCGTCCCTAATTAGATGGACCAATTAAATCTGTATGCCACAAGCTGATCAGATCAATATCAGGGGCACAGGCAGCAAATTTTAAACTGTAAAATGTTTTCCAAATGTTGGGTCCCTTGGCCACTAGAGGACACATTTTAAATATTTACATGGAAGAATTGTGTATCCGATTCATTCTGCACTTCACAATCAATATATTCTTAATCTGAAAAATTATATGGAAAATACAAGTGACATTTTCAGCCTACCATCCAAAACATCAATCCCCAAAAAGCTCAACAGTTACTTACCAACTTTACAGTGGCATCCTCTCTCTCACACCTCATCGCCCCAGTTAATAGCAGCAATCTCTCTTCCCAACTCATCCCCAATTTACAGAAGCACTGCCTCCTTCACGTGCTCTATATTGATGGTTCTGGTTGCAGCACCTCCCTGATATTACTGTTTTGCTTCTTGAATCATACTTTGTTCTTTAGGTGGTAATTTCTGACATCCCAAGACCAGTAATTCCCACTTGCAATGTAGAATGAGGTTTGGAATGAAACAGGTCAGATATGAGCAGCTTGTATAAATACCAACCTAGAGCACTCGCAAAACCAGTCCAAAAATTTCAAAAAAGTGGAGCTCGAAAACAAATCTACACATATACATGTAGTTACACTTAAAGGACAAAGGGGCATGGGCGTATCCTAATTTAAGATGTATATATACCCAAGATTCCATCATTCGTATAATGCAAGATTGTGACAAAAAAATTAGAGATTTCTCTTCATTTCCGTGTTTAAGTATTCACACTGTTAGTAAACCTGACTATTAAATTGTTTAAATATTGTTGAACACTACTGTCACAGTGACAGAGGTACTCTTTTCCCCTCTCTCCAAGTTCACGGATGCACTCTTCTTTCTTGCACCTCAATTCACGTAGTCACTCAATAAGTAGTATAGATGGAAACAGAAAGTTGCAAAGGGACATTGATAGATTCAGCAAATGGGCAAAATTGTGGTAGATGGAGTTCAGTGTGGGGAAGTGTGAGATCATCCACTTTAGATCTAAGATAGATAGATCAGAGTATTTTCTAAATGGTGAGAAGTTAGAAGGTGTGGAGAAGCAAAGAGATTGAGGGGTCCATGTATAGAAATCACGAAAAACTAGTGAACAGGTTAAAAAAAAACTCAAGAAAGGCTAGTGTTGCATTTATCTCAAGGGGACTGGAATACAAAGGAGTCTTATTGAATGGTGGTGAAGGCTCGAAGGGCCGAATGGCCTAGTCCTGCACCTATTTTCTATGTTTCTAAGTTATGCTACAGTTGCATAAAGCTCTGGTTATACCGCACCTGGAGTACTGTGTTCAGTTCTGGGTACCGCACCTCAGGAAGGATATTTTGGAGGGATGCAGTGGAGATTCACCAAAATAATACTGGACTAAAAGGATTAAATTATGGGGGCAGATTGCAGAGATTAGGCTTGCATTCCTTTGAGTATGGAAGATTAAGGGATGATCTAATTGAGGTGTTTAAGATGATTAAAGGATTTGATAGGGTAGGTAGAGAGAACCTAGTGCCTCTGGTGGGGAGTCCAGAACAAGGGGCATAACCCTAAAATTACAGCTGGTGAAGTTAGGAAGCACTTCTTCACGCAAAGTGTAGTAGAAGTCTGAAATCTCTCCCAAAAAGCTGTTGAGGCTAGGCCAATTGAAAATTTCAAAACTGAGATAGATTTTTGTTAGGCAAGGATGTTAAAGGTTACAGAACCAAGGCGGGTAAATGGAGTTAAGATATAGATTAGCCATGATCTAAATGAATAGCGGAACAGGTTCGAAGAGCTGAATGGCCTAATCTTTTTCCTATTTTCACCCACTCAATTCATGCAGACACTCTCTCTCTCCCCCCACCCCACCGCCTCCACAATTTAAGTTGGCACTGATTTCACAACATCCCCTCAGCTCATGCAAGAATTGTTCCCAACTGCCCCCCACCAAAATGGCACTCATTTTGTCTCCTACCTCAGTTGATACCAGCACGCAATTCTCCCTCCCAATTCATATTGACACTTTTCCCACAGTACATGTTGGCACCTTTCATACATTCCTCCTCAGTTTATGCTGGTACTTTCCAGCCTCAATTTCCGCCAACATTCTCCTCTCCTCCATTCCATTCCTAGCTCCTACCTACTGGGATACTCTGGGGAATGGAACATTGCTCGGAGCAGAAATTCTCGCAATAGTTTCAATCCTCTATAGCAGCCCAACATGTAAGAGCCAGGAATGGCACTGAGGGGCGGAGAAGATAGCAGGCTTATGTTCACATGTATGTGATTGCATAAAATGTACACTCTTGAATTTAATCTTACAATTGTTTTTAATCCCTTAATGGACGATTTCAACCCATGCAATTGAGTTTGCTGAAGGCCTCACGGAGGTAATCCCAAATTGCTAACAAATGCAATAAGGAAATCGCCAATCCTGAGTTGGCAATCTGTTCCAAGTTGGAGTGCTCATGTTCCTTAACAATGGATATAACCAGACTACCAAAATTGAAATTGTTTTAACAATAGTGATTACATCGTGCACACTAGCAGTCAAAGCAACATGGTGAACGCATTCTGGAAAAAGAAGTGGTGCTAATGCGAGACTGAGAAACATTGGGACAAACATGCACTTATTTTCTTAATATTAATGATGAGGCTTAACTAGCTGTCAGTCGTGGCTCAGTTGGTTGTCAAGAGTCAGAAAGTTCTGAGTTCAAATCCCACTTGAGACTTGTGCACATTATCTAGGCTGACACTTCAGTGCAGTACCGAGGGAGTGCTGTACTGTTAAAGCTGCATTTAAACCAAGGTCCCATCTGCCCTCTCAAGTGATGGAAAAGATTGCACGGCACTATTTGAAGAAGAGCAGGGGAGTTCTCCCAGTGTCCTGGTCAATAATTATTCCTCAATACCATAAAAAAAAATAATTATGTTGTCATTAACACATTGTTGTTTGTGGGACCTTGTTGTGCACAAATTGGCTGCCGTGTTTCCTACATTACATCAGTGATTACACGTCAAGAGTGCATAATTGGCTGTAAAGTGCTTTGGAATGTCTTGAGGTCATGAAAGGTGCTATATAAATGCAAGTCTTTCTTTCAACTAATATTGCGTGACAGCCTCACTGTATTAAAACTAAAATCCTCTATTATGGAATAGAAGACATTATTTTCCAATTATTTTTTTTAAGAAAAAGCACAGCTGAAGGTGGCTGACCGAGGGTTGAAAACCTAAACAAATCGCTTTTGGCAGAAACTGGTAATGGTGACACTCAATTGAAATTGGGCAGCAGTCTGAAGTTTACTAGCTTCCTGCCTCCTCCATCCCCCCCGATCTCCCGCCATCAATTGGACACCCGTGAACGATTTTCTAGATTTGCCCCGATTCTGTTAGCTCACAGATGCTCCACCATTCCCATCAATGAACTTCAAGTGGCCTGTTCCAGCCTTGTGGTCTAACCCCCGCTGCTGACAAAACTGTTGCTGGCTCCCACTTCTAGCTGACAGTCATCTTGTAGCTAAACCAATATGAAGAACACCACTCACCAGCACCTGCAATTTTCTGTTCACTTTGCAATGTACTCTTTAAAGAATGTGCCTGTTTTTTTAAAAGTTATCATTGGAAGCACCCCTGTTCTGCCTCACACGTGCCCATTTATTGGGCAACAGTGCAACAAGAATCCCAAGGTTGTGTCTGTTGCAACTGAGCTTAAATTGCTCCATTAGCAATCTTTTAGGACGCCTCAGCTGAGATGATTTTTCTTACTCTCTCCCCAAGATGATTTGCAGACTCTTGGCTACCCCTATTCCTGTTTGAGGTGGAAAATTCAAATTAATCTTAACTACCTGTGTGCAATGCTATGGCTGGTCAACTAATAATCATGTAAAGACAAGTACTATTGTGCTAGTAGTCTCAGTAAGGACTAAGTAGAAAAGAACCTGAAGAGGGCTATTCACGCCCAATATTGGTGGATCAAGATATCAAGTGATGGAATTTACACTAGGAAAGGTGTAGAAGATCGACTCCCACTATATCTGGCGGGAGGTTTGTGGTGGCGTTGCACCCCGATCTCCTTCGCCTGGAGATCGTGATGTCATCACTGTGCGCATCGCCCCAGACCCGAACTTCGTTTCTGCCCTCTGCAGCATCGTCAGACGAAAACATCGGCAGCTGCAGGAGGCGTTCATCGGGAAGCCGGGTGCTTCAGGGATGATGCTTAAAGGCGAGGTGGCCGAGGTAAGTAGCCATTTCTGCAATGTTCTCAGGCAATTTAAAAAAAATCATCTTTGCTCCCGATCGATCAGTCCGGCACTGTACTGACCTACATTGGCTCCTGGTTAAGCAATGCCTCGATTTCAAAATTCTCATCCTTGTTTACAAATCCCTCCATGGCCTCGTCCCTCCCTATCTCTAATCTCTTTCAGCCTCACAACCCCACAAGATGTCTGCACTCCTCAAATTCTGCCCTCTTAAGCATCTCTGATTATAACTGCTCAACCATCGGTGGCCGTACCTTTAGCTGCTTGGGCCCGTAGCTCTGGAACCCCCTCCCTAAACCTCTTCGTCTCTCTACCGCTCCTTTTTCCTTTAAGAGGCTCCTTAAAATCTATCTCTTTAACCCAGCTTTTGATCATCTGCCGTAATTTCTTCTTAAGTGGCTCGGTGTCAAATTTACCTGTTACCCATTGTTTCAGCCTGTTCTTGCCCCACAGAATTTATTTCTTCCTATCTCGGCTATTTTTTCTCCCCATCTACATCCGCGACTCCTCCGACGCCCTCCGTCACTTTAATAGTTTCCAGTTTCCCAGCTCCGACCGTCTCCTTTTCACCATGGACGTCCAATCCCTCTACATTTCCATCCCCCACCAGGATGGCCTGAAGTCGATCCGCTTCTTCCTCGAGCAGAGGCCCAACCAGTTCCCATCCACCATCACCTTCCTCTGCCTGGCTGAATTTGTTCTCACATTGAACAACTTCTCCTTTAACTCGACTCACTTCCTCCAAATTAAAGATGCTATGGGAACCTGCATGGGTCCTAGCTATGCCTTCCTTTTCGTGGAATATGTGGAACATTCTTTATTCCAGTCCGACTCAGGTCCTGTCCCTCACCTCTTTTTCCAGTACATTGATGACTGTATTGGTGCCGTTTCTTGCTCTCGCCCTGAACTAGAAAATTACATTCACTTTGCATCCAACTTCCACCCTTCCCTCACCTTCATACGGTCCGTCTCCGACTCTTCCCTTCCCCGACTCTGTCTCCATCTCTGGGGATAGGTTTTCAACTAGTATCCACTATAAACCCACTGACTCTCACAGCTACCTGTTCTACACTTCCTTCCACCCTGCATCCTGTAAGGACTCCATTCCATTCTCCCAGTTTCTCCGTCACATCTGCAATGACGACGCCACCTTTCACACTAGTGCCTCTGACATGCCTTCCTTTTTCCTCAACAGAGGATTCCCCATCGCCGTGGTTAACATGGCCCTCGACTGTGTCCGTTCTATTTCCTGCACCTCCGCTCTCACCCCTTCCCCTCCCTCTCAGGACCATGACAGGGTTCCCCTTGTCCTCACCTTTCACCCCACCAGCCTCCACGTTCAATGGATCATCCTCCGCCATTTCCGCCACCTCCAGCGTGATCCCACCACCAATCACATCTTCCCCCTCCCCTCCCTTCCCCACTCCTCTCAGCATTCCGAAAGGACTGCTCCCTCCACGACACCCTGGTCCATTCCAATCACCCCCAGCTGCCCCCCCACCCCACCACGGCACCTTTCCATGCAACACCTGCCCTTTTACCTCCTCCCTTCCCACTATCCAGGGCCCCAAATACTCCTTCCAGGTGAAACAGCGATTTACTTGTCCACCTTTCAATTTAGTATACTGCATTCGCTGCTCACGATGTGGTCTCCTCTACATTGGGGAAACCAAGTGTAGATTGGGTAACCGCTTTGCGGAGCACCTCCGTTCAGTCTGCAAATGTGACCCTGAGCTTCTTGTCGCCTGTCGCTTTAACTCCCCGCTCTATTCCCACTCTGACCTCTCCGCCTCTGTCTCCTACACTGTTCCAAAGAAGCTCAACGCAAGCTCGAGGAACAGCACCACATCTTTCGTTTAGGCACTTTACAGCCTTCTGGACTCAACATCGAGTTCAACAATTTCAGTGCGTAGCCACTGCCAATCTTTGGCTCCCTTCTCTGACGCCCCTCCACCACCCCTCCCCCCCACCCCCACTCCATCCCACTCCCTGAGCCTGTTTCTTTCTTTCTTTCTTTGTTCTCCTCATCTCTAATGGCAGTTGGTCATTATCCCACGATTCACACCCTATCTTGACTAATATTTTTCTAACTCCTGGCATTACCATTTCAATTTGGCCCATCATCCCTTTTGTCTCTCTAATCTCTCCTGTCTTCCACCTAATCACAGACCTTCTCTTTTGTTCTTTCTTCCCTCCCCCTTTCAGTGCTTGTTAAGAATCTGTCCTTTCCGAACACTCTTCAGTTCTGACGAAGGGTCATCGACCCAAAACTTTAACTCTGCTTTCTCTCCACAGATGCTGCCTGACCCGCTGAGATTTCCATAATTTTCTGTTTTTATTCCAGATTCCAGCATCCACAATATTTTGCTTTTGTGCAAGTTTTGATACTTTTGTTGGCTGTGTTTAGCTTTTGGCATTTTTGCAAGACTGTGTGTGATACACCATATTGATTTGGCGACACACCATGTTGCCAGTCACATATAATGATAACTTGCATTTATATAGTGCCTAATATACAAAACGTCGTTAGGCACTTCACAGATACGTAATCAAAAGAAATGGAAGGCGAACCAAAAGATGCAATATTAAGAGGGTGACCAAAGCTTAGTCAGAGGTGGCTTTTAAAGAGGGCCATAACTGAGGAGAGAAGGGTCGAAAGGCAGAGAGATTTAAGGAGAGAATTTCAGAGTGTGGGGCCTAGATAGATGAAGACATGGGCAAAGGGACCCGACAAGCCCGAGTCAGAGGAGCAGTGTGTTCGGGGGAGGGGGAAGTAGGTTGTAGGACTGGCAACAGTTACGAAGATAGTGAGGGGATGAGAATTTTAAACTTGTGATGTAGAACAACTGAGAGCCGATGTAGGTCAACGTGGATAGAGATGACGGGACTTGGTGTGGAATAGATTACAGGCAGCAGCGCTTTGGATGTACTTAAGTTTACAAAGGGTGGAGGATGGAAGGCAAGCCAGAAGAGAATTGGAATAGTCAAGTCTGGAGGTGACAAAACCATGGATGAGGGTTTCAGCAGCAGATGGGCTGAGGTAGGAGTGGAGGTTGTGGGCAGGGGAGGGTGGTGCACTTGCCCAAATCATCACATTTGGGACCAGTCAACAAGCAGATGCATATGAAATCCTGCTGGGTGGTACAATTTCCAGTCCTGGATGTTTTTAAGGAAGGTATTACTGAACACTTCAGTACCACCAGATGGCACAGAAGTACTTGGCCAGTACTGAAAATTACTCGGTAGTATGTCTCCTGATCAGCAACCAGGATAGGAAAAGTTGCTAAACTGATGGAGCTCCTACAGTTGCTCATTAATGGATGCTGTTGTGAAAAACCTCCAGAGAGGAAGAGAAAGTACAGTAACGTATACATAAGAAATAGGAACTGGAGTAGGCCATACGGCCCCTCGATCCTGCTCCGCCATTCAATAAGATCATGGCTGATCTGATCATGGACTCATCAGCTCCACTTCCCCACCCGCTCTCCATAACCCCTTATCGTTTAAGAAACTTTCTATTTCTGTCTTAAACTTATTCAATGCCCCAGCATCCACAGCTCTCTGAGGCAGCAAATTCCACAGATTCACAACCCTCAAAGAAACTCCTCCTCATCTCTGTTTTAAATGGGCGGCCCCTTATTCTAAGATCATGCCCTCTAGTTCTCGTCTTCCCCATCAGTGGAAACATCCTCTCTGCATCCACCTTGTCAAACTCCCTCATAATCTTATACGTTTCGATAAGATCACCTCACATCCTTCTGAACTTCAATGAGTAGAGGCCCAACCTACTCAACCTTTCCTCATAAGTCCATCCCCTCGTCCCCGGAATCAACCTAGTGAACGTTCTCTGAACTGCCTCCAAAGTAAGTATATCCTTTCGTAAATATGGAAATCAAAAGTGCACACAGTATTCCAGGTGTGGCCTCACCAAAACCTTGTATAGCTGTAGCAAGACTTCCCTGCTTTTATACTCCATCCCTTTTGCAATAAAGGCCAAGATACCATTGGCCTTCCTGATCACTTGCTGTACCTGCATACTATCCTTTTGTGTTTCATGCACAAGTACCCCCAGGTCCTGATGTACTGCGGCACTTTGCAATCTTTCTCCATTTAAATAATAACTTGCTCTTTGATTTTTTTCTGCCAAAGTGCGTGACCTCACACTTTCCAACATTATACTCCATCTGCCAAATTTTTGCCCACTCACTTAGCCTGTCTATGTCCTTTTGCAGATTTTGTGTGTCCTCCTCACACATTGCTTTTCCTCCCATCTTTGTATCATCAGCAAACTTGGCTACGTTACACTCAGTCCCTTCTTCCAAGTCATTAATATAGATTGTAAATAGTTGAGGTCCCAGCACTGATCCCTGCGGCACCCCACTAGTTACTGGTTGCCAACCAAAGAATGAACCATTTATCCCGACTCTTTGTTTTCTGTTAGTTAGCCAATTCTCTATCCATGCTAATATATTACCCTCAGCCCCATGAAATTTTGTCTTGTGCAGTAACCTTTTATGTGGCACTTTGTCAAATGTCTTCTGGAAGTCCAAATACACCACGTATCTTTTACAGAAAAAAAAGTAAAGAATTCTACACAGAAAAATATAATAATTCAACAGGTAAAAACATTAAGCAGTAAAGGTCTTTTCAAGATTACATTCTTATTCAAGTCTTTACCTTGCAGTGAAGGTTCTTGTGGTTCCTGCATGTGTATTGATTTGAAGTCCAACTGCATCCTTGGCAAGGCAAAGATTGTTTCTGTTTCATGGTTGTAGTTGGCAGTTCCACGGAAGCCACTCAGCAGATTGGAACTTTTAATGGTTGTTTTACTGTCTGTGGTATTAGCATCAACGTTTCGAAGGAGGTTTAGCTCTATATGAATAAAAAAATACAATAGTCAATTTTACAAATCCTTGCTTCTCTTGTTCTGGTATTAAGGATTTAATGAGAATTTGCTCTCATTTTAAACAAAAATTACACTAACAGTGGCTATCTTATGAACTTTTAATAATTTTTTGAAAACAGGGCTCCCTCAGTTTAGGAATTTTCTCTTGATTGCTATCTTGGATTTTCCCACTTGTGCACAACCCCTGATTGACAGGGTAGAACATCATGCTTGTGGGCATTCTCCTCCATCCCCATCCCTCCAAGGTTGGGTGCTCATCAAGTACTTGAAAATGTGCAAGAGCAACGTAGAGTGACTCTCCTTACAATTTTCTTTTCCTGTGGGCAAGAATCTAGCCTCAACACAACAGCAAATCTCTAGTAGAAACTTGATGCCTGTGGGATTGTAGCTATGAATTTGCCTCCTACCAGTCCACGTTAAACTTCAGGTTCAACATACCACACCCTGGAGAGATCAAAGCATGGAATAAGAAACTACTACTTGTATAATTAAACACAATCCTTCCACATACTATGTAAAATCTATCCTATTGCAGACTCTACCTCATCAATTTAATCTCGAGGGAAACTTCTGCATAAACACTCCTATTTTCCCACAGTTAACCAAGATAAATTACAGATCATCAATCTATCCTCGCATCTACCCTAGCGTGCGGCCTTTTAAAAGCAACTAGTTAAAAGACCTCTCTCGGGCCAATAACACAGTTATCCTTGCTGGCTAAGAAGTGTCTGAGGTTTACAATGAGAGTCAGTAAGTTTGAGTAGAACTATTGGAGAACATTGGTTTAATGAGCAAGACTGACATTCCAGCCTCTCTCTATAAACCATGCCAGAATGTAAAGATCTCCCATGAGGATACTTTGCATTGGTTTAGAAAGATGCAACTGCTGTGATCAAACCAGGTGTCACTCCACATTGTACCAAAATACCCCGATACTTCATAGATTCAACGCATCAGGGTCTTTCCGGAAACCTTTCAGCTAAGAGCGAAACCTACTCCTGCTGTAAACAGCCCATCTTGGATGTTTCTTGGAAGCCATATTATCTTTATCCCATTATTGTAAGCCTTAGGCTTCAATGCTCTCCTGTAACATCCAGACAGCTTGAGACCCTGGGTGCGACAAATTCCATTGTGTCTGGGACAAATCTTTATACCTGGGTAGAAGAACTGTCTAATAACCAAGGGTATGTAGTCCAACAGGTACATGAAAGATTACCAGTGATGCAGGGGAAATTGCAAGTGCTGAATTAGATTACTTTAAAGCTGACTGATGACAGCCCTTAATCAAAACTTGAATGTGTCACAAAAGCATTGCAGCTCTGCATTATCTTACAAGAACAACCACCTTTGGGTACCACCACAACTTGAAGTTCTCTTTTACAATGTCAAAGCTGAACTCATTTACTAGGCTGCATAGCTAGAGAGATCTGTTGGATCTTTTCACTTTCCACTTTCCAGCAATACGTCAGATTGTGTTGGTAGTTACTCTGACAATCTTTGCAGAGCACCAGAGTTCATGTTGCCCATGATTGCTGATGCATATATTACTCCCATCGTATATGAATAGATCGTTAACAATGGGCCTTAAAAGTGCTCTCACTTTTAGAAGCTGAAGTCAAGAAATTGCTGGTACTTTTTCCCACTTTGCAGGCAAATCAGCATACAAAATGATCACGGGTATAATGGATTGGAACAAACTGTGGTCAATGAGATTGTACTGTATTGGTATGGCACTGCATTGCTGCAGCATGGCCTTAAAGGAGTGTTCTAAAACATATTCTTAAAAGCATTGGTCTTCTGCTGTTTGGAGTTATTGCTCAAAATTAAATCAATGGAATGCGAAGAACTGAAAATGCAAGAGAAATAGGTTATCATACGTTCCTACCTTCATTCCTCATGGCAGTAACATAGTTGAACCACTCCTGTACATTTGCAACACCGTGTGGTGGGTTTTCATGACGACGTCTAGTTATTTTGGTGATTGTTGCCATTGGACTTTCTAAAGCACCACCAGGTTTTGTAACCATTGTATTGTGTCCCAAATGAAAGTCCAGTGTTTGTACAATATATGTTGAATGATCGCTGGCACCTTTAGGCAAATTTAAAAAAATGACTGTGCCTTAGTACAGTTCAATGCAACAAGCTTACAGTTTTTAGAATTAGCAGATTTCCTGGTAAGCAACTCATTTTCCTTCAAAATGAAAACATCAGTGCATTTATATCAGCTGTAGTTATAGCTATTTAGTTTTATTTTACTCATTACAATTTTCAACTGATTTTGTTGAATGGTAGAAATAATAAATAGTGCTTTACTGTGCGAAGAAGTATTTAGTTGGTATTTTCTATTTCACCTATAAAAATCAGTAAAATTAAATGAGAGTTTTTTCTCCCCACAATTTATAGTTCTAAGAAAAAGTGGCAAATTCAAACTACTTCATGAAAGTAACTTCTGGTCAAAAAGGAATCATATGAAGTTGATTTTTTTTTTTAAATACAAGTGGACCTCTGGAAGCCATTTTAATGATGAGTTGAGGGATATTCTAGTTTGATACAGGATTGTATGAAGGACAAACAGGAAGTCTCAGTAATGGTCAGCGAGCATCTTGAGTAAAACTGCGAGCAGAAACAACTGACCTGCTGGAGGGACAGTACTGAGCATATCATAATCAGGTGATTAGTTGAGTGGGCAGTGGTCTCTTTGATCAAAGAGAGTCTATGGGCCCAAGTTTCCACAAGAAAAAAACCGGGCGTCCGGCGCCTAAAAAATTCCTCGGTATTCTCCACCTACCTGTAGGTCCTCTGGCCCTCGGCGCAGCCAGCACGAGCTGTGGGGGGGCGGAGCCAGGTCCCTGCGCTGAAAACTGTGCCGGGACCTCTGCACATGCGCGCTACAGTGGGCACACAAGTGCAGTAGCTCCAGGCGCCGAACTGTGTGGGAGGGGCCCGAAGCACGCAGCCCCTAGCCCTGGCCCAATGGCCTCACTGGGGCTGCGTGAATAAGGCTCCTCCCACGGCCAGCTCCTGCTCCCCCCGCCCCCCCCCGACCAGACCCGACACCCGCTCCCCCCCCCACCCCCCGCCGACCAGACCCGACACCCGCCCCCCCCCCCCACCCCCCCGCCGACCAGACCCGACACCCGCTCTCCCCCCCCCCCCCCCCCCCCGCTCAGCGGCACGAACGGCTGCAGAATTCTCCCTGGCTGAAGCACTTTCACACAGGTAGGAAGATGGTTTATTTAATCTTTTCTTAGCTTATAAATGTTTATTCAGGTTGGATTTATTTGTATAATATTTGTAGAAGTATAAATAAGGATTTATTATAGAATTTAATGAGTTCCCTTCCCCCCCCCCCCCCCCCCCCACCTCGTTCTGGACGCCTAATTTGTAACCTGCGCCTGATTTTTTAATGTGTAGAATAGGTTTTTTCAGTTCTACAAAAATCTTCACTGGCTCCATTCTACTTTAGTTTGGAGTACGTTTTCACTGTGGAAACTTTGAAATCAGGCGTCAGTGGCCGGACACGCCCCCTTTTGAAGAAAAAATTCTGTTCCAAAGTAGAACTGTTCTACCTGACTAGAACTGCAAAAAAAAAATGTGGAAAATTGCGATTTCTAAGATAGTCCGTTCTCCACCAGTTGCTCCTAAAAATCAGGCGCAAATCATGTGGAAACTTGGGCCCTATGACACTACATCAAACAAACACAAGACTTTTTGGTAAGATAGAATTAGGTGATATAAAAGAAATCCAAAAAACTAGTTTAGTTTAGTTAGCTGTATTTAAAAATTGAAACAAAAACCACTGGGGGAGATTCTGAAGAAATATCACTGAAATTCTAAGTAATGTTGGGACCAAGATGTTTCAAGTACCCACCCAGTGTTATAATAATCAATAAGGACATTTTGAAAGCCTTACTCGTTAATGCTTTTTAAATTAAATAAGCTTGGTTTAACAATCTGATTCTGCATTCAAGATCTTTATATTACTGATATATATTATAAAACTGCATTGTACATCTTGAATCATTAGTTCAATTCATCACAATGTGAATTATTAAATAGAACTGGATATAAAAATGTATAGTAAAACTTATAAAAATCATTCAAGGTGCAGTAAAAGATTCACAAAATTCACTTTCATACATTAAGGAAAAATCTCAGTGAAAACATTGGGCAGGATTTTCATGGGGGGTGGGGGAGGGGGGGGATCAATCGGTGGCTGGTGGGGAGGAAAGTGCTTTTTTAAAAAAAACAGTGGGTTGGGACTGCGCTGTCAACCCGTCGCCATACGCCTTTCCCAAATGTCGAGTCGGCCAGCGCTGAGCAGACCTGACACACTTCAGGGGGGAGACAACTGAAATCATTAGTGGCTCACTTTTTTCTTTTTTCCCAGCTTTTTGATTTTGACAGGTCGCCCACCTGTTTCCCGCTGTGCCTAGACCTCATCAGTGAAGCTCAGACGGGAGGTGACTTGCCACTGATCCAGCTGACAGCTTCAAATGTCAAGTCAAAGCTCCCTGCTGAATCAGATATCTTCCCTTAATCACTATCTTCTCTAAACTGCGCTTCCACTACAGATTCAGGATGCTACAAGTCTTTACACAAGTCTCCATCCAGTCTGACCTCATTACTTCTCCCATCATTGACAGATCGCTTCTGTCATCTCTATTTCACCCGCCATCTATTCCATCAGCATCGGTGCCCTTGAAACTAATCTCACCTTGGTCCTCAGAATTCCAACATGATTAGCCCCAACACCAACAGCACCAACAACACCACTCTTCTCCGCAATCAACTGATGCCACACAGGATAGAGGGCATTAACACCCGAGCACATTGCTGCCCAGGAGGCCAGGGATGGCTTTCAACATGGCCAGATTTACTTCACTTGATGCTGCACACCCTGGCTGCCACATGATGCACTAGGTTGGCACCACCCGACACCAACATCATAAAAGCATTCCTACAATGCCCTAGCCATTCCTTTCACACACAGCACCATTGCAGGGGGTACTGTTATGTCTCACCATTCACTGCAACTCACTAAGCCACTTCCAAAAGTGCACACAAATCTGTCCAAGAACACAAAGTGTTCAAAATAAAGGTTTCAATGTTTGACACCACGCTAACAGAAACTTTACATCAACATTGCATAAAACAGCCAAGTGCCTACCCTTGTGTGTTGTTAGTTGGTATGATTGGACTAAGATGAGGGCGAGTGCGAGAGGTGGCTAGTGAGATGGGGAGGTGATAATGTAGATAGAGAGAGGGGGATGGGTGGAGGTGTAGGGTAAGTTGGTGTGAGTAAGAATGGGCAGGGATAGGGTCGGGAAGGCAGAGTGATGGGGATGTAGCACAGCAGGATGAGGTTGCGTGTGGCTTCCACTGAACCAGCACAAAAGATCACACAATTTTAAACGTGAATTATGCCTAAAACCACTTTATTTTCTGTCATCTCTAATGCTGGTTTAAGATTCAATTCGCCCAGATTACATTCTATTATGCTGCTCGATTGCACTGGTTCATTGAAGATTTTACGTTTTTGATGATAGAAAATGAATTTTATTGGAAACTTGAACTGTAACCTAAAGAACACATTTTGAATGCAATTGGCCAATTGCGCCCAAAGCGGAAACACTACCACCAATCTATTTGTTTACCATTAACTTTTATGCACTCCCAGATGATTATAATAAGCTACATCTGATAATACAGCAATCGTAGTGCACTTCTATCTTGCACTCTATCTGCAGAACATTTTCTCTCAGTGCCCGGCAGCCTTCAGAGCTGCGTCGTTCTACATATTTGGTTGCCCCCATAAGTTGATCACAAGCAATTAGCTATCTAAAACAGCATTTAAACTGCACGAATAGCCTGAAACTGGTAGCTATCGAGTTAAGTACAGTTGATAAAATTTCAATCAGGCTCTTGTTGCCCTCTGTCTGTGAGGAGAGCGCTCCGTTTATGCACAAAGATCTGGTCCCCCACAAGCTACTACTTAATGTTAGGAGAGTGTGAGTGGAAACACCTGCTGTTTCACGACATTAAATGACTGGATACTAAGTTTGTAAGGCATCCAAAAGACACAGATATCACTCAAACTCTTTTCAAACTCAGCTTCACAATGGAAGACCCAGATATCACTCAAACTCTTTTCAAACTCAGCTTCACAATGGGCATCGTGAAATAGCCCCTTTGGGGTGGGATCTTAAACTGCTTGGCTTTTATGCACTCATGAGTTAGAGTGTGACCTGACTCTTACCATTTTTGTGTCAATAACTACCTAAATCCACTCTGCATCAACATGAAAATACCAATATAAAAACAGCTTATATTTATATAGTGCCTTTAACGTAACAAAATGTCCCAGTGTGTTATCAAAAAGAAAATTAACACCGAGATGTTAGGATAGATGACAAAAAGCTTGGTTGAAGAGGTAGGTTTTAAAGAGCATCTTAAAAGAGGAAAGCGGAGAGGTGGAGAGATTTAGGGAGGGAATTCCAGAGCCTAAGACCTAGACAGCTGAAGTTACTGCCACCACGGGCACATTTAAAATTGGGGATGTTCAAAAGGCCAGAGTAGGTGGAGCGCAGAGGTCTAGGGAGATTATAGAGCTGGAGAAGATTACAGAGGTAAGGAGGGGTGAGGCCATGAAAGGATTTGAAAACAAGAATGAGAATTTTAAAAACAAGGCATTGCTTAACTGGGAGCCAATGTAGGTCAGCAAGCACAGGGGAGATAGGTGAGTGGGACTTTGTGCGAGTTAGCACACGGGCGATAAAATTTTGGATGACCTCAAGTCATATGCAGACTAAAATGCATGCATAGGACTCGGACATTATATATTAATCATATAAAAAGTACTTCCTTATTGCTAAATAAACTCATTCCTAACTAAAAGCTGGTTTTCATTTACCATCTTCCCAGATTTTCTGAGCCTCGGTCCAGAAAGCAATGTTGGGCTCCTCAAGGTGAAATAACGCCCAAGATTTTGAACGGAAGTTGGGTCCATGAAAGCATGCCAGAGTCATGTGATTTCCATGCAAACTCATGGATCCGCCCAGTTGTACTGCATCTTCAGGCAAAGGCATTTGGAACAGGGAGATCTGGCATCCAGCAATCACCTTTAACACTTCTGGCCAATGGCGATGATGGGCTGCATCAAGCACTGGAGACGAGAATGCAAACAAAAACAGTAAATACAGATACAATCTTAAAAATGACCCATATTTTTAAGTTTACATTTTCTTTTCAAAAAAATTAAGTTAGTAATTCTCACAATGTTCGCTGGAACTTCTCTCCACATTTATTACTGGTGTTTTTGGAGGTATGTAGAGGACCGGTCCCCAGGTAGATAGGGCTCTTTTGCTAGTATCAAATTGCTGAGTGAAAAATTCCTGCAATTTCATTCCAATTTTAATTAGGTCTGGTGTGGTTGATCGCGAAATCATGACCTGGAAGATGTCCCATTGTAGATCTCCATGAACAAAGACTTCACTAGAGGCGAGATGAGAACAAATAAGTTACTTAAAATGAATAAATGTTTATTGTATTAATAAAAATGTGAAGTTACTGAAATTTACAGTTTTCCTCAACCATCTAATCTTTTTCCCCAATCCTTTAGGTCCACATGTGGCAAAACACCATTTCTAACTTAAAAGTGACCTGTCCCGAGCTCTCTGCCAATGTGCTGTGATCAGCTACTCAAGAGTTTCATGAAAGGGGTGTGCGTTGATTCTAGAAATTTCCCTTTTGCCTTCATCGTAGACAGTCCCTCGAAATCAAGGAAGACTTGCTTCCACTCAAAGTGAGTTCTCAGGTGACTGAACAGTCCAATATGTGAATTACAGTCTATCTCACAAGTGGGACAGACAGTTGTTGAAGGAAAGGGGAGTGGAGAGTCTGGTTTGCCCCACACTCCTTCCGCTGCCTGCGTTTGTTTTCTGCATGCTCTCGGTGACGAGACTCGAGGTGCTCAGCGCCCTCCCGTATGCTCTTCCTCCATTAGGACGATCTTTGGCCAAGGATTCCCAGGTGTCGGTGGGGATGTTGCATTTTATCAAGGAGGTTTTGAGGGTATCCTTGAAACATTTCCTCTGCCCACCTGGGACTCGGTTGCCGTGTAGGAGTTTCGAGTAGAGCGCTTGCTCTGGAAGTCTTGTGTCCACCATGCAGACAATGTGGCCCGCCCAATGGAGCTGGTCGAGTGTGGTCAGTGCTTCGATTCTGAGGATGTTGGCCTGATCGAGGACATTAACGTTGATGCGCCTGTCCGCCCAGGGGATTTGCAGGATCTTGCGGAGACAGCACTGGTGGTATTTCTCCAGCGAGTTGAGGTGTCTACTGTATATGGTCCACGTCTCTGAGCCATACAGGAGGGCGGGTATCACTACAGCCTTGTAGACCATAAGCTTGGTGCCAGATTTGAGGGCCTGATTTTTGAACACGCTCTTCCTCAGGTGGCCGAAGACTGCGCTGGCGCATTGGAGGCAGTGTTGAACCTTGTCGTCGATGTCTGCCCTTGCTGATAATAGGCTCCCTAAGTATGGAAAGTGGTTCACGTTGTCCAGGGCCACGCTGTGGATCTTGATGACTGGGGAGCAGTGCTGTGTAACGGGGTCAGGTTAGTGGAGGACCTTTGTCTTACGGATGTTTAGTGTAAGGCCCATTGCTTTCGTACGCCTCAGTGAAGATGTTGGCTGTGTAAGCATCTTACCTCCCCTTAAAACGTTACCCATCCAAAGAGCAGCTGCATTTAAGAACTTATAGGAAAACTACAGACACAAACGTTATTGCTCCACACATTCCCAAATAACCGTACATTCTTATTAATTCAGTCAACAATTCAACATCCATAGCACCAAAATCAATATGTGACATATTAAAAGACATTATCAAGTATTTTACTGCACAGTTCATTGTACAAGAAACTTTCTATTTATGAAATGTGACAATAGTAAAGTACAATTCATTTTCACTTGTATTGTAAGCAATATTAGTTATGCCTTCATAAACAAACACAATGGGCTCAATTTTGCCCAAAGCCGTTTTTTGGCGTATAGCCAGAGTTACGTCTGTTTTTCTCGGCCAGAAATACTCCAAAAACATTTGTGCCAAGTTTCCCTGCTGTATTTTTCAAATTTGGCACAGCCTGTCCAGTCGCCTCGGGTGGTGGAGTCTGCTGTCTGCACCGAAAAAATTATGCCACATCTTCTGCGCATGCACGAAAAAAAAGGACGCTTTTGACGTGATTCCTATGGACGTGCATGCGCAGTACAGCTCCCGGTCTGTAATCGGTCATTTTTGAGAGAGAAATGTAATTATCATTGGAAAAATCGAAGCTGCAATACAAGATGCAAGGCGGTGAAGGACCAGGAATTTCTTATTGGATGAAGTGGAGACACTAGTTACTGTGATTGAGGGCAGATGGCAGGAACTGGACACCAGCAGAGGTCACATAAAAATTCCACCCAAAGAAATAAAGAAACATTGGAACCAAGTTGCAGAAGATTACCACCCGGAGGTCTGGAGGCCAGTGCAAAAAGTGGCAGGACCTTGGTCAAGTAATTAGTGTAAGTAATATTTTTACTTTTCAATGGAATTGCAATTGTAAATGTGACCAGCTGTGTATGTCCCACCCAGCTGAAAGACACCCACTGTAAAAAGTTGTATTTTCATCTTTGCAGAGGAAGGTAGCACATAACAAAAGGGAAAGAACTCGAACAGGAGGAGGCCCAGCAAATCTGCACCCACTGACACCCTTGGAAGAGAGGGTTGCTGCTTTGATGGATCCTGCCTGGAGAAAAGCAACCACCACTGCACAAGCTGGGCCCATACTTGAGGGGAGGGCAAGTCCTGCAAATTCCACAGTACGACTTTGCTAAATGTTAAGTACTGTGCGGTCTAGCCATAGTGCGGTTCACGGGGATGTCTCCGTCAGCTATGCTTCGGATGATGCAATGTGCTATTATTCATTGTGGTCCTTCAAATGAGCCTGCTGCCTGCGCTGTGTGAGCCTACTCATGCCACCCTTCCCCCTCCTCTGCTGCTAGCCATTTGTCTGTTCTGTTATATTTTGCAGAACGTGAGGACAACCCTGATGATGCAGAAGATTATTCAGTTGAGGACGAGCCTGAAGAGGAGAACATCTTCCAATCCCACCTTCCAGACCGAGCATGGGGGTGAGGCGATGGATGAAGCCCCATCTCTTGTACACACTTTGGAGGAGATGCAGGGGCCACCCACTAAGTTGCTGGCTCCTTCCCTTACTAGTGGTTTGGTGGGACATTCCACGGTTTCCTACTGTCCGAGGCTGGGGATTCCAGTGGGGTGCAGCGAGGCACACCCAGGGTCCCACCGTCCAAGGCTGCAGTTCCCAGTGGTGGGGTGCAGCGAGGCACACACAGGGCCCCACCTTCCGAGGCTAAGGGTCCCAGTGGTGGGGTGCAGCGAGGCACACACAGGGCCCCACCTTCCGAGGCTAAGGGTCCCAGTGGTGGGGTGCAGCGAGGCACACCCGAGGCCCCACTGTCCGAGGCTGCGGGTCCCAGTGGTGGGATGCAGAGAGACACACCAAGGGTCCCACCGTCCGAGGCTGCGGGTCCCAGTGGTGGGATGCAGCAAGGCACACCCAGGGCCACACCGTCCCAGGCTGCGTGTCCCACTGGGACACTGCGAGCCACAAATGTGGTGAGGAGGGGAAGGAGAGCTCGACTGCGCTCTTCTGAGGTGCAGGATCTAACAGATGTAGCTCAGATGATGGCAATGAGTGCAGAGAGCACTGACCTTGCGCGATTACTCCTGGACACCATCAGAGAGGTGGGTGATGAGGTATCAGGACTGTCGGGAGGAGTAACAACACTCTCGCGAGAAATGGGAACGATGTCTGGGACCATGAGTGAGGGAATATCTCAGTCAGCTAAAACCATGTCAGTGAACAGGAGGGAGGGAATGTCACAGGTAGCTGATGCGTTGTCAGTGAACATGAGGGAGGGAATGTTGCAGGTAACTGAGACACTTTTGCTCAACATGAGGGAGGGAATATTGGAGGTCGTTCAGACACTGTCAGGGCGCATGAGGGAGGACAGATTGGAGTTAGCTGCTGCAATAAAGGAACACGCCCAGACCCCGTGCCCACTGACAGAATCAACTGCCACTCACATTCCAATCCCCAGATCAGCCTCTGAAGAGCCACAAGCCAAGCCCCTCCACATTGCCGCCTGCAACCCCGCCTCAACAGGTGCACATTACCCAAGATGTTCGAAAGAATAAGCTTCGTACCAACCGCAGAAACATTGCGCCACCGCCTGCGGTCAGGGGTGGTGGAGTCACCAAGACCAAGCGCGGCGGACGGTTTTAGAATAAGGTGGAGGAGGGATGGGTGCAGCCTTTCTTTGCTGCTGCTGTTGTTGTTGTGATTATTATTGTTGTTACTGTTGTAACTTGTTCTCAAATTAAAAGTTTTTGTACGTTATGTAAATTTACAAGCTGAAAGTTAGTAAGTGATCTTAAAATTTGTAAGTGATCTTACCTGAAAACTTTAAAGTTTGATACAAGAATATTTTTATTAAAGATAAGTACAAATGTTTGTCAAACTTTTGAATAACATATATTTTAAATTATAACTGAATCATTTACAGTATTTCTTCCATTATCATCACCATTATAGGCAGTCCCTCGGAATCGACGAAGATTTTCTTCCACTCTAAAAAAGGAGTCCTTAGGTGGCTGAACAGTCCAATACGAGAACCACAGTCCCTGTCATAGATGGGACAGATAGTTGTTGAGGGAAAGGGTGGGTGGGACTGGTTTGCCGTATGCTCTTTCCGCTGCCTGCGCTTCATTTCTGCGTGCTCTCGGCGATGAGACTCTAGGTGCTCAGTGGCCTCCCGGATGCTCTTCCTCCAAATAGGGTGGTCTTTGGCCAGGGACTCCCAGGTGTCAGTGGGGATGTTGCACTTTATCAGGGAGGCTTTGAGGTTGTCCTTGTAATGTTTCCTCTGCCTACCTTTGGCTCATTTGCCGTGAAGGAGTTCCAAGTAGAGCGTTTGCTTTGGGAGTCTCATGTCTGGCAATGTGATCAAATGTGGTCAGTGCTTCAATGCTGGGAATGCTCTAGCCTGGTTGAGGATGCTAACTTTGAAGCGTCTGTCCTCCCAGGGGATTTTCAGGATCTTGCGGAGACATCGTTGGTGGTATTTCTCCAGCGACTTGAGGTGTCTATTGTACATGGTCCAGGTCTCTGAGCCATACAGGAGGGCGGGTGTTACTACAGCCTTGTAGACCATGAGCTTGGTGGCAGGTTTGAGGGCCTGGTCTTCAAACACTCTTTTCCTCAGGCAGCCGAAGGCTGCACTGGCGCACTGCAGGCGGTGTTGAATCTCGTCATCTTGTTGATAAGAGGCTCCCGAGGTATGGGAAATGGTCCACGTTGTTCAGGGCCGCGCCGTGGAGCTTGATGACTGGGGGGCAATGCTGTGCGGCGGGGACAGGTTGGTGGAGGACCTTTGTCTTACGGATGTTTAGCGTAAGGCCCATGCTTTCGTACGCCTCAATTAATACGTTGACTATGACTTGGAGTTCAGTTTCTGTATGTGTGCAGACGCAGGCATTGTCCGTGAACTGTTATTAACACAACTTTTGGAACTCAAGAAGAATCATTTACATTATTTGTTCGATTATTATCACAACTTTTGAAGTAAACAAGAATTATTTCCATCATTTTTTCCATTAACACAACACAACATTACAGAACAGGTCCAAACAGTAAACATGGTCCATGTAGAATAGTTGCCGCTGAGCCTTCAGGCAGCAAAGTGTTCACGGATAAGCTGCTGGCGCAAGGCTCGAGCAATCATTAAAGGGACATGACGGCCCACCCTCCTCCGCCATCGTACTCTGGGTTCAGATACTTACATAGCTTTCTCGACCTCCTGCTCGTCATCTGCATCTTCCTCATCATTATCATTCACTCTCACCTCAGGTGGGTCTTCCACTACCAGCTGCTGCTGCCTCATGATGGCTAAGTTATGCAGCATGCAGCACACAACATTGAACTGACCGACAATCTCAGGGGATCATAGCAAGTAGCCTCCAGAATGGTCCAGGCATCGGAAATGCTGTTTCAAGATGCCAATGGTCCTCTCTATGATGCTATGCGTTGCAATGTGCGACATGTTATATTACTGGGCAGCTTCCGTCTGGGTTACACGTAGGGGCGTCATGAGCCAGGTGGCGAGGCTGCATCCGTTATCTCCCAGTAGCCAGCTCCGCTCTTTTGGCTGCTGCTGAAACATGGCAGATATAGCGCTCTCGCATAGGATGAATGCATCATGGGTACTCCCAGGGTATCTTGCATTGGCTGACATGATATGATGCATGTCATCACACATGACCTGTACATTAATGGAGTGGAAGCCTTTTCTGTTCCTGTACATCTCTGAATCCTCCAAAAGGTGCTTGCAAGGCGATGTGGATACATTCAATGCAGCCCTGTACGTTTGGGAAGTCAGCAGTCCTGGAGAAGCCTACAGTCCTGTCATGCATTGCCTGAGCGATCATGGGGAACTTTATGTAGTCATTCCTCCGGGCATATAGTGCAGCTGTCACCTGCCGAATGCAGACATGTGTTGTATGTTGAGAAATGGCTCACACATCCCTAGTTGTAGCTTGGAAGGATCCGGATGCGTAGAATGAAAGTGCAGCGGTAACCTTCACTTCAACTGACAAAGCAGTCCTCCTGACGCTTCTAGGTCATCAACTTACAGATCTCAGTTACAACTTCTTTGTGGAAACGCAGCCTTCTGACACAGTCTGCATCACTCAGGTGCAGGTACGAACGCCTGTCTCGATATACCCGATGTGGGTAAGGCTTCCTGCCCAGCACCTTATGGGCCCTGAGGTTCCTCATGCGATGACGTTGAATCAATTGTCTCCTCCGCAGCACCATGATGCAGAAGGCTCGCACAAGGTATGGCATTGTCAGTATTGCCCCCATGCTTAAATTTTATCTTTGCAAGAATCTCAAAAGGGCAGGCAGGCAGGACAGGTTCTTTGTTCTCTCTCCCCAAGGTCTGTACGGACCAAGGTCTGAGCAAGCGCAGTGATCAGGAACCCACACCCGCCACCCCGCCCCCCCCCCCCCCAGGCTCATTTGATGCTAGTGCAGTCTTGCGACTTCTACTGATCACCACTTTCCCCCCCTCCCCCCCCGGGCTTGTTTTGAGCCGAGCCCTGCGCCCGGACATGGCCGTTTCTGCCGGCCGACGCTCCAGCCCAGTTTCTAGACGGTCGGTGGTGGCGTGTGAGTTTAAAGAAAATGAAAACTTCAGAATTCCATCTACTCCGTTGTAATCTTTATTATGCATACTTAAAGTGTTCTTGACTCCCTCCAAACTGTTGATGAAAAACAATGGCGTCTTTCTGCGTCGATTTTTCAATGTGCGCTGCTTCCTCTTAACTCATCAGAAGGTTTTTCTGGAGTGGCCAGAAACGCAGATCGAGGAGAAACTTTTTGGGGGCAAACTTCATAAAATGATAAAAACTAGCGCAGACATGAGGTAACGACCCCGTGACGCAGATTCCTTGGGGAAACTTTAATTTAAAAACTTACGCCAAAAAAAGTGGCACGCGCCAAAAGAACGGCACAAATCACCAGGCAAAACGGAGCCCATTTTATATATATATATAAATAAGTGTGCCCATAATTATAGAAGTTCATATACCTTTTTTCAGTCATGCTCAAGTCTATTGTATTGTGAAGATTGACTTTCCATTCATCTTGCAGTTGCAGATCTGCATTGCTGAAAATTCCCATCAGGATACTAGATCCCATATAATCAACTCGAGCATCAGTGGAACCCAATGTAATCTGGATTTTATGGCTGGGTTGTTGGTTTGGGTGTTCGGAGATGTGAGCTTCAAACAGTAAATAAATAGTTATTGTCCATCAAATTCATAGTATCAGTACAAGTGACATTGAAAATTCTTTTTGACATGTAAAAGGCCATAAATGCATTAGGGATCTTCAATGATTCTGTTTTATTTTGCTGCCTCTCTAAACTTTATTCCTTAATGTTATATAATAAAGCAAAACAGCAAACTATTGCTGGACCAAATTAAAACTACTTAACAATTAATCCAATACAATGTACAGGTACTACGCCCAGAATGCAGAATTCCGAAAACCGGAATTATCTGAAAACCGAACAATGTTGCAGCGGCCAAGATGGCGACGTCGGGCGGCGAGGAGTGGAGAATCGGCAGGCGGCAAGGAGCGGAGGGAATTGACGAGGAGCGGAAGGCGGTGAGGAGCAGAGAAGCAGCGGGCGGCGAGGAGCGCCATCAGCGAGGTCTGAAATCCAGCAAAACCCAAAAACCGGCACGGATTCGGTCCAGAGGTTGCCGGATTTCAGACGTCATACCAGTATAATGATTGTGGTATTAGTTTTGAAACCATTCAAAAACTTCCCCCATAATTTTTCCCCTATTTCTTGCTTGATATTCTTCAACTTTCTATAATGTGCCTTTGAACTGTTAGAATTGTTACAGCACAGAAAAAGATCATTTGGCCCATCGAGCCTGTGCCGGCTCTCTGCAAGAGCAATTCAGCTAGCTCCACTTGCCCGCCCTTTCCCTGTAGCCCTGCAAATATTTTATCCTTCAGGTACTTATCCAATTTCCTTTTGAAAGCCACGATTTGAGTCTGCCTCCATCACCCTTTCTGGCAGTGCATTCCAGATTCTAACCACTTGCTTCGTAAAAAAGCTTTACCTCATGTCGCCTTTGGTTCTTTTGCCAATCACCTTAAATCTATGTCCACTGGTTTTCGACCCTTCTGCCAATGGGGGCAGTTTCTCTTTATCTACTCTGTCCAGACCACTCATAATTTTGAAAACCTCTATCAAATCTCCTTGCATTATGTGAAAGATACCAAATAAGTGTAAGTTATTTGGATTATATTAATGTTACACAATTTCAATTTTAAATACATATATAAAAACTTAAGTAGTGCAGACAAGCCCAATGTTAATGGTTGATTTCTGGTCCAAAGGCGAATAATAATGTTCTGTAAACAAAAACAGCCAGACTACTTTTTTGGGGGGGCGGGGGGCGGCATTGAGAACTTGACACAATCATTAAACAAGGGTATATTTTCTGATCAGTGCTGTTTTGATACAAATGCTCAATAAGTTAACACAAACAGATTAACATTTATGTTACAATAAGGCAGATTGGAATTTGAAATGGCACTTTGAATGTTTTTACCAAAACACTGCCAATCAGTTAATTGTGTAGAGACCTTATAGTTGCTACACTTTAAACCAATAACACAAGGCTTTACTGCTGTGTTCTAATTGCAAAATAAAGCTGATAAAATGCAAATGGACTTTCTTCACCAGTTGAGGAAGATTCCAGCTGTACAGAAGGGATGAATGGCTATAAGAACATAAGAAATAGGAGCAGGAGTAGGCCATTTGGCCCCTGGAGCCTGCTCCTCCATTTAATAAGATTTGATCTGATCATGGACTCAGCTCCACTTCCCTGCCCGCTCCCCATAACCCTTTATTCCCTTATCGCTCAAAAATCTGTCGATCTCCACCTTAAATATATTCAATGACCCAGTCTTCACAGCTCTCTGGGGCAGAGAATTCCACAGATTTACAACCCTCAGAGAAGAAATTCCTCCTCATCTGTTTTAAATGGGCGGCCCCTTATTCTGAGACTATGCCCCCTAGTTTTAGTTTCCCTTATGAGTGGAAATATCCTCTCTGCATCCACTTGTTGAGCCTTCGCATTTCAATAAAATCACCTCTCATCCTTCTGAACTCCAATGAGTATAAGAACATAAGAAATAGGAACGGGAGTAGGCCATTCGGCCCCTTAAGCCTGCTCCGCCACTCAATAAGATCAAGGCTGATCTGATCATGGACTCAGCTCCACTTCCCCGCCTGCTCCCTATAACTCCTTATCGTTTAAGAAACTTTCTATTTCTGTCTTAAATTTATTCAATGTCCCAGCTTCCACAGCTCTCTGAGGCAGCAAATTCCACAGATTTACAACCCTCTGAGAGAAGAAATTTCTCCTCATCTGTTTTAAATGGGCGGCTACTTAGTCTAAGATCATGCCCTCTATTTCTAATCTTCCCCCCATCAGTGGAACCATCCTCTCTGCATCCACCTTATCAAGCCCCCTCATAATCTTACACATTTCGATAAGATCACCTCTCATTCTTCTGAACTCCAATGAGTAGAGGCCCAACCTACTCAACCTTTCCTCATAAGTCAACCCCCTCATCCCCGGAATCAACCTAGTGAACCTTCTCTGAACTGCCTCCAAAGCAAGTATATCCTTTCGCAAATATGGAAACCAAAACTGCAAGCAGTATTCCAAGTATGGCCTCACCAAAACCTTGTACAGCTGTAGCAAGACTTCCCTGCTTTTATACTCCATCCCCTTTGTAATAAAGGCCAAGATATCATTGGCCTTCCTGATCACTTGCTGTACCTGCATACTATCCTTTTGTGTTTCATGCACAAGTACCCCCAGATCCCGCTGTACTGTGGCACTTGGCAATCTTTCTCCATTTAAATAATAACTTGCTCTTTGATTTTTTTTCTGCCAAAGTGCATGACCTCACACTTTCCAACATTATACTCCATCTGCCAAATTTTTGCCCACTCACTTAGCCTGTCTGTATCCTTTTGCAGATTTCTTGTGTCCCACCCACCTTTGTATCAGCAAACTTGGCTATATTACACTTGGTCCCTTCATCCAAGTCATTAATATAGATTGTAAATAGTTGAGGCCCCAGCACCGATACCCGCGGCACCCCACTTGTTACTGTTTGCCAAATGGAAAATGGCCCATTTATCCTGACTCTCTGTTTTCTGTTAGTTAGCCAATCCTCTATCCATGCTAATATATTACCCCAACCCTGTGAACTTTTATCTTGTGCAGTAACCTTTTATGTTGCACTTTATCGAATGCCTTCTGGAAATCTAAATACACCACATCCACTGGTTCCCCCTTATCCACTCTGCTCGTTACATCCTCAAAGAACTCCAGCAAATTTCAAACATGATTTCCCTTTCATTAAACCATGCTGACTCTGCTTGATTGAATCATGCTTTTCCAAATGTCTTGCTACTGCTTCCTTAATAATGGACTCCATTATTTTCCCAACAGCAGATGTTAGGCTAACTGGTCTATAGTTTCCTGCTTTCGGTCTGGCTCCTTTTTTAAATAGTTCACTGGGACCTCCCCAGAATCCAGGGAATTTTGGTAGATTACAATCAATGCATCCATTATCTCTGCAGCCACCTCTTTTAAGACCCTACGATGCAAGCCATCAGGTCCAGGGGATTTAACCGCCTTTAGTCCCATTATTTTACCAAGTACTACTTCTTTAGTGATAGTGATTGTATTAAGTTCCTCCCTCCGTATAGCCCCTTGATTATCCATTATTGGGATGTTTTTAGTGTCTTCTACCATGAAGACCGATAGAAAATATTTGTTCAAATCTTTGCCATTTTCCTGTTCCCCATTTTTAATTCCCCAGTCTCATCCTCGAAGGGACCAACATTTACTTTAGCCACTCTTTTTCTGTTTATGTACCTGTTGAAACTCTTACTATCTGTTTTTACATTTCGTGCTAGTTTGCTTTCATAATCTATCTTCCCTCTATTTTTTTTTTAAGTTGTTCCTTGCTGGCTTTTAAAAATTTCCCAATGCTCTGGCCTCCCACTACTCTTGGCCACTTTGTATGCCCTTGTTTTCAATTTGATACCATCCCTTATTTCCTTAGTTCGCCACAGATGGTTATCCCTTTTCTTAGTCTTTCCTTCTCATTGAAATATATTTTTGTTGAGAGTTGTGAAATATCTCCTTTAATGTCTGCTATTGCTCATCAACCGTCCCACACTTAAATCTATTTTCCCAGTCCACTTTAGCCAACTCTGCCTTCATAACTTTGTAGTCTCCTTTAAACAAGCTTAGGACACTTTGAGATCCAACTTTCTCACCCGTTATACCTGACAAGTCAACATTTTACCTTTCATTACAGTTGCTGCCTGACTTGCTGAATGTATCCAGCATTTTTTGTCTTTGTATCATTAAAAATATTATGGCTGGTGTGGCGTGGTGTTTAATGCTGTTTCTGCCTTCAAAGATGGACCAGATTTTAGATAGGAAAATTCAGAGTTGATGGTAATTATCAGTGACACATCTTTGATCAACATACTATTCCCACATCAGCAGTTTGTGATTCCAGTCATTCTGAGTGGCTAGCAGAAAACTGTATACCAGAGAAATAACATGTCTAATTAATGGTAGATGCCATTCGATGTCCTGCTATAGCAAAATCTGGTCCATTGATACTGCTAAAACATCTAAAAATAGGCACTAAAAGATTAAAAAACGCTTACGGATTATTCCAGGCTATTGCAAGTTATTTATGTTGTGAAACTTACAAACCATCTCCAAGGTGTTTACATCTATAGTGCCACCAACTACTCCTCCTTTGGAATCTAGCTGAGATCTTCCTAGACCAACGGACATCGATATTTCTCGGTCTCTGTTGCTACCCACCGATAGTCGTCCCTGGCTTTTTAATCCACTAGTTGTCCACCTAAAATAGAATGTTGCAATAATGGTAACATTTTAAGAAATATATATGCTACACTGAGAACTAGGTATTTATTTATGCAATATATAGTGCAATGAAACAGCCGTTCAGTACAAGTGTAAAACCAAAGCACAGCACTAGAATTTTTAATTTAAAAAAAATGGTACAATGGTACAATAAGCAGTGTTGAGATGTACAGCACTAACTGAAAACTACTGATAGTAAATTTGAGAGTTCTAACTCCAAGTGACAGGACCATTTTATCCTGTTTTCTTTTACTTGAAAATAATTGAATATTGTGTGCAGTTTTGGTCTTCTAATCTGAGGAAGGACATTCTTGCTATTGAGGGAGTGCAGCGAAGGTTCACCAGACTGATTCCCAGGATGGCAGGGCTGACGTATGAAGAAAGACTGGATCGACTAGGCTTATATTCACTGGAATTTAGAAGAATGAGAGGGGATCTCATAGAAACATATAAAATTTTGACGGGATTGCACAGGTTAGATGCGGTAAGAATGTTCCCGATGTTGGGGAAGTCCAGAACCAGGGGTCACAGTCTAAGGATAAGGGGTAAGCCATTTAGGACCGAGATGAGGAGAAACTTCTTCACTCAGAGAATTGTGAACCTGTGGAATTCTCTACCACAGAAAGTTGTTGAGGCCAGTTCGTTAGATATATTCAAAAGGGAGTTAGATGTGGCCCTTACGGCTATCAAGGGATATGGAGAGAAAGCAGGAATGGGGTACTGAAATTGCATGATCAGCCATGATCATATTGAATGGTGGTGCAGGCTCGAAGGGCCGAATGGCCTACTCCTGCACCTATTTTCTATGCAACAGCATTATGCAAAGGTTTTTTTTACGGATTTAACCAGTTAAGAACATAAGAAATAGGAACAGGAGTAGACCATACGGCCCCTCGAGCCTGCTCCGCCATTCAATAAGATCATGGCTGATCTGATTATGGACTCAGCTCCACTTCCCCGCCCTCTCCCCATTAGCCCTTATCCCCTTATCGTTTAAGAAACTGATGATCTGATCATAACTGTTACTCTGTATAATGTATAATATACTATGCAATAAAGCAGCTTAACTATTCGTATCAAGGCTCATCTGATCTAGTGTTAACTTGGTGTGTCTTTGAAGAAATCAAAGAAGTAGACGTGTGAAAGACATGTGTATTTGGGCCGATCACAAAGAAATGCTATTGTTACATCGCTGGGCTATATTATTGTACAAGTCGATATAGAGCAGTGCGAGTCAACAATATAAATAAGATGCTCAGACAGCTTATGGGAGCAATCACACAACTAAACCGATTAAGTTATTTACGGCAACTTGAAGTTTCTAACATGGGCTACCCAGGCCCGAGAGACAATGCAGAATAAAGCAACAAGCTGATCCTGGTCATTGAATAAAGAGCTTTGAGGGACAACTTAGTAAGTCTATATAAAAAAAAGGATGTCTCAGCGGGGGTCTTATATACACAAAATACGTAATGGGATAAAGAAAATCTGAAATAGCAATAACTTGCATTTTTATCACGCCTTTAATGTAAAAATAATGTTGCAAGGCACTTCAGAGAGGTGCACTCAGAAAAAATTTACACTGAGTCAAAGGAGGATACATTGGAAGGAGTGACTAAAAGACATGATCAAAGAGGTGGGTTATTTTAAGGAGGATCTTGAAGGCAAGAAGAAGGGGTTCAGGGAGAGAATACTTTCAGATATGCCAGATCAACAAAACAAGAAGGCACATGTTTAAGCTGTGAAAGACATGGTTAGGGCTGAAGGTGAGAAGTATTTACACAGCGGGTGAGCAACTGCTGGAACAGGTTGCTAGGAAGTGAGTCTAAAACCTGGGTGCTGGACTCATTTAAACAATTGCACTGTAATGGAAGCTGGCAGAGTGGTATTCTAGATATACATGATCAAATGTACTGAAGGGTCGTCTTCATCTGAACCCATTTTGTGATCCCTTTCATTGTAAGCCAGCAATATATCACAATGGAGTACAATATTCTGCAGTGATCATCTTCTGATAGTACCGTACACTCAGAACATGCCAGAAAATGAAATCTCAAGAAACTGATCACTTGGTAAATTAAAATTTAATACATAGCTTATAAACAACAGGAAAGGATTAAAGGCAGCAAGTCTGTAATTTTAACATTCAAGTACTGTTTCTTATTGCTCCATCCATGTACAACATTTTAACTCATTCTCTCATTCATTATTCTAGAATGGAAAGTACTGTACATATTTATATTATAGACTTCCTCCAGAAAAATTGTTTTCATAATGTAACATTCTGTATGTGACTAAGGGACTGCAACTTACGTGGTATTTCCCATAACGTTACTCATATTCATTTGAACATTTAGCTGCTTCAGGTTGATTGCAAAAACAACCAACGTCTCCCAAGGTGCTGCTTGTTGGTTTGCCATCTTTCCATTCTTACTGAATGATGGAGTAGAGATTTTGGTAACGGAATCTGTCAACAACAGGAGAATATTTGCATAACTATCAGAGGAAAAAAGGTGAATGAATATATGCTTACAGTAAATTTCTTTAACTGGAATAATGAAACTAATGGGTTAAAATGATAATCAAATTGTTTACTCTGTTGTAGGCCATTATAAAATAAAAGCGAATCTAGCTTTTCCCAATGGGCTACCAATGCTACCTATGCTTCTGTCTTTATAACTCTCACTCGCTTTGTGTCCGTGTCTCTGCTACTGGGTGGTAAGGGGAGCAGCACTGCTCAGGTCATTAGGCATGATAGAGCTGGCAGCACTGGTGGGTTCTGCAGCATGGTGCAAAGGAATATCAATAAGACTGGTGCTAGCAAGCTTGCACATAATGCTGCAGAGCATGGAGGAGTCCAGCTCCAACTTGTGTTCAGGCTTTGCGGAGAGCATGGAGACCATTCTGTCCAACATGGACCGAGTGGTCATCTCCATCAACAACAAAGGCGCCCACCTGTCATGGAGCCTCTTCTAACAGCTTTCACAGCTGCCATGGAAGTTCGGACTATTGCCATATGTGCTTTGGGGGCCACTGTTGAGAGTGTCTTCCAGAGAGGCACATCCCTCCTGCAATCTATTCTCGTGTAGTCACAAGCGTGCTGAAGGCTAGTGCCAGGACATGACCTTGACTCAATGGGAGAGACACTTGTTGTCCTCTCTCAGGATGACAGCATGCTTATAAGAACGTAAGAATTAGGAGCAGGAGAAGGCCATTCGGCCCCTCGAGCGAGCTCCGTCATTCAATAAGATCATGGCTGATCTTCTACCTCAACTTCACCTTCCTGCACTATCCCCATATCCCTAGATTCCCTTAATATTCAAAAATTCAAATGCTTGCACCGCCACCACCCATCCCCACCATGCCCTTATTCGTGTCATACAGCCAGCTGGGCTAGACTGCTCAGGTCCACGCTGAGATGCAGCAGTGTGCAGCTGGGCCCTCAAGTCCCAAAGCTGCGTGAGGTCACCCACCCGACATGTCTTCGATAGAAGCTCAGCAGCCAAGCTGTAGCCACTGGGCAAACAGTTCATAGAAGCACTAGAATACATAAACAAGCACACAAGACAGGCAGTGAAGACTTGCACAAGGGAGGTTCACAATTATTTTTGTTAATTATCAGACATAGATGGAATAGGGTTGTTTGACAACTTAGTTTTTTGTTTTGGATTTGATGTTGGTGTTTATATTTGGAGTGAAGTCAGGGCAAGACAACAACATCTCGCAATTCTTTAGCGTCCTTAACACAGTAAAATGTCCCAAAGCTGGACTGAAGGAAGGCAATCAGATGGTGGTAGTAAGGAGGGTGGTTAGGATTGTGGGACTCGGTGTATTGGGGATGGTTTAGATAAAGCAGTTTTCGATGAGCTGCTCTCGGAGAGCTTTGTCAACGAGCGACACTGGTGGTCGATGCCTCTCCTGCTCATCCTCCTATTCATGCTCCTCCTCCCGGTGCACATCCTGTTGCCCAGGTGGTCCCTCATGATATCAAAGTTATGGAGCATGCACCAGACCACAAATCAGGATACCTCTTTTGAAAACAAATTCAGCAATTTGACTGATTAAAATGGCAATTTTTCAAATAGTTACTTTTCAATGGGATCTTTGTTAATCTATGCTTCAGAGATCGGCAAAGTTAGAAATTGCTTATTTGAGCCAATGAGGAAAGTGTGATAATTAACTTCTGTGGCATACAAATGTATTGTGCTGTCCAATAATTTTATGCAAATTTTAATCATGTTGATTATTTCTACTTTAACTTTCCATATTACCTCAGAGTACATATTCCATATTGACTCTCCCGTCCTGCGACAGTTGGAACTGGTGCTCTCCACTCTCCCGTCCTGTGACAGTTGGAACTGGTGCTCTCCATTCTCCCGTCCTGCGACAGTTGGAACTGGTGCTCTCCATTCTCCCGTCCTGTGACAGTGGGAACTGGTGCTCTCCACTCTCTGTCCTGCGACAGTTGGAACTGGTGCTCTCCACTCTCTGTCCTGTGACAGTTGGAACTGGTGCTCTCCACTCTCCCGTCCTGTGACAGTTGGAACTGGTGCTCTCCACTCTCTCGTCCTGTGACTGTTGGAACTGGTGCTCTCCACTCTCCCGTCCTGTGACAGTTGGAACTGGTGCTCTCCACTCTCCCGTCCTGTGACAGTTGGAACTGGTGCTCTCCACTCTCTCGTCCTGTGACTGTTGGAACTGGTGCTCTCCACTCTCCCGTCCTGTGACAGTTGGAACTGGTGCTCTCCACTCTCTCGTCCTGTGATTGTTGGAACTGGTGCTCTCCACTCTCCCGTCCTGTGACAGTTTGAACTGGTGCTCGCCACTCTCTTTCCTGTGACAGTTGGAACTGGTGCTCTCCATTCTCTGTCCTGCGACAGTTGGAACTGGTGCTCTCCACTCTCTGTCCTGTGACAGTTGGAACTGGTGCTCTCCACTCTCTGTCCTGCGACAGTTGGAACTGGTGCTCTCCACTCTCTGTCCTGCGACAGTTGGAACTGGTGCTCGCCACTCTCTTTCCTGTGACAGTTGGAACTGGTGCTCTCCACTCTCTGTCCTGCGACAGTTGGAACTGGTGCTCTCCACTCTCCCGTCCTGTGACAGTTGGAACTGGTGCTCTCCACTCTCCCGTTGGTGTAGGAGGGAGAGCTTTAGTTTCCTGAACAATTGGGACCGCTTCTGGAGTAGGTGGGACCTGTACAAGTCGGACAGGTTACACCTCAACAGAGACAGGACCAATGTTCTCGCGGGTGGTTTTGATAGTACGGTTGGGAGGGCTTTAAACTAGCTTGGCAGGGGGATGGGAACCCAGGAGAGGGCTCTGAGCTAGTTAGGGTGGTTGAGAGCTCAGAACCCCAAGAAAGAATGCAAAAGGCAGGAGGCAACAGAGCAGAGTAGCACTGGGGTAAGTGGAAACTACAAGGTGATAGGAAGGGACAATATGTATGAATATAAAGGGGCTGCAGGAGGGGTCAAAACTAAAAATCATGGTTTAAAAATTCGTATTAAAACACTTTACCTAAACGCACGCAGCATTGGAAACAAAGTAAATGAGTTGACGGCACAAATCATTACAAATGGGTATGATTACTGAAACGTGGTTGCAGGGTGGCCAAGACTGGGAATTAAACATACAGGGGTATCTGACAATTCGTAAAGAAAGACAAGAGGGGAAGGGAGGTGGGGTAGCTCTGTTAATGAAGGATGATATCAGGGCAGTTGTGAGAGATGACATTGGCTCTAATGAACAAAACGTTGAATCATTGTGGGTGGAGATTAGAGATAGTAAGGGGAAAAAATCACTGGTGGGCGTAGTTTATAGGCCCCCAAATAATAATTTCACGGTGGGGCGGACAATAATCAAGGGAATAATGGAGGCATGTGAAAAAGGAACGGCAGTAACCATGGGGGATTTTAACCTACATATCGATTGGTCAAATCAAATCGCACGGGGTAGCCTTGAGGAGGAATTCATAGAATGCATACAGGATTGTTTCTTAGAACAGTATGTTACAGAACCTACAAGGGAGCAAGCTATCTTAGATCTGGTCCTGTGTAATGAGACAGGAATAATAAACGATCTCCTAGTAAAAGATTCTCTCGGAATGAGTGATCACAGTATGGTTGAATTTGTAATACAGATTGAGGGTGAGGAAGTAGTGCCTCAAACGAGCGTACTATGCTTAAACAAAGGGGACTACAGTGGGATGAGGGCAGAATTGGCTAAAGTAGACTGGGAACACAGATTAAACGGTGGTACAATTGAGGAACAATGGAGGACTTTTAAGGAGCTCTTTCATAGTGCTCAACAAAAATATATTCCAGTGAAAAAGAAGGGCGGCAAGAGAAGGGATAACCAGCCGTGGATAACCAAGAAAATAAAGGGGAGTATCAAATTAAAAACCAATGCGTATAAGGTGGCCAAGGTTAGTGGGAAACTAGAAGATTGGGAACATTTTAAACGACAGCAAAGAATGACTAAGAAAGCAATAAAGGAAAGATAGATTACGAAAGTAAACTTGCGCAAACATAAAAACAGATAGTAAAAGCTTTTACCGATATATAAAACGGAAAAGAGTGACTAAAGTAAATGTTGGTCCCTTAGAAGATGAGAAGGGGGATTTAATAATGGGAAATGTGGAAATGGCTAAGACCCTAAACAATTATTTTGCTTTGGTCTTCACAGTGGAAGACACAAAAACCATGCCAAAAATTGCTGGTCACGGGAATGTGGGAAGGGAGGACCTTGAGACAATCACTATCACTAGGGAGATAGTGCTGGACAGGCTAATGGGACTCAAGGTAGACAAGTCCCTTGGTCCTGATGAAATGCATCCCAGGGTATTAAAAGAGATGGCGGAAGTTATAGCAGATGCATTCGTTATAATCTACCAAAATTCTCTGGACTCTGGGGAGGTACCATCGGATTGGAAAGCAGCTAATGTAACGCCTTTGTTTAAAAAAGGGGGCAGACAAAAGGCCGGTTAGTTTAACATCTGTAGTGGGGAAAATACTTGAAGCTATCATTAAGGAAGAAATAGCGGGACATCTAGATAGGAATAGTGCAATCAAGCAGACGCAACATGGATTCATGAAGGGGAAATCATGTGTAACTAATTTACTGAAATTCATTGAGGATATAACGAGCATGGTGGATAGAGGTGTACCGATGGATGTGGTGTATTTAGATTTCCAAAAGGCATTCGATAAGGTGCCACACAAAAGGTTACTGCAGAAGATAAAGGTACACGGAGTCAGAGAAATGTATTAGCATGGATAGAGAATTGGCTGGTTGGCAGAAAGCAGAGAGTCGGGATAAATGGGTCCTTTTCGGGTTGGAAATCGGTGGTTAGTGGTGTGCCACAGGGATCGGTGCTGGGATCACAACTGTTTACAATATACATAGATGACCTGGAAGAGAGGACAGAGTATAGTGTAACAAAATTTGCAGATGACACAAAGATTAGTGGGAAATCGGGTTGTGTAGAGGACACAGAGAGGCTGCAGAGAGGTTTAGATAGGTTAAGCGAATGGGCTAAGGTTTGGCAGATGGAATACAATGTCGGAAAATGTGAGGTCATCCACCTTGGAAAAAAAAACAGTAAAAGGGATTATTATTTGAATGGGGAGAAATTACAACATGCTGCGGTGCAGAGGGACCTGGGGGTCCTTGTGCATGAAACACTAAAAGTTAGTTTGCAGGTGCAGCAGGTAATCAGGAAGGCGAATGGAATGTTGGCCTTCATTGCGAGAGGGATGGAGTACAAAAGCAGGGAGGTCCTGCTGCAACTGTACAGGGTATTGGTGAGGCCGCACCTGGAGTACTGCGTGCAGTTTTGGTCACCTTATTTAAGGAAGGATATACTAGCTTTGGAGGGGGTACAGAGGCGATTCACTAGGCTGATTCCGGAGATGAGGGGGTTATCTTATGATCATAGATTGAGTAGAGTGGGTCTTTACTCCTTGGAGTTCAGAAGGATGAGGGGTGATCTTATAGAAACATTTAAAATAATGAAAGGGATAGACAGGATAGAGGCAGAGAGGTTGTTTCGACTGGTCGGGGAGACTAGAACTAGGGGGCACAGCCTCAAAATACGGAGGAGCCAATTTGAAACCGAGTTGAGAAGGAATTTCTTCTCCCAGAGAGTTGTGAATCTGTGGAATTCTCTGTCCAAGTAAGCAGTTGAGGCTAGCCATTGAATATATTCAAATCACAGATGGATAGATTTTTAATCAATAAGGGAATTACGGGTTATGGGGAGCGGGCGGATAAGTGGAGCTGAGTCCACGGCCAGATCAGCCATGATCTTGTTGAATGGCAGAGCAGGCTCGAGGGGCTAGATGGCCTACTCCTGTTCCTAATTCTTATGTTCTTATGTTTTTATTAATATTGGGGAAGTCCAGAACCAGGGGTCACAGTCTAATTATAAGGGGTAAACGATTTAGGACAGAGATGAGGAGAGACTTCTTCACCCAGAGAGTGGTGAACCTGTGGAATTCTCTGCCACAGAAAGTTGTTGAGGCCAATTCTAATTGAACACTAATTATATTCAAAAAGGAGTTTGATGTAGTCCTTACTATTAGGGCGAGAAAGCAGGAATGGGGTACTGAAGTTGCATGTTCAGCCATGAACTCATTGAATGGTGGTGCAGGCTCGAAGGGCCGAATGGCCTACTCCTGCACCTATTTTCTATGTTTCTATTTTTCTACAAATACACAAATCACTAAAAGTTGTGACACAGGTTAGCAACGTCATAAAAAAAGCAAACCAAGCACTAGGGTTTATTTCGATAGGTATTGAATTGAAAAATAGGGAAGTTATTCTCAACCTTCATCAAATCTTGGAGTACTATGTGCAGTTCTGGTTGCCATATTATAAAAAGGATATAGAGGCACTAGCGAGAGTGCAGATATGATTTACAAGGATGATACCAGAAATGAGAGAGTATTGATATCAGGAAAGGATGAACAGGCTGGGTCTCTTCTCTTGAAAAAAGACCTAATAGAGGTCTTCAAAATAATGAAAGGTTTTGATAGAGTGGATACAGAGAGAATGTTTCCACTTGTGGGGAAGAGCATAACTAGAGGTAATCAATACAAGATAATCACCAAGAAATCCAATAGGGAATTCAGAAGAAAATTCTTTACCCAAAGAGTGGTGAGAATGTGAAACTCGCTATCACGGAGTTGTTGAAACGAATAGTATAGACGCATTTAAGGGGGGGCTAGACAAGCATATGAGGGAGAAGGGAATTAGAGGGTTATGCTGATAGATTTAGATGAGGAAAGACAGGAGGAGGCTCAAGTGGAGCATAAACGCCGGCATGGATTGGTTGGGTCGAATGGTCGGTTTCTGTGGCATATGTCCCATGTAATCCTATAAAATAATCATGTTGCAGACAAAGCAAACAATATCACTTCCTGCATACCACACAAAGAAGCATAATTTCCACTCTATGCAACAAAATAACTTTGACTGCATGTTTGGTTTACTAATATATTTGGCAATATTGCACATATAGGGTTGCAACTCAGTAGTATACTATATGGGCACACAGCTATATATAGATACACTGAACATCACTACACCTACTGTTATCAATGTTTCTAAGTGTCTGTACCTCTCCTTGGAGCAGATGAATCTGAGATAGTCCTAGATCGGACTGCTGAAGGGGATTTCACACTGTGAAGCAGACCAGCTGGTGATGTACTGCTAGATGCTGTGTGATCACTGAAGACATTTGCTGTTTGAGCTACATGTGAGTAACTGGAAGATTGTGCCGATTGCTCCCAGGTACGCCAGTAAGCCTTGCGTGTTGATTCAGGAGAAAGATGCTGGCTTTCAATGGAATCTGGAGTCACAGGTCCAGAAGCTGTTAAAGTTTAAAAAAAAAATTCCAAAACATAAAAAATAATATAGATCATTTATAAACGTTAATAAAACTAAGTCTTCACACAGATGAACAAATCGTCTATAACAAAAGGAAGTGCAATACAGGTTGAGCCTCCCTTATCCGGAACCCTTGGGACCTGGCATGTTCTGGATAAGGGATTTTTGCGGACGAGGGGTGGTCACATTAAATAGGATGGTGCAGGTACTGAGCAACAGGATATCAGGGCTGGCTGGCTTGGGGATGGGAGTGCGGCAGAGAGATCAGGGGAGGGGAGCGGTGGATCGCGGGGCCAGGCCAGAGATTGCGGGAGTCGGCAGCGAGGAAGGACTTCAATTTGTTCATGTCGGAGTGGCCAGGAATGGTTCTGGATGGGGGGTGGTTCCGAATAAGGGAGTTCTGGATAAGGGAGGTTCAACCTGTATTATCTTTTGTAGTCAGAACCATCTTTATTCTTTAAAAAAAAGTTCAGCTTTAACATACAAATAGGATCTCAGAATCATAGGGCCCGAGTTTGGTGAAAGCTAAGTTCCGCCCAAGTACCGTCCAAAGGACTGCTAAGATCCTGACAATAGTTTGGGCGGAAGTTTCATGGAAAAACGTGGGAAAGTCCGCCCGGCAGCAAAAATGGGCCTTGCATGCTGATTCTGGGCGGTAGCTCCCATGCTGGGCGGCAAATGCAATCCACAGCAAAGGGAGGGGGGAACTGATAAAATAAAAAAAACTCACTAGAAATCCTTCAGGGGACCCCATCCACTTCAATCCCTGCAAAAGAAATAAAGAAAAGTGGACTAACCTTTTTTTCCGGTCTTCATACTTACCGTTGAGGGAAGACCTGCCTCCACGCGGCGGTCTTTTCCCCCGCTGGAGCGGAGGACCACTCGGACCAAACTGGCAACACAGCGGGCGGAAGGACTCTTGTGGGCGTTGCACGCTGGCGCATGCCAGCGGACAGTACCCAGCGGTCTTCTTTCCCCACTGGTGGGCGGACGTCACTAAACCTGCTTGGAGGGGAGAGTGCCCAGAATCCAGGGAGACAGCCGATGGTAGTCCATCAATTTCGGGCCTATAGAATCTTATAACACAGGAGGCCATTTGGCCTATCATGCATGTGCTGGCTTTTTGAAGAGCTATGCAATTAATCCCACTCCCCGGCTCTTTTCCCATAGCAGTGCTAATTTTTCCTTTTCAAGTATCTATCCAATTATTTTTTTTAAGTTAATGGCACAATAGCATAATTTTAAAAAAATTGTGTCACAAGTGATCTTTCCACAGTCTGCTGTATATAAGATCTAATTCTTGGCATGCCTTTAATTCACTGATTAGAAAATGCAGCATTAAGATCCAAAATAATGGCAACATCACTAAAAAATCACGTAACTACAGAACCAGTGGGAACCTGTTCAACCTTTGCCGTCTCCAGGTCAGGTCCAAGACCACTCCAACCTCTGTCGTTGGGCTACAGTACGCGGATGATGCCTGCTTCTGTGCACACACAGAGGCTGAACTCCAGGACATAGTGGACGTATTTACCGAGACGTATGAAAGCATGGGCCTTACGATAAACATCAGAAAGACAAAGGTCCTCCACCAGCTTGTCCTCGCCGCACAGCACTGCCCCCCCCAGACATCAAGATCCATGGCGCGGCCCTGGACAACGTGGACCACTTCCCTTATCTCGGGAGCCTCCTACCAACAAGAGCAGGCATTGACGACGAGATCCAACACCGCCTCCAGTGCACCAGTGCAGCCTTTGGCTGCCTGAGAAAAAGTGTGTTTGAAGACCAGGCCCTCAAAACTGTCACCAAGCTCATGGTCTACAGGGCCGTAGTAATACCCGCCCTCCTGTATGGCTCAGACACGTGGACCATTTACAGTAGACACCTCAAGTCGCTGGAGAAATACCACCAGCGATGTCTCTGCAAGATCCTACAAATCCCCTGGGAGGACAGATGCACAAACATTAGCGTCCTCATCCAGGCCAACATCCCCAGCATTGAAGCACTGACTACACTTGATCAGCTCCGCTGGGCAGGCCATATAGTTTGCATGCCAGACACGAGACTCCCAAAGCAAGTGCTCTACTCGGAACTCGTCCACGGCAAACGAGCCAAAGGCGGGCAGAGGAAACATTACAAAGACTCCCTGACAAAGTGCGACATCCCCACTGACACTGCCCTAAGTGGAGGAAGTGCATCCGGGAGGGCTCCTCGAGTATCGTCGCCGAGAGCATGCAGAAATCAAGCGCAGGCAACGGAAGGAGCATGCGGAAAACCAGGCTCCCTGCCCACCCGTTCCCTCAACGACTATCTGTCCCACCTTGACAGAGACTGTGGTTCTCGCATTGGACTGTATAGCTACCTAAGAACTCATGCAAAGAGTGGAAGCAAGTCTTCCTCGATTCCAAGAGACTGCCTATGATGATGATGACTAAGCTGGAACATAATTCATACTTGAAATATGATGGAAGATAGCGTATTGATCACTGGGAAGGATCCACACCAATGAAATGTTTTAAATTAGGAGCTGCCAATACCCTCAAAATGGAAATGGTGATAAGAACATAAGAAATAGAAACATAGAAACATAGAAAATAGGTGCAGGAGCAGGCCATTCAGCCCTTCTAGCCTGCACCGCCATTCAATGAGTTCATGGCTGAACATGAAACTTCAGTACCCCCTTCCTGCTTTCTCGCCATAACCCTTGATCCCCCGAGTAGTAAGGACTTCATCTAACTCCCTTTTGAATATATTTAGTGAATTGGCCTCAACTACTTTCTGTGGTCGAGAATTCCACAGGTTCACCACTCTCTGGGTGAAGAAGTTTCTCCTCATCTCGGTCCCAAATGGCTTACGCCTTATCCTCAGACTGTGACCCCTGGTTCTGGACTTCCCCAACATTGGGAACCTTCTTCCTGCATCTAACCTGTCTAAACCCGTCAGAATTTTAAACGTTTCTATGAGGTCCCCTCTCATTCTTCTGAACTCCAGTGAATACAAGCCCAGTTGATCCAGTCTTTCTTGATAGGTCAGTCCCGCCATCCCGGGAATCAGTCTGGTGAATCTTCGCTGCACTCCCTCAATAGCAAGAATGTCCTTCCTCAAGTTAGGAGACCAAAACTGTACACAATACTCCAGGTGTGGCCTCACCAAGGCCCTGTACAACTGTAGCAACACCTCCCTGCCCCTGTATTCAAATCCCCTCGCTATGAAGGCCAACATGCCATTTGCTTTCTTAACCACCTGCTGTACCTGCATGCTAACCTTCAATGACTAATGTACCATGACACCCAGGTCTCGTTGCACCTTCCCTTTTCCTAATCTGTCACCATTCAGATAATAGTCTGTCTCTCTGTTTTTACCACCAAAGTGGATAACCTCACATTTATCCACATTATACTTCATCTGCCATGCATTTGCCCACTCACCTAACCTATCCAAGTCACTCTGCAGCCTAATAGCATCCTTCTCGCAGCTCACACTGCCACCCAACTTAGTGTCATCCGCAAATTTGGAGATATTGCATTTAATCCCCTCGTCTAAATCATTAATGTACAATGTAAACAGCTGGGGCCCCAGCACAGAACCTTGCGGCACCCCACTAGTCACTGCCTGCCATTCTGAAAAGTACCCGTTTACTCCTACTCTTTGCTTCCTGTCTGACAACCAGTTCTCAATCCACGTCAGCACACTACCCCCAATCCCATGTGCTTTAACTTTGCACATTAATCTCTTGTGTGGGACCTTGTCGAAAGCCTTCTGAAAGTCCAAATATACCACATCAACTGGTTCTCCTTTGTCCACTTTACTGGAAACATCCTCAAAAAATTCCAGAAGATTTGTCAAGCATGATTTCCCTTTCACAAATCCATGCTGACTTGGACCTATCATGTCACCATTTTCCAGATGCACTGCTATGACATCCTTAATAATTGATTCCATCATTTTACCCACTACTGAGGTCAGGCTGACCGGTCTATAATTCCCTGTTTTCTCTCTCCCTCCTTTTTTAAAAAGTGGGGTTACATTGGCTACCCTCCACTCCATAGGAACTGATCCAGAGTCAATGGAATGTTGGAAAATGACTGTCAATGCATCCGCTATTTCCAAGGCCACCTCCTTAAGTACTCTAGGATGCAGTCCATCAGGCCCTGGGGATTTATCGGCCTTCAATCCCATCAATTTCCCCAACACAATTTCACGACTAATAAAGATTTCCCTCAGTTCCCCCTCCTTACTAGACCCTCTGACCCCTTTTATATCCGGAAGGTTGTTTGTGTCCTCCTTAGTGAATACCGAACCAAAGTACTTGTTCAATTGGTCTGCCATTTCTTTGTTCCCCGTTATGACTTCCCCTGATTCTGACTGCAGGGGACATACGTTTGTCTTTACTAACCTTTTTCTCTTTACATACCTATAGAAACTTTTGCAATCCACCTTAATGTTCCCTGCAAGCTTCTTCTCGTACTCCATTTTCCCTGCCCTAATCAAACCCTTTGTCCTCCTCTGCTGAGTTCTAAATTTCTCCCAGTCCCCGGAGTCGCTGCTATTTCTGGCCAATTTGTATGCCACTTCCTTGGCTTTAATACTATCCCTGATTTCCCTAGATAGCCACGGTTGAGCCACCTTCCCTTTTTTATTTTTACGCCAGACAGGAATGTACAATTGTTGTAATTCATCCATGCGGTCTCTAAATGTCTGCCATTGCCCATCCACAGTCAACCCCCTAAGTATCATTTGCCAATCTATCCTAGCCAATTCATGCCTCATACCTTCAAAGTTAGCCTTCTTTAAGTTCTGGACCATGGTCTCTGAATTAACTGTTTCATTCTCCATCCTAATGCAGAATTCCACCATATTGTGGTCACTCTTCCCCAAGGGGCCTCGCACAATGAGATTGCTAATTAATCCTCTCTCATTACACAACACCCAGTCTAAGATGGCCTCCCCCCTAGTTGGTTCCTCAACATATTGGTCTAGAAAACCATCCCTTATGCACTCCAGGAAATCCTCCTCCACCGTATTGCTTCCAGTTTGGCTAGCCCAATCTATGTGCATATTAAAGTCACCCATTATAACTGCTACACCTTTATTGCATGCACCCCTAATTTCCTGTTTGATGCCCTCCCCAACATCCCTATTACTGTTTGGAGGTCTGTACACAACTCCCACTAACGTTTTTTGCCCTTTGGTGTTCTGCAGCTCTACCCATATAGATTCCACATCATCCAAGCTAATGTCTTTCCTAACTATTGCATTAATCTCCTCTTTAACCAACAATGCTACCCCACCTCCTTTTCCTTTTATTCTATCCTTCCTGAATGTTGAATACCCCTGAATGTTGAGTTCCCAGCCCTGATCATCCTGGAGCCACGTCTCCGTAATTCCAATCACATCATATTTATTAACATCTATTTGCACAATTAATTCATCCACCTTATTGCGGATACTCCTTGCATTAAGACACAAAGCCTTCAGGCTTGTTTTTTTAACACCCTTTGTCCTTTTAGAATTTTGCTGTACAGTGGCCCTTTTTGTTCTTTGCCTTGGGTTTCTCCGCCCTCCACTTTTCCTCATCTCCTTTCTGTCTTTTGCTTTTGCCTCCTTTTTGTTTCCCTCTGTCTCCCTGCATTGGTTCCCATCCCCCTGCCAAATTAGTTTAAATCCTCCCCAACAGCACTAGCAAACACTCCCCCTAGGACATTGGTTCCGGTCCTGCCCAGGTGCAGACCGTCCGGTTTGTACTGGTCCCACCTCCCCCAGAACCGGTCCCAATGCCCCAGGAATTTGAATCCCTCCCTGCTGCACCACTGCTCAAGCCACGTATTCATCTGCGCTATCCTGCGATTCCTACTCTGACTATCACGTGGCACTGGTAGCAATCCCGAGATTACTACTTTTGAGGTCCTACTTTTTAATTTAGCTCCTAGCTCCTTAAATTCGTTTCGTAGGACCTCATCCCTTTTTTTACCTATGTCGTTGGTATCAATGTGCACGACGACAACTGGCTGTTCTCCCTCCCATTTCAGAATGTCCTGCACCCGCTCCGAGACATCCTTGACCCTTGCACCAGGGAGGCAACATACCATAGGAGCAGGAGTAGGCCATACGGCCCCTCGAGCCTGCTCCGCCATTTAATACGATCATGGCTGATCCGATCATGGACTTGGGCCCAATTCCCTGGCCGCTCCCCATGACCCCTTATCATTTAAGAAACTGTTTATCTCTGTCTTAAATCCATTCAATATCCCAGCTTCCACAGCACTCTGAGGTAGCGAATGCCACAGATTTACAACCCTCAGAGAAGAAATTCTTCCACATGGTATTGGGGGTAATGTACTGACGTGGATTGAGAACTGGTTGGCAGACAGGAAGCAAAGAGTAGGAATAAACGGGTTCTTTTCAGAATGGCGGGCAGTGACTATGGGGCACCGCAAGTTTCAGTGCTGGGACCCCAGCTATTTACAATATACATTAATGATTTCGACGAAGGAATTGAATGTAATATCTCCAAATTTGCAGATGACACTAAGCTGGGTGGCAGTGTGGGCTGTGAGGAGGATGCTAAGAGGCTGCAGGGTGACTTGGACAGGTTAGGTGAGTGGGCAAATACATGGCGGTATAATATAGATAAATGTGAGGTTATCCACTTTGGAGGTAAAAACAGGAAGGCAGATTATCTGAATGGTGACAGATTAGGAAAAGGGGAGGTGCAACGAGGCCTGGGTGTCATGGTGCATCAGTCATTGAAAGTTGGCATACAGGTGCAGCAGGCGGTGAAGGCGGCAAATCGCATGTTGGCCTTCATAGCAAGAAGATTTGAGTATAAGAGCAGGGAGGTCTTACTACAGTTGTACAGGGCCCTTGGTGAGGCCATACCTTGAATATTGTGTGCAGTTTTGAACTCCTAATCTGAGGAAAGACATTCTTGCTATTGAGGGAGTGCAGCGAAGGTTCACCAGGCTGATTCCTGGGATGACAGGACTGACATATGAAGAAAGATTGGATCGACTAGTCTTATATTCAATGGAATTTAGAAGAATGAGAGGGGATCTCATAGAAACATATAAAATTCTGATGGGATTGGACAGGTTAGATGCAGGAAGAAAGTTCCCGATGTTGGGGAAGTCGAGAACCAGGGATCACAGTCTAAGGATAAGGGGTAAGCCATTTAGGACTGAGATGAGGAGAAACCTCGTCACTCAGAGAATTGTGAGCATGTGGAATTCTCTACCACAGAAAGTTGTTGAGGCCAGTTTGTTAGATATATTCAAAAAGGAGTTAGATGTGGCCCTTACGGCTCAAGGGATATGGAGAGAAAGCAGGAATGGGGTACTGAAGTGCATGATCAGCCATGATCATATTGAATGGTGGTGCAGGCTCGAAGGGCCGAATAGCCTACTCCTGCACCTATTTTCTATGTTTCTATGTAAATAGGCAGCCCCTTATTTTAAGATTATGCCCCTGCTTCTAGTCTCCCCATCAGTGGAAACATCCTCTCTGCATCCACCTTGTCAAGCCCCCTCATAATCTTATACATTTCGATAAGATCACCTCTCATTCTTCTGAATTCCAATGAGTAGAGGCCAAACCTACTCAACCTTTCCTCACAAGTCAACCTTCTCATCTCCAGTGAACCTTCTCTGAACTGCCTACAAAGCAAGTATATCCTTTCTTAAATATGGAATCCAAAACTGTATGCTGTATTCCAGGTGTGGCCTCATCAATACCCTGTATAACTAGCAAGACTTCCTTGCTTTTAACACCAAAACTTACAAACTATGAATCAGAACCAAAGAAGCTAATTAACAACTATTTAAACTTTTTCTGACATTACAGATGAGTGTTATCTGCTGCTGATGACAGAGGGGGAAAAAAGCCTAATGGACCCTGAATAAAATTTTATATATTGCAGAGCAGAAGAAAGTCATACATGTGGTGCAAATTTAAAATCCAGCCACTAACACTATGGAAATATCCTGTGTTATGTGGCATAAAGAATAAACAAGGAACAAAGAGATATTTGAGTTTATTTTTAAATTGGAGTTCACTAAAATATTCATTAACACGGTTTGGACTACACAATCTGTCCCAGGCAACCATCAATTTCAAGTCAGAAGTTTCCATATTTTTGGGATTATGATAAATATTGATTTGTTAAGGGCATGTATTGTAACACTTTTTTCATTGAAACAGTATTTAACTTTTACCAGACCATCTACAGTGAAGGAAAGAAAGCATGCCACAAGATAGGCTCAAATGAAGAAAGCCATTTGGCTCATCATAGCTCATTCATCCAAAATGATGTTACTGCCTTCTAATCACAGCATCCAACTGTTTCTGAAACAACTCCAGTCTTTTTACCCCATTACCCTGCCTGTCATGCTCTCTGCATGAAGAACTACCTAACGTCAATTCTAAATTTGTGTTTTACTAGTTTGAACCCATGTTCCTTTACTTACTGTCACAGTTTATTTGTGCTACAGATTTATGTCTTCCATACTATTTGCTTTCAAATATATCTTTGAAAGGTCAACTCTCAATTGCCTCTTTTCAAGGCTGAAAAGCCCAAGATTCTTATCTTTCCTCATAATTCAGTCTTCTGGCAGGAGTGATCTTTCTCTCCATTTCCTCCATGGTCTTGGTGACGACATCTGGACACAATATTCCTGGTATGGTCTGATCAGGGCACAGCACAACTTCCTCTGATATGTACTCTAATGTTTTGGTTCAGCATTCCATGTTTACTATTTTGCAATGATTGAATATTTTGAACATCAAGTCTACTAAAACCACTGGCCTCTTTCATTTCTCAGTGGTTTTGACACCATTCCTGAAGTACTTATGTTGCTCATTTCTTTTCGTCAGGTCAAGTCTCCTGTAATGCCCATGCCTCCCCTTGCACCCTCTCGTGGGTTCACAGAGGAGTGGCAATTATAGTGAGTCTTAACAGACATCGCTAAGGAATAAAGTGGAATGTGGAGAAAGCTAACTTTTTGGAAGAAAATAAGGGAAAGAGAAAAAGAAAACAAATGAAATAGCCAATAAAATATAAATACAAAAATAAACATTCATTTGAGCCAGTTCAGCTGTTGTCAATGTGAAGCTGCTTAATTTGGTTTTCTATAAGTACTTTTAACTGTACATGATTTTTCCACAAAAACTCACCTGGTAAATTGATTGTCTGATCACCTAGGAAGAGGCGCCTCGCAATACTTCTTCTGTACCAGGCTCTTGGAAAGGCTAGAATCTCACTAAGCCTGCGCATGTCATACTTGAAGGAAGCAGATCCTATATCACAGACAGCTGCAGAGCAAAAAGCAAACAGTCATTGCATTCTTTCTAAAATCAAAAGCCGAGATAAACTTGCTAAAGGAAATGCTTTAATTTAAGAACGAACATTTTATCCTCACCACAGGTGACTAAGGCATAGAATGGTTTTCAAAAAAGCACAACCTGTTGTGCTCGTAGGTTCAATTACCTCTAATTTTTGACATGATTTAGGAGTATTAAAATAAAACACAAAATTTCTATCACACAACGCAAACAAAGGAGTTACAGAAAATTAAAAACATGCATAAATATTCTTGTGCAATAAATGTAACTGTATTGTCACCTTTTTTGTGATATTTTGATAACAAGGTGCTCTCCTCACGAACAATCATATGTTGCGATATTAAAAATACTTTTGCCCTTCTCTCTAACTATTACAGGCTCTAGCCGGCATATTTAGCTTGATATACAAGAGTTAAGATCAGAATTTCATAGAGCAGCCAATTATGAATTTGGTGATACATTCAGTTCTTCAATTTTTTTTTTGCATGAGATAAGCTTTTTAAAACTAGTTTAAAGACTCAGCATGGGAAAAACTATCTAAATTTTGTGTTTAGAAACAGAGAAAATAGGTGCAGGAGTAGGCCATTCGGCCCTTCGAGCCTGCACCGCCATTCAATGAGTTCATGGCTGAACATGCAACTTCAGTACCCCATTCCTGCTTTCTCGCCATACCCCTTGATCCTCCTAGTAGTAAGGACAACATCTAACTCCTTTTTGAATATATTTAGTGAATTGGCCTCAACAACTTTCTGTGGTAGAGAATTCCATAGGTTCACCACTCTCTGGGTGAAGAAGTTTCTCCTCATCTCGGTCCTAAATGGATTACCCCTTATCCTTAGACTGTGACCCCTGGTTTAAAAATAGGAATTTTCACAAAATCAACTTGTATGGGGAGGTTTAAAAGCTCTTTATCTGAATGCACGCAGCATTCATAACAAAATAGATGAGTTGATGGCACAAATAGATACAAATGGGTATGATCTGATAATCATTACAGAGATGTGGTTGCAAGGCGATCAAGGCTGGGAACTAAATATTATGGGGTATTTAACAATTTGGAAGGACAGACAGAAAGGAAACGGAGGTGGGGTAGCTCTGTTAATAAAGGATGAGATCAGTGCGTTATTGAGAAACGATATTGTCTTCGAAGATCAAGATGTTGAATCAGTTTGGTTGGAAATAAGGAATAATAATGGGATAAAGTCGCTGGTGGGCGCTGTCCATAGGCCCCTAACAGTGGACGGAGTATAAATCAAGAAATAATGGAGGCTTGTAAAAAAGGAACGGCAATAATCATGGGAGATTTTAACCTTCACATTGATTGGACAAAGCAAATTGGCCAGGGTAGCCTTGAGGAAGAGTTCATAGAGTGTATCCGGGATAGTTTCCTTGAACAGTACGTTGCGGAACCAACCAGGGAAGCAGGCTATCTTAGATCTGATACTGTGTAATGAGACAGGATTAATAAATGATTTTCGAGTAAAGGATCCTCTAGGAATGAATGACCATAACATAGTTGAAGGATGAGAAATTTGGATCTCTAACCAGTGTCCTAAGCTTAAATAAAGGAGACTACAAAAGTATGAAGGCAGAATTGGCTAAAGTGGACTGGGAAAATGGATTACAGAGTGGGATGGTTGATGAGCAGTGGCAGACATTTAAGGAGCTATTTCATAACTCTCAACACAAATATATCTCAATGGGAAGGAAAGGTGGTAAGAGAAAGGATAACCATCCGTGGCTAACTAAGGAAATAAGAGATGGTATAAAATTGAAAACCAGGGCATATAATGTGGCCAAGACTAGTGGGAGGCCAGAGGATTGGGAAACTTTTAAAAGACAGCAAAGAACGACGAAAAAAATAATAAAGGGCTCAATTTTGCCCAAGCCCACTTTCTGGCATATTGCCAGAGTTACGCCAGGTTTTTAGGTCCAGAAATGCGCCAGAAATAATTGTACTAACTTTCCCCGATATTTAAACTGCAATCCAGAGCTGCGCAGTGTGTCCAGTCGCTTCAGGGGTGGCGCCTGCTGTCTGCGTTGAAAAACGCAGCCAGGCCTTCTGCATATGCGCGGGAGAAAAAAACATACGTTTTTGACGTCGCTGTAATGGACGCGCATGTGCAGTACAGCTCCGAGTTGGCAATTGGCCATTTTTAAAGAGTCTGCTGGAACTGGCGAGTTGTATCCACTGTTGGACCGAATGCTGATTCGTCCCAGCACGCTGCAGGTTGTCTGTGAGTCTGTGTCCCGATTTTATAACTTTACTAATTTATACTTTTGTAAACTATATTTAAATTGTCTGGGGGAGAAGTTGATTTAATGCAGCTTTTAAAATCAGTGGAGATTGGGTCCGCTGCTTATTTACTGCCGTTGAATCGACTGTTTGTCTGCCGCTGCTTGTTGGAGCCTGTCTGTATATGGCCGAAACAGCTGATTATTATTTTTTATAATTTTAATTTTTATATGGCTCCACTGTGTTGTGGATCAAAGGTTTGGTCGCGTGGGAGGACCCCTTAATTATTATAACTTGTTAGGACAACCAAATCGGACTTCTTGTTTTATTATTGTTGGGCCTACTCGGAGATCTTACCGTCTCTGGGAGAGGGGGGGGGGCAACCTCCGATAACGTGGCAAAGTATATTTAATTGGACTGAAGGAGTTGAACCGTTAGTTCTCCCTACTTAATTCCAAGCTTCCCGGTCCGTTTGCTCCCTCCCCCGCCGACCCTGGCCCCGAATGGTCTCCTCCGATTTACTTACCTGTGTCGGTTTCTTTAATTCTCCGCAAGGGTTTTCTGGAGAGGCCACATACGCTGGCCTAAGCAGATATGGAGTAACTATCAGCTGGCCAAAGTTCCCTAAATGGCCAGAATTGGCATAGGTGGTTGGTTACGCCGCTTGGGATGAAAAAAAAAACTTACCTAAAAGAAATCGTAACTAAATGAGTTACGCTGGTGCAAATTGATTGTGGAATCTGTGGATTTTTAAGTTAGGCCAGAAAAAGCAGCCTGCTCCAAAAAAAACGGCGCAAATCACTGGGGAAAATTGAGCCCTTGAGAGGGAAGATAGATTATGAAAGTAAACTAGCACGAAATATAAAAACAGATAATACGAATTTCTACAGGTACATAAAAAGGAAAAGTGCGGCTAAAATAAATGTTGGTCCCCTAGAGGATGAGACTGGGGAATTAATAATGGGGAACAGAGAAATGTCACAGACTTTGAACAAATATTTTGTATCGGCCTTCACAGTAGAAGACACTAAAAACATCCCAATAGGGGATATTCAAGGGGCTATATGGAGGGAGGAACTTAATACAATCATTATCACTAAAGTAGTAGTACTCGGTAAAATAATGGGATTAAAAGCAGACCTGATGGCTTGCACCCTAGGGTCCTTAAAGAAGTGGCCGCAGAGATAGTGGATGCATTGGTTGTAATCTACCAAAATTCCCTGGATTCTGGGGAGGTCCCAGCGGATTGGAAAACTGCAAATGTAATGCCCCTATTTCAAAAAGGAGGCAGACAGAAAGCAGGAATCTATAGACCGGTTAGCCAAACATCTGTCATTGGGAAAATGCTGGAGTCCATTATTAAGGAAGCAGTAGCAAGACATTTGGAAAAGTATAATTCAATCAAGCAGAGTCAGCATGGTTTTATGAAAGGGAAATAATGTTTGACAAATTTGCTGGAGTTCTTCGAGGATGTAACGAGCAGAGTGGATAAGGGGAAATCAGTGAATGTGGTGTATTTGGATTTCCAGAAGACATTCGATAAAGGGCCACATAAAAGGTTACTGCACATGATAAAAGTTCACGGGGTTGGGGGTAATATTTTGGCATGGATTGATGCCAAAACAGAAAACAGAGAGTCGGGATATTGTTGGCAATCAGTAACTAGAGTTAGAAGCAGGGTTCGGTGCGGGGGCCTCAACTATTTACAATCTATATTAATGACTTGGAAGAAAGGATTGAGTGTAATGTAACCAAGTTTGCTGATGACACAAAGATGGGTGGGAAAGCAAATTGTGAGGAGGACACAAAAAATCTGCAAAGGGATATAGACAGGCTAAGTGAGAGGGCAAAAATTTGGCAGATGGAGTATAATGTAGGAAAATGTGAGGTTATCGACTTTGGCAGAAAAAATAGAAAAGCAAATTATAATTTAAATGGAGAAAAATTGCAAAGTGCTTCAGTACAGAGGGACTTGGACGTCCTTGTGCATGAAGCACAAAAAGTTAATATGCAGGTACAGTAAGTAATCAGGAAGACAAATGGAATGTTGGCCTTTATTGCAAAGGGGATAGAGTATAAAAGCAGAGGAGTCCTGCTACAACTGTACAGGGTATTGGTGAGGCCACACCTGGAGTACTGCGTGGAGTTTTGGTCTCCATATTTTAGCAAGGATATACTTGCATTGGAAGCTGTACAGAGAAGGTTCACTAGGTTGATTCCGGAGATGAGGGGGTTGACTTATGAAGATAGGTTGAGTAGGTTGGGTCTATACTCAGTGGAGTTCAGAAGAATGAGAGGTGATCTGATCGAAACATATAAAGATAATGAGAGGGCTGGACAAGATGGATGCAGAGAGTATATTTCCACTCATGGGGGAAACTAAAACTAGGGGGCATAGTCTTGGAATAAGGGGCCGCCCATTTAAAACTGAGATGAGGAGGAATTTCTTCTCTCAGAGTTGTAAATCTGTGGAATTCACTGCCCCAGAGAGCTGTGGAGGCTGGGTCATTGAATATATTTGGCGGAGATAGACTGATTTTTGAGCGATAAGGGTTATGGGGAGCAGGCAGGGAAATGGAACTGAGTCCATGATCAGATCAGCTATGATCTTATTAAATGGAGGAGCAGGCTCAAGGGATCAAATGGCTTACTCTTGCTCCTAGTTTTTGTGTTCTTGTGTGTTATTTCACTTTATAAAATGGGGGGGGGGGGGAGAAGGGGGAATTAACACACATTTCTAATAATTCTCATTGGATACTTGACTTGTAACATAATTATGCTCACACCTTTTGTACGGTCAGAATATGCGACGGAGAATAGTGGAGTATCCAATTTATTCCACTTGTGGCACTCAACATGTCATGGGACTTTTCTCCTTGAAGAATTATTGAGTCTTTTAGATTAGTGAAATATAGGAACATAGAAGTAGGCCAGTCATCCCCTCAAGCAAGTTCCATTACTTAATTGGAAAATGGATGATCTGTATTGCAAGTCCATTTATCCGTTTTTATTCAATATCTCTGGATACCCTGACCAAACAAAAATCTATCAACCTCCATCTTGAAAATTTCAATTGACCCAGCATCCACAGAAAATTATAACTACTGACTTGCAATTTTCTCACCTATTTCTTTCAAAACACTGGAGTGGAAACCATCAGATCCTGGAGATTTGTCTATCTCAAGTTCCATTAGCGTCTCCATTACCATATGTTTTTACTTATATTAAATCCACTAAGTTCCTCCCCTTGACTTATTAGCCTGAGTATCTCTGATCTCCATAAAATATAAAATCATAAAAGGTTATTGAAAACAATTCTATTAAACTTAAGCAAAAATCAGTAAAATTGTTTGTTGTACCAGAGATATTAATTAGAGTGGTTTCCATCTTGTTGTTAATTTTGATTGGTGTTTGGTTGTCAAACAATGAACCCCCGCCAGATCGCCTCATTCTGGACAAGCTGACTTTCACAAATTCAAGGTTAATACTCAGAGAATCCTTACGGCCCGTGACGGAACTGGCTTCTTCATCAACAGTACCTATAGCATGAGAAATTAATGGAGAGATTATTTATTTCCTTTCCCGTTCCAATATTAAAAGTTATTCCATCTTGCTACGCTAGGACTTCCCTTGTCATGTTCCACTCCCCAATCCAGGAAGTTGATTGATAACCTGTCTCTTCAGTGCTGAAAGTGCATGAGGATTGAATTACATACCCTCACTCAATCCTCTTTCCTCCTTTACCACCCTGCCAAAATTACTTAGCTACAATCTGGTACTCACCATGTGAAGTACCATAGATGAGAATTCAAGCAGTACCACATCATGGTGTTCAGCTATGTATTAACTCACTGCAGCGCCTATTACAATAAAACGTAATAAAAATTTCAATTCCTACATTCTTTGCCTTTGCCTCAGCACTCCAGCAGTGTACAAGCTTCAGCTTCTGCGGTTGTATGTAGAGATAACAAATATACATGCTAGACAAATGCTTACATTGGAAACAGACATTTATGTACATATGTAATTATTTTATCAAGAATCTAAACTGACCATACCACTTTGTATTTTTTTTTAATAAACTGCCTGAACATATAGAAGATTGGACAAGTATTTATTATAATGGTAACCCATCACAAACTAGAATACTATTTTTATAACAACTAGTTTTAAAACTTAAAACCTTTACTAAGCACAGCAAAAATATCGTTATTACACAACAGATCTTATAAAAGCAGTACAATAACACTGTTACACATAAGCAACAGAAACTATATTGGGTCTTTTTACCAGGAGCACTTGATCCAGGAGTCAGGCCAGTGACTGTTGTTTTCTGCTTGCCAGTTCCATATGGATGAAAAACATATAGGGAGAAATCTGACATACAAGCTGTAAAGCTCAAGCCTGATGCAGCAGGGCTGGAGTAAGAAAGATCAGATTGACTACTGCTATGTCGGCTTCTTCCAAGAGGGCTTCCAAATCCAGTTGACGTACCTTCAAAGAGAAGTTAGTTGATTAACGCAAGAGTGTAAATGATAATCAGATCAGAGTCATTCATATTCCGTGCATTTAGAATGTCTGAAGGCTAATTGATGCTCGATATTTTATTTTGGGATTAGCTTAAGGCTATAAGGTTTCATTAAATCAGGACAAGCGACTTTCATTATTCCTAATCTTGAAAATTATTTAATCAGTGATTATTACATTTGTTGAACAGTTGCAAATCAACACAGTGGGATCACTCACTAAGTGCAACTATCCCTTTTTAAGAAAAAAAGAAATTACCCAACAGATAACAAGCCCAAAAAATTAAGAAAAATAAAAATACTGCTCCTCTTAAGCTTTTACTTGGGTCTGCATGAAGTCATGTGGCCACCTTTAATAATTTTTAACAGAGTTCATTGAGCAATATAAAACCCATTTGGCATCTGCTAGAAGTGAAGTGGCAACCCCCCCATCGCATCTCGTTACCTCTCCTTGTAGGAGTTATGGCTAACGATCTGTCCACGTAATAAAGGACTTAGTTATAGAAACAACCCAAAGCACAATCTGTAGGATGTAAAGCAGTGGAAGAAATGGGTTGCTTCCTGTGCCATGATAAGAGGAAGAGAATATATATCATAGCAATACAATTGGATAAAAGCGAGAGAATCAAGTCAGTGGAAATATAGGATTGAATTTTATGGCTTAAGTGGATTTTTCTAGCATTCCAAAATCTGAATAGTGTAATTCCTTCATAACGGGCAAGAAACCACAGATAGATTGTTTTTTCTCACTGTTCGACTGCCTCAATATTCAGATATGTGTCAATCAGCAACAAAAAGTCACCTAGCAACACATTTTTAAGAAGCTTTTTATTTAGGTCAAGTGACTTTTCCCTTCACTGTATAAATATAGCTCCTATTTGGGACTCAACTTAAATTCCTAACCCAGAGAAAACACATGCATATCATCTGTCCATGCTTTACGTGAATAAGGTCTGATTCAGTGCATGTCAATGGCATGTCATTTGGCTTCCACACTTGTCAAATGCCAAAATTTAGACTATTCAATCACCATCAGCTGTTAAAGAATAGGTCACTAGTTGAGGCTGAGAGACTGAAGACTAGTACAAAAAAACCTTGCACTTATACCTTTAAAGTAGTAAAATATGACAAGGTGCTTCACAGGAATGTTATCAAACAAAATTGGCCACCGAGCTGCATAAGGAGATATTTAGACAGATGACCAAAAGCTTGGTCAAAGAGGTTAGTTTTAAGGGATGTTTTAAAGGATGAGCGAGAGAGAGGCAATCAGGCGGAGAGGTTTAGGGAGGAAATTCCAGAGCTTGGGGCATGGACACCAATGGTGGAGCAATTAAAGAGGCCAGAACTGGTCAAGTGCAGAGCTTTCAGAGAAGGACAAAGGGTTTAATTAGGAGGGGGAAAATAGAGTATGAAAGGAAGCTTGCTGGGAATATAAAAACTGACTGCAAAAGCTTCGATAGATATGTGAAGAAAAAAAGATTAGTGAAGACAAACGTACGTCCCTTGCAGTCAGAATTAGGTGAATTTATAATGGGGAACAAAGAAATGGCAGACCAGTTGAACAAATACTTTGGCTCTGTCTTTACGAAGGAAGACACAAATAACCTTCCGGAAATACTAGGGACCGAGAAGAACTGAAAGAAATCCTTTTTAGTCAGGAAATTGTGTTAGGGAAATTGATGGGATTGAAGGCCGATAAATCCCCAGGGCCTGATAGTCTGCATCGCAGAGTACTTAAGGAAGTGGCCCTAGTGGGTTCATTGGTGATCATTTTCCAGCAGTCTATCGACTCAGGATCAGTTCCTATGGACTGGAGGGTAGCTAATGTAACCCCACTTTTTAAAAAAGGAGGGAGAGAAAATGGGGAATTTTCGACTGATTATCCTGACATCGGTCGTGGGGAAAATGTTGGAATCAATTATTAAAGATGAAATAGCAGCGCATTTGGAAAACAGTGACAGGATCGGTCCAAGTCAGCATGGATTTATGAAAGGGAAATCATGCTCGACAAATCTTCTAGAATTTTTTGAGGATGTAACTAGTAGAGTGGAAAAGGGAGAACTAGTGGATGTGGTGTATTTGGACTTTCAAAAGGCATTTGACAAGAGATTGGTGTGCAAAATTAAAGCACATGGTATTGGGGGTAATGTATTGAGGTGGATAGAGAACTGGTTGGCAGACAGGAAGCAGAGAGTCGGGATAAACGGGTCCTTTTCAAAATGGCAGGTAGTGAGTAGTGGGGTGTCGCAGGGCTCAGTGTTGCGACCCCAGATATTTACAATATACATCAATGATTTAGATGAAGGAATTGAGTGTAATATCTCTAAGTTTGCAGATGACAGTAAAGCTGGGTGACAGCGTGAGCTGTGAGGAGGATGCTAAGAGGCTGCAGGGTGACTTGGACAGGTTAGGTGAGTGGGCAAATGCATGGCAGATGCAGTATAATGTGGATAAATGTGAGGTTATCCACTTTGATGGCAAAAACATAAAGGCAAAATATTATCTGAATGGTGACAGGTTAGGAGAAGGGGAGGTGCAGCGAGACCTGGGTGTCATGGTACATCAGTCATTGAAAGTTGGCATGCAGGTACAGCAGGCAGTGAAGGCGGCAAATGGCATGTTGGCCTTCATAGCTAGGGGATTTGAGTATTGGAGCAGGGAGGTCTTACTGCAGTTGTACAGGGCCTTAGTGAGGCCTCACCTGGAATATTGTATTCAGTTTTGGTCTCCTAATCGGAGAAAGGATGTTCTTGCTATTGAGGGAGTGCAGCAAAGGTTCACCAGACTGATTCCCGGGATGGCTGGACTGACATACGAAGAGAAACTGGATCGACTGGGCCTGAATTCACTGGAGTTTAGATGAATGAGAGGGGATCTCATAGAAACATATAAAATTCTGACGGACCTGGACAGGTTAGATGCAGGAAGAATGTTCCCGATGTTGGGGTAGTCCAGAACCAGGGGTCACAGTCTAAGGATAAGGGGTAAGCCATTTAAGACTGAGATGAGGAGAAACTTCTTCACTCAGAGAGTTGTTAACCTGTGGAATTCTGTACTAGAGAGAGTTGTTGATGCCAGTTCATTAGATGTATTCAAGAGGGAGTTAGATATGGCCTTTGCGGCTAACGGGATCAGGGGGGGTATGGAAAGAAAGCAGGAAAGGGGTAGTGAGGTGAATGATCAGCCATGATCTTATTGAATGGTGATGCAGGCTCGAAGGGCTGAATGGCCTACTCCTGCACCTATTTTCTATGTAGGGCTGGAGGAGATTACAAAGATAGGGAGGGGTGAGGGCATGGAAGGATTTGAAAACAAAGAAAGAATTTTAAAATAGAAGTGTTTCTTGACTGTGAACCAATGTAGCTCAGCGAGCACAGGGTGATGGGCTGATCAGGACTTGGTGCGAGTTCGGATATGGGCAGCAGCAGAGTTTTGGATGAGCTCAAGTTTATGGAGAGTGGAGGATGGGAGTCCAGCCATGACAGCATTGGAATAGTTAAGTCTAGAAGTAATAAAGGCATGAATGAGGGTTTCACCAGCAGATGAGCTGAGGCAGGGGTGGAGATGGGCGATATTATGGGAGTGGAAATAGGCGGTCTTGGTGATGGAGTGGATGTGGAAGCTCCTCTTGGAGACAAATACGACACCAAGATTGCGAACGGTCTGCTTCAGCCTCAGACAGTGGCCAGGGAGAGGGATGGAGTCGGTGGCTAAGGAACAGAGTTTGTGCTTCAAGTTTACCAAGTATTTAGTTGGAAGAAAATTCTGCTCATCCAGTATTGGATGTGTGACAAATCAGAGACAGTGGAGGGATCGAGAGGTGTGCTGGTGAGGTAGAGCTGGGTGTGTGGAACCTTATGCTATGTTTTCAGATGATGTCGCATGAAGGGGCAGCATGTAAATGAGAATTAGGAGGAGTCCAAGAATAGATCTTTGGCGGACTCCAGATGTAACAATGCAGAAATGGGAAGAGAAGCCATTGCACGTGGTTACCTGGCTACAACTGGATAGATAAGAATGGAACAAAGCGAGGGCAGTCGCACCCAGCTGAACGACGGAAGAGAGGCATTGGAGGAGGACGATGTGGTCAACTGTGTCAAAGGCTGCAGACAGGTCAAAAAGGATGTGGAGGGATAATTTACAACGGTCAGTTATATTGAGTGTCATGAGTAACTTTGATAAAGACTGTTTCAGTACTGTGGCGAGGCAGAAACCTGATCAATATTGATAATGCGTTTATATTTATAGTGAACATGACATACCTCCAGCAAGCTTCTCTATTTACATTATCGAACAATGTCGTCTTTAAATACTCTGCTTGAATGATCTTAAAGCCCTGAGGTCTAGAATCATCTGGAAATCTCCTCTATTTTTTGACGACTGCAAAATACTAAAGTTAAAATATCCAATTATCCTCGCTCAAGGAAACTTTCTCGATAGCCGCCATAAGAATAATTTTCTGAAGTCCAGGTCTGCTATAATACCATGTCTTCATCATTATAGAGTTTAGTTTTGATGTCCAATATGAAAACAACCCTGGTCTTAAGTCATTAAATTAGTTTTAGCCTGTCAGGCTTTGGCCACACTTCTCTCAGCCCGTGAAGCCCTGAGAATGCAGCATTATCCAAGGCCTCATGCTCATTTTCATATCACTCACTCTCATCTTCAGGAAAAAACAGGGATACTCTGATGTATTTCAAACAATCAGGCTGGATAACTCTGTAGACACCAAGTAGGTGAAGCTAATTACTCTGCTATATTAATCAGAGAATAGATAACAATTGTCCCTAATATGTCCTTACTATACAGTATAAATGCACACGAGGCCCATACTTGAGAGAAGGTCACTCTGTGACCAGTAACCTTTATTTGCCAGCACTGAAGTGATGAAGGTGGGTGGAGCTTCCCCTTTTATACCTGAAAGTCCAGGTTAGGAGTGTCTCCCACAAGTTCACCACCTAGTGGTCAATGTTCTCACGGTGTACAACTTAGGTCAGTTTATACATGGGTTACAATGACAGTTAAATACATGACATCACCTCCCCCCCAAAGTCTTATTAGGATCACAGGTTGAGTCTCTCTGGTGGTTTACGCTCCCTTGTAGAGCGCCTGAGTTGGGGCTCCGGTTGTTGGGCGCTGGCCTGAGTGTCTGCTGTTTGCGGTGCCTCAGGCCTGTCCGGACTGCCCACAGTGACTGGGCTCTCCTCCGCTTGGTTCCGGTGTTCGGTCACCTGTGGAGGAGTGAACTCTACATCGTGTTCTTCCTCTGCTTCTTCTATGGGGTTGCTGAACCTCCTTTTTGTTTGATCCGCGTGTTTGCGGCAGATTTGTCCATTGGTAAGTTTAACTACCAGAATCCTATTCCCCTCTTTGGCAATCACAGTGCCTGTGAGCCATTTGGGCCCTGCAGCGTAGTTGAGGACAAAGACAGGGTCATTGACATCAATACATCACACCCTCGCATTCCTGTCATGGTAGTCACATTGTGACTGGCGCCTGCTCTCAAAAATTTCTTTCATGTTGGGGTGTATAAGGGATAACCTGGTTTTGAGCGTCCTTTTCATTAGCAGCTCTGCGGGTGGGACCCTTGTGAGCGAGTGTGGTCGGGATCTATTGGCTAACAGGAGGCGTGATAAGCGGCTTTGTAGGGAACCCCTTGGATTCTGAGCATCCCGGTTGATTATCTGCACTGCTCGTTCCGCCTGGCCGTTTGAGGCCGGCTTGAACGGTGCCGTTCTGACATGGTAGATACCATTGCCTGCCATGAAGTCCTGGAATTCAATGCTTGTAAAGCATGGGCCATTGTCGCTGACCAAGACATCCGGTAGACCATGGGCGGCGAACATTGCCCGTAGACTTTCTACCGTGGCAGAGGATGTGCTTGAATTGAGAATGTCACACTCGATCTATTTGGAGTAGGCGTTTACTACAACCAAAAACATTTTTCCCATGAAAGGACCTGCGTAGTCGACATGGATGCGTGACCATGGCTTGGCGGGTCAGGACCAGGGGCTAAGGGGGGCTTCCCTGGGCGCATTGCCCAGCTGGGCACATGTGGTGCACCTGCGAACACAAAGTTCCAGATCTGCGTCTATCCCTGGCCACCAAACGTGTGACCTGGCAATTGCCTTCATCATGACAATGCCCGGGTGCTCATTGTGGAGTTCTCTGATGAACATCTCTCTGCCCATCTGGGGCATGACTACTCGGTTTCCCCATAGTAGGCAATCGGCCTGAATCCAGAGTTGATCCTTGCGCCTGTGAAATGGTTTGAATTCCTCAGGGCATGCCCCATACATGGCTGTCTAGTCAAGAAATGTGTCCTGAATGGGGACTGAAGACATTAACGGGTCTCTATTTGTGCAGACTTTAATCTGACGGGCTGTCACAGATGAGCCTTCGCTTTCGAAAACTTCAACAGCCATGACCATCGCAGCAGCATGCTTGGTTGCCCCCTCGGTGGTGGCTAGTGGGAGCCTGCTGACTGCATCGGCGCAGTTTTCAGTGCCCGGTCTGTGCCGAATTGTATAGTCATGGGCGGCTAACGTGAGTGCCCACTCTGTATGCGGGCCGATGCATTTGCATTTATGGCCTTGTTGTCGGCCAAAAGGGACGTTAGGGGTTTGTGATCTGACTCCAGCTCAAATTTCCTGCCAAACAGGTACTGGTGCATTTTTCTTTGACAGCATATGCACATGCAAGTGCTTCCTTTTCTACCATCCTGTAGCCCCGTTCTACCTGGGACAGACTTCTGGAGGCATAAGCTACTGGCTGTAACTGACCCTTGGCATTAACATGCTGCAACACACACTAAGAGAAATTTGGCATTCAGGGTACCAGCGGGACAAGGGTTAAAGTGCTGGTTCCTGCACTGGCCCATAAGGAGGTAAAAGGCCTCTCTTCGGCCTTGTACCATGGCTCCAGAAGTTATCAATTCAATAATATTCCGACAGGATACGATGTGAGAACCTAAACAGACATTGATAAGACCTTGCGAAGAGGCTCGAGGCGGACTCATGGGCACCAAGGAGAATCAACAAATTCTGACCTAATGAAGTCATTCTAGTCATGGCCTAAGGTGGTCACAAGGGTCTTGGCCTGTCAATCCAAAGTAGCACTAATAAGGTAGTCCAATTAGAGAAGTAGCACTGATAAGGTAGTTCAATTAGAGATCTAGGGAGGTCTTGTCCGGGAACAGAGGGGTTTTGAAATGTATAAAAGTTGTATGATTGTGCTGTTCAGAGAGCATCTCCACTCATAGGCGGCTGTGATAAGGGGTGTTCCCGGACGTTCGTAATAAAGATCGTTATACTTTGCCATCCGTCTCTGTCTGCTAACTTCGAGAATTGCTCCGTGGGCTGGGGTGAACGTCAACCCTCTATATCAGTGGGCCCACTCGTGGGAAAAGCCTTCCCATTTTCCCCTTACACACACTTGACCCCATAGGACGACACGTCGAACATTAAAACGAGTTTCTTACATGGGTCATATCGCGTTAACAGATTGTTGGAGCAGCTCCGTCGTGTTACGGGGTCTGGGTGCTCTCTGGATCGCTTCTGTTTTGGACGCAGTAAGTCTGATCCCGTCTGCTGCTACCCTCATCCCCAGAAATTCTACCTCTGGAGCTAGGAAGACGCACTTCTCCTTTTTCAGTCACAGACCTACCTGGTCCAGTCTGTGTAGCACCTCCTCCAGGTTGCGGAGGTGTTCTTCAGTATCACAATCCGTGATGAGGATGTCGTCTTGAAAAACGACTGTCCTTGGAATCGACTTGAGGAGGCTTTCCATATTTCATTGAAAGATCGCGGCGGCCGAGCAAATCCCGAACGGACATTTGTTGTACTCAAACCCCTTGTGTGTCGTGATGGTGGTCAGCTTCTTCGACTCACTCGCTAGCTCCTGGGTCATGTAAGCTGAGGTCAGGTCCAATTTTGAAAAAAGTTTGCCACCGGATAGCGTTGCAAAGAGGTCCTCCGCTCTCGGTAGCGGGTACTGGTTTTGGAGTGACACCCGATTGATGGTGGCTTTGTAATCACCACATATCCTGACCGACCCATCCGCCTTGAGCACCGGCACAATCAGGCTCGCTCAATCACTGAATTCGACTGGCAAGATGATGCCTTCCCTCAGCAGGCGGTCCCAATTCTATCTTTTCCTGCGTCACGTACGGCACTGCTCTGGCCTTGTGGTGTACTGGCCTGGCGCCCGAGTTTATGTGAATCACTACCTTGGTCCTCATGAAAGTGCCAATGCCGGGTTGAAAGAGTGAGTCAAATTTGTCCAGGACCTGTGAGCATGATATTCGCTCCACAGAAGAAATTGCATTGACATCGCCACATTTCCACTTCATGACAGCCAGCCAACTCCTCCCCAGCAGTGCGGGACCATCCCCCGGGACAATCCAGAGTGGCAAACTGTTCTCCGAATCTTTGAGAGTCACGACTACCATGGTGCTGCCTAGCACCGGAATGATCTCCTTTGTATATGTCCGTAGCTGTGCGTCAATTGGCAATAATTTTGGCCTCCTGGCCTTGGACACCCACAACTTGTCGAACTGTTTGATACTCATCGGGGACTGGCTGGCTCCTGTGTCCTGTTCCATTGATACTGGGATGCCATTGAGGAGCACTTCCATCATTATTGGTGGCGTCCTGGTGTATGAACTGTATATGTGCTCCACATGAACTCGCTGAACTTCAGCTTCAAGCGATTTCCCCCAGTGTCCATTTGGCCCCGTAGGGCTTACATCGTCCCTGTCCTCCTCGTACATCAACCTGGCTGCAGGCTTCCTGCACAAACGTGCCAAGTGACCGCTGACGTTGCAGTTTCTGCAGGTATATTGCTGATACCTGCAAACTCTGGCTGTGTGTTTGCCTCCACACCTCCAACATGAGCCGTTGTTGGAAACAAAAGGTCCATTACCAGTCGATCGTCTCTGACTGTCTCTGTAACTGTCCTTAAGCACACCATTAACAGGTGTTGATGGCCCCATTACTGGCCGCATTGTCCATTGCGATGGCATGAATCGCCGTTCAGCTAGCCATTGTCTCTGTTCAATTCCCCCTTTGGGTTCAACTATATTCTCGGGCATGTCCGATTGACCCTGTCTGCCTGGAGAACTGTGTGCCGTGTTAAAAATGTTGACTCCCTGTCCATTTGCTGCATTTAAACCAAGATTATTGTCAAACATCATTCTGGTCTCTTCCTCCCCTGAGATAAATGTCTGGGCCATCAAAGCCGCCGTTTCCAGGGTCAAGTCTTTGGTCTCAATCAGTTTCCTGAAAACCCCAGCGTGCCCGATGCCCTCAATAAAAAAGTCTCGCAGCATTTCCGCTCTGCATGCACCTGGGAACTTGCATAGGCTCGCCAGTCGCCGGAGGTCTGCCACGAAGTCTGGAACGCTTTGCCCTTTTCGCCTTCGGTGCGTGTAAAACCGGTGTCTCGCCATGTGCATGCTGTTCGCCGGTTTAAAGTGTTCCCCAATCAACTTACTGAGCTCTTCAAAAGTCTTGTCCACCGGCTTCTCTGGCACTAGAAGGTCCTTCATCAGAGAGTACGTTCTGGATCCACAAACCGTCAGGAGATGAGCCCTGCGTTTGTCGGCCGAATCCTGACCCAGCCATTCCTTCGTGACGAAACTTTGCTGTAGTCTCTCAATAAAATCGTCCCAATCATCACCAACACAGTACCTCTCACCTGTGCTGCTAGTGGCCATGCTCGCGTGGTTTAAATCCCAGTTTCTCGTCGCCTTACTAAACAGTATAAATGCACACGAGGCCCATACTTGAGGTCACTCTGTGACCAGTAACCTTTATTTGCCAGCACTGAAGTGATGAATGTGGGTGGAGCTTCCCCTTTGATACCTGAAAGTCCAGGTTAGGAGTGTCTCCCACAAGTTCACCGCCTAGTGATCAATGTTCTCACGGTGTACAACTTAGGTCAGTTTATACATGGGTTACAATGACAGTTAAATACCAATCAGCTATCTAGGCTGGTACTACCACAGGCGGTGAAAGGTCAAAAAGCACTCTACGATGCAAGCAATTTATGAGAGAAGGCACAATTGTTAGTGTGCTGAAACAGATCCATCAAAGAAGGATTCTCATCGAACAACCCATTATTTAACAGCTGAATACTACCACCAATTCGGTACATTCAGCTGAAACTCACCATCAAGTTTGACATAAGTCAGTGTCTAGAATCATAGAATGGTTACATCAGGAAGATGATCTTTCGGCCCGTCGAGCCCGTGCCGGCTCTCTGCAAGAGCACCTCAGCTAGTCCCACTCCCCTGCCCTTTCTCCATAGTCCTGCAATTTTTTTTTCTTTCATTACTTATCCAACTCCCTCTTGAAAGCAGTGATTGAGTCTGCCTCCACTACCCTTTCAGGCCGTGCATTCCAAATCCTAACTACTCACTGCGTAAATAAGTTTTCTCTTATGTTGCCTTTGGTTCTTTTGCCAATTACCTTAAATCTGTGTCTTCTGGTTCTCGACCCTTCTGCCAAAGTGAACAGTTTCTCTCTATCTACTCATAGAAACATAGAAAATAGGTGCAGGAGCAGGCCATTCGGCCCTCCGAGCCTGCACCACCATTCAATATGATCATGGCTGATCATCCAACTTCAGTACCCCATTCCTGCTTTCTCTCCATACCCCTTCATCCCTTTAGCCGCAAGGGCCACATCGAACTCCCTCTTGAATATATCCAATGAACTGGCCTCAACAACTTTCTGTGATCGAGAATTCCACAGGTTCACAATTCTCTGAGTGAAGAGGTTTCTCCTCATCTCAGTCCTAAATGGCCTACCCCTTATCCTTAGACTGTGACCCCTGGTTCTGGACTTCCCCAACATCGGGAACATTCTTCTGCATCTAACCTGTCTAATCCCGTCAGAATTTTATATGTTTCTATGAGATCCCCTCTCATTCTTCTAAATTCCAGTGAATACAAGCCTAGTCGATCCAGTCTCTCCTCATATGGCAGTCCTGCCATCCTGGGAATCAGTCTGGTGAACCTTTGCTGCATTCCCTCAATAGCAAGAATGTCCTTCCTCAGATTAGGAGACCAAAACTGTACACAATATTCAAGGTGTGGCCTTACCAAGGCCCTGCACACCTGCAGTAAGACCTCCCTGCTCCTATACTCAATTCCTCTCGCTATGAAGGCCAACATGCCATTTGCGTCCTTCACCGCCTGCTGTACCTGCATGCCAACTTTCAATGACTGATGTATCATGATACCCAAGTCTCGTTGCACCTCCCCTTTTCCTAATCTATCACTATTCAGATAATATTCTGCCTTCCTGTTTTTGCCACCAAAGTGGATAACCTCACATTTATCTACATTATACTGCATCTGCCATGCATTTGCCCACTCACCTAACCTGTCCAAGTCACCCTGCAGCCTCACAGCATCCTCCTCACAGCTCACATTGTCACCCAGCTTAGTGTCATCTGCAAACATGGAGATATTACATGCAATTCCTTTGTCTAAATAATTAATGTATATTATAAAAAGCTGGGGTCCGAGCACTGAACCTTGGCGGTACCCCATTAGTCACTGCCTGCCATTCTGAAAAGGACCCGTTTGTTCCTACTCTTTGCTTTCTGTCTGCCAACTAGTTCTTTATCCACGTCAATACATTACCCCCAATACCATGTGCTTTAATTTTGCACACCAATCTCTTGTGTGGGACCTTGTCAAAAGCCTTTTGAAAGTCCAAATACACCATATCCACTGGTTCTCCCTTGTCCACTCTACTAGTTACATCCTCAAAAAATTCTAGAAGATTTGTCAAGCATGATTTCCCTTTCATAAATTCATGCTGTCTTGGACCGATCCTGTCACTGCTTTCCAAATGCGCTGCTATTACATCTTTATTAATTGATTCCAACATTTTCCCCACTATCGATGTCAGACTAACCTTTTTTAAAAAGTGGAGTTACATTAGCTACCCTCCAATCCATAGAAACTGATCCAGAGTCTATAGAATGTTGGAAAATGTCCAGACCTCATGATTTTGAACACCTCGATCAAATCTCCTCTGCTCTAAGCAGAACAACCCCAGCTTCTCCAGTTTATCCACGTAACAAAAGTCCCTCATCCCTGGAATCATTCTCATCAATTTTTTCTGCACCCTCTCTAAGACCTTCAGATCCTTCCTAAAGTGCGGAGCCCAGAATTGGACACAATACCCCAGTTGAGGCCGAACCTGTTTTATACAGTTTCATCATAATATTCACGCTTTTGTAATCTATACCTCTATTCATGAAGCTCAGGAACCTATAAGCTTTTTTTAAACTGCTTTCTCAACCTGCCCTGCCACCTTCAATGATTTGTGCACATATATCCCCAGGTCTCTCAGTTCATGCACCCCTTTAGGATTGTACCCTTTAGTTTATATTTCCTCTCCCCAGTCTTTCTACCAAAATGAATCAATTTGCACTTTTCGGAGTTAAATTTCATCTGCCACATGTCTGCCCATTCCACTAGCCTGTTGATGTCCTCTTCAAATCTATCACTATCCTCCTCACTGTTCACTATACTTCCAAGTTTTGTGTCATCTGCAAATTTTGAAATTGTGCCCTGTACACCCACATCCAAGTCATTAATACATATCAAGAAAAGCAGTGGTCCTAGACCCGATCTGAGGAACACCACTGTATACCTTTCTCCAGTCCAAAAAACAACCGTTCACCACTACTCTCTGTTTCCTGTCACTTAGCCAATTTTGTATCCATGCTGCCACTGTCCCATTAATTCCATGGGCTTCAACTTTTCTGCCAAGCCTATAATGTGGCACTTTGTTAAACGTCTTTTGTAAATCCATGTACACCATGTCAATCGCACTGCCCTCATCAAAAAACTCGATTAAGTTGGTTAAACAAGAGTTGCTTTTAACAAATCTGTACTTGTCCAAGTGATTTAATTTTGTCCCTGATTATTGTTTCTAAAAGCTCCCACTACCGTGGTTAAACTGACTGGCTTGTAGTTGCTAGATTTACACTCTTTTTTTTTTTAAAAACAAGGGTGTAACATTTGAAATTCTTCAGTCCTCCAGCACCACCCCCATTTCTAAGGATTGGAAGCCAGAGGGAGAGAGAAAGATGCTGGTATACAAAACACTCTTTCTCCCCCATCCCCGCCGCCCATCGAAAACTCTCCCTCTTCCTCTCCACCCACCACCCCGCGCCACCCCAAATCAAAACTCTCAAGCACAACAACCATCAATAAATAATAAATAAAACTGAAGTCCTACCTCGGCCTGGGAACTCAGCGGGCCGGCCGGCCGGTGCAGGAGGCCACTCGGCCGGGGATAGGGTGCGGCGAGATCGGGGCGCCCTTCGGCCGGGGATAGGGGCTGCGAGCATCAGGTCCTGCTTACAGCCCACAGGACACGCTGGGAGGGCAGGAACATGCGCGCAGACTTCACTGCGCATGCGCGCAGGTGCCGGCACTGTTTGGCATTGGCCTGTTGCTCCGCCCCCCACTTCAGAATGCACGCCACGCTGAGACTCCGGGGACTCGGAAGAGCCGCCAGGAAGGGCCGACTTTTTTCTGCCGCCGTTTCCAGCGCGCAAAGTCAGCGCACTGAAGGTAAGTGCGCCGAAAAAAGTGGTTGGGCAAAGTTGAGCCCTTTGTACCTCAGCTATACCCTCTGCCTTCATGCGTAGGTCTCCTTTTTGGTGTCTAATCGGCCCCACCCATCCTCTTCCTACCTGTTTACTATTTATATGCTTTTAGAAGACTTTTGAATTACCTTTTATGTTAAGCTGCCATTCTATTCTCATACTCTCTTTGCTCCTCTTATTTTCTTTTTCACTTAGAAACATAGAAATCTACAGCGCAGGAGGAGAACATTTCGGCCCATTGTGTCCGCGCCAGTCGACAAAGAGCCACCATGGCCCTCGGTCAGCAGTCCTGAATATTACAGATAAACCTATGAACAATGGCGGAAAGGCAAAGAGCATCCGGCCAAACCAGTCCACCCCACACAACTACAACACCCCTTGCACCGCAATATTCTACATTCCACCCCAACTGATGCCATGTGATCTCCTGGGAGAGGCAAAAACCAGATAAAAACCCAGGCCAACTGGGGGAAAAATCTGGGAAAATTCCTCTCAGACCCATCCAGGCAATCAAAACTAGTCCAGGAGATCACACTGGCCATATTCGATTCCCTGCAGTACTTACCATCATATCTGCGCCAGCCAGCAAGAGGTTATCCAGCCTAATCCCACTTACCAGCTCTCGGTCAGTAACTCTGCAGGTTATGGCACTTCAAGTGCCCATCCAAGCACCTTTTAAATGTGTTGAGGGTTTCTGCCTCTACCATCCTTCCAGGCAGTGAGTTGCAGACCCCCACAACCCTCTGCATGAAGAAGCTTCCCCTCAAATCCCCCTGAACCTTCCACTAACACCTTAAAACTATGCCCCCTCGTAATTGACCCCTCCATCAAGGAAAATTGACCCTTGCTATCCACTATATCCAGGTCCCTCAAAATTTTATACACCTCAATGAGGTCTCCTCTCAGCCTCCTCTATTCCAATGAGAACAAACCCAGCCTATCGAATCTGTCCTCATTTTGCGAAGATTCTCTATTCCAGACAGCATTCTAGTAAATCTCCTCTGCACCCTCTCTAGTGCAATCACATCTTTCCTATAATACTGTGACCAGAACTGCACAGAGTATTCCAGCTGTGGCCTAACCAGAGTATTGTACAATTTAAGCATAACCTCCCTGCTCTTGTATTCTGTGCCTCGGCCAATAAAGGCAAGCATTCCGTATGCCTTCTTAACCACCTTATCCACCTGGCCTGCTACTTTCAGGCACTCCAAGGTCCGTTTGTTCATCTACACTTCTATGTGGCCTACCGTTTAATGTGTATATCCTTTCCTTATTAGCCCTCCCCAAGTGCATTACCTCACACTTCTCCAAATTAAATTCCATTTGCCACTGTTCTGCCCACGTGACCAGTAGATTGATATCCTCCTGCAGTCCATGACTTTCCTCTTCGTTATCAACCACATAGCCAATTTTAGTGTCATCTGCAAATTTCTTAATCATATCCCCTATATTCAAATCTAGATTGATGTATACCACAAAAAACAAGGGACCCAGTACTGAGCCCTGCGGAACCCCACTGGAAACATTCTTCCAGTCACAAAAACATCCATCAACCATTACCCTTTGTTTCCTATGTCTAAGCCAATTTTGGATCCAACTTGCCACTTTGCCCTGGATCCTGATTGTACCTCGACTGTACCTGAACTATTTCCTCTTTAAAGGCAACCCATTGTTCCATGACAGTTTTGCTTGACAATCTTTGATTTCATTTTACCTGGGCCAGATACTTTGTCATCCCACTGAAATTGGCCTTCTTCCAATTAAGTATTTTTACTCTAGATTGCTCCCTGCTCTTTTCCATAGCCAATCTAAACCTTTGATACTATGATCACTGTTCTCTAAATGTTCACCTACTGACACTTGTTCCACTTGACCTTCCCATAACCAGATCCAGCAATGCCTCCTTCCTTGTTGGGCCGGAAGCATACTGATCAAGAAAGTTCTCCTGAACACACTTCAGAAATTCTTCCTCCTCTCTGCCCTTTACACTATTACTATCCCAGTTTTTATTAGGATAGTTGGTCCATTATCACTACTCTATAGTTCTTGCATTTCTATAATTTCTCTGCAAATTTGCTCTTCCATATTTTCTCCACTAGGCCTATAGAATACACCTAGTAGTGTAATGTCACCTCTATTATTTCTTAACTCTAGCCATGTAGATTCCACTCTTGACCCCTCCAGAACATCTCCTCTCTCCAGCACTATAACATTCTCTTTAACCAATACTGCCACACCACCTCCTATCTTTCTTTCCCTATCTTTCGTGAACACCCTATATCCAGGAATATTTAATACCCAATCATGCCCTTTTTTGAGCCAGGTCTTCGTCATTGCCATATCTTATTATGTTGCTATTTGCGCCTGCAACCAACTTTGTTTCATATGCTTTGTACGTTCACATATACACTGTAAACCTATCTTAGGCCATCCTGTGTTCTCTCTTAGTCTGACCCCACCTTACTATTTTTTACTTTATTGCTATCCATCTCTCCCAATCCTTTGTTTCTCCTTTCCAATGCAGTGCCCATCCCCCTGCCTAAAGTGAGATGGCAGATTTGAACAACGTTACAGATTGCCTCATTGGGGCAGGAAGTTAACTACTTCAGCAATGGGGGAGAAAATGTCTGCATAAATTACCCTGGAATTGGCTGATTATTTCATGCTGGAAAATAATTACTGTCATCAACTTGAAAAGGATCAAAAGAAATCCATCACTAAAACACAGACTGGCTTTTGAAGCAGAACCAGCATCATGAGAGGAATATGAGAAAAGTTTATTCATATGCTTTGTTGGACTTAAAAAAGCTTTTAACAGTGACTAGCAAAAAGTCTCTGGATAGTCATGTAATACCATTGGTAAGCAGAAAAAAAAATTATCCACATGCTGCAAAGTCCGGGCAATAGCGTCACAAGGTGCATCTTGGTAACCCAAATTGTTCAAGATGGAGTGGGAGAGCAAGAAAGGTTATTTTTTCTTTCCAATCATTCTCAGGATATGGGCGTCGCGAGCAAGGTCAGCATTTATTGCCCATCCCTACTTGCCCCCGAGAAGGTGACGACCCTTCTTCTTGATCCACTGCAGTCCATGTGGTGAAAGTACTCCCATAGTGTTGTTAGGTAGGGAGTTTCAGGGTTTTGACCCAGTAATGCTGAAGTAACAGCTTTTCAATATCAAATTTGAAATGAATACGAGCCAGAGTTTGGAGAACAGCATTCGAATTACAGATTAAAATTCTTAGCTACACTTAGATCACCTGAACCCACAAAAAGGTGGAATAGGGTTATATCTACCACTTCTGGTATTGAAAACATTGGCCCCAGAATGTGACTGAGGATAAATATTCAAAATAATTAAAATCAGTACTAATGTAAAAAAATCAAATCAAAATGTTTCCTTATACAGGAAACACAGTTACAACAAAGTAACAAATGCCAAAGTATAAAAAAGTTCTGTTCGGTGAGCAGCAGCAGTGCAAAACCTCCACTAAATTTACAATGCTCAAAATATATTTGCACAAACCAAAGTGAAAATTTACCGATAACATTAAAAAAAAAATCATTTACCAGTTTGACACATGCTGGCAAAGCCAGTTTTTATTGCTCACCCGTAATTGTTCAAGAAGGTGGTGGTGAGCTGCCTTTTTGAACCACTGCAGTCCTTGTGGTGAAGGTACTCCCAACAGTACTGTTAGGTAGATTTTGACCCAGTGGTGAAGGAATGGCGATATATTTCAAAGGATGGTGTGTGACGTGGTGGTGTTACCAGGTGCCTGCTGCCCTTGTCCTTCTAGGTGGTACAGGTCCTGGGTTTGGGAGAGGCTGTCAAAAAAGTCTTGGTGAGTTGCTGCAGTGCATCTTGTAGATGGTACACACTGCAGCCACGGTGCGCTGGTGGCAGAGGAAGTGAATGTTTAAGGTGGTGGATGGGGTGCCAATAAAGCGGTTGTTTTGTTCTGGACGGCATTGAGCTTCTTGAGTGTTGTTGGAGCTGCACTCATCTAGGCAAGTGGAGAGCATTCAATTCCACTTCTGACTTGTGCCTTGTCGCCGGTGGAAAGGCTTTGGGGAGTCAGGAGGTTGGACACTCGTCGCAGAATACCCAGCCTCTGACCTGCTCTTGTTGCTACAGTATTGTGTGGCTGATCCAGTTAAGCTTCTGGTCAATGGAGACGCCCAGGATGTTGATGGTGGGGGATTTGACAACGGTAATGCCATTGAATGTCAAGGGGAGGTGGTTAAACTTTCTCTTGTTGGAGATGGTTATTGCTGGGTACTTGTGCAGCGCGAATGTTATTTGCCACTTATCAGGTCAATCCTGAATGTTGTCCAAGTATGGTTGCAGCGGGCGTGGACTGCTTCATTATCTGAGGAGTTAGGAATGGAACGGAACACTGCAATCATCAATGAACATTGCCACTACTGACCTTATGATGTAGGGAAGGTCATTGATGAAGCAACTGAAAATGGTTAGGCCTAGGACACTGGCCTGAGGAACTCCTGCAGCAATGTCTTAGAGCCGAGATGATTGGCCTCCAACAACCGCAACCATCTCCCTTTGTGCTAGATTTTCCCCTCATTTTAAGTGACTTCAATTTTACTTGATGCCACACTCTGTCAAATGCTGCCTTGATTTCAACAACAGTCACACTCACTTCACCTCTGGAATTCAGCTCTTTTATCCACGTTTAGACCAAAGCAATAATGAGGTCTGGAGCCGAGTGGTCCTGGCGGAACCCAAACTGAGCATCATTAAGCAAGTTATTTGCGAGTGAATACCACTTGACAGCATTGTCAGCAACACCATCCATCACTTTGCTGATGATTGAGAGTAGGCTGATGGAGCGGTAATTGGCCGGATTGGATTTATCCTACTCTGTGAACAGGACATATCTGGGCAATTTTCCACTTTATAGTATAGATGCCAGTGTTGCAGCTGTACTGGAACAGCTTGGCTAGAGGCGTAGTTGGTTTTGGGGCATAAGTCTTCAGCACTAGTCAGGATGTTGTCGGGGCCCATAGCCTTTGCTGTACCCAGTGCGCTTAGCCATTTCTTTGTACCACAGGAGTGAATCGAATAGGCTGATGACTGGCATTTGTGATGGTGGGGACTTCAGGAGGAGGCCAAGATGGATCCACTTGACACTTCTGGTTGAGGATAGTTGCAAACGCTTCAGCCTTGTCTTTTGCACTTACGTGCTGGGCTCCGCCATCATTGAGGAGGGGGATGTTCCTAGAGCCTCCTCCTTGAGTTAGTTGCTTAATTGTCCACCACCATTCATGACTGGATGTGATAGGACTGCAGAGCTTTGATCCGATCGTTGGTTGTGGAATCGCTTAGCTCTAGATAGAGCATGCTATAGATAATGCTGCTTCCGCTGTTTAGTATACATGTAGTCCTATGTTGGAGCTTCAGCAGGTTGGCACTCATTTTTAGGTACACTTGATGCTGCTCACTGAACTAGGGTTGGTTCAGATTGTGGTGGAATACAATTCTGCTGCTGCTGATGGCCCACAGCACCTCATGGACGCCCAGTTTTGAGCTGCTTGAATCCGTTCTGAATCTATCCATTTAGCACAGTGGTAGTGCCACACATCTAAACAAAGGAGACTACGAAGGTATGAGGAATGAATTGGCGATGATAGATTGGGAAGATTCAGTAAAAGAAATGACAGTGGATAGGCAATGGCAAACACTTAAGGAATGAATGCATGAATTGCAACAGTTATACATTACTTTCTGGCGTAAAAACACAAAAGGAAAAGTGGCCCAACCATGGCTAACAAAAGAAATTAAGGATAGCATTAGATTCAAAGAGGAGTTATACAAGGTTGCCAGAAAAAGTAGCAAGCTTGAGGATTGGGAGCAGTTTATAATTCAGCAAAAAAGGACGAAGAGATTGATTAAGAGGGGAAAAATAGAGTATGAGTGTAAACTTGTAAGGAACATAAAAACCGACTGCAAAAGTTTCTACAAGTACGTAAAAAGAAAAAGATTAGTGAAGACAAATGTAGGTCCTTTACAGATAGAAACGGGAGAATTTATAATGGGGAACAAGGAAATGGCAGAACAATTAAATACTTCGGTTCTGCCTTTACGGAAGAGGACACAAATAAAGTCCCAGAAATGCTAGGGAACCAAGGGTCTAGTGAGCAAGAGGAATTCAAGGAAATGATTATTAGTAAGAAAATAGTGCTGGAGAAACTAATGGGACTGAAGGCCGATAAATCCCCAGGGCCTGATGATCTGCATCCCAGAGTACTAAAAGAGGTAGCCATGGAAGTAGTGGACGCATTGGTTGTCATCTTCCAAAATTATTTAGATTATGGAACAGTTCCTGCAGATTAGAGGGTGGCAAATGTAACCCCATTATTTAAAAAAGAGAGAAAACAGGGAATTACAGACCGGTTAGCCTAACTCTCAGTAGTAGGGAAAATGCTAGAGTCTATTATAAAGGATGTGATAACGACACACTTAGATAATATTAATGGGATTAGACAAAGTCGACATGGATTTATGAAAGGAAAATCATGTTTGACAAACCTACTGGAGTTTTCGGAGGATGTAACTGATAGAATAGATAAGTGAGAACCAGTGGATGCAGTGTATTTGGATTTTCAGAAGGCCTTTGATAAAGTCCCACATAAGAGGTTAAGTGTGCAAAATTAAAGCACGTAGGATTGGGAGTAATGTACTGTCATAGATTGAAAACTGGTTAACTGACATGAAACAGAGTAGGAATAAACGGGTCTTTTTCAGTGTGGCGGGCAGTGACTAGTGGGGTACCACAGGGATCAGATATATATATATATTATATATAAATGATTTGGATGAGGGAACCAAATGTAATATTTCCAAGTTTGCTGACGACACAAAACTAGATGGGATTGTGAGTTGTGAGGAGGATGCAAAGACGCTGCAAGGTGATTTAGATAGGTTGAGTGAGTGGGCAAACAAATGGCAGATGCAGTACAACGTGGATAAATGTGAAGTTATCCACTTTGGTAGGAAAAACATAAAGACAAAGTATTATTTAAATGGTGATAGCTTGGGAAATGTCGATGTACAAAAGGGACCTGGGTGTCCTTGTACACCGGTCATTGAAAGCAAACATGCAGGTGCAGCAAGCAGTTAGGAAGGCAAATGGTATGTTGGCCTTCATTGCAAGAGGATTTGAGTACAGGAGCAAGGATGTCTTACTACAGTTATACAGGGCCTTGGCGAGACCGCACCTGGAGTATTGTGTGCAGTTTTGGTTTCCTTATAAAGAAAGGATATACTTGCCATAGAGGGAGTGCAGCGAAGGTTCACCAGACTGATTCCTGGGATGGCAGGACTGTCGTATGAGGAATGATTGGGTCGACTGGGCCTGTATTCACTGGAGTTTAGAAGAATGAGAGGGGATCTCATTGAAACATATAAAATTCTGACGGCATTGGACAGACTGGGTGCGGGATGTTTCCCCTTGCTGGGAAGTCTAGAACAAGGGGTCATAGTCTCAGGATATGAGGTAGGAAATTTAGGACAGCGATGAGGAGAATTTTTTTCACTCAGAGGTTGTGAACCTGTGAAATTCTCTACCATAGAAGGCTGTGGAGGCCAAGTCACTGAATATATTTAAGAAGGAGATAGATAGATTTCTAGACACAAAAGGCATTAAGGGGTATGAGGAAAAAGCAGGAATATGGTGTTGAGATAGAGGATCAGCCATGATCATATTGAATGGCGGTGCAGGCTCGAAGGGCTGAATGGTCTATTACTGCTCCTATTTTCTATGTTTCTAACACGACGTAGGGTGTACTCAGTGTGAAGACAGGACTTCGTTTCCACAAGAATTGTGAGTGGTCACTCCTACCAATATGGTCATGGACAGATGCATCTCTGATGGGTAGATTGGTGAAGACGAGGTCAAGTAGGTTTTCTCTCCTCACTTGCCGCAGGCTCAGTCTGGCAGCTGTGTCCTTCAGGATTCAAATAGCTCAGTCAGTATTGGTGCTACTGAGCCAGTCTTGGAGATGGACACTGAAGTCCCCCATCCAGAGTACATTCTGTGCTCTTCCTACCCTCAGTGCTTCTTCCAAATGGTGCTCAATGTGGAGGAGTACCGACTTATTAGCTGAGGGAGAAAGGTAGGTGGTAATCAGCAGGAGGTTTCCTTCACCATGTTTGACCTCATGCCATGAGACTTTTTGGGAGTCCGGAGTCAATGTTGATGACTCCCAGGGCCACTCCCTCCTGACTGCATACCATTGTGCTGCCATCTCTGGTGGGTCTGTCCAGCTGGTGGGATAGGACATACCCAGGGATGGTGGAGGAGGAGTTTGGGACGTGGGCTTGAAGGTATGATTTTGCAAATATGAGTATTTCAGGCTATGGCTTGACTAGTCTGTGGGACAGCTCTTCCAATTCTGGTACGGATCCCAGCTGTTAGTGAGGAGGACTTTGCAGGGTCGACCGGACTGGGTTTGCCTTAGTCATGTCCAGATCTGTTGCCTCGGTCGATGTCGGGTGATCCATCTGGTTTTATTTTTATTCTTGTTTTTCGTAGCAGTTTGTTACAACTGAATTGCTTGCTGGGCCATTTCAGAGGTCAACCACATTGCTGTGGGTCTGGATCACATATAGGCCAGACCGGGTAAGGCCAGCAGATTTCCTTTCCTAAAGGACATTAGTGAACCGGCTGGGTTTTCAATGACAATCCAGTAGTTTCATGGTTACCATTACTGATGCTAGCTTTTTAATTCCATTCTTGTATATAGGTGTTGGCATACAATACAAAAATATGGTGAGTGAAGACCTTAAGCGTTTAAAATGAACTGTTCGTGTAACAAGGACGTAGAGTCAGGAATAGGAGCCTATTGGTTTGGTTGCAATTGCGAAGAACCTTGCTAAAGTGCTCATCAAGCAGAATCTCTCACACCAAAGTACATGCATGAATGTCAAAGGCTAAGCAACAGTTATGCTACATGGCTAATTTCATGGGACTCGACAGTCCCAAAAATTGCCGTAGAAAAAAACTGTTGAGGTGGAAAAAACATCAAAATTGTCAACAGATACCACAGCACATGCCAGCCATCAATGCGGATGGAGCTTTCTTGTATTCAACATTTTATTTCTTGCTTTCAACATTTTTTTTTATATAAAAAGACTGCCATACCCTACTACTCATATTGGTTAATTGCAAATGCAATCTCCAACACAGGTTGAAAATACACACATTCTGCTGTTGAATTACAGTGTTACATTCTCACAAAATAGGAACAGTGGACTAAATTTTCCCCAGTGATTTGCGTAGTTTTTTTTGGCCTAAATTAAAAAATCCAAGTTTCCCCAAAGATTGTGCGCTAACATAACTCAGTTAGTTACGATTTTTTTAGGTTAGCGTTTTTTTTGCGACTTAGGGGGTGACCTGATGTCTGCGGCAGTTTTTCACAATTATGCAAGTTTGGCCAACTTACAATTCTCCTAGGACGGATATATATAACCACTCCCAAAAAATCTTCTGGGCACTTAAGAAAAACCAGCGCACATCCAAAAAAATCGACACAGATAGCCAAACTGAAGGGATGAGAACCCTTTACACTATGCATCAAATGAAGCCCGCGGGCAGGGGGGGGGGGGGGGGGGGGTCCCAATCTAAGCAAGCCTATTGTGCATGCGCAGACCTGGGTGTGGTCCATACTAGGGCATCGACCTTGGGGAGAGACACAACAAAGAAGCTTGTCCTGCCTGTCATTTTGAGCTTCTTGTAAAGGTACAATTTATTCATGGGGGCAATACTGACAATGCCATTACTCATGCAAGCCTTCTGCATGATGGTGCTGTGGAGGAGTCAATTGATTCGACTTCATCGCATGAATAACCTCAGAGCACGTAGGATGATGGGCAGGAGGCCTTACCCACTTCGGGTATTACGAGACAAGCGTTCATGCCTGCACCTGAGTGATGCAGACTGTGTCAGAAGGCTGCGTTTTTGCAAAGAAATTGTAACTGAGATCTGTGCATTAGTAAAAGCAGACCTGCAATCTAGAAGCGTCAGAAGAACTGCCTTGTCAGTTGAAGTGAAGGGTTACAGCTTCACTTTCATTCTATGCATCTGGATCGTTCCAGGCCACAACTGGGAATGTGAGAGCCATTTCTCAACATGCAACACATATCTGCATTCGACAGGTGACTGCTGCACCATATGCCCGGAGGAATGACTACATAAAGTTCCCCATGACCGCCCAGGCAATGCATGAAAGGGCTGTGGGCTTCTCCAGGACTGCTGGCTTCCCAAACGTACAGCACTGCATTGATTGTAGCCACATCACCTTGCGAGCACTTTGAGAATTCCAAGATGTACAGGAACAGAAAAGGCTTCCACTCCGTTAATGTGCAACTCATGTGTGACGACATGCAACGCATCATGTCAGTTGATGCAAGATACCCTGGGAGATCCTACACGAGAGCGCTTTATCTGCCATGTTTCAGCAGCAGCCAGAAGGGCAGAGCTGGCTACTGGGAGACAAAGGGTACCGCCTCGCCACTTGGCTCATGACTCCCCTACAGAAGCTGACCGGGAATATAACATGTCGCACATTGCGACGTGCAGCATAATAGAGAGGACCATTGGCATCTTGAAACAGCGTTTCTGGTGCCTGTACCATTCCGGAAGCTACTTGCAATACTTCCCTGAGATTGTCGGTCAGTTCACTATTGTGTGCTGCAAGCTGCATAACTTAGCCATCATGAGGCAGCAGCAGCTGGTAGTAGAAGATCCACCTGAGGTGAGTGTGATTGATGATGAGGAGGAAGATGCAGATAACGAGGAGGAGAAGGAGGAGGATGAAGAAGCCATGCAAGTGCCTGAGGCTGGAGCACGACGACGGAGGAGGGGCGGGCTGTCATGGCCTTTTAACGATTGCTCGAGCCTTGCGCCAGCAGCTCCTCTGTGAACGCTTTGCTGCCTGAAGGCTCAGAGGCAACTATTCTAAATGAACCATATTTACTTTTTGGACCTGTTCCATAATGTTGTGTTGTGTGAATAGAACAAATAATGGAAATTATTCTTCTTCACTTCAAAAAGTTGTGTTAATAATGGAACAAATAATGGAAATGATTCAGTTATAATTTAAAATATATTTTATTCAAAAGTTTAACAAATGTTTGTTTGTGCTTAACTTAAATAAAAATATTCTTGAATCAAACTTTAAAATTTTCAGTTAAGATCACTTACAAACTTTATCACTCACAAACTCTGAGATCACTTAAAAACTCTAAGATCACTTACAAGCTTTTAAACTTGTAAATTTACATAAATTACAAAACCTTTTAATTTGAGAACAGTAATAATAATAACAACAGTAGCAAAGAAAGGCTGCACCCATCTCTCCGCCACCTTATTCCAAGACCGCCCCCTGCGCTTGGTCTCTTTGCAGGCACTGGTTATGGTGGCCTTCGGCCGCCTGAGGTAGAAAGTGTTCGAAGATCAGACCCTCAAATCTGGCACCAAGCTTATGGTCTAAAGGGCTGTAGTGATACCCGCCCTCCTGTATGGCTCAGAGATGTGGACCATATACATATACAGTAGACACCTCAAATCGCTGGAGAAATACCACCAGCGAAGCATCCACAAGATCCTGCAAATCCCCTGGGAGGACAGACGCACCAAAGTCAGTGTTCTCGATCAGGCCAACATCCCAAGCATCGAAGCACTGACCACACTCGACCAGCTCCGTTGGGTGGGCCACACTGTTCGCATACCCGACATGAGACTTCCGAAGCAAGTGCTCTACTTGGAATTCCTACACGGCAAGCGAGCCCCAGGTGGTCAGAGGAAACTTTTCAAGGACACCCTCAAAGCCTCCTTGATAAAGTGCAACATCCCCACTGACACCAGAGAGTCCCTGGCCAAAGACTGCCCTAAGTGGAGGAAGAACATTCGGGAGGGCGCTGAGCACCTCGAGTCTCATCACCAAGAGCATGCAGAAAACAAGCGCAGGCAGAAGGAGCGTGTGGCAAACCAGACTCCCCACCCACCCTTTCCTTCAACGACTGTTTGTCCCACCTGCGACAGACTGTAATTCCCGTATTGGACTGTTCAGTCACCTGAGAACTCACTTTTGAGAGACTGCCTATGATGATGATGATGATGATGTTGACTCCACCCCTGCCCGCAGGCGGTGGTGCAGCGTTTCTCGGGTTGGTACTAAGCTTATTCTTTTGAACATCTTGGGTAATGCGCACTTCTTGATGTGGGAGGGGCGGGCAGCACAGAGGCTGGTCTGGGGATTGTAGTTGATACTATTAATGGGCGCGATGTCTGGGCGTGTTCCCTTATTGCAGCAGCTAACTCCGACATTCCCTCCTTCATGTGCCCCGACAGTGTGTCAACTACCTGCAACATTCCCTCCCTCAAGTTCACTGACATTATATCTGCTGCCTGAGACATTCCCTTCCTCATGTCCTCGGACAGTTCCCATTTCTCGTGAGAGTGTTGTTACTTCTCCCGCCAGTCCCGATACCTCATCACCCACCCCACTGATGGTGTCCAGGAGTGATCGCGTAAGGTCAATGCTCTCCGCACTCATTGCCATCATCTGAACCACATCTGTTAGATCCTGCACCTCAGGATAATGCGGTCGAGCTCTCCTTCCCCTCCTCACCTTGGGTGTGCCTTGCTGCACACCACCACTGGGACTCAACCTCAGAAGGTGGGGCCCTGGGTGTGCCTTGTTGCAGCCCACTGGGACCCGCAGCCTCAGACGGCGGGACCCTCGGTGTGCCACGCTGCACCCCACCACTGGGATCCGCAGCCTCGGAAGATGGGGCCCTGGGTGTGCCTCATTACACCCCACCACTTGGACCTGCAGCCTCCGACGGTGGGGCCCTGGACGTGTCTCGCTGCACCCCACTGGAATCCCCAGCCTCGGACTGTGGGAAACCATGGAATGCCCCACCAACACTCATACCATCCAGGAAAGGGGCTGGCACCTCAATGGGCGGCACCTGCACCTCCTCCAAAGTGAGTATAACAGTGGGGGCTTCATACATCCCCTCCCCCCACCCCCATGCTCTTGGTCTGGATGGTGGGATTGGAAAATGTTCTCCTCTTCAGGCTCGTCCGCGTCTCAATCATCTTCTGCATTGTCAGAGTTGGACTAAGGTTCTGCAAAATATAACAGAACAGAAAAATGGATAGCAGCAGAGGAGGGGGCAGGGTGGGTGTAATAAGTAGGCTCACACAGCGCAGGCAGCAGGCTGATTTGAAGGACCACAATGAATGACAGCACATTGCAACAACCGAAGTGTAGCTGGCAGAGACAACCCCATGAACCGAAGCATGGCGAGCCACAGAGTACTTAACATTTAGCAAAGCCAAACTGTGCAATTTGCAAGACTTACCATCTTTCTCACGTGTGGGCCCAGCTTGTGCAGTGGTGGTTGCTTTTCTCCAGGCAGGACCCATCAAAGCAGCGACCCTCTCTTCCAAGGGTGTCAGTGGATGCAGATTTGCCGGGCCTCCTCCTGTTCAAGTTTTTTCCTCGTTTGTTGTGTGCCACCTTCCTCTGCAAAGATGAAAACATAACTTTTTAGGGAGTGTGTCTTTCTGCTGGATGCATATATTGCTGGTCACATTTACAATTGCAATTCCATTGAATAAATGAAAATATTACTTACACTAATTGCTTGACCAAGGTCCTGCCACTTTTTCTTTTACACTGGCCTCCAGACCTCAGGGTGGTCATTATTGCACATTAATCTTCTGCAAGTTGGTTCCAGCGTTTCTTAATTTCTTTTGGTGAAACTTGTGTGACCTCTGCTGGTGTCCAGCTCGTGCTATCTGGCCTCAATTACAGTAACTAATGCCCTCACTTCATCCTGTAAGAAATTCTTGGTCCTTGAGCCACGTTGCATTTTGTATTGCAGCTCCGATTTTTTCCAATGAGAATTTAAGGTCTTACACACAACTGGCTCTTTAAAAATGGCCGAATGCAGACTGGGAGCTGTACTGGGCATGTGCGCCCATAGCAATCACGTCAAAAATGTCCTTTTTTTCTCGTGCATGCGCAGAAGGGGAGTCATCGTTTTTTTCAGTGCAGACATTACGCTCCACCCCACCGAAGCTACAGGACAAGCTGCGTGGCGCCAATTTAAAAAAATAGAATGGGGAAACTAGGTCCTTATTTTTTTTTTGGAGTAGTTGGGGCCAGAAAAAACAGACCTAACTCTGGCAATATGCCAAAAAAAAACGGCATTGGGGAAAATTGAGCCCAGTGAAAGCAAGCAATGTAAGCAGTAGGAGAAAAAGAACTGCTGGTATCCACAAAGAGAGTATGAGGTGATCTTATATGTTGTAAAAAAGGGAACGTCACAAGGAATGAACCAAGATTCCACTACGGTTTCTTCACTTTATTGCCCACCTCATCCTACAACATGCAGAGATGAACTAATAAGGAGTACCTGCTCTTGCACTACTTTATTTACATACCTGTTTTGTTAGCAGCAGATTTTAGTACTGTATGAGCAAGCAGCGAAGTAGCGGTGGCAGACACTTGAGCTCCATCGAATGCATGTGAGAAACCCAAACTTTCCAGGTCACTTCTATTAGATGAAAACACCAAGTCCAGTGAAGGCAGCTTTAACATACATTCAACCCTTGAGACAGGTAAGCAGCTGAACTTGATCTGTGAAGGCTAGAGTACAGATAAAAGGTTTTTGGAGGTGTGTGAATCAGTGTTAAAACAAATTTGATTCATAATACAAAATAAAACTATCAAATTAGTCTACTCAAAGTAAACTGTAAAAGCTAAATATACTGATTAACTCGACAACCTCGAGTGGTGTTGCTTACGTGTAATTTAGAATCTGAAGCAGGTTTTCTGATGCTCAGCATGGGGCCACAGCAACCTAATGCAAAAGCGGTTTACCCATCATTGTAATAAAGTAAATTTACTGAAGAAATATGATACATGACTGACAAGGTATATTATAGACCTTATCGATACTAAAAAAATACAGATATAATGTGCTACTTGTCATTCACCTGGCTAGTTGACTCTGCCTGTACTGTTTGTGTTCAGCAAAGTGCTTCCTGAGCATCCTACTCTAACCTTGGCCCAGTTCACTCAGCCATACAAACTTGGCTCACTCAGAATTTTTAGTTAAAGGCTTTAGTTAAGTGGATAAAATGCTGAAAAAAATATTAGATTTGATTTTTATTCCTGCTACTCACATCTCACCATTGTTATTTGCAAATTTTACAACTGGTTGTTGAAGTGTACTCTGGACACTGTAGTTCCATAAGAACTTGGTGAAAACCACAAGTTTCATCATGTAGTTCACTCTCCCAAAGCCCAGGTAAGATTTTCAATGCTGGGACTGAAGCACAGCTCAAGCTCCAGGCCCAAAGGGAGGGGCAGGAGAGTAGAAGAAACAGTAGTACATTACACAGGCAATTGTATGGTTTATTTGAATTATTTAGGGGAAAATTATCAATTGTGTCTATCATATTATAAATATTTTTTATATGACTATAATTTCAATTGAGTCAGAAATGAAAATGGCAGCTGGAACTAGTTTGAAAAAAAAATTCAGTGATGATAGCTTAACATTGAAGCCTTTCAATGTTGCTTTCCTATCCATTTTTATATGATCTTTGTCAATACTTCAGTGAATCAATATGTTAAGTTGCTTCCTTGAGCCAATGAGAAAAGCACGACACTTGGGGGCCAAGTTTCGAGCCGCGCCGAGAACGGCGCAGTCCTGACCTGGACGCCCGTTTTTCGCACCACAAAGTGCGCCTAAAAAAAACTTCCAGATTCTCCGGCTCACTGCTGGTCCTCGGCGCAGCGCAGCACGAGCTGTAGGGGGCGGAGCCAGGTCCCTGCGCTGAAAACAGTGCCGGGACCTCTGCACATGCGCGCTACAGTGGGCGGGCATGTGCAGTAGCTCCAGGCAACCAAAACTGTGTGGGAGGGGCCGAAGCACACAGCCCCTAGCCCTGGCCCAATGGCCTCACTGGGGCTGTGTGAATAAGGCTTCTCCCACGGCCAGCTCCTGCTTCCTCCCGACCCGACTCCCGCTTCCCGCCTCCGGACCGGACCCGACACGACTCCCGCTCCTCCCCCCCCCCCCGGACCGGACCCGACCCAACGCCACCTACCTGTAAATCTGGTGCTGGGGACGGGCCCTGCCCGAAGTCTCGGGCCCGGCTGGGCCCGGCCCGTTCAGCCTCCCTCCCCCTTCTCCTTAACCGCCCCCCATCTCCTTCCCCCCCCCCATCTCCTTCCCCCCCCCCCCATCTCCTTCCCCCCCATCTCCTTTCCCCCCCATCTCATTTCCCCCCCCATCTCATTTCCCCCCACCATATCTCCTCCCCCCTTCATCTCCTTTCACCTCCCCATCTCCTTTCACCCCCCCAAATCTCCCCCCCATCTCCTTTCCCCCCCTTTTCTTTCCCCCATTCCCCCTTCTCCTCCTCCCCTTCCCCCTTCCCTCCCTCTGCTCCCCCCCTCTCTCCCTCTGCTTCCCCTCCCCTCGCTGTCAGAAAGACAGACACTGACAGACAGAGAGTGAGAGACACACACAGACAGAGAGATAGAGACACTGACAGAGACACACTGCGGGGGGGGGGGGGGGGGCATCCCAGCACGCTGTTGGAGGGCTCCCGGTGCTGCAGTTGGTAAGTAGAAAATGCTATATTTATTGATTTTAAAAAAAAATTATTTATTAATTTTTTTTGATTGATTTATTGGTTGATTTATTGATGTTTTTATCATTTATTATTGATGATGGCTCTTTATTTGTAAAACTGAAGTGTTTAATGTTTGTAAACTTCCCTTTAACCACCCCCCCCCCCATTCCCGACGCCTGATTTGTAACCAACGCCTGATTTTCTAAAGTGTAGACAAGGTTTTTTCGAGCGTACAAAAATCTTCACTTACTCCATTCTAAGTTAGTTTGGAGTAAGTTTTCACTGACGAAACTTTGAAAACAGGCGTAAGTGGCCGGACATGCCCCCTTTTGAAAAGAAAATTCTGTTCCAAAGTGAAACTGTTCTAACTGACTAGAACTGGAGCAAACTAAATGGCGAGAATTCCGATTTCTAAGATACTCCGTTCTACACCAGTTGCTCCAAAAAATCAGGAGCAAATCATGGCAAAACTTGGGGCCTTGATTTCACGTGATACACTATAGCCAAGATTTTTATCGATCTGCAACATTTCCACTATTTTCCTGTTGAGGTAGAATGTTTTCAAAATTAATATTTAACAAATTTGTATTCCCAAGCAAACTTTGTATTTGTTATAGGAAAAGTGAAGTGAAAGAGATAAATTCTCACCTGTACCCGCACATAAACTACGACATCGACTGGAAAGGAGGAATATGATGATGTAGATGATGATACTAGAGATATTGTTGATTCCTCCAATGGATCCTGAACTTCAAACTGCCCCACATCTTCATCTTGGGAGCTGAGAGCTGCTAGAGAGAAATTATATTAGTCAGCAATACAGACTACATGGTTTTCTTCAATCTCATTTCAGGACAAATATCTACAGCTTATGTTTTATCACAGAATGTCAATTCAAAAGTTTGGTCAATTGAGTATTTTTACAGTACAGTGTATTATGATCTTTAACATAGAATAAAACAAATGATTTAGCATACAGCGTTCAAGTCATTTTACAATTTGTTCTAAGTCATTTAAAAATATTTAAATGTGAAATGAATGCCATCAATAATTCTCAGTACATCAATCCAGATTTCAAATCCAAAAATAAGAGCACTGATGGAAGGAGGAAGATTTACAGAAGCTCAGTTTACTAATAAGACCTGGAGGGTTATTGCATGCTGTGTGAGAGAAGAAATGATCTCCAAGTCAGAATGGCACTCCATCACTGAACAAAGTGTACAGCATGGGTGGACGCAATATGTAGGTCAGCATAATCTTCAATACCCATCACAAAATGTGTGGAAGAAGGTACCAAGGTAAGCAATAAAAACCATTGCCAATTATCTTCCCTTGCTATATATGGGCAAAACTATTTATTTTACATTACTCTATATGGGTATGACTACATTAGTAGAAATGTTTGTCCAAAGAAGTTGCATGTGTCAGCCATATGTGTTAAATAATTTCACACAAGAGTATTCTTAATCTAAATTTAGGTGGTAAATTGCTAGAAGTGAAGTAAATGATATTTTTGATCTATTACAACATCCAAGAAAAATAGACCAGCTAACTGCTGTATCTTCCATTCTAGTAAACATGCTAGCTCTGTTAAACCTAATATGGACAATGTTATGTAGATTTTGCAAAATTATATCTCAAGGAATGGACAATATTCTTTTCTTTGAAGGAGACAGCCCACAACAGATGTCAATATCTGGTTGCACCCAACAGCTAAAAGCCATTGCCTGCATTGCCTGGGAGACAATTACATTTTTAGAAGTGATAATGCAAATTGCAATAGCTCCACCTTCTTTAGGTTCAAAGTTGCAACATTTTGTATGTACTGGCAGCGTAACAACAAAGTCTATGTACGCATCATGTGGCTTTTGTCCTTTTCTTTTTAAAAAGTTTATGTTCCAAGTGAGGTGAATGAAATTTTATATTAGTGATGTGAATGAAATTCTTCCCATTTCAGGCACCGAGGTCAAGTATAGCTCAGTCAGATGCATAGCAAACTTTGCCACAACAATGTGCCTCAGCCAAAACCTCAAGAGCAGCACCTACTGCAACACTGACATTTTTTCCATTTCGGCACACTAGCCCTTCCACGGCATGTCTGAAAAAGATCACCAGCCAGTGCCAAATTAAGGACAGTTTTGTGCTGTTGCTCTATTAGGACCTGGAAAGAACGTTCCTGTTTCATAGAGCTTTGATAGCTAACAGGCAGAGGAGACTTTCATCAGTCTCGGCTAGATTTGAACACAAATCCCAGAGGTGAAACGCCAGTGTCGAACCAATTGCATCAATAACAAAATCTGGTCAATGACTATCACACCTGTGCTATTTGGGTTTGCTGCTAATTCATGTTCTCTCTCATTCTCTGCATTGAGCCTGCCTTATTACGCTTCCTATTCAGCATGCATGCTCTTGCCGAGGCAACACTATGCAGCATGCAACATTTACGATGCAGTATGCAACATACTACAATCATTCTCTCAAAATCACTCACCTCACACTGTCGTTCTAACAACAATAACAACTTTTATTTATATAACATAAGAAATAGGAACAGGAGTAGGCTATACGGCCCCTCGAGCCTGCTCCACCATTTAATATGATCATGGCTGAACCGATCATGGACTCAGGTCCACTTCCCTGCCCGCTCCCCATAACCCCTTCTAGGTTAAGAAGCTGTCTATCTCTGTCTTAAATTTATTCAATGTCCTGGCTTCCACAGCTCTCTGAGGCAGCGAATTCTACAGATTTACAACCCTCAGAGAAGAAATTCCTCCTCATCTCAGTTTTAAATGGGCGGCCCCTTATTCTAAGATTATGCCCCCTAGTTTTAGTCTCCCCTATCATAGAAACATAGAAAATAGGTGCAGGAGTAGGCCATTTGGCCCTTCGAGCCTGCACCACCATACAATAAGATCATGGTTGATCATTCACCTCAGTAACCTTTTCCTGCTTTCTCTCCATACCCCTTGATCTCTAGCTGTAAGGGCCATATATAACTCCCTCTTGAATATATCCAATGAACTGGCATCAACAACTCTCTGCGGTAGGGAATTCCACAGGTTAACAACTCTGAGTAAAGAAGTTTCTCCTCATCTCAGTCCTAAATGGCTTACCCCTTATCCTTAGACTATGTCCCCTGGTTCTGGACTTCCAACATCGGGAACATTCTTCCTGTATCTAACCTGTCCAGTCCCGTCAGAGTTTTATATGTTTCTATGAGATCCCCCCTCATCCTTCTAAACTCCAATGAACACAGGCCCAGTCGATCCAGTCTCTCCTCATATGTCAGTCCTGCCATCCCAGGAATCAGTCTGGTGAACCTTCGCTGCTCTCCCTCAATAGCAAGAACGTCTTTCCTCAGATTAGGAGACCAAAACTGAACACAATATTCCAAGTGAGGCCTCACTAAGGCCTTGTACAACTGCAGTAAGACCTCCCTGCTCCTATACTCAAATCCCCCAGCTATGAAGGCCAACATACCATTTGCCGCCTTCACCGCCTGCTGTACCTGCATGCCAACTTTCAATGACCGATGTACCATGACACCCAGGTCTCGTTGCACCTCCCCTTTTCCTAATCTGCCGCCATTCAGATAATATTCTGCCTTCCTATTTTTGCAACCAAAGTGGATAACCTCACATTTATCACATTATACTGCATCTGCCATGCATTTGCCCACTCACCGAACCTGTCCAAGTCCCCCTGCAGCCTCTTAGCGTCCTCCTCACAGCTCAGATCGCCACCTAGCTTAGTGTCATCTGCAAACTTGGAGATAATACACTCAATTCTTCATCTAAATCATTAATGTATATTGTAAATAGCTGGGGTCCCAGCACTGAGCCCTGCGGCACCCCATTAGTCACTGCCTGCCATTCTAAAAAGGACCCGTTTATCCAGACTCTCTGCTTCCTGTCTGCCGACCAATTCTCTATCCACGTCAGTATGTTACCCCCAATATCACGTACTTTAATTTTGCACACCAATCTCTTGTGTGGGACCTTGTCAAAAGCCTTTTCAAAGTCCAAATACACCACATCCACTGGTTCTCCCTTGTCCACTCTACCAGTTACATCCTAAAAAATTCCAGAAGATTTGTTAAGCATGATTTCCCTTTCATAAATCCATGCTGACTTGGACCGATCCTGTCACTGCTTTCCAAATGAGCTGCTATTTCATCTTTAATAATTGATTCCAACATTTTCGCCACTACTGATGTCAGGCTAACCGGTCTATAATTACCCGTTTTCTATCTCCCTCCTTTCTTATAAAGTGTTACATTAGCTCCCCTCCAGTCCATAGGAACTGATCTCGAGTCGATAGACTGATGGAAAATGATCACCAATACATCCACTATTTTCTAGGGCCACTTCCTGAAGTACTCTGGGATGCAGACGATCAGGCCACAGGGGTTATCGGCCTTCAATCCCATCAATTTCCCTAACACAATTTCTCGCCTAATAAGGATTTCCTTCAGTTCCTCCTTCTCACGAGATCCTCGCTCCCCTAGTACTTCCGGACGGTTATTTGTGTCTTCCTTCGTGAAGACAGAACCAAAGTATTTGTTCAACTGGTCTGCCATTTCTTTGTTCCCCATTATAAATTCACCTGAATCTGACTGCAAGGGACCTTCGTTTGTCTTCACTAATCTTTTTCTCTTCACATATCTATAGAAGCTTTTGCAGTCAGTTTTTATGTTCCCAGCAAGCTTCCTCTCATACTCTATTTTCTCCCTCCTAATTAAATCCTTTGTCCTCCTCTGCTGAATTATAAAATTCTCCCAGTTCTCAGGTTGCTGCTTTTTCTGGCCAATTTATATGCCTCTTCCTTGGATTTAACACTATCCTTAATTTCCCTTGTTAGCCACGGTTGAGCCACCTTCCGCATTTTATTTTTACTCCAGACAGGGATGTACAATTGTTGGAGTTCATCCATGTGATCTTTAAATGTTTGCCATTGCCTATCTACTGTCAACCCTTTAACTATCACTCGCCAGTCTATTCTAGCCAATTCACATCTCATACCATCAAAGTTATCTTACCTTAAATTCAGGACCCTAGTCTCTGAATTAACTGTGTCAGTCTCCATCTTAATAAAGAATTCTACCATATTATGGTCACTCTTCCCCAAGGGGCCTCGCACAACAAGATTGCTAATTAGTCCTTTCTCATTACACATCACCCAGTCTAGGATGGCCAGCCTTCTAGTTGGTTCTTCGACATATTGGTCTCGAAAACCATCCCTAATACACTCCAGGAAATCCTCCTCCATCACATTGCTACCAGTTTGGATGGCCCAATCAATATGGAGATTAAAGTCGCCCATGATAACTGCTGTACCTTTATTGCACGCATCCCTAATTACTTGTTTGATGCTGTCCCCAACCTCACTACTCCTGTTTGGTGGTCTGTACACAACTCCCACTAGTGTTTTCTGCAGTTTGGTACTCCGTAGCTCCACCCATACCGATTCCACATCATCCAAGCTAATGTCCTTCCTTACTATTGCATTAATTTCCTCTTTAAGCAGCAATGCCACCCCACCTCCTTTTCCTTTCTGTCTCTCCTTCCTGAATGTTGAATACCCCTGGATGTTGAGTTCCCAGCCTTGGTCACCCTGGAGCCATGTCTCAGTGATGCCAATTACATCATATCCGTTAACAGCTATCTGAACAGTTAATTTGTCCACCTTGTTACGAATACTCCTCGCATTGAGGCACAGAACCTTCAGGCTTGTCTTTTTAACACACTTTGCCCCTTTAGAATTTTGCTGTAATGTGTCCCTTTTTGCTTTGGGTTTCTCTGCCCTCCACTTTTACTTTTCTTCTTTCTATCTTTTGCTTCTGCCCCCATTCTACTTCCCTCTGTCTCCCTGCATAGGTTCCCATCCCCCTGCCATATTAGTTTAACCCCTTCCCAACAGCACGAGCAAACACTCCCCCTAGGACATTGGTTCCGGTCCTGCCCAGATGCAGACCGTGCGGTTTGTACTGGTTCCACCTCCCCCAGAACCGGTTCCAATGTCCCAGGAATTTGAATTTCTCCCTTCTGCACCACTGAAGCCACATATTCATCTGAGCTATCCTGCAATTCCTACTCTGACGAGCACATGGCACTGGTAGCAATCCTGAGATTACTACTTTTGAGGTCCTATTTTTAAAATTTAGCTCCTAGCTCCCTAAATTTATCTTATAGGACCTCATCCCATTTTTTACCTACATCGTTGGTACCTATATGCACCACAACAACTGGCTGTTCGCCCTCCCTCTTCAAAATGTCCTGCAACCGCTCCGAGACAACCTTGACCCTTGCACCAGGGGGGCAACATACCATCCTGGAGTCTCGATTGCGGCCACAGAAACATCTATCTATTCCCCTTACAATAGAATCCCCTACCACTTTAGCTCTCCCACTCTTTTTCCTGCCCTCCTGTGCAGCAGAGCCACCCACGGTGCCATGAACTTGGCTGCTGCTGCTCTCCCCTGATGAGTCATCCCTCTCAACAGTACCCAAAGCGGTGTATCTTTTTTTGCAGGGGGATGACCGCAGGGGACCCCTGCACTACCTTCCTTCCACTGCTCTTCCTGTTGGTCACCCACCCCCTATCTATCAGTGGAAACATCCTCTCTGCATCCACCTTGTCAAGCCCCCTCATAATCTTATACATTTCGATAAGATCACCTCTCTTTCTTCTGAATTCCAATGAGTAGAGGCCCAACCTCCTCAACCTTTCCTCATAAGTCAACCCCCTCATCTCTAGAATCAACTTGGTGAACTTTCTCTGAACTGCCTCCAAAGCAAGTATATCCTTTTGTAAATATAGAAACCAAAACTGCACGCAGTATTCCAGGTGTGGCCTCACCAATACCCTGTACAACTGTGGCAAGACTTCCCTGCTTTTTATACTCCCTCCCCCTTGCAATAAATGCCAAGATTCCATTGGCCTTCCTGATCACTTGCTGTACCTGCATACTAATCTTTTGTGTTTCATGCACAAGTACCCCCAGGTCCCGCTGTACTGCAGCACTTTGCAATCTTTCCCGATTTAAGTAATAACTTGCTCTTTGATTTTTTTCTGCCAAAGTGCATGACCTCACACTTTCCAACATTAAACCCCATCTGCTAAATTTTTGCCCACTGACTTAGCCTGTCGATGTCCTTTTGCAGATTTTTTGTGCCCTCCTCACACATTGCTTTTCCTCCTATCTTTGTATCATCAGCAAACTTGGCTACGTTACACTCGGTCCGTTCTTCCAAGTCGTTAATATAGATTGTAAATAGTTGGGGTCCCAGCATTGATCCCTGCGGCACCCCACTAGTTACTGATTGCCAACCTGAGAATGAATAATTTATCCTGATTCTGTTTTCTGTTAGTTAGCCAATCTTCCTTACATGCTAATATATTACCCCCAACTCCGTGAACTTTTATCTTGTGCAGTAACCTTTTATGTGGCACCTTGTCAAATGCCTTCTGGAAGTCCAAATACACCACATCCACTGCTTCCTCTTTATCCACCCTGTCTGTTACATCCTCAAAGAATTCCAGCAAATTTGTCAAACGTGACTTCCCCTTCATAAATACATGCTGACTCTGCCTGACTGAATTATGCTTTTCCAAATGTCCTGCTACTGCTTCTTTAATAATGGACACCAACATTTTCCCAATCACAGATGTTAGGCTAACTGGTCTATAGTTTCCTGCTTTTTGTCTGCCTCCTTTCTTAAATAGGGACGTTACATTTGCAGTTTTCCAATCTGCTGGGACCACCCCAGAATCCAGGGAATTTTGGTAAATTACAACGAATGCATCCACTATCCCTATCGCTACTTCTCTTAAGACCCTAGGCTGCAAGCCATCATGTCCATGGGATTTTTCCGCCTTTGGTCCCATTATCTTACTGAGTACCACCTCCTTAGCGATTGTGTTAAGTTCCTCTCCCCCATAGCCCCATGACTATCCACTGTTGGGATATTGTTTGTGTCCTCTACTGTAAAGACTGATACAAAAAATTTGTTCAGAGTTTCTGCCATCTCCATGTTCTCCATTACTAATTCCCCTGTCTCACCCTCTAAGGGACCAACATTTACTTTAGCCACTCTTTTCCTTTTTATATACCAAAAGAAACTCTTGCTATCTCTTTTTATATTTCGCGCTAATTTACTTTCATAGTCTATCTTCCCTTTCTTAATAATTTTTTGTCATTCTTTGCTGGCTTTTAAAAGCTTCCCAATCTTCTGACCTCTCACTAGTTTTGGCCACTTTGTATGCCCTTTTTAAAAATTGGATACCGTCCTTTATTTCTTTAGTTTGCCACAGATGGCTATCTTTTCTTTTACACCATTTTCTCCTCACTGGAATATATTTTTCTTGTGTTGTGAAATATCTCGTTAAATGTACGCCACTGTTCATCAATCTTCCTACACTTTAATCTATTTTCCCAGTCCACTTTAGCCAACTCTGCCCTCATACCTTCATAGTCTCCCTTATTTAAGCTTAGTACGTTTATCGTAGTAAAATGTCCCAAGGCACTACACAGCAGTGTCATAAGAGAAAACAGATAAATTTGACACCGAGCCACAGAAGAAGAAATTACAGCAGATTACCAAAGCTTGGTGAAAGAGGTAAGTTTTAAGGAGCGTCTTAAAGGAGGAAAGTGAGGTAGAGAAGCAGAGAGGTTTAGGGAGGAAGTTCCTAAGCTTAGGGCCCAGGCGGCTGAAGGCGCAGCCACCGATGGTTGAGCAGTTATAATCAGGGATGGTCAAGAGGGCAGAATTTGAGGAGCGCAGGCATCTTGTGGGGTTGTGAGGCTGAAAGAGATTACAAAGATAGAGAGGGGTAAGGCCGTGGAAGGATTTGTAAACAAGGATGAGAACCTTTAACCTTTTCTTGTGGGCTCTGCGGGGGTATAATCAGCCATGTTTGAGGTGAATAAGCACACCTCTCAGAAGCTAATCTTGTGTTCTGCTTTCCTAGTCAAATAATTATGGACATCTTGATTCCTTCAAGAGGTGTACATTGTGACTGTTTCCCAGAAAATTAGCTTCAAGTTGCAGCTTTATTTTTGCTTGTAGTCACATATCATCTGAGCTGTGAGAGAGCAGTAACTAATTAGTATGAGAGGGCATTGCCTACAAGTGTATGAATGGAAAACTGTTCTTGTACAATGCACACGATTGCAAAATGTGAGTGTACCTTTCCAGCTGGTGCTGCTGCTGAACTTAATGTGTACAGGTACTAACATGGGGCAGAAGGCAGCATCTGTAATCTTAGTAATGCAATGGTGAACTGCACACATTCTGATCCAAGTAATGTGTGCTATTGCTACCTGGAAGAATTCAGTATCAGTCAAGTTTATTGCAGTCATCACTTTTATTTCAACTGAGAGAGCCATATGGAGGTTGCTGCATGGCTGCAGGTCTGCTTCTAGGAATTGACACACATCTGAGATTGCACTTCATGGTACAGTACCCTTGCACAATGCACCTTGCTGGGACCCAGGTACGTGACATGTCAGCCATAGTCACCCCAAGTGCTCCTCCTACAGCCTTGAGCTCTCCTCGAATCCTGCTGTTATACTACTTCTTTTCCAAATTATCGAGGATTGAGAGACTTGATTGGATACCCATGCTGCATAAGTCATCAAAACACTCATTCTTTAGGGTATATCCCTGCTGTGCTCACCAATGGAAATCTGCCAACTCCCTTCTATACTTTAATGCTATCTTTATATGGGAGAAATTAGTATGTGGGAAGAAACTAAAGCCTGTGTAAATGTTAATGCTCCACATGAACTACTGATTAACAAGCAGCTAAGAGGCATTAAAAAAAACATTAGTTTCAGGTCTATACATTAACATGTATTTACTCACAGAAATATGTTTATTAGCTTGGGCAAATAAATGAGCTAATGCTCCATTAATGCTAACGCACAAAATTGCCACTCTTTAATGCAGTTAGCATGTGCACCAGTTCTTACACACAGAGCAAAATAAACCCCTGTGAATGGGGAAGGAAGAAGGTAAATTAAGTTCTCTTCATGGTTTTCTATCTTTCATAATGTCTTGGAAGTCTGAAGATTGAGTTCAGAATTTTAACATGCATGCCTCCATTTCATCAATTCAAAATATTTCAAATATTAGGATAGCCTTGCCTTGATGTAGTGATGTAGACACATACACATGCTGATAATTCCCTTCACGTTGAATATTCAGCCAGGCTACTTTAGGAAAGATAGAGCAGTTGAGCAGCACTACATCAGAGTAGTGACCACCCTTCTAAGTTTTCAGGTGGCTGCTTGAAAAATCCCAAATTAAAAGAGATGAGGATCAACAGTACGACTGTTAGATATGCAGATGATACTAGAATATATTCTATGAGTTGGCAATAAGGAGATTAATAGGGAGCAGGCTAATTTAGATAAGTTAACTGGATTGATTCATAAACAGCAGATAGTGGAGGTGCTTAATTGTGCACATAAGGCCAAGACATGTGTACTCAATGCATGGGTGCCCATTAAAACTAAGCAAGCAATGTCTGGTAGCTGATGGGAAAGCAAATGGCACTGTTGGAACTATTTCTTGATCAATAAGGATGCTAGACCTAGGCTATATTGGCCCTGAAATCCCGGTCTCTTCTTCCCTCGGGTGTTCGACTAAAGATAGGAGAAAAGAAGCGCACTTACCTTTTGGTCGAATGCTCACCAGAGATCCCGGACTCGAGGCCTCCTCTTCTTGCGCAATGGGCGCGTTCGCGGGACGTCCGTAGGAGTCACGTGGGCCCGGACATCCAATCATGGTAAAGTATTTTCTCATTTATAGTAATAGGAGTTTCATAAATCTGAAACTCCTATTACTATGAATGAGAAGCCCCCCAAACACTACATAAAAAATTAAAAAAACATCTCGCTTAAATACATTATAGAATTTAAAGTTGATAGAAATTTTTTTGAAAATAAAAACTTGCTGATTTGAAAAAAAAAGTTTTAAATTATGGTTTAAAATAAAATTACCGAAGTGGGCAGGATTTTTAACATAAATATTTATTTTTTAAATTTTATTTTTATATGTTTTTGATATGTTTTAAAACTTTTACGCTGGCAAAAGTTGGCTATGTGCCTGCTTTTACCAGGTGCAATTTTTAAGGACATTCGTAGGGCAAGAGATGGGAAAATAGCCCAATCTCTGTCATGGGAATGTCCTTCTCTCTGAGATGCGTGTGATCTGTCGAGCCAGAAATTTGACAGATCGGAAAAGCTGGTTTTTGGCACATGCGCATTGCAGCCGAAAACCGGCTTTTGCGATGCCTTCCCGGGTCCGTGCACACTCCGTACAGACCCGAGGAGTGTGGAATTTCAGGGTCATAATATTATGGCACATCCACATTTGAAGTAGTAAGGCTCTACTGAGGGTAGAGAGGAGGGCAACAGGGATGACAAATAAACAAACATCTCTTCATGAGAATAGGTTTAGGAAGTTAGATTTATTCATTTTGGAGAAATAGGACAGGAAGAATAAGGTTTTAAAAATTATGTAGAGATTTAATGTAGTATATTGGGTTAAGATAATTATAATAATAGTAGGACTAAAGGGCATGAATATAAAATAAAGAGTCAAGTTAGATGTCATTAAGTTTTTTTTCCTCAGTGAATACTACTATTAACATTTATACCAATAGAAATTTTCTTTTGTGAGAGATACCTGTATAATTTCTTTCAACTGGAGTTATAGGAATTGTTTCCAGAGCTTTTTCTAGAAAGTCGAGCAGGCAAGGACTGATCACCATTTCTTCAGGAAGGGATTGTAAAGCAACCCATGCATAAAGTTTTGCTGTTTTCACTCCTCCGCTCCCTTTCCCTTTGGCTGCAAGAATCATTAAATGTTTTTGTCAACACATTCTGAATGATGGTTTTCTTTAATTATAATACCAATACATTTTTACTACAATTATGATAACTACGGATTATGCAGACAGAAAATTCTAAGGAAAGCGTGTCTAATTCCACTCTCAAATAGTTTAGAGAATTCAAGATACAAACTAAAATTTAAAGTATTGTTTACTATTAGAATTTCAAGTCTACTCCAAGTAAAGAGAATGCTTATTCTAGCAAAATGACTGCATGTGTCAACTTGTGAAACTTTTGAGATCGTACGAGAAACACAAGATAAAACAATTCATCACTTCAACTGGACCTACAAGTTTCGAATGCAAATTTCAAGACATGTTTTTACCCTACTGGAATTTTGGTCAAACTTGGAGCGGATAATTTTGATTACAAATAAATTAGATGATCATATACCGTAAAATTTTGTGAAATTAAGGGCTCAAGTTTCGGCCTGAGTTGCTCCTATTTTTTTGGAGCAACTAGTTTAGAATGGAGCATCTTAGAAATTGCAATTCTCGGCATTTAGTTTGCTCCAGTTTTAGTGAGTTAGAATAGTTCCATTTTCAAACAGATTTTTTTTTTCCAAAAGGGGGCATGTCCAGCCACTTACGCCTGTTTTGCAAGTTTAGGCAGCGAAAACTTACTCCAAACTAACTTAGAATGGAGTAAATGTAGATTTTTGTACGCTCAGAAAAACCTTGCCTAAACTTATAAATCAGGCGTAGGGAACAAGGGATTGGAGGGGGGGGGGGGGGAGGGGGCTTTACAAACATTAAACACTTTACTTTTACAAATAAAGAGCCATCATCAATAATAAATGATCAATAAATCAATCAAAAAAATTTAAAAATTAAAATTTTTTTTAAAAAAAATCAATAAATAAAAAATTAAGTTTCTGCTCACTGACTGCAGCACCGGTAGCCCTCCAACAGTGTGCTGGGACAGGGCACCTCAAGTTTCTCTCTCTGTGTCTCTGTC